>NC_081411.1:83975477-84631906 GCF_030272615.1 Cryptomeria japonica | reverse complement strand
TAGATCATCCTTAGGATCAGCGGGAGCAACAATAGTTTCATCAATATAATGAGTTAGACCTTTTTCCATAAGTTTACTCCATGCATCAAGTTTCCAAGTAGCATAATTATGAGGAGTTAAGAGAGGAAACTTTGGAGAACCCATAGCAGAAAAAAAGAAGGAACAAAAGAGCACAAAATCACAAGAGACACCCCCCAATTTGAATCAATCAAAGTACACCCCCCCCCCCCCCCCCCCCCGAAAATTGATGATTTTGGTACTTTATATGTAGTGTGTATACAATGGGCCACTTGAAAAAAAAGAAAAGGGTAAGTTAAATGATTTTAATTTTACAACTACCTCAAATAGGCTATAAGAGACTCCATCAAATACTGCAAGTGATCTAAATTGAGAACCAAGCAAAATACAAGTACCAAATAGGCCAGAAATGACTAAATACTGAAAGTACAATTTATACTCAAAATCACTGCAAACTAATGGTAGATTATCAAAGTAGATGAAAAAATTATGCACTTTCAGAAAAACAACACCTGAAAAGGAGTCCATATGAGCCTGAACGAAGCCTTGAAAGTTGTAAAAATAGGGATTTCATGATTTCAGAAAAACTTGTATCTGAAAATTAAAAAAATACTGCACCTTTGTATATATCACAAAATTATACCTAAAAACAAAAACTAAATCTTGAAAAATGGAGTCCGGATGAGTGAGATATCACTGTTTGAAAATTGTCTACAAAATTATAATTTCTGAAAAAATTTCGTCGCAGCTTCAAACTTCAAATGCCTCTAGATTTGTCCTTCGAAGTCCGATTTGGATGAAACAAAATACAAAACTAACTTTCTTGGTACTCCTCAATCCAATGGTGACCTCATATTTAACCCATCAACCTTCAATAATAACCTGTAATAGAAAGCCCCAAAATACACAACCCCAAATAGCATCAAATTTCTCTCAATTGGAAAATCAATGGCACTCTAATGGCTCTGATACCATGTGAGGTTTTGCTAAGATCTAGAGGCAATGGAAAACACAAATAAGAGAGAACAAAATAGATTATAGGAATAAATTGTATTCTATGAAGATGCAAAATGTGATCAACTAGATCATCAATCATTTCATATAATGAATATGAGCCTGCAAATATAGGAAAGCCAATATGGATATGTGAGCATACAAACATGACACGTGTCTCAATAAGAAAGAAGGCTAGGTACAAAATAGGTGTGGTAGATAAAAGAAACAATAAAATATTGCACATGAGGCAGATCACCCACCGAAGGTGGAATTATCACTCCATAATAAGTGGATATGATAGAGTAGTAGTAAGATCACACCATAAAAGGTGGAAATTCTCCTACACACACTATCCAAATGTGGCACAAACACACAAGTATCTCATATCCAAACTACTATGAAATGCATTTCCTAAGTAAACCTAAGTATAGTTTAATAATATCCCTGATGAATAATTATTTACACCAACAAAATTATTTAGTGAACTTGGCTTTGCTTCATAATCTTGGTATCTTTTTCATGACTCATAGTGATGGGAACCTTTCTACTTGCAGTCATGGTTTTCCCCTTCTTGAACTTCCCTTTTACTTTTTCAATTGATGTTGTAAGATCCTTAGTCCACTGGGGGTTTGGTGTATCTTGCCTCCTTGACATGGTAGAAGTCTTTCAATCTTGTTTCCTTGTACTATATTGGCAGTATTGGTGTACACTTATACTCCCACTAAAGTGGGGGCTAAATGTAGTGTTATGAAATTGTGACCTTTGCAATTGTTGACCACATTAGGGCCTCTAAAACCTAATTTTTAATCTTAGATACTATTATGTTAGCATTATTTTCTACCTTTAAAGTTTGACTTACTCATGTTTGATCACGAATTTATTGCAACTTTTTTTTGGGGTTTTTTATTAGTAAAAGAAACATTTATAAGGTTATTGCTATTTCCCAGCTTTCAAGCTTCCTATTTCTCTATAATGAGGATCAAGCTGGTTTATTGAGGGTAAATTTTGTATTTGGAAGGCATTTTCATGTTCATTCTATTTTTAATATTAGTTTATGAGAATAAGATAAAAATTAACATTATATAAACTTTGTATTTATAGCCCCATTGAAGTTATCCACCTATCTAAAATGGACATGATTGTACCCATGCATGCTTCTAATAGAAAATCCATTAGGTTTAAATATTAATGGAGCCTCTAATATAAAGAATGAGGAATAATAAATATTAATGGAGCCTATAATATTAATGGACTGATAATTGATACGATATGCAAAGCTAAGCTATGATAATGATTTATGCTAAATTTCTCAAAAACAACTCTAAAAATGCTAACCAAATGAACACACAGATGCAAAGATAAAGACTCCTAATTTGACTATGAGATTAGCTATTAGTTCCAAAAATGGCTTAGGAGACCTCTATTTATAGATTTTTTAGTGCATAAGCCTAGGTGATAGAGATGAACAGTCCTGATTAAATCTTGCAATTTGGATGACTATGAGCAAGAGGTTGAGATGTGAGAGATAAAGTTGGAAGATGTTCCTCCTACACCTACAGGATGGAGAAAAGGGTGGAAGGAGAAGCCAAGTGACATTTATCTCACCTTGAGTGAGGATGAAGACAGAGAGAATATAGGATAGTTGGAGAAAATTTAGGGATAAGAGGACAGGTGGACTCAACTCCCTCCAAAGATGTAGGAAGGTTGAGAATTGTGTGTACGTACATATTATTTGGAGAATAAATTGAATGTTGAAGATAATGATGCATATTAATATTAAAAAATATTAATATCTTTAGCCACATGATGGATGAGGTGGAAAAGAAGAAGTGATGTGGAAATGAGGTGAGTTGGAAAAGGAAGATTAAATAATTAAAAAATTATTTAACTGATGAGACTATAGGATAGTGGATAGAAGTTTAATTAAATATTTGATATTTAATTAATTGATTAGAATAAATGAAGATAAATGAATTAATTAATAAAATGTTTCAATTAAATTAATTAATAGAAGAATATGAAATGAATTAAATAAACTAACCTTTTCAAATTAACTATTTAATAGAAGAATAATTATTAAATAAATATAGAATATTTATTTAATTACTCTTAGCCAATTTTATGTCTATACATTTTGCCCCTCTTTGAAATGATGTTGAGACAACATTGTTTCAAAGATTAAATCAAGTCTTGATAATACCCCTAATGAAGATAAAAATCTTGATTGTGTGCCCCCTTGGGAGATTAATCATGAAATTGTTGAAAAATTTGATTGATCAATTGATCTCACGATAATTGAGTAAAAATATTTGAAAATAGACCCCACAATTAAATTCATTTTTTTAAAACAAATAAAATTTCCCCATTTTTGAAAAAATAATTACCCCTTCAAAAATAAAAAAGGTAATAATAAAATTAACCTAGGTCAATTTTATCCTCATTTGCAATTTGTCAGTGTTTGGAGAAAAAAGAATTTGGGGTGTTGACCTCGCAAGATGGTGATCCAGTATAAGAGGCATTGATTTGAGTGCATCTGCGAATACCAGAGATGTGTTGAGTAGAGCCCATTGATGAGTGACCTATCCCAAGCTTTGGTTTGAATTTTCCATACAAGTTTTCCGATTTTTCCACATGATTTAAGCTAGTTTTAATTTTTTTTTTAATTTTCACATTGTAGTTTCTCGCATTTGTTAGGTATTTTAGCACATTTATCATTTTGGTTAAGGCATTTGATGATTTAGCATATTTATCTTGTATGTTCACACCTTTGTCCAGGATGATAGCGCAAATGTTGGCTTAGCGTCAATGTGAATTATGTTCACGCATTTGATCGTTATGTTAGTGCATTTGCTTAATTTAATGCCTTTTCTTTGTGTATTCAGACATATGTTTAATTGGTTAGTGCAAATGCTTGTTTTAGCACATGTGGTGATTAGGATAGCACTTTTGTTCTGTTGTACAACGCTTTTGTTTAAAATTGAACTTTTCTTATTTTGCCAATGTTAAAGTTCAATTAGATGAATCTGATTAGACAATTGATGTGTGAATTTGATTGATTGATAGACAATTGATGATGATTGATCAATGATTTGATAAATTTGATTAATATATTTGATTGCTTGATTGATTGCTTGATAGATGTTTTGATCGACAAGATATCTATTTGTTTCCCTGTATTGATGAGTTGATTAGGAGCTCAAAGAGACTGATTTAAACTCTGTTAAAGAGCTTAATTTGTTGATCATTTGATTGATAGCCCGATTTTCTTGATAGAATATAGTTCAATAAATGTTGATTTGATAGGATAGATGATTGATAGAAAACTTGTCTAATTAAATAGGAGAAAGTAGATGTTCTCCAGTGTTGGGAAAAATTCTTAGCTATGTGCCATTTAGTCCCAAAGTTGAGAGATTAGACATATTCATGCCTATCGATTATGTCAACTATTATAAATTCCTAATATTACACATAACAGGGGTCTGTTGACCACATTAGCTGAGAGATGGCATAGCGAGCACAACACGTTTCACCTCTCCACTGGTGAGATTAGTATGACCCTCAAGGATGTCTATAGGATCCTTCACATTCCTGTGACTAGCGAGCTCATCCAGTATAACTACTAGGATCTAGGTGGGACAGAGGCATGTAGGATAGTGTTTTGTGATTAGAGCATTGATGGTGTGAGATTCAATGGGAGGACATGATCATGCACTATGAAACTCTCCCATTGATACTTCCAAGCTTGATTGGTGGATTCATATGTCTTGATTGGAGATCTCAAAGATTTGTCATTGGATAGGAGGCATTTTGCAGAGCATGATGCAATAGTGTACTAGGTATGCATGGGGTGTGTGTGTTCTTTCTCATATGTATCTTGATTTACATCAAGTTGTTTATGATGGCAGAGCTAGTCTCTCTACTATTTGTACACTTCTTTAGGTCTGGTGTTGGGAGCACATTGTTGTTACTCATTTGATACATGACAGAGTTCATGGTGATGGTCAACCATTTGTGTATTTGTACAGAGGTATTATTACCTAGCCTAAGCTAGGTAATATTTACTATTGGAGATGGGTACTAGATTCCATGGCTACTATGATTTAGAGACCTTATATTCATTGTTACTTGTGGTTAGATGACACTCGTATTTTTTATTTTATTTTGGAGAGTAGGTATCTGATCAGTCGCACTCCATTTATTATTGAGATAGTTATTCGGTCGTATTTTCAGATAGTTGTGTATCATTCAACACATGGCTTATGTTGTTGCGATGTATGCATGATGATACAAGGATAGATGAGATTGGGGTCCTTCATTGACTTTTGAGATAGCATACACAGAGTTTCTGGTTGTTCCCATTGTAGCATAGGATTTGAGACCACATATTTTGGATGTTGGGATTACATCAGATTATGCACAGTACCTTCTTGCACACCCATTTCTTCACATTACTAATCCTTCAGATTCTCCTCCCAATTTAGGAGATGAGGAAGATGATTCATATGATCTTGTTGTTAGACATTGGAGATAGAGACAAGAGCCTAGATTTTCTCATGAGGCTAGAGGAGATGAGGGGGATGAGGGTGAAGATGGCCAAGGAGGGAGATGAGGACGGAGAAGAGGTCAGGTTAGAGTCCAAGGAGGAACTTTTGGATATGTTGATAGGTTTGGGAGGCCACTTCCTATGGCAAGGAGAGATGCAGGTAGAGAAGGGATTGGAGCAACAAGAGGATTAACCTCTCTTGGATTAGGAAGAGGTGGAGGATTAGATAGAGGTTGGCAGAGGGGGATTAATTTTGGGCAGATCTATCCAAATTTGGGACTGATAGTGGCATAGGGTGGTTGGGATGAGGGGGAGGAGGATCCAGAGGATCATGTGCTCCTCATTCAGTGGAAGATTATGAGAGCTACTCAGTTGTAGACTCTAGCAAGTGGAGAGGGGGTTGCAAGAAGGGTATGTAGGATGTAGCCCAATAGGATGAGCCACAACAGGAGACCATGGATGAGCTTAGAGCACAAATAGATCAGCTCAAGGAATAGGTACAGGTGCTTACTATTTAGAGGGATAGAGTTGTGAGGAGATATCATGATTCACAAGCTATTCTTGATCACGTACAAGCTATCAATCATTGCATGGACCTGATTCCCGGAGCTAGTTTCCCTATCAAAGCAACACACTAGATGACACTAACAAAGAATGAGGAGCTAAATTGATAAGTGCAAGAGTTGTTGACGGAAGGTTTGATCAGAAAATTTTTGAGTCCTTGTGTAGTACCTTGTGTAATATCAACCATGTTAGCACCTAAGAAGAATGGAGAATGGAGGATGTGTACTGATTCTAGAGAAATAAACAAGATCATAGTGAAGTCCCACCACCTTATTCTCAATCCATGCCTTCCTTCAATAACATCACACAACCTTCTCAATCAACCATGTCTAACATCAATTCTTCTACTGAAGCAACAATTAACAATCTTATTGAAACCGTGTCTTCCTTACAACAACAAATTGCTTCCATGAGTCAATCCAAGTCTAGTGTGCCCACATTTGATGTTCTAAGCCCACTTTCCCTTGTTATTGTTAAAGTTGTCCAACCTAAGCACGTTGAGGTCCCTCAATTGGAACTCTATAATGGAAAAGGTGATCCTCTCACACATGTTAAAATATTTTAAACCCTGTGTACTGATATTGCTTATGATCAAATATTGCTTGCAAAACTGTTTACAAGAACACTAAGAGATAAGGATTTACAATGGTATTTCTCTTTGCCTTCTTATTCCGTCACTTATTTTCAACAACTAGAAAATTCTTTCATCCAACATTTCCAAAATAAAATTGGTCCTAAATCACTTTGACTAATTTAATGCATTGTAAACACGGTGTTCAAGAAAAAGCACGACTGATTTCATTCGTAGATATAAGCATTTGTGTGCACAAATTTATTTTGATGTACTTGATAATGATATTCAATGAATTTTCATTTCTAATTTTAAAAAAGATATTATTTAAAAGCTTATTATTTCTGAGTTTACTTCCTTTCCGTAGTTGTGCGCAACACTCCACAATTATCAACTGACTATGAGTCAAATGGAGCAATATACTCCTATGGCTCCGAGTGATAAGGGCAAGAGTGTTCAACAACCATTTGCAAAGTTAAAACCAACAAAAAGATTCATCAACTTCAATGATACAATCAACAGCAATAATGTGAATGCTACAACAGGCGTGCCTTCTATTTCTAAATTTTTCAAAACAGAAAGATAGTTTACTCCTTTGAATGAATCTTTACATTGTAGTATGCCTCATTTGTTGCCAAGAAATATTATCAAACTTCTTCTTATAAAACAAGTTGATCTTTCTAAACTTGCATCCCCTTATTTTGATAACAATTCCTTTTGTCAATTTCTTTGTCAACCGAGGTCATGATAATGAGAAATATTTCACATCAAAAATTAAGATTCAAGATTTGATTAATAACAATACTATAGTTGTGGTAGGTGTAAATGATAAAGGGAATAACTCAATAGCTCCTCCTAGTCAAAATCTTAATTTTTTAACTAATCCTTTGCCTTCTCATACTTCTAATATGATTGAAATTGAGTATACTTCTTTCTCATCTGAGGAATTCACTTATGTGGTTCCTAACTTGGTAAATATGGTAGAAAAACAAGATATGCCTAAGGATTTTTGTATTACATTTGACCCTAGTGTTACCATTACAGCACCTGATGGCCCTTTATACATAGTTGTGAAGGTTAAGAATATCCCTTGTTGTGGTGCTCTTGTTGATCCTTCTTGCATGCTTAATGTTATCACTGAAGAGTATCTTTTCAGGTTACAATTGCATAAATCCATATATAATGCCTCTAATCTATTGGTGAACTTATTTGATGGATTCTTTTTTCCTACCATTGGCTCTATCACCCTTTCTATTTAAGTTCATACTAAATCCATGGATGTTGACTTTGTTATCATACCCTCTTCTAGGAAATTATCTGTGAATTTGGGCTATCGTTGGCTGTCTTCTATGAAGGCTATTGATTCTCAAATCCATAAGTGTTTTAAATTTCCTCACAATGGTGAAATCATAACTGTGAACCATAGCTTATTTCGTCCATCTGAAAGAAGTTGTAGTGTTTGTATTGATTTTGTTTGGCCTAAGAAATTTTAGTCTTTTCCATCAAGGAGCAAAGATCTTTCTTATTCTTATCAAAAATGGAAGAAAGATACAATCCTATTCGTAAGTCAACCTAAATCCCCAGCAATTGACATTCGTATCATACTTGAAGATGAAGTTCTTCCCCTCATGGATAGAACTAATATCCCTTCTAAGGAAGATCTTCAACATATTTCTATGGATGTGACTATACCTTCTCCTAAGATGAACAACAATATTCCTTGTAAGTTTAGACCTATACCTCCTCCTCATGATGGACCTGGTCTCCTTCCTATACCTAAAATTCCTTCTTTATATGGTGTAGTTCCACCTCCTTCCTCTTATAGAGAGAAGAGGCATGCTTCTACTTTTGTTCAACCTAAAATACCTCAACCTAAACCTTCAACTATCAAAGAGAAAAACATTCCACTAAGACTCGATAGAATCATTGTACGAGAGAACACCAATGAAGATGCCATGTTTGAGCTCATGAAATTTTATGTCAAACTATCACATCTCTCAAGATTCCAACAATTGACATGATTCCCTTTTCTGCTAAGCAAGATGTTCAACCTACATCTCCAAATCATAAATTGCACAAAACATGTGATGGTTTTTCTCCTATTCATGTTGTTGCTCCTCTTTCTCTTAATTTTGTTGAAGAAATGAGTAAAAATGTTATTCATGAATATGTTGATGTGGACAAGCATTTATCAACTAAATTTTCACAAACTCTAATCCTATCTCCTAGAATCAAACAAAGTGACTTACAACATGAGCATAGTCCTTGTTTGGATCTTGTGATAGCTCCATCTACTATGCTTGATGTCGCTCCTTTGGCATGTTTCTCAGATTCCCCAAATAATGATCAATAAGACCGAGAGGTAGATGTTATACTAGATTAGCAATATTAGCACTGTAGATCTCCTCTCTCTATCTCTCTTTCTCTTTTGTGACCATTCTTCTATGTGTATCCATGATCTTCTATTTTTTCCTCAATGTCTTCTTTAGGACAATGCATAGTATTGAGATCTTTTCTTGGTCTCTTTCATGTCGACCCAAAACACATCCTCTCTTCCCTTTCTTCTAAGGTAGTGTCCTTTCTTTGGCGAATGACAATTATTATATGCACCTATACATATATGATATACATGAGTTATCATACATCATACTGACCCTAAGGAAAGCAAAAAATCCTCATCCTTAGTGTTTTGTGTTCATTATCCTTGTGTTTATTGCTCACTTGGGGGCTAAATTAAAGTGATAATGTGCTCCCTCTCTTCTCTCTCTCTTGGGTGTATCCTACCGTAAAGCAATTGCTCCCGATAAGGCGCATGCGAACACTTTAATTCAAGGAAATACACTCTGCTCATATTTTTCTTTTCAATACTTAGACTTTGTGAGATTTTTGCAAGATCTAGAGGCAATGGAAAGCACAAATAAGAAAGAACAAAATAGATCATAGGAATAAACTATATTCTATCAAGATGAAAAATGTGATCAATTGGATCATCAATCGTTTCATATAATGAATATGAGCATGCATATATAGGGAAGGCAATATAGATATGTGACCACACAAAAATGACATGTGGCTCAATAAGAAACAAAGGTAGGTAGGAAATAGGTGTGGTAGGTAGGAGAAACAATAAAATATTCCACATGAGGTGGATCACCCACCGAAGGTGGAATTATCACTCCACAATAAGTGGATATGATAGAGTAGTAGCAAGATCACACCATAGAAGGTGGAAATTCTCCTACACACACTATCCAAATATGGCACAAACACCCAAGTGTCTCATACCCAAACTACTATGAAATGCATTTCCTAAGTAAACTTAAGTATAGTCTAATATATCCATGATGAATAATTATTTACACGAACACCATCTCTTAAGTGCAACTTAGGGGAATGCACTTAAGTCTATAATGCAACTAAGCAATTCAAGATGGGTCCCAACTAGGAGGCCATGTTAGATACCCATGTACAAATGCAAATTCATGCAAACCAATGCAATTAAATATCTTACAAAGCGAGGAAAGAGAGAAAAACCCAATGGGAAAAACCCTCCCCCAAAAGAGAGATGAAAACTATACAAGAGAACTCTCATAGAGGTGTGTGAGGAACAAAACCCCATGTGAGGAAAAAGTCCCCCCCATATAAGAAAAGAACAGAAGATTGGAAGCCCCCCTCAATGTACAATTTGCACCAATGATAGAAGCTCGATGATGTATGAAGAAACTGCTCCAAGAATGTCAAACAACATTCCTCCCCTTACGAAGAAACAAAACCAAAGGTGTATCCATGAAGTCTCCCCAATCATGATGGTAAGATGTATGAAAAAACTCATGATGAATGAAGTCTCTAAAAACTGCTCAAGCGTCCCCATGTTGATGGTGAAAGATACCCCCACCAAAGGTGGTGAACTGCTCCACACTGCTAAAAAAGGCACTCCAAGATCTAGTGGAGAAGAAAGTAGAACAAGTCCCAAAGACTCACATGTCTCCTCTAAACATAAAGAGACCTCCTCCAACTGATGTACATAAGAGTCCACAATCATATCAGCCTCAAAAAAATGATCATGTAGAGTATGAACACGAGGGTTAGAGTGTTCCCTCTCAACAATCGAAGAAGGATCATCTTCATCAAAGAGAAGATGAATATCATAAATGATGTCTCCCAAATTTGCAATGTAGGTTTCCACAAACAAACCTATAATGTCTATCAAGTACTCATCCCAACAAGCTAAAGCTGGAAGAGATGAAATATCCTACTGCACTAAATCACATGAAGGAAAAATTGTCACACTATCCGTGTCATCAGGTGTAATAGGTGATGTGATATCAATAGAAGGAGATGAAATGCAAGGCTCAAGAGTGGGTTTACATGTGAGAATCCCCAAGTTCAAGTACCCAAAGCTCTCCTAAAAATCTGAATCATCATAAGAAGTGTGATCATCATGTGTAGAATCATCATATGTGAAATCATTATCATCAACAAAATCTGAAATGGAGTATAACTGAGATGCATGATCAACCACCCCAGTCGCAATGATAGCTCTAGTCTCCAAGTTTCTAATGAAAACTGACTCAGGTGTGAACTCCACAATTGTAGATCCTTTCCCAATGACATCCATTTACGTATGATTGCCCATCAAAATGTGCGGCATGGTGCAAGGCTCAAATATAGAGAACATAGACTATGAAGATGCCATATGATGAGAAGCCCCTGAATCTAGAAGCCATCTCCCTGAATCATGACTTTTAGTAGCACAAAGAGGTTTTTCTTTTCTTGTCCCAAAAGAGTGAGTCTTCCCACTTGTAGAAGATATGAATGCTTTCCCTTTCCCTTTTGATTGGGTGGAAGTAGAAGTTGATGAATCATCATTCTTGTAGACATTAGGCAAATCCATGTTATGCTTTTTGAGGATATTTGTGAGCTCATTAATCTTCTTAGAATGGAAATGATGCTCTTGATGACAAATATTTTTACAATAGGCACAAGTAGGTGTCTCCCTCTTTAGTGAATTGTACCTATTGGAAGAGGATGGATCTCCTTGTTGTGGAGAAGATGGTGCTTTGTCCTTAGGATTTGTTTTCCATTTCTTCTTGTTTGAGTTCTCATTTCTTTATTATCCTTTTTTCCCTTGATTTGCCACTAATTGTTGAGACATAGAAGCCTTAAGAATGCCCATTCTTATCAACTTCGTTTGTTCCATCATCAACATTTCAGCGAAAGCATCAAATGTAGGCATTGTGTAGATTGACCCCATTGTCGTCCTATGGGTTTGGAAACTACAAACAAATGTTGCACATTCTTGTGGAAGCTTCCCCATCAAATTGAAGATCAATTGAGTATCCTTCTTATCGATTCCACAATATTTGAGTTGTGCACTCAACTCTTTTTGCTTAGTAACATAATCTTGTATAGTATCAAAGTTCTTGGGATCTAACATGGTGAGATCTCTATCAACCTGATATCCCCAAATCTCATCAACTTGACCATACAAGTCTTGAAACTTTTGCCAAGCATCTTTGATTAGAGTACATTTCTCAATATGAAAAATGAGATTCTTTGATACATACTTTCTTAAGCTACCAATTTCCATCATATTTTTAGTGAGCGAATCCAAGTGACCAATGGGATCATCCTTAGGATCAGCGGGAGCAACAATAGTTCCATCAATATAATGAGTTAGATATTTTTCCATATGTTTAGTCCATCCATCAATTTTCCAAGTAGCATAATTATGGGGAGTTAAGAGAGGAAACCTAGGAGAACCCATAGCAGCAAAAAGGAAGGAACACAAGAGCACAAAAGCATAATAAACACACCCCGCCCCCCTCGCCAAATTCAATCAATGAAAGTACCCCCCCAAAAAATGATGATTTTGGCACTTTTGTATGTAGTGTGTGTACAATGGGCCACTTGGAAAAAAAAGCAAGGTGGACTTACATGATTTGAATTTTACAACTGCCTCAAATAGGCTATAAGAGACTCCATCAAATACTGCAAGTGATATAAACTGAGATCCAAGCAATATACAAGTACCAAATAGGCCAAAAATGACCAAATACTAAAAGTACAATTTCTACACAAAATGACTGCATACTAATGGTAGATTATCAAAGTAGATGAAAAAATTATGCACATTCAAAAAAATGGCACCTGAAAAGGAGTCCATATGAGCTTGAATGAAGCCTTCAAAGTTGTAAAAGTAGGGATTTCATGATTTCCGCAACACTTGTATCCAAAAATTAGAAAACTCCTGAACCTCTATACAAATCATGAATGTCTACCCCAAAAGAAAAACAATTGCTTGAAAAAAGGAGTCCGAATGAGTGAGATATCACTTTGAAAATTGTTTGCAAAATTATAATTTCTGAAAAAATTTCGTCGTAGCTTCAAACTTCAAATGCCTCTAGATTTAGCCTTCGAAGTCCGATTTGAATGAAACAAAAGGAAAAACTAACTTTCTTGGACCTCCTCAATTTAATGGTGACCTCATATTTAACCCATGAAGCTTCAATAATAACCTGCAATAGAAAGCTCTAAAATACACAACCCCAAATAGCATCAAATTTCTCTCAATTAGAAAACCAATGGCACTCTAATGGCTCTGATACCATGTGAGATTTTGCCAAGATCTAGAGGAAATGGAAAGCAAAAATAAGAGAGAATAAAATATATGATAGGAATAAACTATATTCTATCAAGATGCAAAATGTGATCAACTGGATCATGACTCATTTCATACAATGAAAATGAGCTTGCATATATAGGCAAGGCAATATGGATATGTGAGCACACAAACATGACTTGTGGATCAATAAAAACAAGGGTAGGTAGGAAATAGGTGTGGTAGGTAGGAGAAACAATAAAATATTCCACATGAGGTGGATCACCCACCGAAGGTGGAATTATCAATCCACAATAGGTGGATATGATAGAGTAGGAACAAGATCACATAATAAAAGGTGGAATTTCTCCTACACACACTATCCAAATGTGTCACAAACATAAAAGTGTCTCATGCCTAAACTACTATGAAATGCATTTCATAAGTAAACTTAAGTATAGTGTAATAATATCCATGATGAATAATTATTTACATCAACATAATTATTTAGTGAACTTGGCTTTACTTCATAATCTTGGTATATTTTTTGCGACTCATAGTGATGGGAACCTTGCTACTTGTAGTCATGGTTTTCCCCTTCTTGATCTTCCCTTTTACTTTGTCAATTCATGTTGTAAGATCCTTATTCCACTGGGGGCTTGGTGCATCTTGCCTCCTTGACATGGTAGAAGTCTTTCAATCTTGTTTCTTTGTACTGTATTGGTAGTATTGGTGTACTCTTATACTCATGCTAAAGTGGGGGCTAAATGTAGTCTAATGAAATTATGATCGTTGTAATTTTTTACGACATTGGGGCCTCAACACTGCCCGAACTGCATCCTATCCTAGAAAAAAGGGCAGGACAGGGGTGCGGCACCCCTGTCCCTGCTAGGATAGGGGCATGGCACCCCTGTCCCTTGCCCCATTTTGGGGTAGGACCCTTTTCAAATGTGATTTGGAGTTTGCACATTGAGTGGGAAAACTCCCCCAGTGTCAGCCTACGATGAAAAGTCAATCAATTAGTCCTAATTAACAAGTATTTAAGTTGCATTTTCCTTTCCATTTTGGCATAACACATATATATGAGATCATGCATTCAAGCATTTATTTCCAGCATTGATAATTATCAAGTCTACCTTCAAGGCTAAGTGTTTTATTTAATTCAAGAATTCAACCATTGAAAAGGAGATTCATTCCAACATTCAAATTCATACAATAATATCTATCTACATCCTATATACAACCTCCCTTTAGGTGACTTACATTTTAGTCTTTCATTTACATTTACTTTCAAGTACTTTCTTTCATCATTTTGTTCATTCCAAAACTGGGGTTTGACCTGAAGGGAAACCCCCATTCCCAACCCCTATTTCTCTCTTTTCTGTGTGTAGGTTGCAGGCGCACAACTATACTTTCAGATTTAGAATCCATTTGCAGAGGGGAAAAAACCCTTTTCATTTCGCGGATTTTTTCGAAGGACCATGTACACTCCCACCATGAACTGGGAAACTTTTCCTCAAATTTATGAGGCGGCTTTACCTCGATAGATTATTGCCCGATCCAGGTGCACAACTTCATCCTATGCTTCTATTTTGAGTTATAATCATATCTTTGTCCCTTTTTCACTTGGTCATAAGCACACAATTCAATTCAATTCAAATCTCAATCTCAGAAAAGGGGATTCACTTACCATCATTTAGAATTCAATCTCTTTCTCTAGAGGTTGAATCTAGTGTATTTTCCTCCCTCTTCTAATGTAATGCATGAAAAGTGTTTGAAGGGAAATCCGAAGTGAAACTTTCATCCCTCCTCCGAGGGAAGAAAAGCTTTCCTCTTGATCTCTCACTAACCATTTTTCCAATATTACAATATTGTTATGCAGGTTTAAAGCTTGGATGATGTAATAAGGTGGTTAATTCTTGGTGTCATCAATAATGCAATCCTATATTAAGAAGCGGACCTAGAGACATAGCTCATATTGAGTGAACTCTGTTATCAATCTTGTGATCTCTCTTCTTCTCTTATCTCTTATTTTCTTTAAGTTTTGATTCCTTATTTTTGTTATTAAGTTATGTAAACAATTAAAAGAATGTAGCTTTTGTAATTTCAAAGGATTAAAAAAACATAACCACAAAATTCTGTTTGCGATCAGGATAAATCTATAATTTGAATTAAGCATAATTTAATTTGTAAGCCTTAATTACATCTCATCATGTCTATATATGGCCTCCAAGTTAACCCCTATTACTTTTGGGCTTCACTTGTTAGATTTATTTGTTTACCATGCAATAATAATTAAAATAAATTTTATATGATTAAATATTTCAATTTACCTTTTTTGAATATTTCATTTTGTTATAGCTTTTGTAGTTGTTTAAGTTTACTCTACAAATTGTCTTCCTACAATTGTAGAGTTTTAGCACACCACCTTACCCTGAACATGGATTGTTATTAGTACTTTTCGTTAGCCTATTACTATTGCAATCGCTTGTATCAAATTTTCATTAACTTGTTCTTATTAAATTATTTTTCCACCAATTATCTCTATGAATTTTTTGTTTGGATCGTTTTTTTTAATTTTTTAATAGTCAAGATGCATGATTTTTAATTTTTCAAATTAGAAAATTTGTATTTTTTCAATCTAATTGACTCAAATAATTTGCATCTGAATTTCCCGAATCCACTTTCTACTTGAGTTTCTGAGGCAAGTTTTTAGGTTATTAAAATCATATTTAGTTCACCTAATAATATTTAGGAATTTTTGTAATAATATTTAGGTCATTAAATTTTTAGGCTATGAGTTATAATAATAGATATTATGCCTATTTTCAGATCCTCTTTCTACATGAGTTTTTTAAGGAAAATTTTTAGGTCATTAAAATAATATTTAATTCACATAATAATATTTAAGTCATTAAATTTCATTAAATTTTTAGGAAGTATTGATTTATTTGGTTCAATAATAGCATAGTAAATCAATTCAACTAATAATATATATTATATTATAGTGAGGATCCAGTTATTACTGAGAGGGGGGGTGAATCAGTAATAATAATAAACTAAAATATTTTACCAATCTGCAAATACTTCTAAAAAATAGTTCATAACCAATACCAGTAACTGGTCACTTGAAGCAGATTTTAAAAACTACTCATTCATGTTTTCATCAACATGTAAGCAATGTAATAATATCAAATCCACACATAAACAAATCAACCACCATATGAACACTAAGATTTTTCATGTGGAAACCCAAATGGGAAAAATGATGGCGGGAATTGGTACCAAAAAATTTGCACTCTTTCAGAATGCACTTTGTTAAAGGGCTAGCCTAATTAGGAGCTTTACAATAATGCCCGGTTAAGAGAAGAACCTGTTAGGACTCACCCAATGAAGTAATTTTAACCTTAGCCCTATTAGGATCTCTACCCTATTAGGAGTAAACTTGCTAAAGTAATTAAACTCAAGTTAATGAGCCACCCATTGAAGGGATTTACAATATCAGACTTGTGAGGACCTACCCAGTTAAGGGATTTTAATATTGTTGTAACTGTTAGGGAACCACAGGTAAATTATCTGATCATAACACTCTTTGCTTGCTAGTATAGATCCATTTCAGCTCCAATCTGCTTCACACTTGTAGACATCTCAATCTAGTTTGGCACACTATTCTTCTCTAACCATTGACACAATAAACTTTCTCAAACTAGACCTAAATACACTTTCAACTCAGTCAGTTACATAACCCTCACTTACAATGAATTTACATAATAGATCATATCAAATCATTACAAATCATTACAACAAATTTTAAAACAATTACAGTCATTGAATGATCATAACACATCATTGTACATCGATTTGATAAGCTGTCAAACCCTTATCACATTCTTCTAAGAGCTTCGTTGTTTCCCAAGAAATTCTATCCTTGATCATGCTCAAACAACATTTTATCCATTCACATGGATTCTCAAAATATCACCACTAAGTTAAGAACATGAAAAGATCCACTTCCAAACCATAAAACATCACTGGTTAAAGATCTTGTTACCGGTTCTCAAACCCTACATTGAATATTCAATAGTCAATTACAAACATGACTTTTGGTTCTCCAAACATGATGTGGTTTATTTCATAGACTCATTATAATGTCATAACAATACATTCCAAACCACAACACCTTACTATTTCTTCTCCCCTTTTGAAAGCAATGTAAAAGGTGCAAAGGCATATTCTGTCTTCATTTCTGCTACTCCTTCTGAGGAGTATCCCTCTTCTCATCAATCCATAGTGAAAGATATTCAAGATGTCCACTAGATTGATGCATCAATAGGATCCTATTGTTGATATTTTGGTATGGTTTTGTCATTGATGTCAACACCTGCTAAATACACCTACTTTGGAGATCCAGCAACGTTCACCGGCAATCAGTAAACTGTTCAAACAATCACTGGTATATGGTTAACTGATAGGATATAATGTTCACCAGTACCTGCAATGACATGGAAGACACTTGGTAATGTCAAAGACATCATGTGGACACTTTTCCTTGAAGTAATATCATTGGTATATTCTTATTTTCATATTTTCTTTTACCGACAAATAGGTCCAGGTTATCTAGGGTTACACCGGCAGGTTTATCTTTTCCAGATGAGCATGGCACGCTATGGAGATAATTTATTATTGTTGTAAATGCATTAAGCCAACATGTTTAATTGGTTATTGCATTGGATATTGTATTATTTGTAAAATGTTTTTATTGTAATATCTTGTAGAGCTGACCTACTAAAATTGGTCTTAGGGTATAGTATAAATGTAAGATCTTATTTGTAAGATCAAGTGTGGAATGCGAAAAAGATTTAAGGAAAGGTATATGTGAGATCAAGTAGAGATATACACAAAGACATCATTTGAAGGTGAAGTTAGGTTTTTGTAGAAGCATATCAGCATTACACAAGTACTGAATCTAGCATATGAAGATGCTATTTTGTGCAGTACATTCTCATTGGATTTAACCATCCAACTGTAGTCAGTGTGACTCCCATTTGTGTTTGAGCAGTGAGCTCTAGGCTGTTGGCCTTTCTGCATGTGTAGACCCCTCTTTGTACACTTACTATCTATAGTAGTATCATCTGATTGTGGGTAAGGTTTCCCACCGTGGTTTTTTTCCTTATAGGGTTTCCACGTACAAATATTTGTGTCATGTGTTGCGGATGACTTTATGTTTATGTTTCATGCATTAATTCTTACCGGTATAGCAATTTTTTGTTAACACTATTTACCGACATACTTAACTATCTTACCGGTATTAAGCAATAAGTTGGTTAATAAGATTTTAGTTTGAATTTATTAGACAACTGATTCACCCCCCCCCCCCCCCCCCCCCCCTCATTTGTCCCCGGGACCTACAATTAGTATTAGAGCCTAGTCCTCTTTTTGTGGAAGTTTAACAACTTGAGGAGATCCAATGTCTACTAATTATTTCAGAAAGGATAGTCCTAAACTTGATGGAACCAACTATGGAATATGGAAAATCAAAATGGAGACACATCTGAATTGCATTGGTAAAGACATCTGGGAAGTTACTAAGAATGGTTATACTATTGCTATAGCTGGTCAGCCTGCTCCTATTACTTTAGCTAAAGATGAAGAAAATGATTGCAAAGAAAGGGAAGTACTTTTGACCACATTATCAGATCAACAAATCATGGGATTATCAGATAGATCTACTGCAAAAGCTATTTCGGATCATTTGGAAACACTGAATGAAGGGGATTCCACAGTCAAAATTGCAAAACTTGAAAGCTTCCGAGTCAGGTATGAACATTTGAAAATGGAAGAAGATGAAAGAATTTCTGCTTTTATGGAAATAGTAAATGAAATTGTTTTAGGTATCAAATGTTGTGGAGGAACCTTGAGTGAAGATGAGATTGTTTCAAAAATCTTAAGAGGTTTTCCACCGGCATATAAAATGAAGGTTACTGCTATTAATGAGTTGAGAACAATGCCTAATACATCAGTAACTAGGGATACATTGATTGGAAAACTTTCAGCTTTTGAAATTGAGGAATTTGGTCCTGCTGCTACTATAAAAACTGATTTGGCCTTCAAAGCATCAACATCATCTGCCCCATCTTTTGACAAATCAGACTAGAGAGCCTTTTATGCAAGAGAACTTGAAGAAACCAAGAAGGAGAATGAAGAGCTTGAAGAACTTGAAGCACTATTTGCAAGAAAATTGCCAAAAGGTCCAATTGGAAGTAAGTATGAAGGTAAAGCACCCTTTAAATGTTTCAACTGCAATAAGATTGGTCATATGGCTTCAAGATGCCCTGATAGACATGCTAGACTAAGAGAAGAAGCTAGAAAGACATACAAACCTAATCCTAAATATCAGAGATACAAATTTAAGAAAATCAAAGATAAATCCTGTTACATTGCTGATGAAGGTGTGACTGATGATTCTAATGAGGATCCAACAGACAACGGATGGGTCTTTGTTGCTATAACAGAAGATCAACTGGTACCTATTGGTCCATTAGTAGAACAAGCCCTAGCAGCTAAAGTTGAATCAAAGGATGAATGTATTATTGACTCAGGATGCTCACATCACATGACTGGAGACAAAGGCAAATTCTTGAACTTTCAAGAATACAATGGAGGTTTAGTAAGATTCAGAGATGACAAAGCCTGTTCAATCAAAGGTAAGGGTTCAATATCTCTTGATGGTAAACATAACATTGAGAATGTTTACTATGTTGAAGGATTAAAACATAATCTTTTAAGTGTTGGTCAATTAGTTGAGAAAGGTTTTCAGTTACAATTTAAAAATGAAAAATGCAAAATCATGAATAGAACTGGTTTGGAAATTGCAACCGATAATCAGACTAGAGGTAATATCTTTCATTTGAATAACAGTGAAAAGGCATGCTTAATTTCTCATATAGATGAAAGTTGGCTATGGCATAAAAGACTATGTCATGTAAATTTTGATTGCATGGTAAAAATCAGTACTTCTAAGGCAGTTAGAGATCTACCTAAAATTGTGAAACCTCATAATACAATTTGCAAGGAATGTCAATTTGGAAAACAGGTTAGAGCTAGTTTCAAAAGTATTCAAGAAAAATCCAATAATGCTCTTGATTTAATTCACACTGATTTATGTGGTCCAGCTAGAACTAAAAGTTTACAAGGTGATAGATATTTCATGCTAATTATTGATGATTATTCTAGAATGTGTTGGGTTACTTTTCTCAGAGAAAAATCAGAAGCACTTGGGAAGTTCAAACTATTCAAAGCAATGGTTGAAAATGAAACCAGTAAGAAAATTAAATGTTTAAGATCAGATCAAGGAGGAGAATTCACATCTAGAGATTTTAATACATTTTGTGAAGTTAATAGAATCAAAAGACAGTTATCAGCACCTCGGACACCACAACAGAATGGAGTTGTTGAAAGGAAAAATAGAACTATTTTGGATGTAGCAAGAAGTATGTTATCATAAGCAAATCTACCACATGTGTACTAGAGAGAGGCAGTAAGCACTGTTGTCTATACATTCAACAAAGTTCACATCAAAGGTGAAACCGGTAAGACCCCTCATGAACTATGGTTTGGTAATACTCCTACTCTTAAGTATTTTAGAATTTTTGGAAGTAAATGTTATATTAGAAGAGATGAGTATATTATCAAGTTTGATCCTAGAAGTGATGAAGGAATATTTCTTGGTTATTCATCTAAGAGTAAAGCTTATAGATGCTTTAATAAAAGATTACAGAAAATTGTTGAGAGTACAAATGTAAAAATTGATGAACAATTCCAAGGAACTTCAAGGTATATAGACTCTGAACCGGTAATAGAAATTATGACAAATGAACCAATAGTAAATCCACTGGTATAGAATGATGATCCAATTACTCCGGTATCATCAGAGGATACCATAGTAATTGAAGAACAACAACAGACTAAGACACCCTGGTATGTAAGACTGAATCATTCTGAAGATCAGATAATTGGAAGCAAATTTAAAGGAGTCATGACAAGAGGAAGATTGGCAAATGAAGAGGTATGTCTTATTTCTCAAATTGAACCATTATCTATCAATGAGGCATGTGAAGATAAATTTTGGATTAAAGCTATCGAAGAAGAATTAGGACAGATTGAAAAAAATAATACTTGGACATTAGTTCCCCGACCTGAAAATAAAAATGTAATTGGATCCAAATGGGTATTTAGAAACAAACTCAATGAAGATGGTAAGGTTGTTAGGAGTAAAGCTAGACTAGTGTGTAAGGGATATTCTCAGAAAGAAGGAGTTGATTACAATGAAACCTTTGCACTGGTAGCCAAAATTGAGGTAGTTAGATTATTCTTGGCCTTTGCAGCTCATAAGGATTACAAAGTTTATCAAATGGATATTAAATGTGCATTTTTGAATGGAGATCTTGAAGAGGAAGTCTATATTGAACAACCTAATGGATTTTCTTTGACAGATAACAATGATATGGTTTGCAGATTAAGAAAAGCTCTGTATGGACTAAAACAAGCTCCAAGAGCCTGGTATGCAAGATTGGATAAGTATCTTTTAAAAATTGTCTTTACTAAAGGAAATGCAGATAGCAATTTATATTACAAAGTAACTAATGATGACATTTTGATTATGGAAGTATCTGTTGATGATATAATCTTTGGAGGAGAAGATGGATTATGCAAAGAATTTTCTCTTAAAATGCAGCATGAATTTGAAATGTCTATGATTGGAGAAATAAAATTCTTTTTAGGATTGCAGATTTTACAGACTGATAAAGGCATATTTTTGAGTCAATCTAAGTACTTGAAAGAACTACTCAAGAAATTTGTGATGAAAAACTCTAAACTGGTAAGCACACCTATGATTACAACTGACAAATTATCTCAAAGGGATGAATCTACACCTTTTAATCCAACTAGATACAAATCTATGATAGGAGGTTTACTGTATTTGACACAAACCAAACCTGATATTATGAATGCAGTATGTATAGTTTCTAGATTTCAGAGTAATCCCAAGGAAAATCATGAATCAATAGTAAAAAGGATTTTCCGGTACTTACAAGGCATAACAAATCTTGGATTATGGTATCCTAAAGATGAAAATTTTGATCTATATGCATACATAGATGCAAATTGGGCAGGGGATGTGGATGATAGAAAGAGCACCACTGGAGGAGTATTCTTTCTTGGAAAGAGATTAGTTTCTTGGTTAAGTAAGAAACAGAGTTGTACATCTTTATCAACAGTAGAATCAGAATATGTTGCAGCAGCAACAAACTGTACATAGGTACTTTGGCTTAAGCAAATGTTGAAAGACATAAAGGTAAAATGCAAGGAACCTATTACTATATATTGTGATAACACTGTAGCAATTGATATATCTAAGAACCTAGTATTACATTCTAAAACAAAACATGTTTCTATCAAACTGAATTTTCTAAGGGAAAAAGTTGAAGAAAAGGAAATAAAACTGGTTTATGTGAATACTAAAGAACAACTTGCAGATATTTTTAGAAAATCTTTGCCTAAGGAAACTTTTGAGTATCTCAGAGATCAGCTAAGAGTCTTACCTCCACCGATAGAGACTTAGATAGTTGATGATTGTCATCAATCGACAGAATTAAATGGACAAATATTTTATTCCAGTATTTGATGAGGAAGCTACTTCTCAGGGGTAGTAGTTGGTATATTGAATTGATTGGTATTTTTTATGAACTTGACCTTTTTGTGACTTTGGCATTTGATGTCAAAGGGGGAGAGATATATGGAAAAACATTTAAGGAAAAATATATGGAAAAATGCATTATCTTTTTGAGATTGGTATTGTAAATAAATCTTTGTATAAACACATATTACTCCTAGGGGGAGAATGGATTTTTGTACTTGGCATTTCTATTTTAGCACTTTGATGGTTTTTCCATCTTGTGTTGCCATCAATGCCAAAGGGGGAGATTGTTGGTATTTTGGTATGGTTTTGTCATTGATGTCAACACCTGCTAAATACACCTACTTTGGAGATCCAACAACGTTCACCGGCAATCAATAAACTGTTCAAACAATCACCGATATATGGTTAACCAACAGGATATAATATTCACCGGTACCTACAATGACATGTAAGACACTTGGTAATGTTGAAGACATCATGTGGACACTTTTCCTTGAAGTGATATCATTGGTATATTCTTATTTGCATATTTGCTTTTACCGGCAAATAGGTCCAAGTTATCTAGGGTTACACCGGCAGGTTTATCTTTTCCAGATGAGCATGGCATGCTATGGAGATAATTTATTATTGTTGTAAATGCATTAAGTCGACATGTTTAATTGGTTATTGCATCGGATATTGTATTATTTGTAAAATGTTTTTATTGTAATATCTTGTAGAGCCGACCTACTAAAATTGGTCTTAGGGTATGGTATAAATGTAAGATCTTAATTGTAAGATCAAGTGTGGAATGAGAAAAAGATTTAAGGAAAGGTATATGCGAGATCAAGCAGAGATATACATGAAGACATCATTTGAAGGTGAAGTTAGGTTTTTGTAGAAGCATATCAGCATTACACCGGTACTGAATCCAGCATATGAAGATGCTATTTTGTGCAGTACATTCTCATTGGATTTAACCATCCAACTGTAGTCAGTGTGACTCCCATTTGTGTTTGAGCAGTGAGCTCTAGGCTGTTGGCCTTTCTGCATGTGCAGACCCCTCTTTGTACACTTGCTATCTGTAGTAGTATCATCTAATTATGGGTAAGGTTTCCCACCGTGGTTTTTCCCCTTACAGGGTTTCCACGTACAAATATTTGTGTCATGTGTTGTGGATGACTTTATGTTTATGTTTCATGCATTAATTCTTACCGATATAGCAATTTTCTGTTAACACTGTTTACTGGCATACTTAACTGTCTTACTGTTATTAAGCAATAAGTTGGTTAAAAATATTTTGGTTTGAATTTATTAGACAACTAATTCACCCCCCCCCTCTCAGTTGTCCCCAGGACCTACACCTATTTGATATGGTGTAGGGGTATAACCCCTAGCTTGCCTTTGTGATATTCAAAGTTTTCCTTAGACAATGGTTTGGTGAATATATCTGCCAATTGCTCCTTACTTGATACATGCCCCAATATCACTTTCTTTTCCTACAATCTTTCTCTCAGAAAGTAATACTTTAATTCAATATGTTTTGTCCTCGCATGCAACACATGATTCTTTGAGATGTTTATTGCACTTGTGTTATCACAGTATATAATCACCGGTTCACCTAATAATATTTAGGTCATTAAATTTTTAGGTTATGAGTTATAATAATAGATATTATGCATATTTTCAAATCCTCTTTCTACATGAGTTTTTTAAGGAAAATTTTTAGGTCACTATAATAATATTTAATTCACATAATAATATTTAAGTCATTAAATTTCATTAATTTTTTAGGAAGCATTGATTTATTTGGTTCAATAATAGCATAGTAAATCAATTCAACTAATAATATATATTATGTTATATGTTATAATATAATTATTATTATAGTGAAATGGCTCTACTTGCGAAAGGCAGAATCAAGTCTTTTTCTCTCTGCGAACATCCCTTTCCCCTGCGAGGTGTTTATCAAGGCTTTGGAAATCATTTTGCTGTTTTGGCTAGTGATGCTAGGGCAAAAAAATTGAGCAGAGAAAAATCTTGAATCACCAAGCAGGAAGCTTTGTTTGCAAAAACAAAATACTCATTGGTTGATTCGGTTAGGGCTCCCCTTCCTTTGCTCCAAGGTAGGGATCAAAACTGGCAGCCGGTGAGGTGCCGAAATAACAAGGTAGAAGGACAATCAAATCATTTTAAACAACATCCCAATCTTGGGTGGAAGGAAGGTTCTATAAAACCTAACCGAACAAATAGACCTATGGCTTCAGTTACTAAAATGTCTATTGGCAAATCTCCCAAAGCTAGCCCTATTGGGATAATCATTGATATTGATTCCCAAACAGTGGATATGTATCAAATGCATTGCAATGAAAGAATGTTTTTTGCATGATGGAAAGGTTGGGGGATTCCATCTGAACAAATTGCCAATTGGGTGACGTCTTCTCTCAATAATCAAGTAAAAATTGACATCATT
Organism: Cryptomeria japonica; assembly: GCF_030272615.1. Lineage (NCBI taxonomy): Eukaryota > Viridiplantae > Streptophyta > Pinopsida > Cupressales > Cupressaceae > Cryptomeria > Cryptomeria japonica. Next base: position 84,606,461 of record NC_081411.1, on the reverse strand, counting down.
CTTGATCAGTTCTTAGCTATTGAATGTAGTAATCAAAATTTAAGAAATTCATTGCTAAATAAGGGTTTATCAGAGTTCGTGGGCTTAGGGTTTGACTGTTGGGGATGGAATACTCTCTTTCATCCTTCGCAATTAAATTCATGCATGGTCAATAGAGCTATATCACTCGAAAAAATCTTGATTGAATTAAGAAATAATGACTTCTTAAGAATTTTAGGGAATAAAATAGGCAAATTTGTAAAAGTTAAAAAATCAGCTTTAAGCTTCTTTAACCATCTTCTGATTGTCAACATGAATATAAACATCAAAACCGTCGAACCAGTAACACTATGTTATGACAATCTTTGTTTATCCCTTGAATTACCCTTCTACAATGGTTCTTTTGAAATGGATAGACCAAGGAAGACTCCCTCTAAAAATGCTTTCCCTAAATCAATCTCTGAGTTGAGAATCGCTCCAATTAGATTTGTGGATGGAGGGGGTTTTTCCATCATAGGTTTTAATAATTCCAGCACTAATAACCCTGCCCCAGTTCCATGTCATAAGAAATCCCTAATTAAGACCCCATGTTCTCCACCCCAACCACTTCCATCTGTTATCCCTCCTAAGGGTGACCCTTCTATTGGGGTTGGTAACTTGGAAGAAGGGGAAATCTGTGAGTGGCTCCCTCAGATTGAACAACCCGACATGACAATTATGTCACCATTGTTCTCTCTTTCCCCACTAGAGAGAGAGAACTCCTTAAAATCTTCCCCTCTGCGGGATCTCACCACCCTGTCACTATCAAAACATAAGGATAATTCTCCCCAAGATCTAGAAAAGACTTCACAACAATTCCAACAATTCTCCCCAGTCTCAAATCTAAAAATCCCTCTAGAGGAAGAGGCTCGTCCTTCACCCCCAGAGGTTGACCCTATCACAACTATAGTTTCTAAGGCTGACCAAGTTTCTAAGAAAGTTGATATCATCATCAATTTCATAGGGGAAGAAGTAGTAAATGACCTCATGGATCAATTGATTGATGAAATCTGTGATAATGAGGAATTGGAAAGACAAAGGGATCTCCTTGTTAATAATCTAGTAAATATTACTAGAGTTAACTTGAAAACAGAGGAACTCTTCATAGCATCAGAGAACTTGGAAAACCAACATCCTAACACCTTGGGCATTCTCTTCTCTGTTAAAAGAAAAGACTCTCCGGATTGTGCTAAATTTAGTTAAAGAACGGGTAGGAGATCCCTTGCCAAATTGAGACTGAAGGATGGAGAAGCTAGAGAACAATCCAAAATATCTACTCTTTTTAATGTAGGGGAGGGGAAGTTCCTCCCCACAAAGCCATGAAAATCATAACATGGAATGTTAGGGGATTGAATGCCCCTAACAAACAACACATCTTAAAGAATTGTATCTCTGACTCTAAACCCGACTTAGTATTAATTCAAGAAACAAAAATGAATGCATCTGAGATTTCTCTCTTCGAGCAAAAACTAGGGGTTAGACAACTAAATCATTCCCCAGCCTCTGGTGCTTCAGGGGGCTTAGCTATCATTTGGGATCCTAGAACCCTTTCGTTCACACCACTAGAGATCCAACAGAACTGGATAGGAGGAGAGGTTGTAAACTACAAAAATAACCTCAGATTCAAACTAATTAATGTTTACGGCCCCATCCAGAACAAGGATTAGGTGAAAGTGTGGATGGATATTGAGATCTTTCTTAAAAGTTTCCCGAATGACCTTAGTATCATTGGGGGAGATTTTAATGCCATCACTAAAGCTTTAGATAAAAGAGGAGGAAGTAGCAAGCTTCCCCCTTCAGCTGTAGACTTCAATCTCTGGATCAACAGGAATTCCTTGCTGGAAATCAAGACGATAGAGAATGCCTTTACCTGGAACAATAGAAGATCTAGTATTTGTAATATAGTAGAGAAACTTGATAGGTTCTTTATCTATGGTGGGCTCTCAGAGATGAATTACTCCTTGAAGGTAGAGCCTCTTCCTTTATCTGGATCGAACCATTTCCCACTCCAATTAAACTTATTATCCGACAACACCCCCAAAAAATGTCCCTTCAAATTTGAGAATATGTGGTTCAGAGATGATAAATTTCTAAGCTTACTTGAAAAATGGTGGAGTAGCTCCATTTTCTCTGGTTCAAAGATGTTTATTGTTGTAAGTAAGCTAAAAATTATAAAAAGGAAGCTCTTAGAGTGGAATAGGACCAATTTTGGTAACATCTTTGACATAAAACCTTAATAGAGAATGATCTCAATATGGTTAATACTGAGGTCCTTGAGAAGGGGATGGATGAGAATCTTTTCCTTAAGGAGAAGGCCCTTCTTTTAGAGTATGAAAAGATACTATCCTGCGAGGAGATTTTCTGGAAACAAAAATCCAGGGAGACTTGGTTGAAGGATGGGGACTAAAATACTAAGTTCTTCCACAATAGCACCAAGAAAAGGAGAGGGGTCAACTGAATCTCTAAAATTATGAACAACCAAGGATCCATTCTGTCTGAACCAGATAAGGTTGCGTCCAAAGTAGCTAAGTTCTATGAGAACATCCTAAACAATCTTGAAGGCTCTGACCTTAAGGGCCAACTTGACTTCATTAGGAATATCTTGAAAATCATAACCAATGACCACAACCAAATCCATTTAAAGAAATTCTCCATGGAGGAGGTAAAATCTGCCCTCTTCAAGATGAATCCAGACAAAGCTCCGGGTCCGGATGGCTTCCCCACTAGCTTTTTTCAAAAATGTTGGGATTTTATGGGAACATAAATCATGGAGGCCCTGGAGGGGGTAAGGAATTAGGGAAAGATTCTCAAAGAAGTCAACAATACCTTCCTCACCCTCATTCCAAAAAAAAAAAACCAGAGAGCTTCAATGACTTCAGACCAATTGCTCTCTGCAACATTTTGTATAAACTTTTAACTAAAACCTTAGCAGCTAGACTCCAAAATCTTCTTCCCTTAATTATTAGTGAGGAACAAACTGGCTTCGTTATGGATAGATCAATTTATGATGGGGTGATTATCGCCTAGGAATCTATGCATTCAGTTCAGCTTAACAAATCACCAAGCATGCTAATCAAATTGGACATAAGTAAAGCTTATGATAAAGTTGATTGGCGCTTCCTCTACAAATGCTTGGATGCCTTTGGCTTTTCTAAAACTTGGATCAACCTTATCTTTGAATGCATATCCACCCTTAGATTCTCAGTTCTATTTAATGGCTCCCTAGAAGGCTTCTTTAGCAGCTTGAGAGGGCTTAGGCAGGGTGACCCTATATCTCCCTTTCTTTTTATTATTATGGTTGAAGCCCTAGGCAAAGCCATTTCGATGGCCAAAGAGAAAGGAAAGATTCAAGGTATTCCCATCACCAGTGGCCTCCCCTCCTTTACCCACCAGCAATTCATGGATGACACAATGCTCTTTGGACAAGGTGACATGGGGGAGGCTCGCGCTTTTAAAAATATTCTCAATTCCTACATGAAGGCCTTGGGTCAAGAGGTTAATCTGGCTAAATCTGCTATCTTTATGTTCAACATAGACCCCCTCTAGAAAAAGACATTTGCAAAGTCCTAGAAATTAGTATAGGATCCCTTCCTTGCAAATATTTAGGCATTCCCCTTGACAGAGGTAGGAGACCCTCTAATTTATGGGATAACTTAGTGGATAAGATCAAATCTAGAATCAACACCTAGAAAGGGAAATGGCTCTCCTTGGCTAGCAGAGCTACCTTGGTTAAATTGATCTTATCAGCTATGCCCATTTTCTAGCTTTCCCTTCAACGGCTATCCTCTTCCAAACTTGATGAGATCAATAAGCATCTTATAACTTTCTTCTGGCAAGGAACTGATAACAACCACAAAATCTCACTCATCTCCTGGGACAAGATATGTTCACCCAAAGAGGACGGGGGTATTGGAATCAAAAACCTTCGAGACCAAGGAAGAGTGTTGGGAGCAAAGCTGGTATAGAGATTATTTAGATTTCCACACCTTAAATGAGAAAGATTACTTAACCTCAAGTACCTTAATGGAGATGATCCATCCCAAATATTCAGGGAGCCCAACCCCCGCAGAGGCTCCTACCTTTGGAATTTTATGCTTGAATGTAGGAAGACCATCTCGGATAGGCTTACATGGAACCTAGGTTCAGGGGACAAAGCTCTCTTCTGGTCAGATTCATGGGGAGGATATAAAGCCATTGAAAACATCCATGACTTTGGGATTACCTGGGCCTTCTTGAAGCAAAAAGAGGTCCCCTATTAAACAGTTACCTCTCCCCTTCAAAGGAGGGGTTTGGTTGGCAATGGATCGAAAGGGATGATGAAGTCATCTCGGAGGGGGACAAGCATAAACTCTTGTCAATTCTCAATTCTAGGAACTTTGTCCTAAGTTATGATAAGGACAAGCTCATATGGGAAGGCTCCTTAAAAGGAGAATACAATTCCAAGGATGGGTACTCTCACATATCCAAAGCACTTTTAAGGCCTAAGGTAGAACTCCCATTGAATCTTTGCTGGGATAGGAATTGTTTACCCAAGGCAGGCATTTTTTCCTGGCTAGCAATCCAAAGCAAACTCCTCACTGCGGACAAATTTAAGCATATGGGCTATGAGGGTCCTAGTAGATGTCCCCTATGCAAAGTAGAGGAAGAGGACAACAATCATATTCTCCTTCACTATCCCTTTTCTCATCAATGTTGGATATGGTTCACCAATAAACTTGAATGGTCTGCTGCCTTCCCCAACACCATCTTAGGGATGCTTATGGCCTGGCCTCTCCTTAGGCATGGTTGTCTCTTCGAGGGTTTATGGAGAGCTCTCCCATCATCCATAATGTAGGAACTTTGGAAAGAAATAAATAGGTGCATCTTTAAGAATGAAAAACTAGATTTCCTAAGAATCATCAATAAGATAGAGTCAGTTGTCACTGAGCTTGTAAATAACAGACTCTCCTCAGGTTCACTAAAAAATGCTTCTATATCTTACTGGGATGAAAGGATTAAAAAATGATGGAAAGGCTTGTCCTTTCCCCCCTTTGTAGGTGAAGGCCCTCCGACCAGCTTCTGATCTAGAGCATCATGCAGATGGCAGCCACCTGGTGAAGGATGGCTGAAGTTAAATTTTGATGGGGCTTGCCAGGGCAACCCAGGGCAAGCAGGGATAGGATGTGTTGTGTATAATTGGGAAGGCAGGGAAGTAGCATCCCTTGATTCTTTAGTTGGCATTAATTCAAACAATTGGGTAGAACTGTTGGCCCTGGTGGAAGGCTTGCTCTTATGCAGGAATCTTGAAGCTAAGTGCTTAGAGATTGAGGGAGATTTAGCTATAGTTGTCAATGCTCTAAGAAAAGGTAGCATGCCCAATTGGAAACTTAATACCTTGCTATCAAAGGCTCTGGACCTATGCAAAGGTTTTGATAGGTTTACAGTTAATCACATTTATAGGAAGGCAATAAAAGGGTAGATGAGCTTGCCAACATGGGGGTTGATGGCATCAAGCTCCTGTCTTTGCCAACCTAAGACAAGTTCTATCTTTTTTGTCTTCACTCCCTCCCATCTCGATTGTCTGGCCCTTAATCTCCTTGATCTAAACTCCATATTCAAACTACCCCTAGAACCATGTTGTTCAAAGAATCATCAATCTCACAGATATATCTTGGCATTCCTAGAAAGTTCTCATTTCCATATTTAGATATAGGAAGAGATTCTGGGTGTCCTCAACTTTCTCCAATATATATATGCTGGATATTTGAATATACAAAGTATAAATACACAAGTTTAGATATATATGCATGTGGGTATATATACATAGATACAATTACAAACATACATTCATACATCAATACATATATATATATATATATATATATATATGTATGGATGTATGCATGCATAAATGTATGCATATATAGGTGTCCACACATATATATTTTAAGTGATATATATATATACTTACATATATCCACATATCCTTGAGAAAGTTATATCTATAAATATATATCCACACATATATATATAAATACATTTCATGTAGAAGTTTTCTATATATAATCATATTTATTAAGATTTAAACTTATATATATTTAAACAAATATTTCAAACTTATTTATGTCTTCGATAGGTTTCGTACCCTAGCAAGTCTACCTTTAGATTTAGAGTTAACCTTAATTGCTCAAACCTTCCACATTGCATATCCAAGACCTTCAGAGCGATTGTTTAAATATTCAATTAATCTTTGAGGATTTTCTCCTTTAACCTTTGTCAGATAGGCTCTAAATAAATGGACACTTTGTGATATAATTGGTATCATTTTCCCTTCTTCTCGGGCTACACCTAAAATCTAGTCGCGATGTCATAGGCTTGAGGATTAGAAGAAGACTAATCCATACATTAAATAAGTTTAGGATTATAATCATGATTTCATATCTCAGCTAAGTATAGGAAGCATGGATATAAAGCTAAATTTATTAATGTAAAGATAGTTTTCTTCTAAGACCTAATCCTTTCAAGGTATCCATAGCTATATTCTCCATAATCTGAACCACTTTAGCTGGAGAGCTCTAGCAACCATATGAATCATTATTGATGATATCACACACTAGCTTCCTTTCTCAATCAAAGCCTTTTTGACAGCTAATAGCGAAAGGTGAGTTTATGTTTCTGCAGTGATGGGACAGTTGAGTTAACCTAGGCTTGATGGCGGCAATGTAATATTAATGATCTTTCGCCTTGAAATGCACACTCCATGTTTGATATTTACTATTTAGTAACTGCTCATTATTGAGCTGGTAGAGTGTGAGTCCTACTTTGGAATGCTAAGTTTCTTCCCGCTAAGAAACAATGGATACAACGCTCAGACTTATGGGGTTAAAATGTCAGATGGCCTTTGTTGGTGAAATTAAGGACAAGAGACTGAAAGGTATCCTTGTTCAACAGAACCCTTTGATTTCTAGAGTGGTAATGAAATTTCTTGGGAAGGATTTCATTATGAACGAGGATCGAACTAGAGCCAACTCAGATATTGCCGCAATGTTTCTAGCCTTGGCAATGTATTTTGAGAGGGATAGGGAGCTCCTGGTGAAATTATGTAAGAAGGTCTTCATTAAAGACATTCTTGGTGAATTGGAACGGGTTCTGGTTAATATAGATGACAAACTTATAGCTCCCAAGCCAAGGGACTATGATGTCCTTATCAGAAAAAACAAACCAGTTCCTTGTTTCCCTATTCTGGTTAGTGAAGACCCAATGGCTTTCGAAGCTCTGTGCTCTGTCAGAAGTAGGAACTTCCTATTTCTCTCTTGGATCCTCCAAGTAAAGAAACCCCCATGGGAGAAGTGGCTGCAAAATTTTTTGGAGGCAGAAAATATCATGGTCATCCTCGATCACATGCCCATCCCGCGCTCCCCTATTGCCCTCTCTGCAGAGACACCAAAGAGCTCTGGGCTTCACTCTCCTCAAAAGCTGAGCAAGAAAGGATAATGGCCCAGGAAGGGCATTCTTCAAGGATGAGGTCTTGGTATTAGATATAATCTTTTTTGTTAAAGAATACTCTGAGACATTACGCTTAAAACCCTTTTTTGGAAAATGGACGTAGCATAGTTGATCTCTCAAACTTGATAGACTTGAGTTGGTTTTTACTTGGCTGTATTTTGATTACGAAGACAATGAGCTATTTAGCTAGGAGAATATAAGGCAAATATTTACACAAAGGCAAAATATGGATTTCAATCTTTGCTCCTATTTTCTAAAGAATTCTACTTTCCTGAGTCTTTCTTATGCTTCTAAGCTAAAAAGGGGAAGTAATTCAGTGATATATATATATATATATATATATATATTTATGAATATAAATACTCTCGGCCATTTTTCAAGATATTTTGATTATACTGGGTTTTAAGCTATGTAGCCTTCATATTCTCACACTCCTATCTACAGTCTTAATAAGGAATAACTTAGGACAATCAACATGGTAGACATTAATTTCACCTCTAAAATGTCTGATTTTACTGGTTTTTAAGGTGTCTACCATCCCTAGTAAAATAGGATTTACCTATAGTTAACTGTGAGGCAACATAGTAGTGGGCATTGACTCTTTAAGACAAATATATACAATAGTAATAAGGTAACATTTGGCTTTGCAAACCCAGTAAACTGTATATTTACTCTAGACATTAGTTATAGATCCATAAGTAATATATAGACATGTGATTATGATTATTTAAAGGCATAATTTGGGTCTTTCAATCTCATTTTTATGAAGAAATCTATTTTCTTGGGTCTTTTTTACGCTTCAGGGATAAATATGGGGGAAAGTGTTAATTATGTTGTAATGCTTAGACTATAAGGGTTTTCACTCTGATATATCTCCTTTTATTGGTAGTCCTAGTTTCAAGTAGTCATCTCATGCCCTTTGCGAGCACAATGTCATCCTATAGATATATACTCAGATACCTATAAATACACAGACTTAAATATTCTTATATATATATATATATATATATATATATATATATATACACACACACACACGTATATATACATATATATATTTATATATATATATATATATACATATTTATATATATATATATATATATATATATATATTCTCTATTATCTTTCAAGAATTTTATGGACGTTAATCTATATAACTATATTTACATAAAGTAAGGTAAAATTGTTCATGGTCCTTTTTCCTGTTAAATGCCTTCCTCTAAATATTCGTTCTCCGATGTATAGTTCACTCCTATCCCACATCGCAATCTTATTTTCTGACCTTCAGTCTCAATAGGATATAACTCTTGATAGCAGATCGGGGTCATATTTGTAGAAGATATTCTTGCCACTAATTGTTTGATTATACTGGTGATTCAAAGTAGATTACTAAATCTAGTAAATAGGATCCTACCTACAGTTAACAGTATTGGGGCAAAATAGTAGTGTGTATTGAATTCTTAAGACATAGTTCATGCAGTCATACTTTACCTTTCTGTTCTATAGACCCAACAATTCATAATATTTACTTTAGATATTAGCATGCATTTGAAAGTTTGCATTCATTGGCAGTTACTTTCACTGAGGGAATATATTTTTATATACGAATCAAGGAGAGTAATTCTAATGCCATTTGCTAAATTTCTATAATTGGCTATCTTGCCTGTCATATCTTAAAGACTATGGTTTAAAGGTGGTTAACATGCAAATTTGGGGTCTAGACAGCTATTTATATCCAGCCTAGCAGAATCATACTCCATCATCCTCTCTGCTGTAAATTTATAGGGAAGGGAGGTGGGATTGATTGAATCCCATTTACCTACTCTTGTTATTGTAGCCTGGATCTCATCCTTCTCAGGGATTGCATCCAGGAGCATTAACAAGAGTTGGTAAGTTGGTGATTCCTTATATGGCTAGTCTTGGGTCGATCATGTTTGGGCATAAACGAATTTGGAAACCTTACTCAGTTTTAAGATTTATATCTCGTATGTATGTTCTATGAGGATAGGTTTCACAAGATAGTTTATTAAGGTATCTCTCTAGCTAGACATTTAAAATTTCATTTATTATAATGGACTGATCGATACTAACAAAGCTGCCTAGTGTTTGAGTAACTAACCATGCAGGCCAAACAGGTATACCCCGAGCAATTATGGGATACTATACAATCAAAGAACAACTTCAGGGCTATAAAGATGGATGTTAAGGGACAATGATCAATGATTTTTTATTTTTGAAATTGGCAAACAAGGGCTTGTAAGGGAGGGGTAAAATAGAAATACCCCCTCCTGATTACCCTGGCCCGGGGTTCTGTTGTATTAAAATCTAGAATTATTGTATATTAAGTCAGGACAAGCTGGACTATGGTCCCGAGCAAGGCCGAAGGTTTTCTCACCTCCACTCTTTCCTACTGGCGCCCACACGAGTGGAGTAATGTATTGTAAAATTCAAAATAATTAATAAAATTCTTGGCCTCGGCCTCTTAGTGATCAATATATATATATATATATATATATATATATATATATATATATATATATATATATATATATATATATATATATATATATATATATATATATATATATATATATATATATATATATATATATATATATATATATTATGTTATTGTGAGGATCCAGTTATTACTGAGAGGGGGGGTGAATTAGTAATAACAATAAACTGAAATATTTTACCAATCTATGAATACTTCTCAAAAATAGTTCATAACCAATACTAGTAACTACTCAATCAGTCACTTAAAGCAGATTTAAAAAACTACTCATTCATGTTTTCATCAACATGTAAGCAATGTAATGATATCAAATCCACACATAAACAAATCAACCACCATATGAACATTAATATTTTTCATGTGGAAACCCAAATGGGAAAAACGATGGTGGGAATTGGTACCCAAAAAATTTGCACTCTTTCAGAATGCACCCTGTTAAAGGGCTAGCCTAATTAGGAGCTTTACAATAATGCCCGGTTAAGTGAAGAACCTATTAGGAGTCACCCAGTGAATTAATTTTAACCTTAGCCCTATTAGGAGCTCTACCATATTAGGAGTAACCTTTCTAAAGGAATTAAACTCAAGTTAATGAGCCATGCGGTGAAGGGATTTATAATATCAAACTTGTGAGGACCTACCCAGTTAAGGGATTTTAATACTATTGTAACTATTAGGGAACCACAGGTAAATTATCTGATCACGACACTCTTTGCTTGCTAGTATAGATCCATTTCAGCTCCAATTTGCTTCACACTTGTAGACATGTCAATCTAGTTTGGTGCACTATTTTTCTCTAACCACCGACATAATAAACTTTCTCAAACTAGACCTAAATACACTTTCAACTCAGTCAGTTACATAACCCTCACTTACAATGAATTTACATAATAGATCATATCAAATCATTACAAATCATTACAACAAATTTCAAAACAATTACAGTCACTGAATGATCATAACACATCATCGTACATCGATCTGATAACCTGCCAAACCCTTATCACATTCTTCTAAGCACTTCATTGTTTCCCAAGAAATTATACCCTTGATCATGCTCAAACAACATCTTATCCATTCACATGGATTTTGAAATTTCACCACTAAGTTAAGAACTTGAAAAGATCCACTTCCAAACCATAAAACATCACCAGTTAAAGATCTTGTTACCAGTTCTCCAACCCTACATTGAATATTCAATAGTCAATTACAAACATGACTTTCGGCTCTCCAAACATGATGTGGTTTATTTCATAAACTCATTATAATGTCATAACAATACATTCCAAACCACAACACCTTACTATTTCTTCTCCCCCTTTGAAAGCAATGAAAAAGGTGCAAAGGCATCTTCTATCTTCATTTCTGTTGCTTCATCTCTGCTGCTCCTCCTAAGGAGTATCCCTCTTCTCATCAATCCATAGTGAAAGATATTCAAGATGTCCACTAGATTGATGCATCAATAGTATCCTATTTGATGTGGTGTAGGGGTATAACCCCTACCTTGCCTTTGTGATATTCAAAGTTTTCCTTAGGCAATGGTTTTGTGAATATATCTACCAACTACTCCTTACTTGATACATGCCCCAATATCACTTTCTTTTCCTACAATCTTTCTCTTAGAAAGTGATACTTTAATTCAATATATTTTGTCCTTGCATGCAACACATGATTCTTTGAGATGTTTATTGCACTTGTGTTATCACAGTTTATAATCACCAGTTCTTTAATATCCTCCTTAAATCCTTCCAAGACATGCCTCATCCATATAGCTTGTGTACATTTTATAGATGCAACCACATACTCTGCTTCTATTGTAGACTGAGATATCTAATTCTATTTCTTACTAGTCCAAGATACCAATCTACCACCTACAAAAAATGCTCCACCTGTTATGCTTTTTTGATCATCTACATTTCCTACCCAATCTACATCTATATATACCTTCTAAGAAAATTTGTGTCTGTATGGATACTACAATCCATAATCAGCTGCACGTCTAAGATATATGAATATTCTATTCAGTGGTGTTATATGTGTCTCCTTAGGTCTCTTCTGAAATCTTTCTACTAGACCAACTTCATGGGCAATATCGTGTCTACTATGAACAACATAATGAAGTTTCCCAATCATAGATTTGTATTCCTTCTCATCCAATGAGGGTGAATCATCTTCTTTTGACAGTTTGCAACTTATAACCATAGGTTTTCCAATCGGTTTACAGTCTTCCATTACAAAGGTCTCTAATAATTCCTTCACATACTTATACTAACTAATAAAAAATTCACATTCCAGCTATTGGACGTGCAAACCAATGAGTTTTTTTATCTCACCTATAAGAGACATCTCAAACTCTTTCTTCATCTCATGTGCAAAATTCATACACATATCATCATTTCCTACAAATATGATGTCATCAACAAATATTTCTATAATCAACATCTTGTCTCCTTCAATATTCAAATAAATATCATTGTCCTCACTTGTTCTCTGAAATCCTATCCTTATAATATGTCCATGAAGCCTTTCATACCATGCCCTTGGTGCTTGCTTTAATCCATATAATGCTTTATGTAGTTTGCATACCATATGCTTATCTTCTGACAATGCAAACCCATCTGGTTGTTCAGTATAAACCTCTTCTTCAAGAATACCATTCATAAATGTTGACTTTACATCCATTTGGTAAGATTTAAAACATTTAAAAGCTGCATATGCAAGTAGCATTCTAACACCTTTGAAGTAGTCACCGGTGAGGAGGGACCTCAACAAGATCAATCTGGACTGGTCAACAAGAGTAAACACAATGGAAACACAAAGATATGATGGAGGAAGTGTAGAATCGATTATTTTATTTCATAGAAAATGATTACATCCAACTGGTAAGAATCGGGTTACACAATACTAGCTCACAGGCCTGATAGAATAGGTCACAACCAGGACCTTGAATCTTATAATCTATCTTCTATGCATAGTCTAGCTACTTGATTATCTGATTAATTCTAGTTGATTGCATTCTAATGTGTAGTTACAATTATATATATCAATCCAAAAGATCCAGTCAGCCCAAAAGGGATCAAAACTTGAAGAACAAGACCTAATGTACAAAATAAACAAGGTCGGCCTCCGCCAAGAGATTCCTTCAAAAAATCCAAAGGATAAAATTTAGATCATGGGAAAAGGTCAACTACATGCTAAGGAGTATAAGAATCAATTCCAAAGGCTCCATAAGCTTTGGAATAAGTTCCGGTAGATCACCATAATAGGTCCAGGCAACTGGTAACAAAGCAACGACCCGTAACTGGAAAACCAGTAGCGATATCTTGCCAGAAAATGATCCAAATGCGATGCGATTTGGAAATAAGAAATATGATCAATTATTTAAGTAAAATATAAATCCATAGGATCCAGTGAGCCAAAACAAGGACATAGAGAAAGGAAAACTAAAACTGCAAATAGAAAACAAAACATAAAGCAAAATACTTTTTGGTTGATGCAAGATTGTTATGAACTAGGGATGTTCCTGCATTAGACATTCGAGGCTATTGAAAAAGTGAGCCTCTCACTTTGTCGGGTTCAAAGGGAAACCAAGGTGTTCTTCCTCTTCCTAAGATGTCTAATATGAATCTTCAACTGGTTCGTCCTTGCACTTCACAAGATATTCCTTATACTCACTACTCTGGGTACTATGCCCAATCCTACTATCCAAAATCTATTCAATCTGATCTAGTTCCTTCGAGGGTAACCATTTCTCCATGTTTGCAACACTATTCTCAATGAATTTTGGTTCATGGTACTCATGAAGATCTGCAATATTGAATATAGGTGAAATACTTAGACTATCCAGTAACTCCACTTCATATGCATTTCCAGAATTGGTCTTCTTCAAAATCCTACAAGGTCCAAACTTCTTCATCTACAAGTTATTATAAGTTTCAACTGGGAATCTCTCCTTTATCAGATATACCATCACTTTATCACCAAATTCAAATTCCTTATGTCTCCTCTTCTCATCCGCCTTTTCCTTATACTTGTTGTTCATGTCTTCCAAATGTTACTTAACCTAAATATGTAACACTGCTGTGTGATCTGCAAAGTCTTCTACTTTTGAACTCCTCTGGTGTTCCCTGCTAATGTCTCTCAATTTTGATATCCCTCTAGGAGGCACTCCAGTAACAATCTCAAAAGGTCTTTTTGCGATACCTCTATTCACTAAATTATTGTAGGCAAACTCTGCTTGTCGAAGGAATAAATCCCAACTTCTGGTTTTATCTCCCACTAAACATCTCAACAAATTTCCCAAACTCTGGTTAACAACTTCTGTATGTCCACCAGTCTCCAGATGAAAAGTAGAATTGAAGTTCAAATATGTCTTCATCTTCTTCCAAAGTGTTCTCCAAAAATAGCCAACAAAGTTAGTAGCTCTATCTCAAACTATGCTCTTAGGTAATCCATGCAATCTCATCACTTCCTTAAAAAATAGGTCTACTACATGCAATGCATCTGATGTCTTCTTATGGTTAATCCTATGAGGATCCAATTAATACTGAGAGGGGGGTGAATCAGTATTAAGACCAATTGAAACTTTAGATCCAAAATCAAACTTATATCAGATCTACAATCATTTAACAAATATCTTGGCTTCTTTAATTGGATCTAACAACCTATTTATCAGATTTGCTTAATACCTTAATCAAATAATTTACCACATTATCAATACTTACACCACTAAATAAATCATTTTGATTTGATCATTTACCAACTTATTAACCTTATCAATCAGATCAAAATACTTTACTCTATCAACTCTTATCAATACAAGTAACCTCTGATAAACTTTTCATAAAACATCATAACCGGTGTCTCAGAAATAATGCATGAAATGAAACATAAACAAGAAAATCACATGAAAAATATTCCATACATGAACACCATAAGTTTTTGACATGGAAACCCAAATAGGGAAAAACCACGGTGGGAGTTGGCACCCACAAATATTTGTACTCTTTTGAAGTATGCCCTGTTAGGAGCTTAGCCTTGTTAGGAGCTTACATTATGCTCTGTTAGGAGCAGACCCTGTTAGGAATCACCCAATTAAGGGATTTGCCTAGAATCCCGGTTAGTATCTTGATGATTTGTTAGAATCAACCTCATGAGAGGATTTAACACTATTTTGAGAGCTGCCCTATTAGGGGACTTAAATGTTTAAGGCATGTTAAGACCTACCTAGTTAGGGGATTCAACATGTTGCAATTGTTAGGGAACAACAGTAAGAAAATGATATGTTACTTGCACTTCTCTTCTTGCTTGATTAGATCCAATTATACTCAACACTTTGCAACTATCAGGTATATCTCACACTTCAATTGAATGGCTCAACACATTCTCTAAGACCACTGACATGCAAAAACATCAACTATGTCATCCTAAATAGCCATCTCAACTAGGTAGGCTACTAAACCCTAATTGCATCATGAATTTGTAATACAAATCATAAGAGATTATCGGAGATTGATATATAGATCATTACAACAAATTACAATACAATATCAATCATTGGTTGATCGTAACCCATCACAAAAATCCGATCTGTACCAAAGTCAAAACCTTAAAACACTCCACTAAGTGTTTTGCTAATTCCCAAGAAATTATTCCTTAAATCGCACCAAAACAACAATCAAATATTTTCACACAGGTTGTGTCGTGTTACCACCTTCATGTAGACTCATTTTTTATCACCATCATAACAAAAATCAATATTGGTTTAATGATTTCTTCACCACTTTTAAACCCTGCTAAAATCTTAGCAAAACTTCATAAGGAATTTGAAACACACCTTCCAAAAATCATCACAAGTTTCGGTTCTAGTTAGATACACCTTTCCATGATACAAGTTCACCATGAAAATCGCAAATCACCAAACGTCGCTGATCATTAGATTCAATCAAAATATCTCTGCTTTACTGGTTAAAGTCCTATTTCATAGACTTTAGTTCTCTGCCTGTAAGCCTTGTCTTTTAGTAAGACAAATCAAATAGATGACAAAACAAAACACTAGGAACATCATTGTACATCAGTTTCCATTAATGACAATACAACTAACTGATCAAGTAATCTAACCACAAAATCTCAATCTCTTCATCAAAAGTAGACTTCTATCCTTTACCGGTGTAGTCATCAATCTTAAACTGCCTCACCTCATCTAAATCAGTTATGGCAAATGCCAACAATCTCCCCCTTTGGCATTGATGGCAATACCAATCAAATATATAATCAGAGTAACATCATCATCTGCAACTTGCTTGTTGGTTTCACATCATCTGTCGTTTCTCGTTCTTTTGTCATCTCCCATATCTGCCACATCTAATTTATATTCTTCTCCCCCTTTGACATCAATGCCAAAGGTATAAATGCATCACTTGTCTTCAATTCTGTTGCTACCTCTTCCATCATCTTTGCTACTCAAATTAGAAAAAATTATAAGAGAGCATTAAATAAGATCTTTACATCAGACTTGCTCCCCCAAAGGAGTAGCTTGCACTTTTATAAATCCTTAGTGAAAGATAAACATGAAATCCACAAGATTGATGGATCTCCATAATTCTAGTTCTTTTAGTGTAAGGGTCTAACCCCTAGTTTACCTATAAGAAACTCAAAGGTAGCCTTCGGTAAGGGCTTAGTAAAGATATCAACTAACTGATCATCTTTACTCTTCACATATTCCATTTTCACCTCTTTTTCTTGAACTCTTTCCGTTAAGAAATGATACTTCAATTCAATGTGCTTGGTTCTAGAATGAAGTCCATGATTATTAGAAATGTTTATTGCACTTGTATTATCACAATAGACAGTCACCGATTCAAACACATCTATCTTGAATCCTTCTAGCATATGTCTCATCTATATTGCATGTGTGCAACTCATGGATGCTACTACATACTCTGCTTCAGCTATAGATTGAGAAACACAAGTTTGTTTCTTGCTCGTCCATGCCACTAATGTTCCTCCAAGTAAAAAAGCTCCACTGATTGTGCTATTCCAATCATCCATGTTGCCTATCCAATCAGCATCAGTAAAGACATCCAAAGTAAAATCTCATTTATAGGGATACCATAAACCATAGTCTTGTAGCATCCTAAAATTGCGACACTTGCAATTTCGACTGCATTTCGGTCTTCATGATGGCGATGCGACACAGAACCTGAATGGAGACCCCGAAACTCGTCTGCAACACCAAAAACTGCATTTTTCAAGCACCCTGACCTGATCCTCCTTGCACCCCGCTGTCTCGGGAGGTGGGACTAGAGCTCCCAGCACCCTGGTCCCCCAGGACCATGGCACCCAGCGCCCTGGTCCCTAGCCCTATTTTGGGCCTGGTCGCCTATGGGACTTCGGGTCTTTTTGATTGCAAATTGGAAAATAAACTTTCCTTGTCGGCCCAAGGTCGGAAAAATCAGTCTATCAGCCCTAATTGACAAGTATATAAATGACATTTTCTCTCTCATTTTGGGAGGAGGATGATATGCGTACAAAGCGTGGAAACTATACTCAAACATTCAAGCATTCAAGCATTCAAGCATTCCTTCAAGCAATTGATGATTCTAAGTCTCCATTCAAGGCTAAGTGTTGCATTCAAGACAAGGATTCAACCATTGAAGAGGAGATCACTTACTACATACTACATACAACATACAACATCTATACCTTCGCACATAAGGATACAAACATCCTTACAACAAGGTATTAGTACTTGTTTTACATTACAGACATTTACATTTACAGCATTTCTCATTTCTTGGTTAATTCCAAAACTGGGGTTTGACCTAAAGGCAAACCCCTAATCCCTAACCCCCGAATCATCTTCGCTTTTCTATGTGTAGGTTGCAGGTACGCGACTAAAATTGAAGATCTGGAATCCTTGTGCAGAGACGAACCGATCCCCCTTCGTTTCGCGGATTTTTCAGAGGACCGTGGTGCTTGGGTGCCATCGTCCTGTCAACTTTTGCTCAAATTTGCAAGACAGTGCCGTATCAACATTTTACTACTAATTCCAGGTCCGTAGCTTCATCCTATATCCCTAACTCAGTTTATAAGCGAATCTTTGTCACTTTTCATGCATTCCTAGCTTAATTCTTCTATCAACATTCTTTACAAAAGAGGGTAGCCTTGCTGTCTTAACCCTTGAAACTCATTTAGAATCCAATCTTGCATTGTGTGGGATTGGATCTTGTGGGTTTCAACCCCTCTTTTGAATGTAAACTCTCCCCAAGTGAAAACCGCCAACCCTAGTGACCTCCCTTCTCTCTCCTTGGAGTTGGAAGAGGGGAGAGCAACTAGGGTTCGATTTTTTCTGCTTTACATTTTGGTGAACCTAACGTGAACATCCTTTCTGAATATTCATGGTTAGATCTGAAAATTGATTCCTTGATTACATTTCCATGTTTGATCTTTTGCAAAATTTTAGAGGTTAATTGCATAAAAACCCTAAATTTTCTTTTTAGTAATTAAGCTTGTGAAATGTCTAAATGTTAATGCTTGTTTCAGATCTACCCTTCTACTGCAAATTATCAATTCATATCTGTGCTTTAATTTTGAAAATTAAGTGGTTAAGTGTCAAAACCCTAATTTTTAAAACCCTCTTGATTCAACCTTTGACCGACAATTTCACTGATCAAAACATTTCCAAATCAGCTGTAACTTTGGATTCCGCAATAAAATCATATTATCTTTCATCCCTGAAAATTTGGAAAAAAGTTGCGAGGACCGTGTGCACTCCGAGCGCCACGGTCCCTGACATTTTTTCCGAAATTTCGGGAGCTAGATCTTACTGTATTTTTCTGCTAAAATCCAGAATTTTGGCTGATTTTATCAATTCTAACACTTTCAAAATTAAAGTCAAAGTTGGTCTAGTGATTGCTCGGATTAAGGCTCCTAATCATTCAAAAATTGTTGAAATTGAAATTTTGTGTCGAAATTATGTTCTTACTGTCCTAAATCTGAAAAGTGTGTTGTCATTCATTCGAAATTTCAGTGCTTTATTCAAATTCTTGCAATTTGTGACTTTTGAAATTAAGTGCTTAATTACAACAACTTTGATTTCCGCTTTCAAAATTGAATTTTGCGTGAAATTGAGTCAACTTTTAAAATTCAAAACTTGCATTGCTCTTAACATTCCCTCTAAAATCATAAAATTCAAAATTTCAGTTTCCCTCTTTCTTTCAAAATTCAAATTTTGCATTTTTTCGACAATCTTGGTAGGGTTCAATTTTGAGATTGCAACTTTAATTTGGCCTATCTACAGATCGTAAAATCACTCAATTTTTTTAGATTAGCTCTAAAATCATCATAACTTTCATCTCTGAAAATTTCAAAAAAATTTGCTAGGACCGTGTGCACTCCGAGCGCCACGATCCCTGACATTTTTTTCGAAATTTCGGGAGATTGTCCTGATTGTATTTAACAGCTTAAATCTGGAAGATTGGCTGATTCTACTGAAATTTGCTACCTCTAAAATTCAAAATCTTCTCTCTTTCTCTCTAGTGCATGAGTTTTACAACAATAAGCCCTACTAACACCATTCCTGTTAGACGAAGCCTTAGAATTAAGTCTTTCCGAGGTTTAATTACTGAGGAGATGGAACCTAATTTGAATAGCCTTTTTAACGAGGACACGGGTAATTCCTCTAATCCTCCTAATGATGAAGAAGCTCTCCATGAGGTTTCTGTTGAACAACTTTCGAAATTGGATAACCAATTTGATGATTTTCAGCAATGGATGTCTCATGAGTATCCCGATAGTCAAGCTATTTCATTAATTGAGGGTCTAAAACGTATGGTTCAAAATGATAAGAATGGAATTGATATTTTGCGTAGTATTGCACACATCGCGGACTCGAATGTGATGCCTATGAAGAGTTGTGCTGAAACTTTAGGTTATACACAACCTCCTACTCAAGTTAATTGTTCTATTCCGTTGACAACTTCTGTTGCTAGTATACCTACCTTTACATCAAACATAATGACTACTTCTATACAAGATATTCCTCCTATGATCACTAGTCATGGGGGCAATCCCCCTTCTTCAATTAACCCTCTTCCTTCATTTAATCTGCCTTCTTCATTCATTCCTTCAATGAGTGTTCCTATTATATCTCCACAGATGAACATGACGCAAGGGGGCAATTTATTCAACCATTCCATTCCTCCTTGTAAGGTTCCTCTTGTTCAATCATCTCCTATGACTAACTATCATAGTGTCCCACCACCTTACTCTTTACCTTCTTTCAATAACATAACACCTCCATCACAATCTAACACATCTAATATGAACTCTTCGACTGAAGGGACCATTAACAATCTTGCACAAACTGTCTCTTCTTTACAGCAACAAATTGCTTCTATGAATCAATCTAAGTTTAGTGTGCCCACATTTGATGTTGTGAGCCCACTTTCTCTTGACATTGTTCGAGCTATTCCCCCTAAACATGTTGAAATTCTGCATTTGGAGCTTTATAATGGTAAAGGTGATCCTCTAACACATGTTAAGACTTTTCAAACAATTTGTACCGATTTTGCTTATGACCCAAGGTTGCTTGCAAAATTGTTTACTAGAACATTAAGAGACAAAGCCCTACAGTGGTATTGCTCGTTGCCTTCTTATTCTATTACTTCTTTCAAACAACTTGCAAATGCTTTCATTCAACAATTTCAAAACAATATAAGTCCTAAAGTTACTTTGATTGATTTAATGCATTGTAAACAAGGTGTTAAAGAAAAAGTGACTGATTTCATTGGTAGATATAAGCATTTGTATGCTCAAATTTCTTTTCCAGTGCCTGACAATGATATTCAAAGAATCTTTATTTCTAATTACAAAAAGATATTCGAGACAAACTTCTGTTTTCCGAGTTTACTTCTTTCCAACAGTTGTGTGCAACTCTTCACAATTATCAACTGACTGTGAGTCAAATGGAACAATCACATCCTATGGCTCCGAGTGATAAGGATGATAGCAGTCAACAACCATTTGGGAAGTTTAAACCGAACAGAGATTCCATCAAATTCAATAAAAACATCATCAACAACAATGTGAATGCAGCATCAGGTGTG
Organism: Cryptomeria japonica; assembly: GCF_030272615.1. NCBI lineage: Eukaryota > Viridiplantae > Streptophyta > Pinopsida > Cupressales > Cupressaceae > Cryptomeria > Cryptomeria japonica. The sequence continues at coordinate 84,585,332 of NC_081411.1, read as the reverse complement.
TCTTCTATTTCTAAGTTTTTCAAGAAAGAAAGAAAGTTTACTCCTTTGAATGAATCATTGCATAGTATTATGAATAAGTTATTGGAACAGAATGTGCTTACTCTCCCTCCTATAAGGCAAATTGATCCGACAAAGATTAATTCGCCCTATTTTGATAGCAAATCTTTTTGTCAATTTCATCGTCAGCCTGGGCATGATACTGAAAAATGTTTTACTTTAAAGGGTAAAATTCAAGATTTGATTGATAATAATACTATCTCTGTTTCTGGAGTGAATGATAAAGGCAACACATCTGTAGCTCCTCCTAACCAAAATCTTCAGATTTTTACTGATCCATTACCTTCTCATACCTCTAATGCGATTGAGGCTAATGATTCCTCTCTCTCATCTGATGGTCTTGTGTCTATGACTCTGAATGTGATTAACTTTGTAGAGCAGCAAGAAAACCCTAAAGAACCTTCCATCACATTTGATTCTAGTGAAACTATCAGAGCACCTGATGGTCCTTTATACATAGTTGCAAAAGTCAAGAATACACCTTGCCGTGGAGTGCTTATTGATCCTTCCTGCATGGTTAATGTTATTACTGAAGAATTTCTCTTTACTTTACAATTGAATCAAGTGATCTATGACAAAATAGATGTGGTTGTGAAATTATTTGATGCATTTTCTTCTCCTGCAATTGGTTCTATTACATTACCTATTGAAGTTCATAACAAATCTCTTGATGTGAACTTTATATGGAGCAGTTCCTCCTCCTTCCTTTTATAGAGAGAAGAGACCTTGCTCTTCTCCTATTATCCAACCTAAGAGACCACAACCTAAACACCCAAGTGATAAGGATGAGAACATTCCTCCTCCTCAATCTTCTCAACTTCCTACTAAGACTCGATGAAATCGTTTTGCACGTGAACGCCGACGAAAGCGTCGTCTTAGAGCTCAAGCAACTGCTTCTCAAACTTTGCAATCTCCAAAAACACCTTCAGCAAACATTATTCCATTTTCTCCTCAGCCGAAAATTGAGCCAAAATCTCCTAAACATAAGATGCATGATGGTCTTGATCCTGTGCGAGTTAAAGATCCTATTTTTATAAATCTTGATGATGATATAGATGAAAATGTTATTCATGATAAAAATGCTACTCCTCTTGCTTCTGATAGTGAATATGAACTTGTTGATATTGATAACCATTTATCTAACGAATTTTTTAAAGCACTTATCCTAGCTCCTAGATAAGAACAACGTGGCTCGGAACATGAACATAGCCCTTGTTTGGATCTTGCAATAGCTCCATCTGTTGTGTTGAATGTTCCTCCTCTAGCATGTTTCTTGCCTTCCCGAAACATTGATTAGCAAGATCGGGGGGTAGATGACGTGCTAGACTAGTTTCATTAGCATAGCAGATTCTCTCCTCCTCTCTTTTGTTACTTCTTCTATGTGTTATTCTCATTCTTCTATTTGTTTTCCTTAGTGTTGTCTACTTGAGGACGATGCAAAGCATTGAGATCTCTTTTGGTCTCTCTCATGTTGACTCAAAAGACACATGTGTTCCCTTCTTCTAGGTGACCTTCCTTGATTGGGGAATGAAGAACAATTATGCATATATACATATGATTTATCATACAGCATACTGACCCCAAGGAAAGCGAAGTCACCTCGTGCTTTGTGTTTTGTGTCTATTATCCTTGGGCTTATCTCACACTTGGGGGCTAAATCCTTGCGATAACGTGCTCCTTTCCTTCTCATTTCTTATGTGTATCACTACCTTAAAGAAATCACCCCCGTTGAGGCATGTGCGATCGCTTTATCGTAGGGGGGCATACACCCTGTCTATCCCTTCAGGATACTTGAAAATTTCCTGGCCTTGCCCTGAAAATTTTTGGTATTTCTCTTGCATGACTCATAGTGAGGGAACCTTACTATTGACAGTCATGGTTCTCCCTCGTGATCTTCCCTTTTACTTTATCAATCGAAGTCGTAAGATCCTTAGTCCACTGGGGGCTTGGTGTATCTTGCCTCCTTGACGTGGTGAAAGTCTTTCAATGTTGTTTCCTTGTACTTTACCAGAAGTATGAGTGTACGCCTATACTCCCGCTAAAGTGGGGGCTAAATGTAGCATCCTAAAATTGCGACACTTGCAATTTCGACTGCATTTTGGTCTTCACGATGGCGATGCGACATAGAACCTGAATGGAGACCCCGAAACTCGTCTGCAACACCAAAAACTGCATTTTTCAAGCACCCTGTCCTGATCCTCCTTGCACCCCGCTGTCTTGGGAGGTGGGACCAGAGTGCCCAATGCCCTGGTCCTTTAGGACCAGGGCGCCCCGCGCCCTAGTCCCTGGCCCTATTTTGGGCCCGGTCTCCTATGGGACTTCGGATCTTTTTGATTGCAAATTGGAAAATAAACTTTCCTTGTCAGCCCAAGGTCAGAAAAATCAGTCTATCAGCCCTAATTGACAAGTATATAAATGACATTTTCTCTCTCATTCTGGGAGGAGGATGATATGTGTACAAAGCGTGGAAACTATACTCAAACATTCAAGCATTCAAGCATTCCTTCAAGCAATTGATGATTCTAAGTCTCCATTCAAGGCTAAGTGTTGCATTCAAGACAAGGATTCAACCATTGAAGAGGAGATCACTTACTACATACTACATACAACATATAACATCTATACCTTCGCATATAAGGATACAAACATCCTTACAACAAGGTATTAGTACTTGTTTTACATTACAGACATTTACATTTACAGCATTTCTCATTTCTTGGTTAATTCCAAAACTGGGTTTTGACCTAAAGGCAAACCCCTAATCCCTAACCCCCCAATTGTCTTCGCTTTTCTATGTGTAGGTTGCAGGTACGCGACTGAAATTGAAGATTTGGAATCCTTGTGCAGAGACGAACTGATCCCCCTTCGTTTCGTGGATTTTTCGGAGGACCGTGGCGCTCGGGCGCCATCATCCCGTCAACTTTTGCTCAAATTTGTAGGACAGCACCGTATCGACATTTTACTGCTAATTCCAGGTCCGCAGCTTCATCCTATATCCCTAACTCAGTTTATAAGCGAATCTTTGTCACTTTTCATGCATTCCTAGCTTAATTCTTCTATCAACATTCTTTACAAAAGAGGGTAGCCTTGCTGTCTTAACCCTTGAAACTCATTTAGAATCCAATCTTGCATTGTGTGGGATTGGATCTTGTGGGTTTCAACCCCTCTTTTGAATTTAAAGTCTCCCCAAGTGAAAACCGCCAACCCTAGTGACCTCCCTTCTCTCTCCTTGGAGTTGGAAGAGGGGAGAGCAACTAGGGTTCGATTTTTCTGCTTTACAAGTCTATTATGCCTTTGAGATACCAAAATATTTTCTTCACAGCCACCATGTGACTCTCTTTAGCCTCTTTTTGAAATCTAGCCAGTAAACCAACAGCATGAGCAATGTTTGGTCTGCTATGGACAACATAGTGTAGCTTTCCAATCATAGATTTGTACACTTTTTCACTAACAGCAGGGGAATCATCTTCCTTTGACAACTTGCAACCTTTCAGCATCGGTGTTCCTACCGGTTTGCAGTCTTCCATGCCAAAAGTTTTCAACACCTATTTAATACACTTGGTGTGACAAATAAAAATACCACCATCTAGTTGTTGGACTTGTAAGTGAATAAATAACTTTATTTCATTGATTGGAGACATTTCAAATTCTTTTTTCATTATATTAGCAAAGTCCATACGCATATCATCATTTGCACCATAAATCATGTCATCTGCAAACACTTCTGCTATCAGCATCTTGTCTCCATCAGTCTTTAAATAAATGTTGATGTACTCATTTGTACGTTGGAATCCAATTTTAATCAAATATGCATGTAATCTCTCATACCATGCACTCAGTGCCTGCTTTAGATGATAAAGTGATTTTATGCAATCTACACACCATGTCCTTATCATCAGTCAAGGAAAATATGCAACAAATGCCAAAATCACCTTACTCCTTCTAATCTAGCAACATGTGCAAATGTTTCACCATAATCCTCACCTTTTTCTTGAGCATAGACTTTGGAGACTAACCTTTCCTTGTTTCTTATAATTCTTCCTTCCTCATCCAATTTATTCCTAAATACCCATTTTGTTCCAATTACATTTTTATCCTCTGGTTTAGGAACAAGTGACCATGTCTGATTCTTCTCATTTTGATCTAATTATTCATTCATTGCATTCACCCAATCATCATCCTTTAGTGCTTCCTTAACTGTCTTGGGTTCAATTGTAGATGTCAAACATGAGCTCTGTCGGATCTTTCTCCTGGTTTGCGCAGCTACATTCTTATAACCAATTACCTACTCTTATGAATGGTTTAATCTAACATATCTAGGTATTTTATGTGCTAGTTCTACATCTTCTTCATTAGGTTCTTAATTTTCTTTCTCATTGTTATCACTTACTGGTTGAGTATCTAATTTTGCATTTGCCAGTTCTTCATTATTATTTGTCTTCAGCTCAATGATCACAAACTTTTCCTCATTATCATCCTTTTCAGATTCTGATCTAGTTGTACATTCAAACTTATCAGATAGATCATCAACTTTTACATTATCACTTTCAACAATTTTCTTAGTTCTCTTATTGTAACATTTATATGTTGTACTCTTACAAGAGTAACCAAGAAAAATTCCCTCATCATATTTTGCATCAAATTTATCAATGTAGTTATTTCTCTTAATAAAACATTGACTTCCAAAAATATTAAAATAACTTACACAAGGGGTTTTTCCATACCATAGTTCATAGGGTGTCTTATTATTACCTCTCTTTACTAGTACCCGATTTAAAGTGTATACAACAATACCGACCGCTTCTCTCCAAAACATTTTGGATACATCACCTTGCAATAATATGGTTCTTGCAGCTTCAACTATTTTTTGGTTCATCCTTTCTGCTATGCAATTCTATTGTGGTGTCCTCGAAGAAGACATGTATCTCTTTATACCTTGTTCGTCACAATACTTAACAACTTCATCAGATGTGAATTCACCTCCTCGATCTGATCTTGAACACTTCAATTTTTTACTAGTTTCTTTTTTAACTAGAGCTTTAAATGATTTAAATTTATAAAATTCTTCTGATCTTTCTCTCAAAAATGTCACCCACATCATTTTAGAATAATCATCAGTGAATATCATGAAATACCTATCACCAAAATAACTCTTTGTTCTCATAGGGAAATAGAGATCGATATGTACCAAATCAAAAAAATTCTAAAAAATACAATTATTGCTCTTGAAAGAAATAGAGGTCATCTTACCGATTTGACAATCTTTTCATATCACACTATCCAGTTTGACAAGTTGGGGTAATCCTCTTACAACACTTGGCTTGCTTATCTTAACAAAATTATCAAAATTAAAATGACAACATCTTTTATGCCATAACCAACTGTCTTCCATTCTTGCAACCAGACAATTACTAATATTACTATTCAAATGGAATACGTTACCTCTAGTTTGCTTCCCGGTAGCAATCGGTTCACCATTACCTCCAAGAATTTTGCAGACTCCACTTTTAAACTCAATCAAATAACCTTTATCATTTAGCTAACCAACACTGAAAAGATTATTCTTTAGACTATCTTGTTGGCATTGTGTTGTCATTGATGTCAACCAGTATGGGATGACTACCAGTAGAAGTGATGTTGGTGTAACATTGTCATGAAGGAGTATAGGATGTGATATCTTGGATATCACCTTGTGTTGCAAAACACCGGTAAGGAAAGGAAAGGGATCACTGGTGACACTGGTACACAAGTTAGTGCCTGACTTGTGTGGATGGAATGGTATGGCTACCAGTACTGGCACAATGTATCCCCAACAAGGAGATCATATCAACTGACAAGTGAAGAGTTGATAGTGGGTAGGATGCCTGGATGGTGTTTGTGTTGAAGAGATAGAATGTTACCTGAATCACATCAACACTAGAGGAGAAGCATGAACGGGTCACCGGTATGTTGTATGGTTTAAAAACATCATAACTCCCACCGAATGAAGATACAATCACCAAGGGAAGTAATGTATTATAGTGAATGTGCTCACACTGGTTCACATGTGCCTATTTGAAGTTGTTTTGCACAAACAAGGAAGTCACATGAAGTGCATTATAGGATGTAGATGACTAGATATAACTCCACCGGTAAGTGGAGGTTATATCCTATTATGCATTGTGTGCATTATAGTTTTGGTGAGATAAGGGAGAAGAGGTAAAGGAAATTGTTACAAGGCTCACACCAGATCCACCGATAAAACAAAAGGAATTCCTCAAGTGCATGAGAACATGGATATGCACTAGACCAACTAAGAAGGCATATTAAGATGCCAATACAGATAAAGTGTCAAGTGTTTGTCACTTTGACAATGGCTGAGATATGGTCCGCGCTAATAAGGGAGAAGGCATGACTAAGAAGATACAGATAGAGGAAGAATGGCCTGACTAAAGATGGATTCTGGTAAAGATTGATGATATAGGGTCATCAAGGGTGCTTACCAGTATGTAAGTCCACTGATAATATGGACAAGGTGTAGATGCAAAAGACTTCCCACTTGATGGCAATGTGAATGCTTAGGTTAGTAATGTCTAAAGACCGTTTTACGTGTTTCACCGGTAGTTTAGCTAAGTGCAGACATGAGGAGTTAAATGGTAGAATATAAGATACCGGAAAGAAAGAGGAACTGGTAGAGTTTTCAATCGATGATCCTATCTAGACCGAATTGAGGAGCCAAGTTAATAGTTGGTTGATGTAGATGCCACATGGAGTCAAGGTGGCAAACTCATAGAGGTTTGTGAAGTGTCATGTGGAGTTAGGTATCTCGATAGCTGTGCATTGAATATTGATCTTGTGATTTATGGATCGTATCAAAAGCATGTGGCTCAAGGAAGAATGAACAATAGAGAAGAATTAGGGAGTTGCTTGCACCTAGATTGAAGGAAGAAGATCAGATTATGAGAAGACCTCAAGAAGGAAACAATAGAGACATTAATAGTGGTTTGACAGATGCAGGTTGAGAAAAAGGACCATGTTTTCTATATTTGGAGAACGTGTGGTGGAGGGCGATATAATGGAAGATATGAATAGTTGGGTGTCCAAGAGATCTGATCTGATCAGATTTAAGTGGATATGATGTATCTTGTGATCAGTGAAGAAAACCCCAAGGCCCCAAGTTTGAAATTGGATTTTGGCGGGAAGTCTCGATTATAAATATGCAAGCCTAAGAAATTGTGAAGGGCTACTGAATAGAAGATCATTGTGCTACTACGAAGTGAATTACTTTTCCAAGTGAAAGAAAATTTTCCAAGTGCTCAGAGAGTATATGAGATAAGAGGGATTATGAAGAGTAGAACTGGTAGTGGTTATACCGGCAGAGCTAGAGAGAAGAGAGTTGCAGAGAAGGAAGACAAAGTACTGGTAAAGTGTTATACGAGTGAAGAGCATAGAGTAAGGTGGAGATCCAATAGAGAAAGAGAAGTGGAAGAAGAGTACCAATGGAGTTCACCGACAAAGAAGCAATAACTGAATGCCAAATTAGTCAGTGCTTGATGGTGAAGTATGATGATAGTTGGATATGGTATAGGAGACTTTGTTATATGAATTTTGACAATATTGTAAAGGCTAGTAAGATCAAGGCAGTAAGAGGATCGCCCTTGCTAAACAAATTGAAGAATGTCATGTCCAAAGAATGTCAACTGGGGAAGATGTCTTCCTCAACATTCAAAGGTAAGTCTTTTTCAGTAAAGAATTTACTTGATCTTGTGCACACCGATCTGTGTGGTCCAATGAAAACTAGAAGCATTCAGGGAGATCGGTACTTCATGATTCTTATTGATGATTTCTCAAGAATGATGTGGGTCACATTCTTGAAAGACAAGTTTGAGGCATTTGGAAAGTTTAAAACCTTTAGAGAATTGGTTGAGAAGGAGAGCGGCAAAAGAATAAAATGCCTTAAAACCAATCAAGGAGGTGAATTCACTTCTGATGAATTTAACAAGTACTATGAAGAGAACGGCATAGCAGAGAGGAATAACAGGACTTCAGTGGAAGCGGCTAGAACTATGTTGATATAAGGAAATATCACTCACACATTTTGGAGAGAAGTGGTGAGCACTGCAGTCTATACCATGAACCAAGTACTCGTTAAGAAAGGTAAAGACAAAACCCCTTATGAGTACTGGAATGGAAGAACTCCCAATGTGTGTTATTTCAAAGTGTCTGGGAGTAAATGTTATATCAAGAGAGGTGAGCATCTAAGTAAGTTTGATGCTAAGTCTGATGAAGGAATATTTCAAGGATATTCCACTAAAAGAAAATCTCTCAAGTGCTACAACAGAAGGACCTAGAAGATTGTTGAGAGTATGAATGTCAAGGTTGATGAATCCCCTTAGAAGGCTAAGGAAACTAGTAGCAAAGAAATGGAAGATGAACCAGGTTTAGCCTTTTGGGAACCAGTTAAGAAAGAAACAAGTGACAAACACTGCAAAGACCTCATTGTTTCTATACTGGTAGAAGCTTCAACAGGTGAAGAAAAAGATTAAGTGCAAAAAGAAGAGGAAAAGAAAGCAAACCCTACTGTGCTCATTCTTAGATATAGACTACATCATGATCTGAATTAGATCATAGGAGACAAAGATGCAGGAATACTTACAAGGAGAAAGGTGAGAGAAAACTCTTGCATGATTTCAAAATTTGAGCCTAATACCACTAAAGAGACACTTACTGATGAAGACTAGATAAAGGCAATGGAGGAGGAGTTGGACCAGACAGAGAAGAATGCAACATGGTCCTTGGTACCCAAACTGGAACACAAGAATGTCATTGGTAGTAAATGGGTCTTCAGGAATAAGATGAATGAAGAAGGCATAGTGGTAAGGAACAAGGCAAGACTTGTTTGCAAGGGGTATGCTCAGGAAGAAGGAGAAGATTATGTAGAAACCTTTGCCCTAGTGGCTAGATTGGAAGGTGTCTGAATGCTACTGCATTTGCAGCATTCAAGGGATTTAAGGTATACCAGATGGATGTGAAGTATTCATTCTTGAATGGAATCCTAGAAGAAGAAGTGTATATTGAGAAACCAGATGGGTTTTCTTTGTCAGAAGATAGTAACAAGGTGTGTGGATTACACAAGGCCCTGTATGGATTGAAACAAGCACCAATGGCATGGTACGAATGGTTACACTCTCATCTATGAAGATTGGATTTCAGAGAACAAGTGAGGACAACAAGATCTACCTAAAATCTTAAGGTGATCAGATACTGATCTGTGAGGTATTTGTAGATGATGAAATGAGTCATGCATTTGTAGATGAAATGAAGAAATAATTTGAGCTGTCTCTGATTGGAGAGATAAAATTCTTCATTTGTCTATAGATTCAGCAGATGAAGAAGGGTATCTTCATTACCTAGTCCAAGTATATCAAAGAGGTATTGAAGACCTTTGGCATGGAGGAGAGAAAACCAGTTGGAACACCGATGGTGACCGACTACAAACTAAGAGAGGCTGATGATACCGAGTTGGTGGATGAGAAGGAGTACCGATCAATGATCGGTAAGTTGCACTATGTGGTGCATAGCAGACTGGATATTGCTCATCTAGTGGGCATAGTAGCCCATTTTCACAAGAGTGCAAGAGAATATCACTTGGTAGCGGTAAAGAGGATTCTTAGATACCAGAAAGGGATAATTGATTATGGATTGTGGTATCCATACAATGGAGACTTTTATCTCAAAGTGTTTATAGATGCAGATTGGGCAGGTAATATGGACGACTGAAAGAGAACAACTGGTGGAGCATTCTTCCTTGGTGGAAGATTAGTCTCATAGACTAGCAAGACGCAAAGCTGTATTTCCCAATCTACAGCTGAAGTAGAGTATGTGGTAGCATTCATGAACTACACTCAGGCAATCTCGCTGAAGCATGTACTGAATGGCTTCAAAGTGACTATATCTAAACCGGTGAGTATTTTTTGTCATAATACTAGTGCAATAAATATTTCCAAAAATCTAGTATCGCATGCTAGGACCAAGCACATTGAGCTCAAGTGTCACTTCTTGAGAAAAAAGGTTTAGAATAAAGAGGTTGTATTAGAACATGTTTCCAGTAAGGAGCAGATAGCAGACATATTCACTAAGCCCTTACCGAAGACTACATTTACCTATTTGAGAGGTGAACTAGGGGTTCTACCCCTTCATGAAGTGAACTAAAGTTGTGTGCTCCACATTAGTCAGGTACTACCATGTCAGATCTTACAGGATTGATGTGTTGACGGGTGCTACTCCATAGGGGGAGCAACATAGTGGAGCTTGGAAGCTTGTACCTCCACTATGGCATTGCTGTCAAAGGGGGAGAAGATATCTGATGATGAAGATATATGTGAGAGAAGATATATGATAGAGTGCATACTGACCAGTCCAGATGGTGGTGGTGGTGATCATATGAAATTGAACTGGTATATATTACTGAGCAATGATACACTGAGTATTGCCATTAATGCCAAAGGGGGAGATTGTTGGCATATAATGAAGCAGTGATAATGTATGTTGTCATTGATGTCAATAAGTGCTCAAGCAAGTGTACCGGTATGCACTAGTATGAAGATTGGAAGCGTTTATGGCCAACTGAGATGGAGTGGACCAGTGTCGGGGTTCACTAAGTGTCACTACCAGTTGGTAGTCTCTGATGAGCTCTAGGGTTTCCGGTTTGGCTTATGCGGTACAACTGATGGTGTTTTGTGAATGATAAGGATAAGGATCAGGATACCACATGAGTTGTGTGCACATGAAGGATTTACTTGTGGCTCTTGTGCGTGAAGATCTAATGCATTGAATGCCTACCTCGGGAATGCACAATTTTCTGAGCGGTGTGTGAAGAGCACGTGATGGATTACTGATTTCCAGATGCAGTGAAGATTAGATGATGCAGAATGACTTAAGATCTATTTTAGATCATTCCATTCTATGCAATGGATTTAATGGTAAGGATTCGACTACTTGAAATTATAAACCTAAAATACCTAGGGTTTAGGGTTTATGCTACTGACCTAATTGTTGTCTATAAGGTCAATGAGTTTTGTTATTGTTGTTGTTGGCAAAAGTTGTGTTTGTGTCCACATGTTTTCATACTTGCCATATGAGGGTGAGGAATCTGTAGAGTGTGATTGTAGAAGAGAAGAACTGAAAAGGATCTACCTTAGCAAGGAGTGTTGTTATCATATTGGAGTTTTACCTGTTGTCTTCTAACCATTTCAATAGAAGGTAAATCCCTTGATGGGGTAGCTTTAACAAGATTTATTGTAAATCCTCTAACCAGGTGGATCAAGTTCATTGAGTTATTTAAATCCTCCAGCGAGGTAACTCTTAACAGGGTTTCAACCTTTAACAGGGTATATAGCCATCCCTTAATTGGGTGATCCCTAACAGGATTGGTTCCTAACAGAACCTTTATTGTAAAGTCTTTAACTGGACTAAGCTCCTAACAAAGCGGACTTCAAAAGAGTTCACAAACAATCTTGTGGGTATTCATCCCCACCGTAGTTTTTCTTGTTTGGGTTTCCACATGAAAAATCTATGTGTTATGGGTTGTGAGTTTTCCTTGTGATGATTGTGTGTTTCTGATTAAGTTGGATATGCATGCAGTGTTAAATGGTTGTGGTATTGTTGATACAACTCATGCATGATTATATTGGGAAGTATTCATCAATATTTGAGATATGTTAAATGTTGTTTGTGTACACGTATAAAAATGACCATATTCCTAAATGAATATTTTATGTTCATTTCTCTATTTGATTAAATCCAATTTAATTAAATTATCCACATTCTTCTATTTTATTAAGTAAATTACTCAATTTATTTAAATAAAATTCACTATACCCATTTAATGAATAAATCATTTTATTCAATTAAATCTCCCTATCCACTTTTAATTAAATTCAAATTTAATTAAATAGTTATCCTAAATTGAATAAATCTAATTTATTTAATTGCAACCAAATTGAATTAAATCTCTTTATTTCAATTAAATTCTATTATCCCTCCATCCACTTGCAAAATCCTAAACCCCTTTCTAATCCCTTCTAGAATCCTCTAATTGCTTCTAATTAACCTAACCCTCCTCTAAACTTTGTCACATCCCTAAGCAAAGGGAAGTCACTTCTCAAAATGGCCCAAAGTCTTGGATAACCATTAAAGGTTTTCAACCTTCAACCACCAAAACCCTTAAAGTCTTTGAAAACCATTGAAGGCTTCCAACCTTCAACCACTTAATCCCAAAAGTCTCCAATAACCATTAATGGTTAATTCAAACCCTCCCACATGGTTAAAACATTTGTTTTGACTCAATCTCTACCCAACCCAAAGGTCTCATCAGGCCTTTAATGCTTTGACCATGATTATCTCTTAATCATTTGCACAAAGGTTTATCCTTGGATTAACTCCTAATCCAGTGGGTAACCCTAATTTAGACTTGACCCTTAGCCTTTAGATAACCATGAGGTCTTCTCAGGCCTTTAATGCCTCCAACCTCTTCTTTCAACCCAACCCTATGTTGACACTTGTCACTATTTCATTAGTGCAAATTGTGCACATGGATCCCCAACTTTCAGACTTGGCCCTTGATTAAACCTTTCAATCTTGACCATCTATTGCCCTGCTTGTGCTATAAATAGAGCTCTCATTCCTCCATTTTTAACAATCATCTTTCAAATTTGAAGCATCACACTTATGCTCAAATTCTTTCAAGCTTTCATTTCATATATGCTCATCTTTTAGCCTCTCTTTAGATCAGAATTAGACTAAATATGCATGTTTAGAGTAATTTATTTATTATTTTAACATATTTTCATAGACTAAATATAGTATGCTAGGATAGTATTCATACTAATCTTGTCATCTTATCATTTAGTTTATTGCATTTTAGAATCATACCTAGCTTATAACACATCTCATACTAAAATCAAGCAAAGCATCTCTCGTTCTCATATTTGCCATCCCTAAACCATTTTGCTCAGTGATTTGAGAGCAAAAACGTTGGTTTGAGGGACATTGTGAGATAGAGAACCATGGGACCCTCCTTGGGAAGCTGAGTAATACTACGTTACTCCATAGCTTGCATCAAGAAGTCCTGTGTGTGTGTGTGGACTAGTATTTAACTAAATTTTTACATTTTAAGTTTTATAAGCCCACTTTTCCACCATGCATTTCTGGCGCCCACCGTGGGGCTCAACCCCAAATAACAAATCGGTTTTTCAAATTAATGACTTTTGCAGGTCTGCGGGAAACAGGAATCGGCGCGTTGGAAACATTCCTTAGCACGTCCGCCTAACAGTCTAGCGCTTCTAGCCTACTGTCTAGCGCGTAGGGTCTTTGTTTTAGCGTGTAAAGTCATTCCTTTAGTGCATGATTTTATTTAAGAAAATTTTCCTGTAGGTCTCGACGTGAGAAAAACACTATTTAGTGCATCCAGTAAACAGAGTAGCGCATCCAATCCACTGTTCAGCGCGTGGAGACCATCATCTAGTGCGTGCAGTTCAAACATTAGCGCGCGACCTCCGTTAAGTTTTTCCTGTAGGCCTCAATGCGGAAACAAAACAGAGTAGCGCATCCGATTAATATTCTAGCGCATCCCGCCTACTGTTTAGCGCGTGGGGCCTACTGTTTCCCTTTCTTATACTTTAAGTTATATTCCATATATACTTTCAGGATGTTTGAGAGGGGTTTCAGACCTCTAGGAGTTGTAATGCAAAATCTAGTTTTTGAAAGATCTTCCAAATTTCAGACTTAGTCAAAATTTCAGGGCATTTCAGGATCAGGATTGTAAAATTTGTAACCAAGATCAGAATTTAGGCTTGTGTAAGCCCACACTAACATTTGATCACTGATTGTGTGTAGGTTCTAATATTTTTTGTGCAGGGGAAGGAGTTAGTTTAGAAGCTTCAAGTTTCTTTTTTTACTTTCTTTCAACAAAAGTTGGTTAAAAATAACTCACTCTCCCTTTTTGCACAAGTTAAAATAAACCTCATCATTTTATTTGGATGCATAAAATGAACGTCATGCCTTCCTTTTTGGTGTTTTAAAAGAAAATTCATCTTTCTTTATTGCATGGTAAAAAGAACAAAAAAACAAACCTTTCATTCCTGCAAGTTAGGAAAAACACTTCATTTTGGAAGCTCTAAAAAGAACCAACAATCTTTATTTTGGCAAAAGTTTTAAAAATAACCTCACCATCCTTTGGTGTTTAAAAGGATTCACTTCATTTTGCAAAGTAAAAGAACCTCATCTTCATTTTGTGCAAGGCAAAGAGGGAAAACTTTTCCCTATCGACTTTAATTTTGTTGACCAAATATCACGATTTACTTTGTTGACCAGGCTTGTTTTACAAAAGTTTTGGAAATACACACTTTGCTATGAAAGGTTAAAAAGAACATCATGCTTGTTGGAGCAACATCTCCAAATAGAAGTTAACAAATCATTGTCTTGGAGGCTAAAAAGAACAAATTGATTGCCTTGTCTCGAAAGTGGAAGGTATATGCTCTCCCCATAACTAGGTGACCAAAAAGCCAAACCACTCTTAAACTTTCTGTACTTCAAGCAATAAAACCTTTAGCAGGCCTGCCTTCCTGAGGGGTTGAAAAACTCTTAAAGTCATTCTTTGGCCGGTGTGAAGGGAATGACCTAAGTGGGGAACGACTTTGACGCCAAGTATTCTAACCCACTATAATCAAAAGTGAAAAGTGATGAAAGTCCTTTTCAACAATTGTGCGCAGTGATTAGCCTTCCCCCAATATCCTTGAGATACGTAAAGCCTTTGTTCTAAAGGTTGGGAAGCCTCTTGAGGGAGTTTATCACTGACGGCCGAACATGAAGCCTGATTAAGAACCTTAGCATTAGAAACTTTGAGCTGAGTCAGTCGCCAAAAATTGGCAATATCATAGTGCAAGGGTGGGGAAGAATCCGCCCCTAAGATTACTCACCATATATCTCCCAAGATAACTACTCAATTGTGAAGCAATTCACTTTGAGTTAATTTCTGTCAAAAGGCAAAAAAACGGGTGCCCTCTAGGGGGTGACAAGGCTGTTTGAGCTGACAGAGTATCGAGACTAGTGGGGTATGATATTATCAATGACCTTTGAATAAAGAGTCTATCTGATGTGTCTTTTGTTGTAAATCAAACCAGTGATAACATCAAGGATTTGAACACATCCTCAAAAGATTATACACTCAATGTTTAGCATTAGGATGATCATTGTCTTCATGTGTGCTATGTATTCTTGTCACAAATGCTAAAATATCTTGCAAAGTATCTAACAATCAAACTCAAAAATCAGTTCAAACAAGGAAAAATCATAAAGTGGAGAAGATTTCCATATCCAACAAAACATCTTTTGAGATGGTTATCAACATTTCAACTATCTTTAGGAAAGACTTTCATCCAACAAGATTAGGGGAATACCAAACCAAGTAATCCTTTCTAGAAAAAGTTTTCAAACTTCTTGAGTATCCTTTCAGGTCCAATATCAAACGCGATCACAAGAAATCAAATCAAAACACCAGAGAAATCATTTCCAAATCAAACAAGTCAGTCTTAGAACAAAAGTTGTCAAAACCAAAACTAGCTAAAGATAAGACTTTATCCTATCAAAATTAGGTATTATCATCACCTTGATCAAAAGGTCCATCATCTAAAGGATTCTATCAAACAACATACCAAGTTTAAACCTTAAGTTGTCAAATCAAGTTTCTATATCGAGAGACTTTATCCATATCATTTGACACACTTTGTCGTGAGGGGGCATCTAAATCTTCATTTGATAAAAGTAGACTTAAGTTTCCAAACAAAGTATCTCAATCCAAACATCAAAGGAAACCATTGATCATTCGTGTATGACCACTCCTCATATTTTGAGAAGAACAAGTCTTCATCACAAAACTAAGTTAAAGAAGAGACAACCTAGTCCTAGGGCGCTTATCAAAAGGAGTAAATTTCTCTAAATCAACCTATCCAAACATCAATTTTGATCATTCATACGACCATTCATCATCAAACCAAGAAAAATAAAACTTAGTCAAAGGAAATGAGTCCTAACATAAATCAAGATCAAGATATCATGGCTCTCCAATTTGATCCCATCTTCGATCAAGATCCCACCTGTCAAGAATCTTACGATGATACCCTAAAATTTTGGTATTCCATCCACGATGACCCTCTTTCATGTCAAGAGCAGAGTCCCATTCAACATCCATCTCTTAAGCAAAATCATGATATCCCTTCCATATCCTCCACTATTCTAATTCAAAATCAAGAGAAAAGCACAAACTCAAATGATCCTACTCCAAGTCAAGATCAAGATCAAGTAATCTCTTCATCCTCCAAATCTATCTTAGGTCCTTTCATTCGAAAGTCAATCTCTTCTTCTAAATCTATCTTAGGTCCTTTCATTCCAAATTCAATCTCTTCATCCTCCAAATCTATATTAGGTCCTTTCATTCCACAATCAAACTCTCCATCCCTTCGATCTATCTTGGGTCCTTACCTCCCTCCATCCACCAATCCATCACCTCAAATGATCCATAAGAAAGATCAACGAGGAGCACATCTTTGAAATTCTTTCAACCCTCTATCTAAACATCTTTCCGAAACTATTCTTCTATAATTTCCTCTATCTATTTAGGGTCCTTCTATCCCAAAATTCAATTTTCCTCCATCTCTTCATCACTTCTCAAGTACCGACACTCATCCTGAAAACATTTATATCTATCCTCGCACAAATCTTCAAACATTCTATCTATTATCCAACACCTCTTTCCATCCCTATCATTCAATCCTTTGCATAAATCCTTCATCTGTGAGATAGGTGTTTGTGTCATTTTGTCACATGCTTGCCCATGCTCGAATCTCATGTTCAGTCCTTTTCCTAGATATCTATTCATGAAATGCTTCAGAATCTGAGATTGTTCCTCTTTAACATTTTCTTTTGGTTGGGATACACACTCAATCTAGAAAAGAACCACTTATCGTATCTTGGTACTGACATCTTTTGATTACTATATCTCATACACTTAATCGATCGCTCTAAAAATCATTGTGATCTCTTAAATTGAAGACATGGCTAGTGAAAAATCTAAAATCTTGCTTCTGCGCCACTGTAATTATCACACCCTTGTAAGTTTCATCACTTACAAGCCAATGCAAGAAAAATAAAGAAAAAAAAAAAAAGAAAAAAAGAAATATCAAAAGCATGAGCAAGAAAATGAATATCAAGAAAAGCAAAATGCAATGAAATGCAATATCAAAATGATTGGCTATGGGAACATGCAAGTAACTCCATCGGGGCTATGGACGCCTGGCTGGCAATGGAGCAATATTTGTGAGATTACAGCAATAACCTCGTCGGGGCTATGGACGCTCGCTGGCAGCAAGGCTCTATCCAGGATGCTTTTGAAGTCAAGGTAACTCATGTAGCTAGCCATGTTGGATTCTGAAGATTACAATGATCATATGAGCCAGAATGAACCCACTTGCACACACATGGGTAATCAAAGAACTAAGTACCTTGATCCAGTTTGGGATTCTTCTTCCCTTTTGAGTCTGCTTCCTAGTTGCTAGAAATATTTAGTTGAATTTTCCAGAGGTTCCAAGTGTGGGTTGGGTCTCTATCTTTGAAAAGTTCACGAACACTTATTCAGATGTTGCTAAATACTATGACAATCTTACATATCACCTTTTTGCAAATGGAAACATCTATGCTTGGGGGCAAAGTTCATCCACTCTATTCTTCCTACCATATCTCCCATGTCCTCTAATCCATATCCCTTATCCTATCTATTCATTTCTTCTATCATTTGATTCTTTCTACAATCTTGCTTCACCTCATCCATATCCTCTAATCCATATCCCTTATCCTATCTATTCATTTCTTCTATCATCCAATTCTTTCTACAATCTTGCTTCACTCTAATCCATATCCCTTATCCTATCTATTCATTTTTTCCATCATCCAATTCTTTCTACAATCTTGCTTCACTCTAATCCATATCTATCTATCCTATCTATTCATTGCTTCCATCATCCAGTGCTATCTATATCCTATCTCTATCCATATCCCCTTTTTCATCCTTGATCTTGATCAGAACTATGGACAATAAATCTATTTCCGCTTCAATGGTTCAGTCATCCATTCATAATATTCCTTGTCTTGATATACATTGGGGCAACCAAATACATCTTTCTTCTAATCCAAAAACTCAAAAAAATCAAAATATCCAAAAACTCAAAAAAATCAAAATATCCAAAAACTCAAAAAAAATCAAAATATCCAAAAAACTCAAAAAAAAAATCAAAATATCCAAAAAACTCAAAAAAAAAATCAAAATATCCAAAAGCTCAAAAAAATCAAAATATCCAAAAAACTCAAAAAAAAAAAAAAAAATCCAAAAACTCACAAAAATCAAATTATCCAAAAACTAAAAATCGACAAAAATCAACAAAATAAAAATAAAAAATAAAAAAAATCAAAGCATGAACACATGGACCATCCATCAAATCAGATCAACAATAGGAAAACTCTCAAAGTCTGCAATCAAACTTATCACATGTCTTGTTAATCAAGTCATTACTTGAAAATCAACATCAACATCAAACATGTCTTATACAGGGATAGGTACACTCGAAACCAGACATATCGGTCTTATACGGGGTACTCACTCTTTGAATCTAGACATTCTTATCAATCATCAAGTCTTGATAATCAATCCATCCATCAACATCATTTTTCATCAAAGCAGAGTGACAAACAAATCATTAAAACTATTTCTCAAGTCAAATTTGTGCCAAAACAAAAGTTGTCAGAATCCTAAACGAATCGAGCCATAGAGGATGTCTATCTTATCATAATCCGAAAAATTTCATCATCAGTATCAACAGAATCCTTTACCATCTTACGGATTTTTATCTCAAAAACACTTGTTTAAAATTTTCAAATTGTCAAATCAAGTTTCCAGATCGGGAGGCTTTTATCCATATCATTTGACACACTTTGTCGTGAAGGGGCATCTAAACCTTCACTTTGATAGAGTAAGATTTGAAATTTTCAAAAACAAGAATCAACTGAATCCAAACCAATCAATGGAAACCATTGATCACTCATGCATGACTAATCACCTTATTCTGAGAAGAAAGAACCTTTATCATAACATCACGTTGAAGAAACAACAACCTAGTTTTTCCAAATTCATCAAGAGAAATAAGTTTTTATACATCAATCATCAACCGAATCATAACAATGACATCAATCAGTATGACTGCTAGATTTTATTCTAGCTAGCCTTATCTTTATCAATTGATGGTAGTACATGTTTCACAAATCATATTGTACATATCATATCCACCCATCTGAGACATCACCAAAAATTCACAAATGCTTATCAATCTTGGACATACTTAGTGTAGTCACTGTCCTTGGTTTATCTGAAACCATTATCCAAATAATATCCCACCATGGCTAGGTGATCAGTGTACATATCCATATCAAAGTAGTATCAACAAAAAAGGGCAAATCCTGACCTCGCTTGGGGCATTCCGCCTTCAAGATTTTCAACATCAGACCAAAAACGTAGTAAGACACCAAGGATCAAAACAACCAACAAATGACAATCGACAATGCAAGAAGGCTAAACATCACGAACTTGAATTGATTTCAACTGAACAAAGATCTATTTTGCACGATGTTTTAATTGACAAGAATACATTTCCAATAGCATGCATGATTACTTATGGTTGTTAATTTTGCTTATCATATCTCCTAAGCACCTCCAGGATGTCTTACGACTAGAGAAGCAAGGAAGGAATGTGATGTTTTATTTGTCTTCTATCTATGAGTGAAGTCTTTTACCATGCAAATTTGTCCTATGAAGAAATCCGGTGGCATATCGTTGAGGACATTTCGGATTTGTATGGGACAAAGGTTAACTCTTGTATGTTTATGCAATATGCACTCAGGTCGTCCTGGTTCAATTATACCTTGACGCTTGTGCTATCTTGCAAAGTCAAATATCAGGTAAATTTTTCTCAGGTCATTATGGTTCAATTATACCATTATGCTTGTACAAATTTTCAACATATCCTAAACAAATCAATGCTCAATGATGAAACTTACAAAGAAAGCAAATACAATGGTTGTATCAGGGATGGCAAAATGCAAAATGAGGATGCTCCAAAAACAATTAGCTGCATATCATTTTACAATAAGTTGCATATCATTTTACAATTAGTTGCATATCATTTTTATAATCAGTTGCATATCATTTTAACATCATATCATTTTACATTTCGTTGCATATCATATCATACATCTCATTTTCAAAATATCATTCATCATTCATCATTGCATCCCTCGCATGCATATCTATTACATCATCATGGAATCTTTCTTCACTTTCATATCTCTATCATTCTTCTAAACTATCTTCATCATTCTTTCAACCTATCTTCTATCATTCTTCTAAACTATCTTCATCATTCTTCCAAACTATCTTCTATCATTCTTCCAAACTATCTTCTATCATGTCTTATACAGGCGGTATCATTCTTGAAACCAGATGCTTGATCATCCATGTCTTATACAGGCAGTATCATTCTTGAAACCAGATGCTTGATCATCCATGTCTTATACAGGCGATATCATTCCTAAACCCAGATGATCAATCATCCATGTCTTATACAAGAGGTGTCATACCTGAAACAAGACTTGCTCTCATTCCAATCTATCTAATCAATCTTATCAAACCCATGCATGCCATCACTATCTACTCTTCTATCTTTCAAACAACATTCTTCTTCTTTCGAGAGATCATTCATGCTTTGTGTGCACGAATGATCTCCCGAGGGGGCATTATCATATCAAATCTTAAAACAAATCCAATATTAGTTTCCACATCAAAACAACGATATTAAAATCAAACTTACATCAACAACATGAAACAAATTTGCTCATCTACATCAAGTTCAAAAACCTATCATTTCATATCAACTTGTAACACAACTCAAGTTCTCAAAAACCATATCAAAACTTGTAAAACAACTCAAGTACCAAAATCACATAAACTTGTAAAACAACTCAAGTTTCCCACCCATATCAGCATGTAACACAACTCAAGTTTCCAACCCATATCGGCTTGTAATACACATCAGGCTTCCCACATCGAACTTGAAATAGAACACGCAAATAAATCATATTTTGATCAAAACAACACATTGATATCTACATAACTTGAAATATCTCACATCAAAACAAGTTATATCGACACTCATATTGGACAACTACATAAAATCATGACAGCACGACACAAATATTGAATCTGGGGCATCACACATCAAATCAAATCTGGTATCACCATCAAATATCGAATCTGGGGCATCACACATCAAATATCGAATCTGGGGCATGACTTGCAAATCAAAGAGTGACACAAAAATTGCATTTGATCATAAATCACAAAAACACATCATTTTTCTTTGAAATAACATGTGCACACACGTCACTTCAAAGAGGGGCAAAATGTAGACGTATAAAAATGACCATATTCCTAAATGAATATTTTATGTTCATTTCTCTATTTGATTAAATCCAATTTAATTAAATTATCCACATTCTTCTATTTTATTAAGTAAATTACTCAATTTATTTAAATAAAATTCACCATACCCATTTAATGAATAAATCATTTTATTCAATTAAATCTCCCTATCCACTTTTAATTAAATTCAAATTTAATTAAATAGTTATCCTAAATTGAATAAATCTAATTTATTTAATTGCAACCAAATTGAATTAAATCTCTTTATTTCAATTAAATCCTATTATCCCTCCATCCACTTGCAAAATCCTAAACCCCTTTCTAATCCCTTCTAGAATCCTCTAATTGCTTCTAATTAACCTAACCCTCCTCTAAACTTTGTCACATCCCTAAGCAAAGGGAAGTCACTTCTCAAAATGGCCCAAAGTCTTGGATAACCATTAAAGGTTTTCAACCTTCAACCACCAAAACCCTTAAAGTCTTTGAAAACCATTGAAGGCTTCCAACCTTCAACCATTTAATCCCCAAAGTCTCCAATAACCATTAATGGTTAATTCAAACCCTCCCACATGGTTAAAACATTTGTTTTGACTCAACCTCTACCCAACCCAAAGGTCTCATCAGGCCTTTAATGCTTTGACCATGATTATCTCTTAATCATTTGCACAAAGGTTTATCCTTGGATTAACTCCTAATCTAGTGGGTAACCCTAATTTAGACTTGACCCTTAGCCTTTAGATAACCATGAGGTCTTCTCAGGCCTTTAATGCCTCCAACCTCTTCTTTCAACCCAACCCTATGTTGACACTTGCCACTATTTCATTAGTGCAAATTGTGCACATGGATCCCCAACTTTCAAACTTGGCCCTTGATTAAACCTTTCAATCTTGACCATCCATTGCCCTGTTTGTGCTATAAATAGAGCTCTCATTCCTCCATTTTTAACAATCATCTTTCAAATTTGAAGCATCACACTTATGCTCAAATTCTTTCAAGCTTTCATTTCATATATGCTCATCTTTTAGCTTCTCTTTAGATTAGAATTAGACTAAATATGCATGTTTAGAGTAATTTATTTATTATTTTAACATATTTTCATAGACTAAATATAGTATGCTAGGATAGTATTCATACTAATCTTGTCATCTTATTATTTAGTTTATTGCATTTTAGAATCATACCTAGCTTATAACACATCTCATACTAAAATCAAGCAAAGCATCTCTCGTTCTCATATTTGCCATCCCTAAACCATTTTGCTCAGTGATCTGAGAGCAAAAACGTTGGTTTGAGGGACATTGTGAGATAGAGAACCATGGGACCCTCCTTGGGAAGCTGAGTAATACTACGTTACTCCATAGCTTGCATCAAGAAGTCCTGTGTGTGTGTGTGGACTAGTATTTAACTAAATTTTCACATTTTAAGTTTTATAAGCCCACTTTTCCACCATACAGTTTGAAGTATTCATGTTTAACCAATATTGTCATGGTCATGTTTAGTGGTGAAGACAACCGGTCAGCATTAGTTTAATATGATAAAGTGTTGAGAAGTTTTTGTGTGTACTAATTCACACCCCCTCTCAGTACCGGGTAGGACCTTAGTAGCTCATCATTATTCATCATACAGGTTGTAGCGTACCTGAGTATAGACTCCTATGAGGCACTTTGAACCTCACTTACACACACATGCATGCGGTTGAGTGGAACTAACAGTGTTCTCTCTCTCTCTCTCTCTCTCTCTCTCTCTCTCTCTCTCTCTCTCTCTTTACATGGATCACCTAGATAGGCTCTGAGGGTGATATTTTCCATGTCCTTCTCTCCATGGATCACCTAGTTTTAGGGAGAAGATGTAGATGGTTTCTTTCTTCTTTGCCTTTCTTCTTATGGATCACCAAATCATGTATTCATGTTCTCTCTCTTATTCCTCTTATGAACTCATAGTTTTACTATTGATAGTTCATTGATGATGTTAGCTTTTCTCTTTTATGTTATTGCTCATGTTTATGTAATAGCATTTCTCTTTGTGTCCTGATTAGTTCTTCAGACATTTGAGCTCGAGATCTCTTTGGCTAGTTAGTTTGTCATCTTGTGTCTTGTTCTTGTCATGGGTCTTTTTGCACTTTGTCTTTGTTTATGTGTGTCTTGTGCCATTTTTTTTGTATTCTCTTGCATATTTTGGAATGAGTTAAGACCCTAAGATTGGGGGCTTTTGGCTCCTCAATATTAGTGATGGCTTATACTCCTTGTGGTTTTGCTCCACGTCTCTCATCTTCATATTTCCTCTTCTTCTACTTTATCGACAGTAGTGGCGTAAGTCATACTCTTGCTAAAGTGGGGACTAAATTTAGTGTGATAAAATTGCGACCCTTCCAATTTCAACCATATTTTGGGTCTTCACCTTGGTGATAACATCTTCCCTAACCGAGACCTATTTCCATATTCTCACCCCTTCACCCTTCCTCCTTCATCTCCTATGTCTACTCTACATCCTATCTAGACCCTAAAATAGGGTAGGACAGGGTCATGGCACTCATGTCTTCCTAGGATAGGGGCGTGGCACCCTTGTCCTCACCCCTTAGGGTGGCCCTATGTCAGGTCTGCCCGATCTCCTATGCACAATTTGTCTTTGGGGTTTGTAATTTCTCTTTGTCGGCCTTCGATGGTTGAAAATAAATCCTTGAGGCATGTATAAAAAAGAATTCAATACCCTCATTCAAAGGAGGATGAATAGATGGATGATGAGGGATAAGAGGCATAAGGAGAAGATATGAGATTTCAAGGTCATCATCAAGCATTCAAGTATTCTTCATTCATCCATTGGAGCAACATTACAACATTCATTTGCAAGCATGTATGTGTGTTAGGGTTTTATCATGTTACATGCCATTTCATACAATATTTGTGGTTACATTAAAGAATCAAAGCAAACATCATCAACAAGTTGCAGATCTACAAGGTATACATTTTCATTGTTTACATTCAATATTTTGAAATTACTTACTTTCAAGGTTGATTCCTCAACTGGGGTTTGACTAAGGCAAACCCATATCCACAACCATTCCCCCACTTTTTTGTGTGTAGTTTTCAAGTCTATATCTATAATTGCAGGTTTGGACTTCATTTGCAGAGATGGAAGAACCCTTTTCATTTCGTGGATTTTATGGTGAACCATATACATTCCTGCCATGGTCCTAAAAATTTTTCTCTAAATTTGTAGGACAGATCGGCATCAATCTAATTAGCTCATATCCAAAGTTACAGCACGATCCCGAACTAGTAGCTCCTCATTTTACTTATTTCCTCTCTTTTCCACATAGTCAACAAGTCAACTTTCTCATTTACAAAAGAGGGTAAATCATACTTCAACCACTTGCAATCCACTCAACATTCACATCCTTGTTTCCCTCAGATTTGGATTTATCGGATTCAATCTCCTCTTTTTAACGTAAAGTTCATCCCAAATGAAAATCATCGTAGTGGCTTCCTTTCTCTCTTCTAGAGTGGGGAGTCACTAGGATCCATGGTCATAGGATGCAAGTTAACTAAAGATAATGCATCCCCTAGTGTAGATCAAACCTTATATAGATCTATGATTGGAATCCTATTGTATCTTACAACCTCACGACCTGATATAGTTCAAGCAGTGTGCATGGCTATAAGATTTCAAGAAACTCCTCAACAATCACATGTCAATGTTGTTAGGAAGATATTCAAGTATCTGTAGGGAACACTCACTTATGGCTTATGGTATCCAAAGAAAGGAGATTTCACTTTGCAAGCCTATAATGATGCAAATTGGGAAAGATGCATAGATGATAGGAAGAGCACCAGTGGTGAAGCTTTCTTCCTTGGAGATAGGTTAGTGTCATGGGATAGCAAGAAGCAAGAATCCATTTAATTATCAACTACTCAAGATGAGTATATTGCAGTTGCCACATGTTGCTCTCAAGTTTTGTGGATGAAATAAACCCTTAAGGACATTCAGGTAGAGTTTTTTGATCATATTCCCATTATGTGTGACAACTCAAATGCAATCAATATATCAAAGAATCTTGTCATGCATTCTAGCAAAAAGAACATTGAAATAAAATATCATTTTCTCAGGGAAAAGGTTGCAGAGAAAGAGGTAAAAGTTGAATATGTGTGCACCACTGAAACTTTTTCTAGATATTTTCACTAAGCCCATACCTAAGGACAACTTTGAATATCTAAGACCAAAATTCGGTGTTCTTCCACCCGCCTTCAGCATTTAAGAGTTTATTTTTTGTGTAGTTTGTGGTTCAGGGGGAACATACTATTCTATACTTTCTGCCTTGAACCTCATGAACAATCTCAGTGGGAGTTTTGAATTTTTATAAGTAGTACTGGCACTACTTTTTATATTGTAATAATGGATCATCTAGCTACAACCAGCAGAGGTAGACCAACATGAAGATAGGACATCTTTCAAGAAGTTGTAAAGGAAATTTCTAATATATTGTAGATGTGTTATGATCGAAATTGGAAGCTCCATTCATTTCTATAGAAAATCAAAGGGGGAGAGTGTGTGTAGTTGACAACTGATGTCGGAGTAGTTGGTCATTTCACCCTTTTCCATTATTGTCAAAGGGGGAGAAATAGTTTTCAATGGTGGTCTCCAAGTGTGCTGATATAAATGCCAAAGGGGGATATATTTGTAATTATTGTCATTGGTGTTAATGGATGTCAAAAGGTTGCTAAGAAGCAAATAGTAGTCATGCATAACACAAAGAAAAGAGAAGACATGTGAAGTGCATAACATGAAAGTTATGTTGTCATGCATACATGTAGATAACATGTTGTGTTATGTTGTAGGGGCCTTGGCTAGAGTCATTGACTCCACATGTCAACAACGGTCTGGAGTTATGTGTCGATGGGGTGTACATGTAGGGCCTCATTCGTGCATTGGTTGTTGCACTCGACACTTGGTAGGGATGTCTTCAGTATTTGATTGAGTCTTGAGTTGGCGGTTGTGAGCCATGAGTTTCACGTGGCAGCAGTTGTTTGGTTCTCATGTGTCAGTGGATCCCATGATGTGATCTAATGAAGGAAAGGGATTGTGTGGGATAACACTTGAACAAAGAGAAGTCCATCTTCTACTACCCCACAATGTTGAAAACTAAGATTCACTAGTCATGTGAGATAAAAGTTTCATAGAGGTCAAAGACCTCCCACTATCCCACGACATAATAGATAAGAGAATTGTGACTATGTGGGATAATAATGATAGAGTCACACTGGGCTACCCTTGCTATCTCGCATTACTGATGACAAAAGTGAATTGGTCCTACAGGATTAAAAATCGATGGACAGATAGAGACTCCCTTCTATCTTGCATCATCAAAACATGAGAAGTGAAGGTAATGTGGGCAACACAAGGACAAACCCGCTATCCCATAGTGGTAAGTAGGATGAGATGATGGTCATGCAGGGTAACATGAAGATAGAGATTATTGGTTCATCTTATCCCACACCATTCAAGATGGGTGTGCGATGGTCGTGCAAGATAAGATAGTGAAGCGAGAGAAGGATCTTGCTATCCTGCAGCATGTAGAGGGATGAAAAGAAGACCTTGTGGGGTAAAAGAGAATGAGGATAATGACAAGGTCTCTTATCCCACATGGATTAAGAGGTCATACCGAATGTCACGCGGGCTATCAAAAACAAAAGTGAGACATCTCCCCTGCTATCCTGGGATATTAAAAAACCATAAGTTGGAACTCTTGCGAGGTAAGATAAATAGAACAATTGTGCATCCCGCCAGCCTGCATGGGTAAGGAGGGCTCGAATATGATGATGCGGGATAACGAAAAAGAAAGGATGAGGTAGCCCGATTGGATTGTAGTCCATGTGGTGTTTGACCAGGGTTGATCTAATGAATTGGATGTCGATTAAGAACACTTGTGATGATATCTATGCATGCTGATAGGCACAAGGGTCTTACATGGAGGTTGACATATTTTGATTGTGTGATCTGGATAAATAATATGAAGACGTGAGGCTCCTTTGTGGATGATGAAGATATCTTATGTGCAGAAGCTAGTAATGAAGGATCTAAGTGTGGTAGTTGTTGATCTATTCAAGGTAGGTCAATAGAGGGTAGAGTACATTAATGGCACCCAAGTGGCAGGTTGGTTGTGTGGCTTGGGGAAGAATTCTTGATTTCTTTGGACAGAGAGAGAATACTAAGCTTAGTAACCTAAGTGCAGAGAATGATCTGAAGAAAGATAGGTTGCATTTACTATAGGTGACAAATCTGAGTTCATATTTAGGATAGAGAATAAAATTTCTAGAGGTGGAGATCTTTGAGACAACAAACTTGAATAAAATATTTAAGTTTGTGGTAAAGGTAAAATCTAATGTATACAAAGTAGAACAAATCAAGCAGTAGATGTAAATGTGATTCAACATTGGTAGGTGTTGCAGTTGAGATAGAAATAGAGGTTGAAATAGAAATATCTCAAAAAGTTGATAGATAAGAGTGTGTGTTCTAAGTAGAGTGTGGTGTTGCTGTTGAAGAAAATAGAGAAATCCATAGAAGTGGAAAAAGTAAGAACAGAGAAAGAACAAAGTATTCTCAAAAGTGAAGCTATAATAGAGAGAAGAAGACAACCAGATAGAGGAAGAAGAAGAAACAGAGGAAGAACCTCAGCAAGCAAAAATATTCATGAGAAATTTATAAGTGTTACAAAACTCATTTGTAACAAGGTTTGATCACTGCATTGTAAATTTTGATGATCATTGTAAATCTCTGAGTGGGTGCTAAGAGCAGGGGTAGGTGCTCCTTGAGTAGGTGCTTATAAAATCAGGGGTTGGTGTTCCTTGGGTTGGTCCCTAAATTTTTAGAGGTTGGTTCTCCTTAGGTTTGTGCTCTAAACTTTATAATTTGTTATTCACAATGAGGTTGGATTGGAGCAGTAGACTCCAACAACTATTCTCATCGAGGTTTTTCCCACATTAGATTTTCCTCGTATATTTTGTGATGTAGTTTGATTTGTGCATGTGTATGTTCTTAATTAATTTGTAGTTTTAGTACTTGCACGCATAGTTAAAAGTTCTAAAATACATTGATTCACCCCACTCTCAATGTCCATCCATGTTCTTCACATTCGGGTGTGAAATTTGTGAAAATTCTTTATTCAGAAGTTTCAAGACCAAGTAATAACCTTATGATAATTTTAAGGATAGTTGGTGGATAGATTTTTACTATCTCCATGCTTCAGTAACAACATGCCACAATATTTCTATTGAGTAAACTGTACTGTGAGTTAATCTTCAATGAAATTTTAAAATATTTTGATATACATGATTTTAAGGGTTCAAACAAATAATCTAGACAAGATAGGGAGGGAGGATGCAAAGCCCATGACTAGCCACCAAGAACCCTAGCCAAGCCAGATATTTAGCATGTGATGATCCATTCTTTTATGGAGGATTTATAGAGACCATACAACTTATCATTTTCCTTAGGGCAAGTGTAGGATCATGATGGGTCATACAACGATAATAGGGAAAAATATTTATTTTCACTTGGGAAAAATCATTAAAAATTTGACTTTTTACTTGGGTCAGGTAAAAAGTGATCTTTTCCTTGATAAAAACCAAAGAAAAATGGATATTCGTTATAATAGATATTCATTTTGTATACCCTATGAAGGTTTATACTATATCTATTATATATATATGAAGGGGCCAATTTTTGTTGCCCACTTGCTTTTCATAGTAAGGCCCTCCCACCCACAACCTTCCACTTTCTATAAGAGCTTGAACATTTGAAAGAAACATTATACATAGCATATAAAATGTGTGTGCTCATCAGTGATATAAAAATGATACTCCCTCAAGATCTTTCTATATTTCTCTATACTATCACATGTATCAATAATTTTAATATGCTCAATATAGAAACTTGAGTGGATTCATACTATTATGATTGAAACTAATTTTATGGAAGTAATGTATAATTATCTATAAAGTCTATAAATGCAATGATGGCATGAAGATGAAATGTATCCTTATATGGTCTAAAGTCAAATCCTTAGTTAACTAAGTATTGAAGCCATGTTAAAGAGAGAAAAATGGCAACCTTGCCATGACATCCTTTATGATCATTGCACAAAAAATAACTAGAATACTAGATAACAATAGATGTAGTAGAAAAAAACAAGACCTAGAAATCTTAACTTCTTGCAAACATACAATGTATAAACCTAGAAATTTTTGTCAAATGTTATACATGTAATACTTCCTTGGAAGATATATCGAATCCCAAATATCTCATGGTATAAAAAGCATAAGTAGATTTAGAGGGTCATATCTTCAATATCCAACTCATTGAATGATTAATGATATTTTACACAAAATTTGTCCTTTGAGTTCATATTGTCTATCCAAATGAAATCCTGAGTAAGATGGATATCATTGTTTTGGTACACATATTCACCTTTAGTTGGGCTAAAAGATCTCTATTACACCATATGAGGTGGTGGAGTGTAGACAATGGTTTCCACTTGAAAAGATGAAATTGAGATTGCCAATGGTGCTATGAGGAATTTTAGTTTATTTTCTTCTACAACAAACATCTCCCCATGGGAATAAACTACAGATTTTCCAAGATATCAAGGTTTTGAAATCGTACATCCCTCAGTTTTCAATAGCTAGCGACCATGCTCCATTGTTATTACTAATCTTGTTCAAGAGGCACGTTTGGTATGGGAGAACCCAAAGGTTTCTCATAGTTCTTGTGCTTCAAAGACTAATAATCATAACAAGTATTGAATAATGCTAAGCCTAGTTGAGGAAAATAGATTTGACTAGAGAATTGAATGGAAACGTAGACTTTACAATAGGCTTATCTTGTTGGAGACGATGAAGAAAAAACGAAGAAAATATATAGATAATAAAGCAGCACCGACACAAGTCGAAAAGAAAGCTCGACTTGACTTGAAATGAATGAATAGACAGTGTCCGTTAAAAAGTACAAAATTTTCCAGCGAGGCGTGATCTTATCTGGTAATCGTGGGGGAAGCGCAATGATTGTGGGCATGCCAGCCAGAAAAATTGTTCCGAAAGAGTCCGATTCAAATCTTTTCTTCTCTCACAAATGTGAATGCGATTTCAATTTTCTAGCGCGATGTATGTGAGTTGTCTATCCACGAACTTGGAATTTTATGTATATTCAAGAACTTGGAATATTATAATCCGTCGTGCGCTTTCACATCGCACTCTATTTTTGTGCAACTGAAGAACAAAAAATTCCATTGAATTGAAAGAGACGCGCCCTTCTCAAATTTTCCAATTTCATGAACAAACGTAATATTCCAACGTTACCTTCACTCTTTCGTACTAGGGCCCCATATTATGCGGAGCACGTTGGAATTCCCATTCCCTTTGAGTGTTATCAAGCTTCCACCCACTATCTTATAGGCCGAACCTTACGCTGAACGCAATTTATCTTTGGCTTTTCCATCCACTTTGTATCTATCGTCCATTTTTCCTAGACTAGAAGATTTGCATAGATTGTCAAAGTAATCTTGTCGGGCCCTCAAAGTAATTAAATTAAACACATAATCATTGACTAGAATTATGATGTATGAGGTGATTCTCCACTTCTTATTATTTCTTTAAGTGGACCTACTTTATCTAAGAAACAAAATAGAAAATATAATCATTAGGGGTTAGAGAGGACATATTTGTAGATCTTGACCATGCCAATATTTGTAGAAGGTGTTGCTTGACAAACAAGTATAGTAATTTTGTGTAAATAAAACTTTTACAAGTGGGAAAGCCTCTCATTGAATTACTAGATCTTTATTGAGAAAAATCTTATCAAAACCCTTATTGATTCTATTAACCTTTGAAGTAGTGACAAATTAGGGTTTAACATCCACTAGCTCTTAAACATGCAAAGTAGGAATAATCGACAAATCCCCAAATCATTTCATTAGTGAGAATCAATTAACTAGGCTCAACTTTAGTTCCATAAGAGAGTTGAGGACCGGGGTTAATTATTCTCTTTTTGAATTGATTAAAATTGGTTATAATTGATTTAGAAACTACACCAAATGATGCAAATTTTGAAGGATTCGACATTAACAAAAAGAAATAGAACATAAATTGAGAATGTAAGTACTTATATCAAAATTGGATGCAATGATGAACATGTGTCTAAAATTTAAGCCTGAAAGTACTACACTAGGGAGTGAGGAGGCACCACTGTCCAAAGGTGTTTTTATTAGCTTAGATGTGTGGTTTCCTGATTAAGATTCTTTGTAGATTGTTCTCCCAAAATTTTAGTAGAGAAGTGTTAGACATTGGAGCAAGTTGCCAATGTCTAGGGTTTTTTACCTATTCAAAATATATGTACTTGTAGGTGTCAGTCTCGACTATGCAATTCCACAAATCTCGAACTTGGATCTAAGGGAGGAAAAATATTTTTTGTTGTATGGGGGTTTTTCCTAACTTAATCCCCAAGTACGAGTTAACATTCAAATAGTAATGAAATGAAATGAGGGAGGTTGCCCTTGATATGACAGAGGCTAAAAACCTTGAGAAAATGTTTAATTTGCAAAATGATAGCTTTGTCATGAGCTTGTTGTCTTGAAATTGCATGAAAGGATGATGTAGGTTGAGAAAAGATGATGAATTCTTTCATTCATGAAAGAACTCACCAAAGTTTATCATGATTCCTAAACCTGAATGCTTTGATGCTTGACTTTAGGTCTCCTTAATGCTTTGAAGATGACCAATTACTTGCTCAATTAGAGTAAATTCTCATTTAAAATTCTCCATGTTCAAATGAGGGTGGGGGAGTAACTTGTAATATATGCCCAACTTTATATGTTCCATTTTGAATATTTAAAGTAAGCCCACATTGGGGAGTATATTCCCACTCAAAATTATCTTGATCATTGGTAATGGTGCAGGAGCACCTCATGTTTAAGATGATAAGAGAAATAAAGGCTAAAGGGCACACATGGGAATAGGGTAGTCTTGTTTGATTTTTGTAATAAACCCCACCTTGTTACCCAATGATATGGATTTGGCAAGTTGATAAGCCACCATGGGCATATAGGCCTAGGGGTACTTAGTTGAGTATTTTATAGGTGTTTATGTGTTGGAGATGTCTTAGGAAGGTTTAGGAGATGTTGAAACATCTCTAGGTAGGCGGATTTAACATGTATCAAAAAGTTGCTCAACATGACAACTTTTAATGACAACTTTTGGTTGCAAATAGCAACTTATTTCCAACGATCACCTCAGTTCAAAAGGTGGTTGATAACCATTGAGGAAGGTATAAAATGTCATCCCCAATCATCATTGTGGGAGAGGATGACTTTGTAAACATTTTGGCATAATGAAAGTAATATAATTCTGACAATTTCCTACAATTCTGTTATTCTGCATGATGTACGATTCTGTATGGACATTTGGGATTAGGAAACCAGTCCGATGTGTTAGAGTTGCCAACCACCTTTCAGATGCACCAAGTCTGAGGTCCTAATTTGCCAAGACAAGGAAGAAACCTACAATTTTCTAGAAGTGGTCTAGATTTGATAGTTTTGCCAAGGGTTATGCAAATAAATGACCTCATCTTATTGATCCTTCATTGGTGGTTCATGGATTTGGAGGGGATGCAAGTATGGCCAATTTATTTTAGGATTTCGAAGGGCTTTTGCAGGTTAGGACCAGTTGGAGGTGAGGTTTTGACGCACTAAGGTGGGCAACTCCATGTGGCCACCGTGCAAGTGTAAGTAAATAGGTCTCACATCAGGGGTTAAAGGTTTGATCATGACCTAAGACTTAACAATTGGTGTATTTTCAATGTCCTAAGAGTACTCCTTGAGTTTTTTTGGTGAGGTAAGGTCTGTTTCTACCCACTCCTTTGTAAAATAGGCCTAATTGGCGCTATTGGGTCTTCTAACCACAATAGTGTTTGGATTCGTGTGTTCCCAAGCGGTCAAAACCTTTAGGATATGTTTAGTATCTCTAAAAAGGGTATCCAAATCTAGGATTTCTTTTCTGGGTTTGTTGGAGAAATAAGGAGTTAAGTGGGAAAAACCAGTGTGGTGGGGCTACTAGGATTTGTAGGCCTTGTTGCCAAAGTCTTTCTAGAGGAAAGGGATGTGGGACTTGTCAAATTGATATTTCCTTACCCCCTTGTAGTATTTTGTGATTGCTAGAGTCCCTGGTTTGTTCTTGGTTTTGGAAAACCTATCCTATAACTACACCAAGGATTTGCTTCAGATTAGTATCAAAGCAAAGGAGGAATCATTTGGGAAAGAAGAATAGTACATGTCAATAGACGAATCAGAGGGTGAGGCTAGCAGAATGCCTCCAAAGGTGACAAATGTGGAACTTGTCAGGATGGTGCAAGAGAACAAATAAGAAAATGATCGGCTTAGAAAGTTGATTGAGGACTTGGAAGGTAGACTAGAGAGGAGGACCTTATGGCTCAAAAGAAGTGGGAGAAGAAGAGGAGAACCCACAAGGGAAGGAAGAAGAGGGAGTTTCTGCAGAGCATAGGTACCTGGTCAATGCCTTGAGGTCTGTGGAGAGGAGAACCATGGACCAGAAATCAAACCTTCCTATTTTTAGTGGGAAGACATGGATGTCGATGGAGTGATGGACTAGATAGAGTCCTTGAACAAATTCATTGAATGTGAAGACATTTCTCACAACAAAAAGGTGAAGGTTGACAATTCAAAAATGAAAAGAGTATCCCTGACATGGTGGAACTTTGTGCAAGGAGAAAGAATAAAAGAGGGAAGAGGAATGATCAACTCTTGGAAGAAGATGATTGTAGAGATTAAGGGAGTATATGTACCTTAAGGACTATGAAGTTCAATTACACAAGAGAAGGCAGAATCTCAGACAGAAGGAGATGGATGTGTGCGCCTATACTGAAGAATTTCAGAAATTGAGTATAAAGTCTAAGAAGGTTGAGGATGAAAGTGAAAGAGTGGCAAGATATCTAAATGACCTAAGGTGGAACATACAAGAAGAGTTGAAACTCTTGTGCCCTGACACTATTCACAAATGCTATCAACTAACATTAAAGGTAGAGTAGAAGTCAAAACAAGACAAGAGAAGAGTAGTAGAAGAAGGGGTAAGCAACCAAGAGGAAGGAGCAACTTTAGGGGAAGAGGATCAAATTTTGAGTTTCAAGGAGAGAGAAATCAAAACTCTTCAAGGAATGACAACAACAACAAAGGAAACTTCAGAGGGAGAAAGCCTAATTTCAGAGGGAGATCATCAATAAGAGGAGCAGGATTAATAAATTATTTGAACTCCAACCAAGAGGGACACATTGCTAGTAGATGCCCAAATGAAGATGGGGTCTAGTTCACAAGGAGAAAGGAGAGACAACCTAACCTACGAATCAGATTACCAAGGAGGGGGTAAACTTGATTCATATTGTTATCTAGAGATAGGAGAGGAATTAATGTTGAGGAGAACCCTCTTCAAAGTACCAACACCTATGGAGCCACGTTAGAGGAAGTCTATCTTCCACACCACTTGCCAGTCAGGAGGAAGGTATGTAAAGTTTTGATTGACTTAGGGTCTACTGAGAATTTTGTGTCAATAGAAATGGTAGAGAAGTTGAAATTGAGGAGGATACCCCATTCATAATCCTATAAGGTGTCTTGGCTCACAAAGTGGCAACAAACACTTGTAGAGGAGCAGTCATGGGTAGAATTCCAGATAGGTGCATATAAAGATAAGATTTTGTTTGATGTTGTCAACATGGATGCTTGCCACCTCTTGTTGGAAGACCATGGAAGTATGACCTCAAAGCACACCATGATGGATTTAGGAATACCTACTCCATCACAAATAATGGCAAGATCATAGAGCTACTACCCCTGACTGAAAATAATGCAGAGAAAAAAGAAGATTCCAAAGTGATGATGATGGAGGGTAAACCATTCCTCAAGGACATAAAGATGGAAGAAGGAATATGTTTTGCATTTCTTCCAATACCAACCTCAAAGGAGAAGCCATATGTAGATGACAAGACAAAAGGAAAGGACAAGGGTCTCAGTCCGGAAGTGAAGCAAATCATTGGCAGATACCATGGAATAGTTGCAGATGGAGTGCCAAGGAGTTTGCCACCAATGAGAGAGATCAGTCTCTATATTGAATTGATCCTAGGGACCATATTACCTAGCAAGGTTGCATATAAACTGACACCACAACAAAATGAGGAGATGGCAAGGTAGATTCAGGAGTTGCTAGATTCTAACTTGGTTGGAAAGAGCCTTAGCCCATGTGGAGTACCTGCAGTTTTGGCACCCAAAAAGGATGGAACCTAGAGGCTTTGTACTAACTCAAGAGCTCTCAACAAGATCACCATAAGGTATATATTTCCAATGCCTAGAATAGAGGATCTGCTTGATTTTTGGGGGGGTGCAAAATATTTCTCTAAAATTGATTTACGGAGTGGATACCACCAAATTTGAATTAGGCCTGGTGATGAGTGGAAAATGGCCTTCAGAACAAATGAAGGGTTGTATGAGTGGAAAGTTATTCCATACATGGTTTGTCTAATGCCTAAAGTACATTCATGAGACTCGTGAATGAAGTTTTGAAAGAATTCACAGGGAAGTTTGTAATAGTGTATTTGGATGACATCCTAGTATTTAGAAAGACAAAGGAAGAACACTTGAGACATCTAGACATGGTTTTGAAAAAGCTGAGTGAAGAGGAATTGATGATCAATATGGAAAAGTGTTTTTTCATGAAGGAAGAGCTCATCTACCTAGGATTTATGATCTCCAAAGGTCACTTGAAGATGGATCAAGATAAGGTAAATGAAATTCTCTCTTCACCTACTCCTAAGACAATTGATGAGGTTAGAAGATTCCATGTATTAGCCACATTTTATAGAAATTTCATGAGATTTCACTCAAATATGTGCTCGAATGTTGGAAACCATAAAAGGTGGTCAAAAGTGCATGTTTTCTTGGACAAAAGAGGCAGATGAGGCATTTGAAACTCTCAAAAACAAGGTAGCTCAACAACCAGTACTTGCTTTACCCGATTTTAACAAATTATTTCAGATTGAATGTAATGCTAGTCATGTCGCCATAGTAGTAGTAATAAGCCAAGAAGGAAGAAATGTAGCATTCTTTAGTGAAAAGCTCAATGATGCAAATAGAAAATATTCTTCTTATGACCTAGAAATGTATGCACTAGTTCAAGCTTTGAAAAAAGGGAGGCACTAATTATTACCAAAGGAATGTGTGGTCTATACTAACAACCAAGCCTTGAGTTTCATTAAAAGCCAAGAAACGTTAATCCGTAAGCATATGAAGTGGGTAGAATCCCTACAAGACAATACCTTTTCCATTAAACAAAAGAAAGGAGTAGCCAACAAAGTGGTCGATGCACTAAGTAGGAGAGTTCTAACCATATCTGGAATCCAATTAGAAAGCATTGGGATTGATGCAATGAAACATATGTATGCTACAGATGAGGACTTTAAGGAGATCTACAAGGCATGTACTGAATTTGGTGAAAGGTATCATGTGGACTTCTTTTAAAAGGTGGGAAATTGTGCATACGAAAGTGCTCCATGAGGACTAATATCATCAAGGAAAAGTATAGTGGGGCAATGGTAGGTCATTTTGGCTTGGACAAGACACTTGAATTGGTATGGAGGCACTACTTTTGGCTAAAATTGCAGGTTGATGTAAGAAAATTTGTGGATGCATGCACCATTTACCAAAGGGAAAAAGGAAGAAGTACCAATGCTAGCCTTTACCAACCCTTACCCATTCCCTCAAGACCTTGGGAAAGTGTGCCAATGGATTTTGTAATGGGTTTACCTAGGACCCAAAAGGGGTTTGACAATGTATTTGTGGTAGTGGATAGGTTTAGTAAAGTGACACATTTATTGCCATGTAAGTCCACTAGTGATACATCTTATATAGAAGATTTGGTTTTCAAAGAAGTAGCAAGGATTCATTGACTTCGATTGAACATAGTGTTTGATAGGGATGTCAAATTTATTGGCCATTTTTGGAGAACTCTATGGAGGAAACATGGAACCAATTTATCCTTCTCATCAGCCCATCATCTACAAACTGATGGACAGACAGAGGTAGTAAACAGGTCATTAGGGAATTTTTTGAGATGTCTTACAAGACAACATGGTGAGAAGTGGGATTCAATCTTACCTTAGGCTAAGTTTGTCTACAATGACACTGTAAATAGAAGCAAAGCGAAGTCACCATTTTTTATTGTGTATGGGTTACATCCAAGGGGGATATTGGAGTTGATTAAATTTCCCCATATGGATCCCATAAGTGTAGATGGTGAGAAGTTTGTTGAAGCCATAAAGGAAATTCATGAGCAGGTCAAAACATAACTTCAAAGGTCATCAGACAAGTACAAGGAACATACAGATCAGAAAAAGAGAGAGGTACAATTACAGGTTGGAGATTTGGTTTGGGAAAATTTGAAGAAGGAAATGTTACCTAAGGGAAAACACACTAAACTCATGCAGGGGAAAGTAGGACCGTGTCAAATCTTGAAGAAGTTTGGCACAAATGCTTATGAAACTAAATTACCACCAGACCTTGGCATATCTCCTATTTTTAATGCTTGTGATATAACTCCTTTTAAAGGTGATTCTAATGTAGGTAACTCACAGCAGGTCCTAGAGGAAGCAATAGATATAGATCTTCCGAAACATGAGCCACCTAAGCTTGAGAAAGTGTTGGACACCAAGGTTGTAAAGAAGACTAGGAACAATGAGTACAAGCAATGCCTGATCAAATGGAAAGGAAAACTAGACTCTGAATACATTTGGTTGGATGAAGATTAGATCAAGAAGCATGGCACTACATTACATGACCTCATCTCAAGTGGACTTGAGATTCATTAACCCCAAGAGTATGCTGCAAGAACACCTCATGTCTAAGATTATAAGAGAAATAAAGGCTAAAGAGAACACATGGGAATGTGACCTTTGAATCTTTGTAATAGGGTAGTCTTTTTTTATTTTTGTAATAAACCCCACCTTGTTACCCAATGACATGGATTTGGCAAGTTGATAAGCCACCATGGGCATATGCGCCTAGGGGTACTTAGTTGAGTATTTTATAGGTGTTTATGTGTTGGATATGTCTTAGGAAGGTTTGGGACATGTTGAAACATATCTAGGTCGGCGGATTTAACATGTATCAAAAAGTTTCTCAACATGACAACTTGTGTTGACACTTTTAATGACAACTTTTGGTTGCAAATAGCAACTTCTTTCCAACTATCAAATCATTTCAAAAGGTGGTACGAACATTTTGGGATTAGGAAACTAGTGGAATGTGTTAGAGTGGCCAACCACCTTTTAGATGCATCAAGTCTGAGGTCCTAATTCACCAAGACAAGGGAGAAACCTGCAATTTTCTGGAAGTGGTCTAGATTTGACAATTTTGCCTAGGATTTTGCAAAGAAATGGCCTCATCTTGTTGATCCTTCATTGGTGGTTCATGTCTTTGGAGGGGATGCAAGTATGGACAATGTATTTTATGATTTTTAAGGCCTTTTTAAGGTTAGGACCAGTTGAAGGTGATGGTTTGATGCATTAAGGTGGGAAACTCCATGTGGGCACCATGGAAGTGTAAGTTAAAAGGTCTCACATTAGGGGTTAAAGGTCTAATCATGGCCTAAGACTTAACAATTGGTGTATTTCCAATGTCCTAAGAGTACTCCTTGAGTTATTTTGGTGAGTTAAGGTCCGTGTCTACCCACTCCTTTGTAAAATAGGCCTAATTGGGGCTATTAGGCCTCTTAACCACAATACGGTTTGGATTCTTGTGTTCTGAATTAGTTAGAACCCTTAAGATATATTTTGTATATCAAAAAAGGGTATCCAAATTTGGTATATTTTGTCTAGGTATTCTGGAGAAATAAGGAGTTAAGTGGTAAAAACCGGTCTAGCAGGGCTACTAGGATTTGTAGGCCTTGTTGCAGGAGTCACCTGAAACCGGTAGAGAGAACCTAAATTAATGGTTGAAGGGGGCCTCTCTGACCCATGGAACTTCAAACCAAATTTTGAATAGTTATTGTTGCATTGGAGAAGGGGCCAAAGCATTGTTGGTCATAGGATCTTTAGGAGCCTCTTGAAGACCTTATGAGATGCTCAATGAAAGAGACCTTGCGAGGAAGTCTTTCTAGAGGAAAGGGATGTGGGAATTATCAAACTGATATTACTTGACCCCTTGTAGTATTTTTTGATTCCTATAGTCTTTGGTTTTTTCTTGGTTTAGGGGAACCTATTCTAGAGGAAAGGGATGTGGGAATTATCAAACTGATATTACTTGACCCCTTGTAGTATTTTTTGATTCCTATAGTCTTTGGTTTTTTCTTGGTTTAGGGGAACCTATCTTATACCTATATCAGGGCTCTGCATTAGGTAATTTCAGATGGTCCAAAAGGGGTAGAATAGACTGCTAGGTGTCCTAGACTAGGAGGAATAGGATGATAGGAACCCTAGTATTGGATTTTTGGTCTATAATCAAGGTTAGGTGGCATGGAATAATGTTTCTCTTCCCAACTCTGCTATGGCTTGATGAAAATTAGTCAACCATCAAGCATATAAGGAGAAACAAGTGGAGAGGGCCTTAAATTAGTGTAGATTTGATAGGGATACAATTTATGACACTATAATTAGCCCCTAATTTAAAGGGAACATTACCTCATGCTCATGCTCTTGGTAAAGTATATGATAACATCAAAAGAGTTTCATTAATACATTAAAGCTTGACAAGACAAAACCAAATTCTAATTACTTAGGATCTTTTCAATCTAAATTATCTAGACAAAAGAAGCAACATGGTCAACGTAGGTTACACATACACATGGAACATGTAATAACAAAGAAGGTATGGCTTCTAGGTTTGGTAGGGCTATTTACTAGAATCCATAAGGGAAGAGACATAACTTAGTAAGGGCTTCTTACTAGGGGTCATGTAGGGAGAGTCAAATAGGTCTAGCATGG
This sequence comes from Cryptomeria japonica, assembly GCF_030272615.1. Lineage (NCBI taxonomy): Eukaryota > Viridiplantae > Streptophyta > Pinopsida > Cupressales > Cupressaceae > Cryptomeria > Cryptomeria japonica. The sequence continues at coordinate 84,544,696 of NC_081411.1, read as the reverse complement.
TCATTATGCTAGTTTACTCTTGCATAAGAAAGATTAGAATGCAAATTTTCTAGATAATCCAAAAAAAAAAAGCTATTGCAAAATTGTTAATACGCTATGCATAAAATATAAATATTAAAAGTATTAAAACATGTTTGCTAGGTAATAAAAAAATTGCAACTACATGATGGATATTGTACTAAAAGTTGTTGAACACCCAACAAACTAAGAGGGGAGTTGAATTAGTTTGCAACTTCAAAATTAATTATTAATAGACTTATTTAACATTGACATTTTGATCATGACCACATCAAACATAAACACATAAAGATAAATCTCTTGAAAGGATGTATCTTTACGACATGAAATTATGGTCATCTCAATTTTGGAACCTTTTGTTTAACACAAACATATCAAATATCCTATTATATACGTTTATTTTATTTAATCTTAACAAACCTTTATCCACCCAACTCTCTCTTGGGTATTGAAAACTATACTCTAAAAATCATTTTGCTTATCACATTCCTTCGACTCTTTTTTCTAACAATAATGAAAAATACTTAAAGAATATCTAGAACTCTAGACCCTCAAGGTTGACCGTCATTAGATTTACTCATCTAAGCCATCATATGGGAAGGAAAGTGATCTATTTTAAATCCTTAGAAAACACCACTAAAGTTGTTTTAATTGCAAATACAGATTCATCATTCTTGTTTTCCTCAAAGTATTATTATCTTTAAGTGGACCTATTTAATCTAAGTTTTTTTTTTTTAATATAATCATTAGGGGGTTATAGAGGATCTAATCTCATGCATGCTTATAGATCTTGACCATGCCAATACCTCCCTTCGTTATGGTTCCTAGATGATTCAATAAAGAAAACTTGTTATTTCAAAGTTGGACATTTTCTTTCACCTACAATTAATCTCTAACTCCAAATACCACTTGCTATGTAAGTAGAACTTCCATTCTTGAACCTAGCATTCTGCCTATTTCTTGATGTTGTTGCTTGACAAATAGGTATAGTAATTTAGTGTAAACAAAAATTTTACAAATGCAAAAGCCTCTCATTGTTTTACTAGGTATTTGTTGTTATTAATCTTATCCAAACCCTTATTGATTCCATTAACCTTTGAAGTAGTGACGAATGAGGGTTTAACATTCACTAGCTTTGAAACATGCAAACTAGGAACAATCACCAAACTCCCAAATTTTTTCATTAGTGAGAATCAATTAACTAGGCTCAACTTTAGTCCCATAAGGGATTTGAGTACTAGGGATAATTATTCCCTTTCTAAATTAATTAAGATTGGTTATGATTGATTTAGAAACTAGGCCAAATGATGTAAATTTTGAAAGATTCAATATTAACAAAATGAATTAGAACATAAATTGAGAATGTGTAAGTACTTATCTTGAAATTAGATACAAATATGAGCATGTGTCTAAAATTTAATCCTAAGAGTGCTAGAATGGGGAGTGTGGCACTATTGTCCAAAGGTTTTTTTATTAGCTTAGATGTGTGGATTCCTCATTAAGATTTTTTGTAGACCATTCTTCCTAAATTTTAGTAGAAAAGTGTTAAACATTTTAGAGAGTTTCCAATGTATAGGGTTTCTCACCTATTCAAAATATATGTACTTGTATGTGTCAGTTTAGACTATGTAATTCCACAACTTTCGTAACTTGGATCTAATACCTGCACACAAAAAGGAGGAAAAATGTTTGTTGTTGTATGGGGGTTTTCCTAAGCTAAACCCCAAGTAGGAATTAATACTCAAACTATAAGGAAATGAAATGAGAGAGGTCACCCTTATTATGGTAGAGGTTGAAAACCTTGATAAAATGCTAAATTCACAAAACGATAGGTTTTCTATGAGCTTCTTGCCTTGAAACATTATGAAAGGATGATGTAGGTTGAGAAGAGATGATCGATACTTTCATTCATGGAGGAACTCGCCAAATTTTTTCATGATTTCTAAACTTCAATGCTTCAATGATTGATTTTAGATCTCCTTAATTCCTTGAAGATGACCAATTAATTGCTCAATTTGAGTGAATACTCATTTAAAATTATCTATGTTTTATTGTTAATATTGTTGAAAATAAGCTCATATTGGGGAGAAAATTATTGATCAAAATTATCTCTATCATTGGTAGTTTAAAACTTGGTCAAAAAGGAGCAAACTAGTGTGCTAGGTGTCGTAGACTAGGAGGACTAGCCACCCTAGTCTTGTCTTTTTGGTCTATGATGAAGGCTAGGTGGAATGGAATAATGTTTCTCTTCCTAATTTGGCTATGGATTGATAAAAATTAATCAACTATAAAGCATATAAGGAGAAAAAAGTGTAGAGGGCCTTAAATTAGTGTAAAATTGATAAGGATACAATTTTAGACACTATATTTAGCCCCTACTTTAGAGGAAGAACAACCTCATGCTCAACTCTTGGTAAAGTATATGATAGTATCAAAAGAGTTTCATCAATACATTAAAGATATGGGACAACAAAAAACCTTCTAAACTTAGTATCTTATCAATCTAAATTATCTAGATAAAGGTGCAATATGGTCAACATAGGTATGACTTCTATGTCTACAAAGGGTTGTTTATTAGGAGCCAAAAGAGAAGAGACACAACTTAGTCTTAAGGGATTATTAATAGGAGAAATCTAACGAGAGTTCTAGTGAGGTCATTATGCTATGCTAGTTTACTCTTGCATAAGGAAGAATAGCAAACAAGTTTTCTATTTTCAAGATAATCTAAAAATAAAAAGCAATTGCAAAATGTTTACTATAGACACCTAAAAATCTATCATTGCTAACATACTAATTATTCCTCTTTATTAGTTAAATAATTCTTTAATTATTTAATTAATGGTCTCACCTTCAACCATCTGCATGTCTTCAAACTTCCCTCTAAGGCTTTCTTCCTTAGCTTGTTTTACATGCTCATCACTGCCATAGATATTCTCAAGAGTATCCCATACTTCTTTGGGATTATCTTTATCCTAGACATCAATAAACTCAATGTTAGATAAGTTTCTGATTAGGGCTTCCATGACTTGCCCATTCTCCTATATTTCTCTATTTTGATCATCGGTGAGAGTACCAGTAGGAATAACAAAAGCATTCTCACCATAGCCCCAATGTTGAGCACCCATGCTTCTGATGTAAATCTTCATTTTGTCCTTCCATATTTTGAAGTTATCTCTGTTGAACTATGGACCTTCCCTCTTCATCATTACAATAGGATCTTTCCCTCAAGTAGTTAAGCTTACAACATAGAGGACCTGGAGGACGCTCTGATACCAATTGATAACTCAATGATGGACAATAAGTACCAAACCGATACTGAGAGGGGGGGGTGAATCAGTACAGTCACAAAAACATTTCCCAAACCGATTTGACTGCAAACACTGCAAATGTCTAACACACAGTAACATCGGTCTAAAACAGAGTGCAACCAGTAAAGCTAAGAATGACTGTGACAAGCATTAACCGGTTAATCACTTAGCTTTCCACTCAGCTTAATACTACACTTCCATTTCACCCTTATTCATGAATAGGTAATCAATCATCAGAAATATAATAATAGCTAGCTCAGCATGTTTTACCTTCAGACACAAATCACCTAAACCATCACATGAAAAACATTACACATGACACATAGATTTTTCATGTGGAAACCCAACTAGGAAGAACCACAATGGGGATGAATACCCACAAGCTGCTTTTGAACTCTTTAGAAGTCCACTCTGCTAGGAGCCTAGTCCGGTTAAAGACTGTTACAACAGGTTCTTCTAGGAACCGATCCTGTTAGAGATCACTCGGTTAAGGGATGGTAAAATACCCGGTTAAGGGTTAAACCCTGTTAGAGGTTACCTTGTTAGAGGATTTCAAGAACTCAATGAGTTTGAGTCACCCTGTTAAAGGATTTACAACAAGCTGGTTAAAGCTACTCGGTTAAGAGATTTTCCAACTGTTGAAGTGGTTAAAGATCAACAGGTATTACAATGATCTGATAATAACACTCAATGCCTAATGCAGATCCACTTAAGTTCCTTCCTTCTGCACACACACTATGCAGGTATCATACCTCTTATCTAGTCTGGCAAGGATCATGTATCTCTGCACATAGATACACACACCATTTTCCAACAACCTTAGCATGAAACACATCATTGACCTTATAGGAAACAAATCGACGACATAAACCCTACACCCTAAACATTTAGGTTAAGCAATTTAGGCAGTTCAATCCTGGCGATTGAATGCTTTGCATTTGAATACAATGGTCTTGAATAGATCTCAAGACATTCTCCATCATTCGTTCTTCACCGCTTCATGGAGGTGATAACCCATCACGTGTTCTTCGTCATTTACAGGGACTTCACACATTCCTAAGGTAGATAGGATCAATCTCCTTCATGCAAGATCCTTCACACGCACAAGGCTGACATGACAGCATGATCTGATCTTCATTACAATGCTAACTCATCACACGATGTCATCGGTTGAATCACACAAGCTTGGAACACTTCAACCGGAAACCCTTAAGCTAAGACTACCAACTGGTAGTTATACCATATTAATCCTTAATAGAAAAAAATTTGTATGTCAGTTCAGATTCCATCATACTGGTTCACTTGGACAAACATATCGCTTCACCTATTACTCATATACCAGTTTATACCACTATACCGGTTCTCTCTGCCAGCTGCTTAGCTTCAATATACCTGTTCACTTCTTTGCACATATACCGGTTCACCACATTGTACCGGTTCACTTTTCAGCATATTGTCAGTTCACTCTCCAACATATTGTCGGTTCACTCTCCAACATATTGACATCAATGATAACATAATATCATCATGTCAACATACTCTGCACAAATGCCAACAATATCCCCCTTTGGCATTGATGGCAATATACAAAGATCTCTCTCTTTCTGCATCACATCTTTTCCTCATTGTTGCGGATATCTTCTCCGCTTCACATCTTCTTCCCCTTTGAAAACAATGCCAAAGTGGAGGCACAAGAATTCCTGTTCCACTATGTTGCTCCCCTAAGGAGTAGCATCCTTCAACACATCAATCCTGAAAAATATTGGACACTGCAATACCTAACTTATGTGGAGCACATACTTTCAGTTCACCTCTTAAAGGGGCAGCAGCCCTAATTCACCTCTCAAATGGGTAAATGAAGCCTTTGGTAGAGGCTTGGTGAATATATCTGCTAACTGCTCCTTACTGGAAACATGTTCCAATACAACCTCCTTGTTCTGAACCTTCTCCCTCAAGAAATCATACTTGAGCTCAAAGTGCTTGGTTCTAGCATGGAAAATCGGATTCTTGGAAATGTTAATTGCACTTGTATTGTCACAAAATATGCTTACCAGTTTAGATACAAGAACTTTGAAGCCATTCAATACCTCCTTCATCCAAATAGTCTTGGTACAATTCATAAAAGCTGCAACATACTCTGCTTCTACTATAGACTAAGAGATACAACTCTGCTTTTTACTCATCCATGAGACCAATCTACCACCGAGAAAGAATGCACCACCGGTTGTTCTTTTCTAATCATCTACATTACCAGCCCAATCAGCATCTGTGAATATTTTTAGGTTGAAATCATTATTGTATGGATACCATAACCCATAGTCAATAGTTCCCTTCTGATATATAAGAGTTTGCTTGACTGCTACCAAGTGGGATTCTCTTGGGCTTTGCTAAAACCGAGCGGTAATATCAACTGCATGTGCAATATCCGATCTGCTATTTACTACATAATGCAACTTACCAATAATTGATCGGTAATCCTTCTTATTTACCACCGATGAGTCATCTTCTTTTGATAACTTACAACCGGTCACCATTGGTGTACCAACCGGTTTATTGTCTTCCATGCCAAAGGTCTTGAACACCTCTTTGACATACTTAGACTGAGTAATAAAGATTCCATCTTTTATTTGCTGAATCTGTAGTCCAATGAAGAACTTAATTTCCCCTATGAGGGACATCTCAAACTCCTTTTTCATCTCGTTTGCAAAATCATGACTCATCTTGTCATCTCCTCCAAAGATGATGTCATCAACAAATACTTCATAGATCAGAATCTGATCTCCTTCTGATTTCAAGTAGATATTGCTATCTTCACTTGTTCTCTCAAATCCAATCTTCACAAGATGTGTGTGCAAGCATCATACCATGCTCTAGGTGTCTGCTTTAGTCCATATAAGGCTTTATGTAGCCTACACACCATGTCACTATCTTTTGATAGTGCAAACCCATCTAGTTGCTCTATATACACCTCCACTTCAAGTATCCAATTTAGGAATGCAGATTTAACATCCATTTGGTATACCTTGAATCCTTTAAAAGTTGCATATGCAAGAAGCATACGCACTCCTTCCAATCTTGCTAGTGGAGGAAAGGTTTCTCCATAGTCTTCTCCTTCTTCTTGGGCGTATCTTTTACACACTAGTCTGGCTTTGTTCCTTACCATTGTGCCATCCTTATTTAGCTTGTTTCTGAAAACCCATTTGGTTCCAATGAGATTTTTATTCTTCGGTCTGGGTACCAAAGACCATGTACCATTCTTTTCTATCTAGTCAAGTTCCTCCTCCATTGCCTTGATCTAGTCTTCATCTTTGTGTGCCTCTTTAAATGATTTAGGCTCAAATTCAGAGATCATACATGAGATTTCTCTGACCTTTCTTTTTGTAAGAATTCCTGCATCTTTGTCTCCTATGATCTACTTTGGATCATGATTGAGTTTGACATACTTAGGTATGTTCTTAACAGATTCTTCTTCCTTTCCTTCTTCATCCTCATCTTCATCAACATCAGCATCCACCAGTGTAGGAACACAATTACTGGTACTGGGCTGATTAGCAACCGATTCCCAGAAGGTTACTACCGGTTCATCTCTTACTTGCTTACTGCTAGTTTCCTCGGGTTTTCCAGAGTTTTCATCAACTCTAACATTGATGCTTTCAACAATTCTCTGAGTCCTATTGTTGAAACATTTGAGAGCTTTACTCTTGGTGGAATATCCTAGGAATATTCCTTCATCACATTTTTCATTGAACTTGCTCTGATGTTCACTCCTCTTGATATAACATTTGCTACCAAACATTCTAAAGTAGCTTACCACTAGTGTCTTACCGGTCCAGTACTCATAAGGATTCTTATCCTTTCCTTTCTTGATGAGTACCCAGTTCATTGTGTATACTGCAGTGCTCACCGCTTCTCTCCAAAAGGTGTGAGCAACTTTTCCTTGGATCAACATAGTTCTAGCCGCTTCAACCATAGTCCAATTGTTTCTCTTTGCTAAGCCATTCTATTGTGGAGTCTGGGGGGTAGACAGTTGCCTCTTGATGCCGTTCTCTTCACAATATTTATTGAATTCATCGGAAGTGAACTCTCCTCCTTGATCAGTTCTAAGGCATTTGATTCTTCTACCACTTTCCTTTTCTACCAGTTCTCTGAAAGATTTGAACTTTCCAAAGGCTTCAGACTTGTCCTTCAAGAATGTGACCCACATCATTCTTGAGCAATCATCTATAAGAATCATAAAATACCTATCTCCCTGCACACTCCTAGTTTTCATAGGACCACACAAATCAGTATGCACAAGATCAAGTAAGTTGTCAGCTGTGAAAGATTTACCTTTGAAGGTTGAGGAAGAAATTTTCCCCAATTGACATTTTTTGCACAAAGAATTTTTCGGTTTGCTCAGCATCACCAGTCCTCTAACTGCCTTGATCTTATTGGCCTTCACAATGTTATCAAATTTTACATGGCAGAGTCGCTATCATCAAACTTATCCATAGGACATGTACTTATATTTGCATTTAACTAAAATAAGTTACCTTTGGTCTGCATACCAGTGGCCATCAAATCAACATTCTTTCCTTTCATTTTGCACACTCCATTTTTGAATTCCAGAGCAAGTCCACTGTCATTCAGCAGGGCAACACTCAATAGATTGTGTCTGAGACCTTCCACCCAATACACATTATCAACACTGCTCTTTCCATTCAAAGAGATGGACCCTCTTCCTCTGACCATACATATTCTTCCAAAGATAGAAACTTGCTCTAGTCACCAGTCATATGGTGAGAACAACCACTATCAATAATCCACCCATTGGAATTATCAAAGCGGGAGACAAGAGCCTCCTTGTCTGACACATCTTCCTTTACTGCAACAAACATAATATCTTCATTCTCTTCATCTTTCGATTCTTCATTTGTGACACCTTCATCAACTGCAACAAAACACTTTCTCCGGTTTCCTTGTTTGAATTTCTTGAACCTCTCCGGTTTGTCCTTGTTGTCACCATTAGGACATTTTATAGCAATATGTCCTATCTGGTTACAAGAAAAGCATTTCAAAGGGAGCTTACCTTTGTATTTACTGGTTCCTTCAGGAAGTTCCTTGGCAAGAAGAGCTTCAAATTCCATTAGGATCTCCTAATCATCCATTTCTCTGCTCTATCTTGGTTCACCACTGGTGATTTCTTCTTTTCCTTTTCTGGATGGTACAATAGAAGCTCTAAAAGTTGATTAAGTTTTTTGAACAATGCCATCAAAAATATTTAGCTCATAGGCTGTCAACTTTGCAATGATGGAGTCTACGGATACCTTAGTCTTGTCTATTGATCTCAGCTCTTGAATAGCAGCAACCCTTATTGCATAGACCGGTAATAAGGATCTCAAAACTTTGCTTACCACAGTGGAATCTTCCATTTTATCACCTGCACTCTTGATATCTCCAACAATGGTTTTGATTCTTATTCCATATTGTTGAATGGTCTCACCTTCAACCATCCGCATGTCTTCAAACTTCCCTCTAAGGCTTTCTTCCTTAGCTTGTTTTACATGCTCATCACCACCATGGATATTCTCAAGAGTATCCCATACTTCTTTGGGATTATCTTTATCCTGGACATCAATAAACTCAACATCGGATAAGTTGCTGATTAGGGCTTCCATGACTTGCCCATTCTCCTGTATTTCTCTCATTTGATCATAGGTGAGAGTATCGGTAGGAATAACAAAAATATTTTCAACATAGCTCCAGTGTTGAGCACCCATGCTTCTGATGTAAATCTTCATTCTGTCCTTCCATATTTTGAAGTTATCTCTGTTGAACTTTAGACCTTCCCTCTTCATCATTGCAATAGGATCTTTCCCTCAAGTGGTTAAGCTTACAACACAGAGGACCTGGAGGATGCTTTGATACCAATTGATAACTCAATGATGAACAATAAGTACAAAACCAGTACTGAGAGGGGGGGTGAATTAGTACAGTCACAAAAACTTTTCCCAAACCGGTTTGACTGCAAACATTGCAAATGTCTAACACACAGTAACATTAGTCTGAAACAGAGTGCAACTAGTAAAGCTAAGAATGACTGTGACAAGCATTAACAGGTTAATCACTTAGCTTTCCACTCAACTTAATACTAGACTTCCATTTCACCCTTATGCATGAATAGGTAATCTATCATCAGAAATATAATAATAGCTAGCTTAACATGTTTTACCTTCAGACACAATTCACCTAAACCATCACATGAAAAACATTACACATGACACACATATTTTTCATGTGGAAACCCAATTGGGAAAAATGACGGTGGGGATGAATACCCACAACTTGCTTTTGAACTCTTTAGAAGTCTTCTCTATTAGGAGCCTAGTCCAGTTAAAGACTGTTACAACAGGTTCTGCTAGGAACCGATCTTGTTAGAGATTACCCAGTTAAGGGATGGCTAAATACCCGGTTAAGGGTTAAACCCTGTTAGAGGTTACCTTGTTAGAGGATTTTAAGAACTCAATGAGTTTGAGTCACCCTGTTATAGGATTTATAGCAAGTTGGTTAAAGCTACCCGGTTAAGGGATTTTCCAACTGTTGAAGTGGCTAAAGATCAACAGGTATTACAATGATCTAATAATAGCACTCAATGCCTAATATAGATCCGCTTAAGTTCCCTCCGTTTGCACACACACTATGCAGGTATCATACCTCTTATCCGGTCTGGCAAGAATCACGTAGCTCTGCACTTAGATACACACACCATTTCCCAACAACCTCAGCATGAAACACATTATTGACCTTATAGGAAACAGATAGGTCGGTAGCATAAACCCTAAACCCTAAATATTTAGGTTAAGCAATTTAGGCGGTTTAATCCTGGCCATTGAACACTTTGCATTTGAATACAATGGTCTTGAACAGATCTCAAGACATTCTCCATCGTTCGTTCTTCACCGCTTCATGGAGGTGATAACCCATCACGTGTTCTCCACCGTTTATAGGGACTTCGCACATTCCTGAGGTAGATAGGATCAATCTCCTTCATGCAAGATTATTCACGCGCACAAGGCTAACGTGGCAACATGATCTGATCTTCATTACAATGCTAACTCATCACACAATGTCATCAGTTGAATCACACAGGGTTGGAACACTTCAACTGGAAACCCTTAAGCTAAGACTACCAACTGGTAGTCATACCATATTAAACCTTAATAGAAAACATTCCATATGCCAGTTCACATTCCATCATACCGGTTCACTTGGACAAACATACCACTTCACCTATTGCTCATATACCAGTTTATGCCACTATACCGATTCTCTTTGCTAGCTGCTTAGCTTCAATATACCTGTTCACTTCTTTGTACATATATGGGTTCACCATATTGTACCAGTTCACTTTTCAGCATATTGTTGGTTCACTCTCCAACATATTGACATCAATGACAACATAAGATCATCATGTCAACATACTCTACACAAATGCCAACAAAAAGGTGTGCTAGTGTCATTTTGGGGGAGCGAGCACCACCTAATCTCTATCTATGTGGAATGTTTGTGGTATTCTATTTTGAGGCCCTCAACAAGTACCATATATTTCTAACCTAGGTTGTAGATGTTTACAAGTGTTTTCAAGTTGTCAAGACTAGTGATCTCAAACATGGGCTAATCTAGGCCCATCATTTATTAACTTGATTTTTCAAAGTCAAACAACCATTCTACCTAATGTGTCTTACATAAGCATTTAAAAAAAATTTCCAATCAAAACACATCTCACTCAAATCTCAAACAACTATTCAAACATCGTTGTCAAAACAAATCGATCTCAAAACTGTATTAAACTCAAAACACTAAAATTAAAAACATGAGAGATAAAAAATATCAGAAACTTTAAAATCTCATTTCAACTTTGCATGTCAAAACATAGTTGTCACTTTAGATAAACTTTGCATAATCATGATTTTCCTAGGTCTTATGTCTATTTTTGCATTGTCTCAAACCTAGGTTATTGTTTAGTCCAATCCCAAAATTGTTTATATTAATTCAAGGCATTTTATTAGTGCATATCCTTAGATTGCACTCAGATCTCGAAATTAAGTTTTAAAATTTCCAAAGATGAAGTCGTAAGATCGAATCCTAGATTACTATTAAGGAGTCTAGTACTTGACAAACTTTATCTTATATCTCCATTATTAATTTAAAACCCTAACTCATTAGTCCGGTGATGGGTATGACTTTGTATTTTGTCTATCACTTTTTTCCTTTGATCCTTTAAGGTCTTAACTTCACTTCAGTCTCTTAGGGTTACATCCCTAGATTAGTATCTCCAAGGTCTTCTAAATCATTACAATCCCAACAACATAGATTGCATTTTTCATCTTTAAATTATATTTTTGAAAAAAAAAAAACATAGGTTGTAACTTTTACTTGCAATGGTCCTTCATCTTTTAGAGTAGCATTTGTCATCCCCTCTAGCTGCATTTCATTTCATTCATAAACTTTAAAAATCCAAAAATTATAACATAGTGCAATGGTTGAAATGTGAGATCCCAAGCTTCTAGGATACAACACAATTCATCATATCAAACCATGTTTGGTTCAATAGATAAAAATATTAAATCACATTTTGATCCAAGACAATCACAATTCAATCCAGCATAAAACCAAGGCAATATTATGCAACCAGATCTTGACCCAAGTCCTAATATGGTCCCAACCCCTCAATTAGGGACACCACCAAATTTTGAACCAATTCTCCTACCTATGCAACCAAAATCTAGTAGTCTTCAACCAAGCTCACCATCAAATAAAACAATCAATCAAAACCAAGTATAAGGTTTGCATCCAAAATGTCAATATGTTTGTTTGAACATGGCTAGTCCTAACCTAAATTGTGACTAGTTAGACAAAATGATGAGGAAAGTAAAGGAAACTATCATTCCAATAGAAAGAGAATCAGAATCACACAAACCTTAATTTCTTATGAGACCTTGCAATTCACAAATCCTTTCAACCAACCGCCCCCAAAAAACATATCAAACACATGTTCATGAAAATATCAAATAGAAACCTAATCCCAAACCAAAACCAAATCCATTTCATGCTAATTGAAAATAAAAAACCATCCATTTTAAAGCGTCAGAATGATTCAATATTCTCCCCCAAAGAATAATCGTATACGAAACTCTCTCACAAAGGCTCTCTTGGATGGAAATATTTCCAATAAAAACTGAAGTCAAAATCATATATCTATGTATAGCAATGGCTCATCCTCCCATGAAAAAATTGACTCTCAAGAATCCTCCATGTCTCCCACCATTCATTTACCTCCTAAAGTTTCAAAAGATCAATCCACACCATCTCCATCAAATTATACTTCCAATGATGCAACCTCCCAAGAGTCATTCATAATAGGTTTCCAATCTAAAAAAATTCATGATGCAAGTCCCTTCCATGCTTTAGCAATGCAAGACCCAATGGCACCATATGCTAGACCATCTAGAGGGTTCCATGCAAATTCTATCCCCCTTATGTATAAACGTTGAATCCTTTCCAGAATGCCTAATACATATAATAAATCAAACTTGATGTCAAGAGGATGATCTAGAACAAAAAGAAATGAGTTATGAAATAAATCAAGATCAAGATCCCAAAAATTTATAATTCCATTTGAATTTTGTCCAAGATCCCATCTACCTAGAATCTCATGATGATCCCACTATCCCTATCCATCCTATTCAAGGTGATCCCTTTCCATCTCAAGAACATAGTGTCCTTTCAAGTCCTGTTAACACTTTACATCCTAAGAAAGATCATGGCGACCCTTCCATCTTTCCTAACGATTTCAAACAAAATCAAGAGCAAGACAACCTTAAAATGGAGTCCAATTATCCACTTAAAAGTCAATATCAAAGTATCCCTTCACCTTCATATGTACCACAAGATCCCATCATCCCTTTAGATCCCCATCAAAATCCCTTCATCTCCATGGACCTTAATCTTCCATTTCCGCCACAAGATTCCATCACCCTAGATGAACCTATAATTCCTCCTATTCCACCTAAACATCGCATCAACCCTCTCAGTCTCCCTCATGATCCCAATATGCCTCTGTGCAAGTTGCTCATGAATCTCTTACATGTCAGATAGGCTCCACCACTTCCATCTAGTCTGACCTACTATGCAATCATATCATTTTGTCCATACTATATCCACCTCAAAATAGAGTCATGTATTCTTCCCAAAGAAACAAGTATCCCATTAGTCAAAAGATTTATCAAGGCAAGAGGTCAAGCCTCCATGAACAAGGTACATTAGAATCCATCCATATCAATGAAAATCCTAATTTTCATGGCCTCGGTTATATACCTCACTCTCAAGATTTTGGTATCCCTAAAAAATCTAATTCCAAATATCCACCTTCTTCTTAATCCCCTCCATCCATCTTAGGTTTGTATATCCCTCCATCCACTAGCTCACAATCCACGTATCTTTTCATAATTTAAGATCAACAAAGGAACACATCTTTGATAACCTTCGACTTATCCAAAATAATCATATCATTTGTATCCACCCATAAGTCACATTTATCTTCCAATAAATTTAGATGCCAAGCATAAAACCCATATGTCTAACAACCCACATACATTTAAGGATCAACATGTCCCATCTAATCAACATGCAAAAGAAAAGAAAATATGATTCAAAAAAAAATAAAAATAAAAACCCAAGAGGCACAAAGGCTCATTGAGAAAAGGAAAAAAAATTCAAAAGCCATTTGGCTTCCTAAGTCACTTGAAGAAGCAATGTGTTCCAAGGAACTTCAAAAGAAAGAAAAGTAAAAAACCATGTGGATTCCCAAGTGGGTCCTTGAAGTACACCATCCTAAATAAAAATCAAAGTTGGCATCCAAAATTTCCATCCCTCCATATTATCATCTCCCACCTTTGAAATCTATGTGCCAAAATCCACATCGATTCCTTCATAAAAATCTCAAAATTCAAAATCCACTTTTCCTCAACCACTCCACCACTCCTCAAGATATGTGCTACGGTTGATCTTCCCAAAATTTTCCTCCACCCATGCACAATCCTTCCAATATCCCATCCATTATTCGACACCTATTTTCCATCATTCCATCCCTCCCATCCAAAACTCTGCATAAATTCTTACACTACTTTCATTCAAGCATCTATCTCATCTCCTTAGGAATCATCATATCAATGTCTTTGAGCATTCCTTCAATATTCATGGTCTATTGTAGCCCATATTACAAGGGTACCACCTAAGAAACAAGATTCATTTCTCCTTCCTCCATCTCCTATCATGAATCCATTATCTTTCAAAAACGTAAGAAGTACAAAAAATTAAAAAATTAAAAAATTAAAAAGTAACAAAATAAAATAATAAAAATATAAAAAATTAAAGATAAATAATTCATGCACTAGTGAAAAACTAGCAAATAGGCGCCTTGGACAAGTGCCATGATGAAAATCTAGCAAATATGTGTCATGTGTAATCCATCATCTTCTTTTGATTTACACTTGGGGCCAAATTTTATTCACATTGTCCTACCTAACACATCCTTCATTTTCTCTCACCCTCCACTGTCCACAATCATATCTTCATCCTTGTTTCCCTTTTTCCACCTTTGATCTTGACAAAGGTAAGGATATTCATAAGAATCATGCATCCTATCAAATTTAACTTATCCACACATTTTAGTCCATATTCCTTACCTTATCAATTCATTGATACCATCATCTATTACTACTCTGGATCTTGTTTATCCAATCTGTGTCCTATTTTTATCCTATCCACTAGTCTAGATCTTTCTTATCCAATCTGTATCCTATTTTCAGCCTATCCACTAGTTTGGATCTTTCTTATCCAATCTGTATCCTATTTTTATCCTATCCAAATCCCTCCTTGATCTTGACCAAAACTAAGGACAAAATGAAAAATCTAAAAAACATGGTTTCAAAAACCTCTTGACGTGTCTTTTCATGTGGACCACATGCCATTCAATACACCATGCCATTTCCTTATATTGTCAAATCCCTTAGCGTGCATAAACATGTTATCCCATTGTGAGATAGTCCTTAGAAACCAACTTAGCTCTGACTCCATAATAAGTTACCTCCATTTTTCTCCTATCCATATCCATCTCAATAGTTCATTCATCCATTCATAATATTCCTAGCCTTGTTTGACAGTTGGGGAAAACAAATAAATCTTACTTGTTTTCCAAAAAATCCTAAAAATTTCAAATAGTGTCCTAAATAAAATCCAAAAACATTCATAAAATATGCTGAAGAAAGCATGAAAAAAATCAAATATTCCAAACAAAACCTAAGATAATTTAAAAACAATCAAAATCCAAAAATATTTGACCAATTTATTTCATCAATAATTTTTTTCTTGCAAAGACAAAAATTTGTGGAGACATAGATATGAAACATGCAAAACATTGCACTTAGAAAATCATCCAACAATAGACAAACTATCAAATCCACTCAACAATCAGACAAATCAAACTTGTCATGTCAATTAATCAACATTATCAATCCTATGTCAACTATCACCTATCTTATATAGGGTGCAGTATACTTGAAAGAAATCTATGTCCATCTTAAATGGGGTACTTCATTCTTGAAACCAAACATCATGATCATCCTACCCAACATAGCCTATCAACTTTGACAATAAGATCAAAGTTTCTTTTGACTCGCTTGGTCTAGTGATTTTTGTCTTTTATTGATTTATGTTTGGTCATGTTCCTATGCTACTCAAGGATATCCATAAGTAATTAAATTCGTTGGGATGGTTCATGGTATTTTGTTTTAGTCATCTATTTATGGGATCTTTTTATTGACATTCTTGGGAAATTATGTCTTGGGTGTCTCTGATGGTACGTTAACTTTGTGATTATTGCACATATGTTTACCTTTAACATACAATATTTTAGGATGGATTGAAGCATGCCTTGTTTGTAATGTGTCTGTTTTCTACAAATGGATTTCATTATTGTTCTAGTTTTATATGTCATGGTGTGATGCATTCATTTACTATATTAAATAAAGCTCTCTAAAGATAAAGTGGACTTATGAAAGAAAGCTTTCATTATTACTAACTATTCTCCATCTAATTTTTCCCTCTTACTAATACTTCTTTAGTCAGTCCTCTTGGCCTTGTGCTCTAGTACATAAACTATAAATTTAGGACCCTTACCTTATTCGTTTGACCTTATATTTCACTTCTCGTCACATTTTTGGAATCCTAGCAATATTTTTGACAAATTGGCTTCTATTTTTTATTTTTTGCCTATTTTTTTAAGGGGAAACCCTTGCAACCCATTATAGCTAGGGTAGCTTTTACTGTGATTTTTCTTTATTTTTCTTTGAAACAATGCTTTGAATCATATAGAGGGGGAAAATGTAGACACTAAAATTTGTTACCACTTGTGGCTACACTTTCTATTAACATGTCTTCTTATAGGTCATTTGGTCTCTATAATTCATCGATTTTGTGTCTATCTCTTCTTAGTTGAATAATGTTGCTTATTTAATTAATTATTGATTGTGTTTTCCAATTTGATAATTTTCTATCAATTTGTCCTTAATCACTCTTTTCAACTATCTGATGAAATAATTTTCTCAATTATTTAATCATTTTTTCCTCTTGGTATTAATTTTTCCTAGGGTAAATAATTAGTTAACTATTTCCACCCCTATCCTAATGTTCCTTCTTTAATAAATAAACATTTTTATTGATTTATTTCCTCTTTTATCTTTCTTACAATTAAATAAATTTATTTTATTTAATTGCCTAATTAACTAACATGTGGATGAATTAATAAATAATTTTTATTAATTTACCCCACTTATCTACTATTTATGCTAATTTTTCTTCACTTCTAACTCTTCCACCTTCCACTTTCCTCTCAACTTCTCATTCCTACTTGCTAATTTATCTCCATAGTTAACAAATTTTTTGTTTCTACTTGAACTTATCTCTTTCTCCACTCAACTTACTCATCACTACTCTTTCATGGACTTTCAAATGGCATTTTTTGTTGAAAATAAATATTTCCAATGTTTATGTCTAGTTAACTGTATTTCATTTCTATTTGTTCCTCCACTTGGAAATGGAATTTCCTATTTATCCTCTCTTAACAATTCCTCTCATTTAATCTCATTCATTGATCATGTTCAATCCCAGATCAATCTTATCCATCCAATTAATCCCATTTTATCTATAAATTGGACTTTCATTTCTTATTCTCACAACCATGATCCTTCGAATATCCTCACAATCACATTGCCAAATCACTCTTTTTTTTTCCTATTTGCACTTACCTATTTGAGAGAAACATAAAGTTAGAGGATAAAGAAGAAAAAATGAAGAGACATTAAAGGAATACATTTTTGTGATATCAATTTGATTTTGTTATTCACTTTCTTGTGCATTTCTTTTTTATAGCATTAACAGTCATATTAGGTTAATTTGCATTATGTTCTAATTTTGTGGATGGATTATGATATCATGTTTATTTCATTCGCATTTTCCTAGTCGACAAATGCCATCATCTTCTACTTTTGTAGCATTATCATCTGGGACGAAGCATTTTCCTTTTGATTTGTTCATAAATCGTGAAAGAAAAGATGTCAAACACACCTTGGCAAGAAGGATCTATTATTACTTAGATTCCTTGGGCTTGCAAGTGTTCTTGGAAAAACATGAGCTAGTTGTTGGGGATTTACTACCTAAAACTTTACAAGAACCCATGGCTAGTGCTTCAATTGATGGTGCTTTTTATGTTACATTACCATCTACTAATACTTTTATTTTCATTAATTATTGTGACAAGATGTTAAACATATGCTAGCCAAGCTACAATTCACTTGATTCCATTTGTATCCAAGTGCTCATGGACAAATCTGAGTTGAAACTTGGGGATGAAACCATAGTTAGTGCTTCTCTTCATAGTATCATTTTTTTGGCCCGAGAGTTGTTGATTTTAAATACTAGATAAATTAACAATAAAAAAGACAAGGGGAAAAAAACACAAATAAAAACAAAAATAAAAATAAATACACTAACAAAATTAAAATATTAAAAAACCATATTAGATTTTACTTTATTATCCTTTTATTAGCTATCGGTTATTTCCAACTCTTCCTTGCATAAGGATATAGAACTACATGTTCTTCCTTCCAAGGGAGTAACCTCACATATATATGGGGTCCCAAAATCCACAAAGCCAATATTCCTTTGAGACCCATCGTTGACACCATTAGATCTCCCACTTACAAATTAGCATCTTTTCTTGCCAAATTAATCTCTCCGCTTGTTCGTAAATCTAACTCTTTCATCAAAGATTCCAACCATTTTGTCTAGTTTATCAAAGATGCCAGGATGGACACTCATGACATCATTGTGAGCTTTGATGTGGTTTCCCTCTTTACTAAGGTTTCCCAACCCTTACTCCATCAAGATTATCAAGTGTAAGGTCAATGAGGAGATCGCCTCTCTGGTGAAACTTTTCTTAAGGTCAACCTTCTTCTCTTTCCAGTTGTTATCTATGAGCGGGTTGATGGTGTAGTCATGTGCTCCCCTTTCTTGCTAGTTAAATCTAACTTATTCATACAACATTTTGAGGAAGTGGCCTTACATTCTTTTCCCCTCAAACCAATGTGGTGGAAATGATATATGGATGATACTAATGTTTGTTGGCAACATGGTTTGGATAAATTAGAGGATTTTCATGCTCACCTCAATAGAATTTCTCCTTCTATTGCCTTCACCAAAGAGCTTGAATCCAACAACCAATTATCTTACCTCGATGTCTTAATCTGTAGAAAACTGGACCGATCCCTTGGTCACCAGGTGTTTTGCAAAACTAGCCATACTGACTTATATTTTCATTCATCTTCGCATCACCACCCTAGCCAGAAAGTTGGCATCGTCAAAACCCTTTCTTTAAGAGCCTATTGTATTTGTGACGATGACACCTTAAACCAAGAGCTCTCCCCTCTTCATCAAGTCTTCAAGTGGAATGACTACTCTAACAAGAAAATTACTAGGGCATCCCACCAAGCCAAATCCTATTTCCTCTCCATTTCCAAACCCCTACCCTCTCCTCCTTCTTTGTCTCCATTGTGCCTTCAAACCTGTCTCTACCTTAAATAGGCATGTTCCCCTGCTTAAGGACTCTAGGGATGCCTTTTTAGAGTAAGGTGTCTACAAGACCGTCTGCTCGTGCGGCTCCCTATACATAGGAGAAATAGGTCAATTGCTCATCACTAGATTAAAGAGCATGACGCCAACATAAAGCATGAACATGCCCTCAAATTGACCTTAATTGAGAATTCGTTAACCACCAAGAATAATATTTGTTTGGAGGATACTCAAATATTGTGTAGGGAGGACAAATTTTTTAAAAGGAAACTAAAAGAGGCTATTGAAATTTTTAATCATCCATCCAATCTTAATCGCGATGATGGGTTGAATCTCATTATCTTTTGGCACCCGTTGCTTTCATTCCTCAAACATCATCACCCCCCCCACTCCTTGACTTCTCCCCCCTTTTCTTTGGTCTTTTCCTCTTCTCATTCCCCACCCCCGCCTTCTTCCTTTGTTTTGGGTTTTATCTCTTCTCTCCGTCTTAGGTTTTTCTCTCTTTTGAGGAGCTTTTTTATCGGTGTTTTTATTTTTCTTTCAATGTGTAGGTTTGATCTTTGTTTTTTCTCTTTTTTATATTTATTTATATTTATATTTACATTTGTGTATTTGTTCTCTTTTTGTTATTTTTTCATATTTTCATATTTTCATATATATATATATATATATATATATATATATATATATATATATATATATATATATATATATATATATTCATGTCATTTTTATTAAGCTTTTACTTTATTTATAGCTAATAAAAAGCTAATATGGTTTTTTAATATTTTAATTTTGTTAGTGTCTTTATTTTTTGTTGTTAGTTTTCCTTGTGGTTTTTTCCCCTTGTCTTTTTTTATTTGTTTTTTCTTTATTTTTTCTTTTGATTGTTATTTTGTAGGTTGTTTGTCCTCTAGCTTTTAGGTGGTCTCTTTGGCTATTTGGTTTTTTTTCTCCTTTATTTTTCTGATTTTTTTATTATTGTTCTCCCTTGATCCTCGTCCCCTCTCCTACCCATCATCTCTTTTTAATCTCTCTCAGATATCCAACTCACTATTTTTTATCTCCTTTGAATTTCTCATCCTGATGATGAATCACGGATTGCAATTCGAAATGTTGATGATAAAAAATACATACGTAATTGAATCCAGAATAAATCAAGAGTAAACAAGAATTTTAAATTTTATTAAGGATTATTTTATTTTCCCATATTGTCTACTTTATATTTATTTGAATTTTTATTATATTTGTGTGTAATTTGATTTTAAAAAAATTACTATTGATTATTTTTTAATTGTTTGATTTTATTTTTAAAGCTATAGTAAATATTGTATATTCATATGCTAATTTAAAAGTTTTATTTTCTAGTTACTGTAGCTTTTCAATGTCTTCATGTTATTATAGAATGTCTTCACCACATAAAAAAGATATTGTTTGTTATTTTTTTGGTTTAAAAAAAAACTATTACTCATTTTATTTATTATGAAGATCAAAATAGCATAATTCTATTTATTATATAGATTCTTCATTCTAAAAATCAAATCAAAATATTTGCAAGATGTCGAGTTTTCCATATTGATACTGATGAGAAATGAGATCCTAGCCTATAGATGTAAACTAAAATCTCAAATTTCTATGGCATATCATTAGAACCAGAAATATGTTCATCTGTGGTCTTAATAGGAGAGATAAAAGCTAAGGTTCTATAATTCTTTTTTTGTAATGGAATTGATATTGTAAATTGAATCTAGTTAAATGATAGCAAATTGATGAATTTCAACAATAACAATGAAATATATAACAAAAAAACAACAAAGTAGCTCAGATCTAGAAAGAGTATTCGGAGAGGAACCTATAGTTGATATTTGGGCTCAAAATTGTTTGACATAGTTGGAGGGTGTATAAAATTTTAGAATCAAGATCAAAAGGTCCCCTAGGTCTCCCTCTCCAAAATTCAGCCAAAAAGCATTGGACATGGTTGGAAGGAAGGAACCCTAGTGTAGGTGCTTTTTCCTATTCGAAAATTGGGATCATCTATCATTATCTTCTCTTCATAACTAGAGCATTCTCTTCGATCGGATCTAAACCTATACACACAAAATGAGAGAAAATTATTTATTTGTATAGGGGCTTGACTAAGTCAAACCTCATGTTGGTGTTCCTACCTCCACTATAGCAATGATTGATGAAAAGTGGGCTTATCCTAAAAAAGGATATAGATTGAAACTTTAATGGAAATACTTCAATTGCATATTTTTACCAAATAAATGAAACCCTTGGCTTGATGTTTCTTGAATAATGTTAATGCATGGCTTCATCATTAAGAAATTCGTAAATCTTGATCATGATTGTTGAATTTTGAATGCCCAACTTCCTTGTTCATACAAATATGTACTCAATTATGCTTGATTGAAAGCTCATAGGAATTGAATCGTATACTTCAAATTTAAATAAGAGAGGAAGTTATATTTATATGCAACTTACATTTTTTTTGGTTTAATATCTGGGGAAGGCTAATAAATTTGCAGCCAAATTATTTGGATGGGAGCACTAGGCACACTATTCCACTGGAATAATGGTGTTGGGCATCGTAGTCCACGAGGAGAAAGATGATGGGTGCTGTAATCCTAGCAATTTGAGTCAAAACAAATATCAAGAATAGGATATTGCACCAAGTTTTTAAAAATGAACCCAAAATCAAGAATAATCAAACACGAATTTACCTCCAAATCCATATTGCTAAGACATGGGTTTAAAGTAGAAAGCTAGTGCTTTTGAGTTTTCTAGAAAAACTTCTTTTCTTATATGAAATTGATAGAGGCTTATAATTTTTATAATCTGTTCTACAATAATTTAACAAAAGAATATAAAATAATTTACGGAAAAGCACTTCACTCACGGAAAAGCACTTCACTTAGATATGTTGAATTCTGATAATTATTTACACATGACTTCTTTTGTTTCTTTATAGAACTTAGTTGATTATAAATGCGTCAAAATTTTGGGTAAACTTGATAAATATTAATGGAATTCACTATAAAAGGCTATACACGTGAACCACCTACTTTTATTTTTGCAACATTGGCTTTGGACCAATGATCTTCATCGATCACAACAAAATAATGGTCGTTGCATAATTCTTTATTTGAAAAAAATCTTTTCTTTATTTAAGTGACAAGACAACTTATGCCTCAGCCTAACGGTTCCACATGGACATGTGGAATAATTTCATTTCATGTCAAACACATGATGTAAAGATGGTTTGCAAGAATATGACACATGGATAACTTTACACATGGAATTCTATGGCACACACATCAAAATCTTATTGTTTCACAATTTTAGGTCTTTCTAAGGAAAAATACCCAATGAAACTTAGGAAGAAAGAGTTTGTGTGATTTATATAAGAGGGGGTAGTATAAACTGAACAATTTGGCACTTCATAATGGAATGCTCTGCTTATGAGGACATTCGTAGTTAGTATGAAAATGGCTTAAAAGTTGATAACATGCACCAATTATTTGAGGAAGACAAAATTAACCAAATAGCCAGTCTTCTAGTCAAAATCAGTAGAAGGACAACATTAAAATCTTGGTCCCATAGACTATTTAGTCTTGTGGACAACATTAAAATCTTTCATTTATTCATCCTTCTGAAATGCAATTACAATTTGACATGTGGATGCCAACCTTGAGAATGGTGGGGCCACTCGTTTTGCTAGAAAAGCTAAACTCTCACATAATGGGACATGCATCACCACCCTCTCATGTTGCAAATTGATGATATTTTATAGATGAGAGACTATGATGAAGAGTGAAAATGCGATATAATCAAGAGACAATACCATGCATCAACTAGATAGGGTCTCAACCACGTGGAGATATTGACATAGATAGGTGGCAAAACATTGCAAGATCACAAACATAGACATGTTATTAAAACCAAACCCATGATCACTTAACATTGACTAATGCAATTATAAATAAAAATCTAGATTTTTGGTAGGATAAAGACAAGGACTAACATCATAAAGCATACAAGATGATTTGAGAATTTTTAAAGAGCATGAGGGAAATTTCCAATAGCTAGTCTCTGAGGAATGGGGACCAATAACTCAATCAAAACAAAGGACTTAAATTATAACTTAAGTTATTAGCAACTTCAGCTAGCAAGTCAATGCCAAATTAAAATGCAAAAGCCATAGAATCATTAAACACCTAAGGTTTAGACTAGGGAAAACAAATAAAACCCTTCATGCTAGCAAGTAAAACCCTAGAAAATGTAGACATTATTCATATAATAAATTTATTGAAGTTATGAGTTTGTTTGATTGCATAAATTTCAAAACTCTCAATTTTTGGATCTTGGGGATTATATTGATTTGTATGAATAAAAGAGGACTTTCTAGAGGCAACAATGATGATGAGGTGAGGGTAATTTGATGTTGCACATGAAACCTACAATGATATCTTTTGCTAATGAATCATGTTTGAAGCGAAGGAAATGTCAATAATAGTTGTGCCTAAGTTCTCTCTTTTTAACCATCTTCATGCCCTCTAATTTGCTAATATCCATCGTGTATATACTTAAAGTAGATATTCTAGAGGTGCAAAAGTATTCATTGAAAGATTTAGATGGTTGTTTTATATGAAGTGTGACCTACTCAGTAGTCTTTTCCTTTGTGAGAGTGGGAATCATCTTTTACTTCACTAACCTAGTAAATGCACTTTCATGTAATAGAGTAAATGCAAGTC
The DNA here is from genome assembly GCF_030272615.1 of Cryptomeria japonica. Lineage (NCBI taxonomy): Eukaryota > Viridiplantae > Streptophyta > Pinopsida > Cupressales > Cupressaceae > Cryptomeria > Cryptomeria japonica. The sequence continues at coordinate 84,520,449 of NC_081411.1, read as the reverse complement.
CAAAAGATTGCTTCCATTATTTTGAATCATGTAATACTATAGGCTTACTAACAATGATGTTTCTTAACCTATCCTTACTAAGATTGGTGAAAGACAATCCAATATACATTAAGAAATTTTTAACCAATCCTTACTATCCTTATATAAAAATAAAAAGATCTAACATTTATGCATGGATCTTTATTTCTACTAGATGTATCTATTCTAAGTTCTTTAAAAAATATTTAGATTAAAAATCTATGAATCAATTTAAATTATTAAATTTAAACAATAAATATAGATAATCTAAAACACAAAATGAGATCCACTATTCTATTTAAAATATACAAAATATTATAAAATATTAGAGTATATAATAAAAATTAAAAATAAAATTTTGAAATAAAATAATTTCAAAGTATAAATACCATAAATAGTATATTAAAGAAAAAACAAAGTTGAAATTAAATGTAAAAAAGAAAAAGGAAATCTAAAACTTTATACCATGAAACCTCATCCCTACGCAAGTTTTTTTCTTGACTGGAGGATTGTTTGGTGTAATAGTTGTGTAGTCGTGAGGGGACAAGACTGAGTTGTGAAAGTGAAAGTTGCGACTTTTAAGGAGTGCTTTCGTATTGGTAAACCAGTTAATCTATTTTTCTCTTCTTTGAAGACACGGAAAGAATATCGTCTACGGCCTTCAACGCGCTTTACTGGGCAAAAACAGTGAAAAGGGGACAAAAAATTATTCTCCTCTTTCCACGCGCCATCGGCCATCAACAGGCTTTAGTCGGCAAAAGCAAAAGCTGATAACTTAAAAAGAAGCGTCTACGGTTTGGTGGGCTTAGTCAGTTACGTTCCCTTTTCCCGCGCGAATATTGTCCACTCATTCTCTGCTATGCATTCTTTCTTCTTTTTTAATATGCATTCAAGTCCATCTGCTCTACACCATTCCCATCAGCTTCTTCTCTTTCAATCATTTCTGCGTTAAGCCAGCTTTGTCTGTTTTCTGTCTGCCTTAATTTATAGCAAAGCCTCAACCTTAGCTGTGAAGCATTTTTCTTTGTTTTAGTTTATATCTCATGGCAACATCTTCTAGCAGTAGTGGCGCCTTTGATGCAGTAATGTTTCAATTGTATCTAGTGGCATGCTCTTCTAGCAGTATTCGTGCTTTCGATGCAATAATGTTTCAATTGTATCGAATGGCATACTCTTATCGTAGTAGTGGTGCTTTTGATGCAGTAATGTTTCAATATTATCTAATGGTATCCTCTTCCTACACTGCTGGTACTTTTGATGCAATAAATGCCATCTGCTTCTACTTTTGTTGCATCCTCATCTGGAACCAAACTCTTGCCCTATGATATATTCATAAATCATTGTGGACAAGATGTCAAACACACTCTCGCCAGCAAGATCTACGATTCCTTAGATGCCACGGGATTGAAAGTGTTTCTGGATAAAGATGAGTTGGATCTTGCGGATTACTTTCCCAAAGCCATAGAAGAAGCAATCAAAAGTTCTTCTCTTCATATCGCCATATTTTCTGAACATTATGCACAATCCCCCTGGTGTTTGGCCCAATTGTTTTGTATGCTACAAACCCCCAGCAAAGTTATGCCCATTTTCTATCATGTTGATCCTTCTGATTTAAGATGGGCGATTGAAGGAAAAGGAATTTATAAAGGTGCCTTTTCTGATTATGTAGAGAGGAAAAGGTAGAACTGTAATGCTCTTCATTCGGCACCTTGTTAATTAATGTTCTCAATTATTAATTTTTTAAAAAGTGATTTACTTGGCTTTATATCGAAGCTGAGTTGAGATGAGTTTTTTTGCGTTTTTCTTGTACTATGTTCCACCTGAGCAGATACCCTTCAGAACTGCAACGTTGGAAACAGGCACTCCAACAAGCTTCCCTTTTTACTGGCGACATAATTAAGAAAGAGAATCAGGGGTAAGTACGAAATGATCTTCCTCCTGAATTTAGCTTATCAAATCTTCTATAATGTTTGTTTTTAAAATTTCTATAATATTCTTCATTTGAGTATCTTTTGCTTTGTTTGTTATATGTGTATCAGCATTAAGTTTGCAATTTGATAAAATTTAAGCTTTAAAAAACAGAAATAAATGCAAAATGAAATCTTCACTGAAAATGTTAAGTCCATCTTGGCTGTGAAGACACTACTAATGGTGGGTGAGCCCTAGATGATTGTTATTGGCACTTGATTGTGCCAACAAACCTCTGTGCAAGAACTTTGGATCCTACATAATTTTTTATCTCATATTTTATTTCCTTTCTGGTGTCGTAGAAATGTCTTATGTTTCTACATAATCATTTCCCCACGGCCATCACGATCCATGTTATGCATGCATGACTGGCTTGTAGATTGGATTCACCCACTCTATGTATTTAATTCGATGCCCTTAATTGGATCCACAGATGACGTTATTTATTAATTAAATGAATATAAAAATCAGTTGTTCTTTGAAAATAAAAAAAGCTGATGTATTTTAATTTTTAATTAATTAATTATTCCCTTGGGCGGGAGTCTCCTGTTGTCATTGGATTTTTATGGTTTCAGATTTTGCATTAGGGGAAGAGCACCAATAGATAACATAGTTTCAATAACCGTCACTTTATTGTCATGTTGACCCCCCAATAGCTGTCATAGTGAAAACACTATTAATAAATTTGTTTTGTATCAATAGCTGATCATTTTTGTGTACTTTTTGACCTCTATGCGCATAACTGATTGCACAACGTGCATCGTTACTACCCAAAAGCCAGATCAATAGCTATGACGGCTACTGGTACTCTTCCCCTATTGTACAATTTTCTTATTGTGCGACCTTTTTAGCATTAATGTTTTCCATCATGGTTAAAATGTTTAGAGAATGTCAAGATATGATAGATAGTAATTTGCAAACTTAGATTAGCTCCAGATTGCATTTGAAGGATTGGGCAGAGAGAGACATAAAGAAGTGGAGCTTAAATATTTTAAGAATTTAAATCATATAAAAATTACTTTGCAATTAAAATTTATTAGAAATTTTTAAAAATATTTTATTAAAATATGTAGATTACCATATTTATGAATTTAATTACAATCCTCAGTCTAATACAAATATTAAATAATTTACACCAAAATAAATAATATGTACTATCTTGTAATTGTAATTAAGGCTAACTTATGTGAATGTTAAGGGTTAGTTAAAATGAAAGTTTTTATGCTAAGATAAATTTTAAGACAGAGTTAGTATTAGCACTCAATTACATTAGAGTTGATGTTATTTAATTTTTAATTAATTATTGTAAGAAAATAAATAAAAATAATATTATGTATAAATTGTTCTAGAAATATCTTTAACATTTTTTTATTTAAAATAAATAATATTTTTTTTTCAAAATATATAAATTTAATTTTTTTAATACAATTATTTTATGTTGATCTTTACAATATTTGAACTATCTTACTATCTTAATATTTTTTTAAAGTAATAATTAAACTTAATGATATTTTGCTATAAAAAGTAAATATTAATAATAGTTTTAACTCTATTGTCACAAAATTCGTTTGATATATTTTTTGTTGCCACTTTTAAAAACTTTATAATTATATGTTGTATTTGATAATTCTATTAAATTAAAAAGAATTATTAAATATTTTAATAATATTGAAAATTTAAAAGACTTAGCAATGATTTTTGAATAATAAAATAATTAGAAAATGTATAAATTATTTTATTACAATTTGTAAAATATGATGTTTTATGAATTGAATTATATAAATATTAAATAGTATAAATTAAAATTAAATAATATGTACCTTGTTTTATCTAAATTAAGATTAGAGGGTTCACTAAAAATTTGAGTTAGCATTACGATTCAAGTATAGGATTACCATTCTAGAATAAAACTTGAGTTAAGATTATAATTAAATTAAGATTAAGGTTAGCATTAGAATCCAATTAAAATTAGAATTGGTATTCCTAAGATTTAATTAATATTAAGAATAAAATTAGTGTGTCATACTAGAAATTATTATGTTAGTTAATGCATATCTTATTACTATTGATTGACTATTGCACCCTTTTGTACATATGTTAGTAAAAGATGACTAAATCTACACGTTAGAAATTGGATAGACATGTGGCCAACATGAGGTCACTTATAATAATATTTAACGATCTCAATTGAGGTAGGAGTTCAAACGATATCAAAAGAAATAATATCTGGTGTAGGAAACTACAGTATTATTCTCAATACAAGAAGGATGCAAAATAGAAAATAGAGTTGTAAGCAATAAAAAAACTAACTTCTCATTTCAAAAATCCAGAATATGAACAGCTACAAGAACACCAAGAGTCACAACCATCAGAATTCGAAATGGTAAGCTGGCTATTAGAAAAGAGTGAAATATTTTAATATGAAAAATTTTAATTTTAATTTTGAACTAATTTTGCATCTCTGGAACCTCCATATCATTCCTCCCTCCTTGACAAGCAATGGACCCCATTACACTAATCTATTGCAACAAATGAGAAAATTGTGCTTCAATCTGTTCTTTACTTAACCACTTGCCCTAACGAGAAGACCGGTCAGCCCGAACAACCCAATAAAGAGGGAACTTTTGATTCATGAGAGTCTTCACAATAACCTCACTGACACAGTCACGCTAAAGTAGAGTCTTGTCAGTTGGATTCAATTCTGTAGTATTGAGGTATTCAGAAGCTTGGGAAATATCCAACAGAGGGGAAAAATAAGGACGTAGCAACCCGACAGTGAAAACCGGATACAATCCTAAAAATGGTAGTAAATCTAGCTCTAAAGCATTTTCACCAACTATCTTGATAATGGTATATGGTCCATAACGGAGGGATGAAAGCTTCTTGCTTGGTCCTTGAAGACGCTCCTTCTACATTTGTAACCACACCTTGTCACCAACCGAAAACTGATGAGGAGTTCGGTGTTGATCATGTCTACCCTTATACGTTTTGTTGCTTTGCTCCAAAACCTCATGAACTTGTTGTTGCAAGTGTCGGATTTTATCAATGAATTTCTCTGCCCTTTCTTCTTCCTTGCCAGCATTAAATGCACAATCAAATTGTAAGGTAGGGAGAGCTATATCCATAGGTGCCAATGGTTTATACCCAAGACAGACCTCAAAAGGACTATGCCTTGTAGAACTATGAAGGGCACAGTTATAGCTGTGTTGCACACAAGGAAAGCTCTCATCCCATGTACTCGGAGTCTCCCATGACCAGCCATCTTCAGTATTGAATTGAGATTGATAGATTCTAGCTTTTTCCAAAATTTGCTTCTCCCTTGTCGAGTATGCAGGGCATAGATATCAGATAAGAGCCAAGATGTACAATCTTTAATATGATGAAATCTAACAAATACCATGTTATTATCTAACCAAACAAGATTCCCCTAAACATGTTGGAGGTTCCAAAAGAGAACTATGCCACCAGAGGCACCATCCAAGCTACCTTCCAAGGCCCCACTATTATTAAACACTTATTTTTTTTCCACTTTATCCTTAGACATTTTAGTTTCTTGAATCAAAGCAATATCAGGTTTATGAACCATAACAAGGTTCCTGAGAACCCAGTTTATGTAGACAATTAAGTCCGTGAATGTTCCATGAAATAATCTTAATATTCGTTTGAGAGAGCATACCTCAGGGATGGCGAGATGGGTACCATCCGCAATATTCTTATTGTCTTCCAATTCCCTCATTTGATTCATTGATTTCCTTCCTAGTATTGATAGGATTGAGCCCATATCAGATTTGGCTCTTCCGCTCATTTTCATAGGAGTAGTTTGGGGAGTAGATTTAGAACCCTTTTTCCCTTCCCGCTTTCTCTCAGTGGTGTCATTATGTTGGATTTCATCATCTAGAAAGATCTAGGCAACAACTTTATGCACAACAGCATTTTTTCCTTCTTCATCCGCCCATTTAGTGCTTATGTTAAGAGGAGAGGTTGTCAGTGATGTCGAAAAGGTAGACTTTACATTCTTAATCAACATTTGGGACTCAGAGGAAGAAACCCCTCTAAGAATATTGCATTGTTGGGCATCTTCGAAGTTGGGAAGAGTGTCCTCACTATTCGAGTCCTTTATGACTGAGATCGAATCCTCCTCCTCATCATTCACTTACAGAACCATGTGGATTTCCCCTTCCTCCAGTTCTTCTTCCTTCTATTCTTCATAGTTGGGGCTTGGATTTTCTCCTTCTTTTATTCTAGTCTAGGCTCCTTCTTTATTCTCTTTCTTTGATTCCTCTCTACCTTCCTTATTTGCATTTTTCTTTTGATCAAAGGTATTGGGAATGATAAAATTTTGTATCTCTTCTTCCACCTTCTTACTAAGATTTTTAGCCTTCCATTACATCTTTCTCCATTTTTTGGCTTTCTCTTTTTCATCCTAGAATGGACATTTCTTAGAAATATGCGCTGCCTTTTTGTAGTGGAAGCATGCAAAAGGGACACTCATATTGCAACTATTGGATCTTTCCCAAGCCTAGAGTTAACCTCTATTGAGAGAGGCATATATGTTCCTTATGAGACACCAACACAGATTCTTGCAAAGGTGAGTCTTTGATAGGGAGGCAGTGCAAGTGGAATGCTCAAGTGACTTATATGTTCACTAAGTATAGGACCTTATTGTTTTCAAGGATTTGTTGCTGTAATCAGAGTGCAAAGGTTCATAGACCATCTCAAGCTTCCTCTTGTTTCACCTCCCTAAGTCAAGACCTCTTGTATGCTGAAAGGCTTCAACCCCATAACCACTCTGGCTTGCTAAAACTATTTTCTTGGGGTTTGTCCCACAAAAGGTGTCAAATTCATGTGAGGACAACTTGTTTCAACTGGCATTGATGTCTTTTGTGCTTTTCATTCACCATTCGTGTACCCGATTTGACCAAAATTCAATTTTTAGGCCTAAAAAGGCTACAAGCAATTAGCCCTCCTTTTGGGGTTTTGTGCTAACCCTGTTCAAGCGATGGACTTATAGACTAAAAGGTTTATATTTTTGGATACCCTTTTGGGATTTATTGAAGATTCATCAAGTTTGGGGGTCCCTAAGTCCTTCTCCATGACTGTCCCAAAAATGGGCATAAAAGGAGGGTTTTGGAAGGGTTTGTTGTCAAAAACCACATTTCAAGCTTGGGAACCTCAAAATGATTCAAAGACACCTATTTCTACCTTACTATTGGCTAACAAGACCATAACCAAAAAGGTTTAAACCTCACAAAGTGAAGACCAAGATTTTCATGATATGCATACAAAGGAAATGCAACATTTGACAATTTTACACTTTTGCCTTCCACAAGCACTTTTTTTTTTCCAAAATTCCAATTATAATAGAAGCATATGAACATAAACGACATTAGAGACAAGAAGGAATCCAATTTTCCCTGCACAAAAGGCATTAGGCAAGTACAAATGGTAAATAGTTCACTGTCAAGTAAATGGGACTGCACTTTTCCTCTTTTCACTGTTTTTCCATTTTGGACCTGCACTTTGCAATGTTAAAACACATATTTGAAGGTTTGTTTGTGCTCTATAAGAAATTATCTATCTTCTTCATACATGAAGTGCTTCATACCTACAATTTGAAGAGGAGAAAATCCATTTACAACTTCACCAATATGCAAAAATCAGTCATACTTGACTGTGGCAGCCTGCTGGGCATTTTACATTTTTTTTTTTTTCGCCTAAGAAGATCATTGTTTGATCTTGGATTTTACATTACCCAGGAGTAGGGTTTACTCCTTTGTTGTACTTTTTTACAAGCAAACAAAGTATGGACAGAGGTTTTCACACCAATGAATGGTGGAGAGCAAACTAGGACAGAAAACAACTACCAAACAATGACTCACTATTTTGGCTTACAATTCATGAAACCGAAACATATAACCTTCCTCTTCCAGACTTAGGAAGTCTGTTTTCTTTCTCACAACACTTAGAAAACACATATGTATGTTCACCAAAAGGATGTAAATGCTATGGGAGAGCAAAGCATCATACTTGTGCAAAGACCCTAGCCAAATGGCTTACTTGCCTAGGGCTCCATGGCCACAAAACACCTTGTACCTGCACTCTTGAAACCAAAACTCATATTTACACAATGTAAAAATTGATGAATTGGTTCTTGAGAAGCCACAAACACTTTAAGACTCCAAGAAACCAAGTTGGTCAAGCATTCTTGCCCAAATTCCTAGACTAGGCAGTGAAACTGTGAAATCAAAACAATTTTGCTACAACTTCAAAACTTAATCAACTTTAATGCCACCAATGGGAAAATTTTAGGAAAAAATGTTAGAATAAAAAAATACAAGAATAGTACGGACAAGTACAGCAGGTGTACGGACTTCTATTCACATGGAGCCAAAAACTAGAGAAAACCAAGTAAAAACTAGTGCAAGTTTGCAAAACTTCTCATAACTTCGAATGATCAACCCTTAAAAAAGTTAAAACAAGAGTTTAAATACCTCTCCAAGTTTGTTAACCTCCTATATGGAAAGGTACATGTCCAAAGGCACTTAATTTTGACATTTTGATGCCTAAATGACAACTTTTGGTGCCTAGAAAATGCAAGATTGACCTCCAAAACTAGCCATCGTCTAAAAACACTTCGTATACCTTAAATCCAAACATAAAACATGTCTAAAACCTTTCAAAAATAAAAACACACTAAAAACTCACTTTTTGCAACATTTTGCCAGGCAACACCAAAACTGGCAGTTTTGAGCAAAAGTTGAAAACAGGTAACCAAAACCACACAATGAGTTCAAAACTCATCCAAACAACCTAGAACAACTTCAAAAAGCATGATAAAAAACTTTCCAACTTAAAATTACACAAATCAAACCTGAGATGAAAAAGAAGCTGAGAATGAGCTAGGTGCTCCTGCACCATACTCCCCCGGTGACAAAGAAGTCATGTGACTCCTTTGGGCAGAATAGAGAGAGGAATACCAGCCTTGGTGAAGTCACTTTCAGGTATGCAAGTGGCTTCAGAAACTGGTTGATCTTTCCATTTGATCAAATGCTCAAAGTAGTCATGCCTTCTAGTCTTCTTGATGATTCTCGAATCAAGTACCTATTCAGGAATGGGAGAAGAAGAAGAGGGGAGAGGTAGATCAGAAAGGGAATTTGAAATGTCTGAAACTTTTTGATTCTCTGCTGGAGGCTACCCCTTGAAAGGTACCAAATCTGCAACATTAAAGATAGGAGATAAAGAAACATCAGCAAGTAAATCAATTTTATAAGCATTTGGACCATACTTAGCCAAAATCCTGCAAGGTCCAATTATTCTCATCTGTAACTTGGTAGGAACTCCCTTCTGTAATCTAGACTTGCTGAGATGCACCATCACAAAATCCCCAACTGTAAATTGGACATCCCTCTTTGAAGCATCCACCCTTTCCTTGACTCTTGTTGTGGTATCTTGCAAAGACTGTTTAACCTATTCGTGTATCTCTTTGAGAGATTGTGCCATGTCTTCTGCTATCCCACTAACATGTTGCAAGTTAGTCACATCGTGTAACTCAAAAACACCTCTTGGATGCATACCATAAAAAATCCAAAATGGGCTCTTACCAGTGGATCTGTTTATACTATCATTGTAGGCAAACTTTGCCTGTGGGATAAGCTGATCCCAACTTTGTCCATACTTCTTGGTGAGACATCTGAGTAGATTACCCAATGTTCTATTCACCACCTCTATTTGGCCATCTGTCTATGGATGGTAAGCTGAGCCAAAAGACAAGTTAGTACCCAATTTCTTCTACAAAGTCTTCCAAAAATGACCCAAAAAATTAACATCTCTATCTGATACAATACTAGATGGCAAACCATGTATTCTGACAACCTCTTTAAAGAAAAGAAAAGCAATATGACTAGCATCATTAGTAGTTTTGCAAGGAATAAAGTGAGCCATTTTACTAAATCTGTCCATAAACACAAACATACTGTCATGCCTTGTTTTTGTCCTTGGTAAGCCTACAACAAAATCCATACTGATGCATTCCCATGGCCTAGAAGGAATGGGAAGTGGCTGATATAAACCAGCATTAGTGCTATGTCCTTTGGCCTTCTGACATATCATGCACTGTTCAACATACCTCCGGACATCTCTCTGCATCTTGGGCTAGTAATAAAAATGTTGAACCAACTCTAAGGTCTTGTTGAGACCAAAATGGCCACTCAAACACCCATTGTGTTTCTCTTGAATGAGATTTTCTCTCATGGAGCCTTTAGGAACACATAGTTGTCCTCCCCTGAATAACAAACCATTCTGCAATGTATAGTCAACATACTCACTATGAAAATGATTCTCAAAAGCAAGACAAACTTAATAAGCAGCAACAAAATCATCATCATTAGGATATAAATCTCGAAAGCAATCTATCCCAACACTCTTTACTTGGATCTCCTGGATAGTCAACAATCTCCTACTTAAAGCATCAGCTACTTTGTTACATTGGCCTTTCTTATGCTTAAGAGTGAAGGTATATGCTTGTAGGTACTCTACCCATTTCACATGTCTATGGTTGAGTTTGTCCTGAGAATTCAAGAAATTGACTACCTGGTTGTCGGTATACACAACAAATTCTTTAGGAAGCAAGTAATGCCTCCACTTCCCGAGTGCCTACACCAATGCATATAACTCTAAATCATAAGATGAATACTTTTTCTTTGCATCATTCAGTTTTTCACTAAAAAAGGCAATTGATCTGTTATCTTGACTCAAGACTGCACCTACTGCAAGATGACTAGCATCACATTCTATGGTAAAAAGCTTATCAAAGCTAGGAAGGATTAACACTAGTTGTGTAGCAACTCTAGTTTTGAGTAATTCAAACCCCTTATTGGCTGCTTTGGTCCATTGAAACTTAACCTTATGACCACCCTTTATTGTATCTAACATGGGTGCACAAATTTCACTGAATCCTCTGATAAACTTTTGGTAAAACTGGGCTAGACCATGAAAACTCCGAACCTCACTGGCTGATTGTGGGGTTGGCCAACTTGTTATGGCTGCAACTTTAGAATGATCCATCTTAAGATCTCCACTGGACACAACAAAACCAAGATAGACTAGCTCTTGCTGCATAAAATCACATTTCTCAAGATTTATGGTTAACTGCTCATCAGATAATCTTTGTAAAATAATAGCTAAGTGTTTCAAATGCTCCTCTTTAGTCTTACTAAAGATGAGAATATCATCTAAGTAGACTACCACAAACTTACTGAGAAAATCCTACAATACTTCATTCATTAACCTCATAAAGGTACTGGGAGCATTAGAGAGTCCAAAAGGCATAACCAACCATTCATAAAGACCCTCATTTGTTTTAAAAGCAGTTTTCCACTCATCACCCTCTTTTATTCTTATCTGATGGTAACCACTCTTTAAGTCTATTTTGGAGAAATACCTCGCACCCCCTAAACAATCCATCACATCTTCTATCCTGGGAATGAGGAATCTGTATCTTATTGTGATCTTGTTGATAGCTCTTGAATCTGTACACAATCTCCATGTGCCCCCTTTCTTAGGTGCTAACACAGTGGGCACTGCACAAGGACTTATACTCTTTTTGATTAATCCTTGACCCAATAACTCTTGAATCTGTCTAGCTACCTCTTTGTTTTGTTCAGGAGTCATCTTGTATGTTGCTTTGTTTGGAAAAAAAGCTCCTGGTATAAAGTCAATTTGATGACTAATGGCTCTAGGAGGAGGTAATGTTGTTGGGTGTCCATCACTGATGATGTTCTTAAAACTATCAAGAATTTTCTGCACCTCTTGTAGGATCTCTACTTGTTTTTCTTTCTTATCCTCCTTAGGTTTTACTACAAGTGCATAGCCAATCCCATCTCCCTCTTTCATGGTTTGGATGAACTCTTTTTCCTTGACTAATAGCACTTTAGGTGCCTGTGGTTTGTTGTTCTCTGTCTCTTCACTAAGGGACTGAATTTTGTAGACAATGCCATTCTTTTGAAAGGAATATGTGTTTTTTTCACCATCATGGTGTGCCTTTCTATCAAATGGCCAAGGTCTACCCAATAGTAGATGGCAAGCATCCATGGGAAGGATGTCACATAGAATCCTATCTTTGTACTCACCTATATTGAAGTCTACCCATGCTTGTTCATTCACTAGGACATGTTGCCCCTTGTTTAACTAGGTTACCTTGTAGGGTTCACTGTGCTTCATTCTAGGTAGGTTCAATTTGCCAACTGCCTCCTCTGAGATGATATTATCTGTGGAGCCCGAGTCAATAACAACCTTACATACCTTGCCCAAGATTTTGCACTTTATCCTGAACAAGGCTCTTCTCTGAGACACTTCACACTTATGAGGTTCTTGCATCAATACTCTCCTTATCATTAAACTCTCACCATCTTCGGGTGCTAGGTGCATTGTTGGAGTTCTTGTACTACTCCCTTCCTCCTGAACATAGTTCACTTTTCTTTCACCTCCATGGGAAGAACTAGGCTTTTCAGGACACCTATAAGTAGGATGACCCAATTTCTGGCAGTTGTAGCATTTCATTGTGGAGAAATAAGACCCTCTACCTGGGCCACTAGACCTACCCCTTCCTGGGTTGCTTGATCCCCTTCCCCTAAAATTAGGTTTGCTTTGAGAATCCCCACTTTGCTCAATAAGCTTAGATTCCCCCTAGGACCTTTGGTCTATGTGTCTTCCCCCAAAACTGCCTCGATGGCCTCGACCATCTCTACCTCTTCCTCTACCTCTGTTATGCTGCTCTTGCTTCTTCCTACTCCTTTCCTCTACCTTGAGTGCAAGTTGATAGCACTTCTGGACTGTTGTAGGGCACAACAAACTTAACTCTTCCTATATGTTCCATCTCAAACCATTGAGATACCTAGCCACCTTGACATTCTCATCCTCTTGAATCTTTGACCTAAGGCATAACTTCTAAAACTCCTCGATGTAGGTGCTGACATCTAACTCCTTTTGCCTAAGGTTTTGCCTTCTCCTATGGAGCTGTATTTCATAGTCCTCTGGAATGTAAGCCTCTCTGATCTTGGACAACATTCCCTTCCAGGTTGCTATGGGCCTTTTGCCCTTTTTCTCACGTTCATCCTGAATGAACTTCCACCATGTTAAGGCAGCTACTCTCAACCTGGACTTAGCCACCTTCACTTTCTGGGCCTCTGTCACACCATCACACTCAAAATGGTTCTCAAGCCCCTCAATCCACTCCATGACCACTTCTAGGTCCATTTTACCACTGAATAGTGGGACTCCTTCTAGTGTTCTCCCACTCATAGCCTTCAAGGATTTCAAAAAGGGCTCATTCTCTATCACAGGGTCTGGTATAGGGGTCTCATCCTCTATAGCTAATAGCTTACCCTTACCTTCTATTCCCTCTATCTTATTGCTGGCTTCATCTGCCTTCACTTCTACTTCACCCAACTTCTGCTCTAAGAGATCTAACTTCTCTTTGAGTAACCAATTTTCTTCTTCCTAGTCTTCCACTTTCTTTGCTAATTCTACATTTGTCACCATGGTTGTCAAATTGCTACTTCATCCCAAGTGTAGCTGAGCTCTGATACCACTATGATAGGGAGGCAGTGCAAGTGGAATGCTCAAGTGACTTATATGTTCACTAAGTATAGGACCTTACTATTTTCAAGGATTTGTTACTGTAATCAGAGTGTAAAGGTTCATAGACCATCTCAAACTTCCTCTTGTTTCACCTCCCTAAGTCAAGACCTCTTGTATGCTGAAAGGCTTCAACCCCATAACCACTCTAGCTTGCCAAAACTATGTTCATGTGGTCTGTCCCACAAAAGGTGTCAAATTCATGTGAGGACAACTTGTTTCAACTGGCATTGATGTCTGTTGTGCTTTTCATTCACCATTCGTGTACCCGATTTGACCAAAATTCAATTTTTAGGCCTAAAAAGGCTACAAGCAATTAGCCCTCCTTTTGGGGTTTTGTGCTCACCCTGTTCAAGCGATGGACTTCCAGACTGAAAGGTTTATATTTTTGGATACCCTTTTTGGATTTCTTGAAGACTCATCAAGTTTGGGGGTCCCTAAGTCCTTCTCCATGACTGTCCCAAAAATGGGCATAAAAGGAGGGTTTTGGAAGGGTTTGTTGTCAAAAACCACATTCCAAGCTTGGGAACCTTAACATGATTCAAAGACACCTATTTCTACCTTTTTGTTGGCTAACAAGACCATAACCAAAAAGGTTTAAACCTCACAAAGTGAAGACCAAGATTTTCATGATATGCATACAAAGGAAATGCAACATTTGACAATTTTACACTTTTGCCTTCCACAAGCACTTTTTTTTTCCAAAATTCCAATTATAATAGAAGCATATGAACATAAATGACATTAGAGACAAGAAGGAATCCAATTTTCCCTGCACAAAAGGCATTAGGCAAGTACAAATGGTAAATAGTTCACTGCCAAGTAAATGGGACTGCACTTTTCCTCTTTTCACTGTTTTTCCATTTTGGACTTGCACTTTGCAATGTTAAAACACATATTTGAAGGTTTGTTTGTGCTCTATAAGAAATTATCTATCTTCTTCATACATGAAGTCCTTCATACCTGCAATTTGAAGAGGAGAAAATCCATTTACAACTTCAATAATATGCAAAAATCAGTCATACTTGACTGTGGCAACCTGCTGGGCGTTTTACATTTTTTTTTTTTTTGCCTAAGGAGATCATTGTTTGATCTTGGCTTTTACATTACCCAGGAGCAGGGATTACTCCTTTCTTGTACTTGTTTACAAGCAAACAAGGTATGGACAGAGGTTTTCACACCAATGAATGGTGGAGAGCAAACTAGGAAAGAAAACAACTACCAAACAGTGACTCACTGTTTTGGCTTACAATTCATGAAACCGAAACATATAACCTTCCTCTTCTAGACTTATGAAGTCTCTTTTCTTTCTCACAACACTTAGACAACACATATGTTTGTTCACCAAAAGGATGCAAATGAGCTATGGGAGAGCAAAGCATCATACTTGTGCAAAGACCCTAGCCAAATGGCTTACTTGCCTAGGGCTCCATGGCCACAAAACACCTTGTACCTGCACTCTTGAAACCAAAACTCATATTTACACAATGTACAAATTGACCAACTAGTTCTTGAGAAGCCATGAACACTTTAAGACTCCAAGAAACCAAGTTGGTCAAGCATTCTTGCCCAAATTCCTAGACTAGGCAGTGAAACTGTGAAATCAAAACAATTTTGCTACAACTTTAAAACTTAATCAACTTTAATGCCACCAAAGGGAAAAGTTTAGGAAAATATGTTAGAATCAGAAAATACAAGAACAGTATGGACAAGTACAACAAGTGTACAGACTGCTGTTCACATGGAGCCAAAAACTAGAGAAAACCAATTAAAAACTAGTGCAAGTTTGCAAAACTTCTCATAACTTCGAATGATCAACCCCTAAAAAAGTTAAAACAATAGTTTAAATACCTCTCCAAGTTGGTTAACCTCCTATATGGACAAGTACATGTCCAAAGGTACTTAATTTTGACATTTTGATGCCTAAATGACAACTTTTGGTGCCTAGAAAATGCAAGATGGACCTCCAAAACTAACCATCATCTAAAAACACTTATTATACCTTAAATCCAAACATAAATCATGTCTAAAACCTTTCAAATACAAAAACACACTAAAAACTCACTTCTTACAACATTTTGCCAAGCAACACCAAAACTGGCAATTTTGAGCAAAAGTTGAAAACAAGAAACCAAAACCACACAATGAGTTCAAAACTCATCCAAACAACCTAGAACAACTTCAAAAAGAATGCTAAACAACTTTCCAGCTTAAAATAACACAAATCAAACCTGAGATGAAAAAGAAGCTGAGAATGAGCTAGGTGCTCTTGCACCAGTCTTCCTCTAGCAGCTATTGTTCAATCAATGGATATGAGTTCACCAAAAGAGCTTTCTAGTCCATTAAAGACATCTTCAACCCAGAATTCCAGGGGAAGACCCAAGAGTCTTACCCACACAGGGGCCTGAGCAAATAAGGATTCATTAAGATCCATCAACAATGACCACTTATGAAGCATCAGAGCATTTTTCCCTATCACCCAAGGGCTGCCACAAAGAATCTTAGTCATGTCTTCTCTTAGTCATGTCTTCCTCACAATAAAAAGTGAGGGAAAGAGTTCCTTTTGGCATAGCAGTAATTTCAACCCGTCCCTTAAGAACCAACTTTTCTCTAGCATATGCCCTAACAACATCAAAATTAGGTCTAGGACCCAGGAATTTACCAACTAAAGAAAAGGCCATCAGAGCAATATTGTGATCAATCACAGGATCAGGAATTTCTATCGCAAATCTCCCTTGCATAGGATCAAAGATATTATGTACCTTAGGGAAAGAGGACTTTCTGCTTGGTTTGACATGAAACAAAGAGGACTACGAGCAGAAAACATCCACCTGATTGGGTTCCTATCTTGGGGTACCACCACCACGTGTTGTTCCCCCTCCACTCGGATCTAAGGGTTTTTCACCCCCTTGTGGGTTCCCAACAAATGGATCCTTGCCATCCGCTTGAGGATCTATAGTCTGAGGTGCATTTTGAGATCCTTCCTTACTGCTTGCGTGCTCGATAGCATGGCCAGCACAAGACTTCCTGCCTAAACCAGAATTGAAAATTCCTCTCCGCGCCATAATAGTAGTTACATGTAGAATGAAACAGCCATAGTATTTTAGTTGATATCGTATTGAAAAAATAACAAAATATTATACCTGAATAATAATAAAAATTAATATTATTAATTAATTGGAAAATATATTACAATAAGATTTTATAAAAAGTTTCAAATATAATTTTTCAAATTAATAAAAATAAAAAAGAATCACTTTAATGATTTTATTTAAATAATTTTTAATATTACGAAAATAAATCTTTCAGTGAGAATAAGAGATAAGCTGATCAATAAATATGTTAATCGACTGAAGGAGTGAATTAATCTTAGCACACTAATTAGATCAATTTCAAATGAGGCTTGAGATGAAAATCATTGTTGAAACATAAAATATCAAGTCTGGGTATCTCTAAAAATTACTAAACCCAAATATAAAAATACAACACAACAAAATACGAGTGGCATTACCTTACGTACGGGCATTAACTAAGTTAAACATTATACTTATTGAGGACAATGTTAGTTTTCAGTACCCCTCTTATTTTAATGGCGAAAAAAATTGAAGCATATATTTCTTGCTTCAACTTTTAAGAGTTTCTCTGTTTCTAAATTATACGATTACCTTATGGGTTGTCTACGAGTACTGTTTTTTATATAAAATGTTATTACTCTGAAGAATTTGATAATGTTGATAATGCTATTACTATTTTATGTAGTTCAATGGCATCTACAATGGAGAGGGGATTGTTTCAGGCAGCGATATAAATAAGAAAACTAAAAATTGATATAGTTAAAAGATTTTAAAAAATATAAATTGATAGAATAAATTTTAAAATTGAAATATATAGAAGATAATATGTAGTTTTTGAAATGTTGCTACTATTAATTTGATTGATTTGTAACTAGCTTATATATTTAATAATATATATAGAATAAGCCAAGAGATATCTTTCTAGAGGCGCTTATTTTTCTTCAAATTTATTTAAGATTATTTCAAATAAATTTAAGATTTTAAATGACCAACAAAAGACATAAAAATTTCATTAACTAATAAATTTTTTTTAACTTTTCTATAAATTAACCCACTAAAATTTAAAACCTATAGAATAAGAACTTCTAACAGAAAAATAAATATTAATTAATTCTATAATATATTTATTTTTAATCCCATAAAACATCTGTTCTAAAAATTATTCTTAATCATATCCTAATCTCCTAGAATCCCAAAACTTAGAAACTAATCTCATAATTTAGAAGCTAATCTCCTATAAATCCTGAAAGCTACTCTAAAAAACACTAATATGAATCAAAGAATTTGTATAAATATCTAAACTATCCTACATTGATTCAGTGATATACATCTGACTCTGTCTCTCCTCTCATATTTATTCTTCAACTATGGCGTTTGACAATATTTTTTCAATATTTATTTTTTTAATATTTATACCATTGATATTGGCAGCTGAACGTGTTGAAAGAGCAGGATCTCTGAGCAAATACTTAAACACAGGATTGCACGCCGACTCAGATGCATCTAACAACATTACTTATCATCATGAGGTTTGCTATTGCGTTTTTTTTTCATTAAATAAATAGTTTAATGGAAACAAGTTCAAATATATAGGTGTAGGTATTTGTATCTTTATAAAGTGAAATATAATAATTTGATTAAGTATATATTTAAATAGTAAGTCATTATGTCTCGACAGTCATATAGAGGGATTTAGTCTATTAGAGTCACTCAAGGGTAGAATCTGATCCAAACACACCTTTGAGAGTTTGGATCTTGATGGATGACTTTTTATATCACATACCATCATCGTCACCAAATGTGCTCAATCAATTTAGAAAATATGACTTGTTGAACTTGTATAGAAACAGTTAGATGGATTTGTCTCAAATTAAAATGTTATTCCAATAAATTAACTTACGAATTTATCATTTGTTGATTTTATCAAAAACATAGATTGAGCAACAGTCTTATATATTTATTTTTTAAATATAAAATCTATCCTTATCTTTGCTTCTGATTTAAATTGTGTGATTGTTTACATTGACGTTTTATATCACACTCTAATCTACCTATCATCATCCTGATAAATTACAATGTGTGATCTTAAACCTTGATGTAAACAAAAAACCACACACAATCTGAATCAGAAACAACAATAAGAATTACTATAAATTGTAGAAAACTAATACCTTTAATATAATAAAAACAATAAACATATAATATAAATTTACTATGAAAAAACCGGAATTAAAAATCACAGTCTTCAAAATGAAATTTTAAATTACCTAATTTTATTGTCATCCTTATTTTACACTATACGAATAACAATGATAAGTGGAATGGATGAAGGTTTTTGAGCATGACCTAGTTTTATCTTTATTTTGTAGTTTGCAGGAGTAGAAATGAGAAGAGGGGAAAACCCGGAAATCGGTTTTCAATGTGTGGCAACCGTACGTGCAGACCGGTGATGAGTTTAGTGCCGTCTTTATGCGGCTTTTGCGTCAGAATCTTGATGATTCAATAAACGAATTAATGAAAGCTGGATTGATGGTCTGCGTAATTACTTTGTTTTGTTTATTTGCACTAGCTCTATACTTTCAATTAGTATAAATGATACTATGGGAATGCGCGTGTTAGATTCTTTTGTTCTTCGTCAGGTTATGCGTAAGGTAATAATTGAAGGATCTTAGATAGATAATTTTTATTTTATTTTCTGTTATAGCTTTTGTAGTTGTTTAAGTTTATTCTAAAATAGTGTCTGTGAATTTGGAGGGCGAGGAAAAATCTTGCCTCGATCTAGATTGTAAAGATTTTATTCAAGAAGGAGAACTACATCCGGGAATACCAATGACTGCTGTTTCTGTATATGATCGCACACAAAGGGGGTCACTGTAAATATAAGACGAGTAAGTATAAATATTTGTTTATTTAAATTTTTTTTCCCTGTTTTCTTAATAGAAATGTTTAAAGACCCAGATTATTTACAAATCAGACTACCTTTCTACCTATAAAACTCGATTCCATTCCCTTTGGTTACTTAATTTTTCTTCCAAGTGCTATTAGAGAAACTAGTTTAAATATCTATTCATTTTTACAAGGTGGCTGACACTAATGTTGGTAATTTGTTTTAGGAAACCGGAGGTAACAATACAGACAATCTAGTGTGGGCAGTATATTTAGATGACAAGTTAGTGGGTCATTGGCGTGCTGGGCTTTTCCAGGACTTCGACATTTTTCGCCAATTTAGTTCAATTAGGAGGACAAGTAGCTGTACTATCTGGTAGTCAAGGAACTCCATTCTCAAAGACGAACATGGGTAGTGGAAACTTTGCAGAGGAAAGGAATAAAAAAGCAGGTTATATTGGGAATATAGAATTGTTTACTACTAATGGTGTTCTTATATCAGACATGCCTCGGAGTTATATCTCAGCTAAAAAGGATTGTTATAATGTAAAAGGATATTTTATAAAAGATCACCCTTGGGGATACTGTATATATTATGGAGGTCCTGGAGGTTATGTTTCTCAATGTAAATATTAAAGTATTTTATTAAATAATTTATAGTTAGTTAAGAAAGGTTATTTATATTAATGTCTAGTAAAAGATTATATATTTTTTTGTTTTTAATTTATATTTTTTATTATTTATGTATTTAGATAAATTTTATTAGTAATTTTATGGGAATGTGGACTGTTTGGTAACTAATCTTATAAATATTTATATGAATTGGTCATTTGATAGGACATTTAGATGTTGTTACTAGTTTTTAAAATATTTTTTAATAAAAATGAATTATAAAGTATATTTTTTATGCTTTTAGAATTCATAAACTTGTATTTCTCATGGTACACATTATTAGGTGCATCATCTTTCTTAGAATGTTTGTGAACGTTTAAAGCTGGTTGTTATATTGTAGTATATGTGTCATTGTATTATATAATCATTAAATAGTTATTTTCTACTTCGAACCCTCATCAACTAGCACAAAAATCTTATAGATTTATATTTAAAGTTAACATCTAATTTATACAATATATTTTTATATAGAGCTATAGATATGAGAATGTGCTTTGTGATGACAGTTTGATGTAGATATTTAAAAAAATCGATAAAAAACTAAGTCAATTTGGCTAGAAATTTGTGAGATGCTCCTTTATAAATGGGTTGTATACTTTTGATAGCTTCAAATCCCCCTTAATCTTGCTTAGAAGGTGTTGAGAATCACAAAGATGAGATTTATAGTTTTTTTAATGTCATATAATAAACATTTGTAACTTTGTAGCCATTATATTGGGTTCTTAGTCAAAGGTGTCTATAGAATATCTATGCATATCAACCATTTGATAACGATCTTAAATATTTCTTATAAAAAAGAATTCAACTTTCAAAATATTTTGATTTAGTGATATTGATTCTTATGTCTAAATAAAATTAAGAGTGCCAAAATAAATATTAACCATAAGAACTTGCATAAATTTATAATCATACTTTACTTAATTATTCATTACAATAATAAACTTTTTAATAAGGTAGTGGAAAACAGTGGATAGAAAGATTGCTAACATGGACTCCAAGATCAAAGATGTTGGTACTAAGAATGAGATGGAAGAGATTAGAAAACCGAGGAGGCCCTTAAAAAGAAAATTGAGGAGGTCAATAACACTTCAATGGATGTGGCTAACAAATACAATAGGTTATCCATGAGCTCTGACACTATGAAAGTTTGTTTTTTTATAAAGCTTTAGTTAGTGCCATAATTGGGAGGACAAGGGTACCCTCACACAATAGACCATCATTTTGTATTGGGTGGTTGTTTTGTGTTTTCTGGTAATCTTGGTTCTTTTTTCTCTACTGATTTTCTAGTTACCCTCTTGATGTCGTTTTGTGCTTTTGGAATAAATCTGTGGTTATGTAGTGACATGAGCCTATCCCATTTTTATTAATAAATTTTTTTGAAGTAAAGAAGATAACCCAATATTATATTGAAAAATTACATAAATTTACAAAATTGATTATATAAATTAATATTCAAATATAATAAATCCTAATCCCAAGACTTATTACAACTATGTTGATTTTGAGCACTTATTTTCTTGAAACTTATCAGGATAAAGCTCATTGCAGCAAGAAAACAAACAACAACTGAACCATGCAAAAATATTCACATAACAAACATTCTTAGCATATAATATATTTTCAATTCTAGATATTACGTTGTGAGATTGGCATCTATACAAGTGAAAATATTATCTAGATTAGCTTTCACCTATTCACATTTAAGTATCTCTTTAGATCTTCTTGGCCTCGATTTCTAAGTATGTGGTATGGAGTAGATTCTCCATACCAATTTATCTCCTAGAGATCTACTTTTTGCTTCCCAATTTTTAATTCCACCTATTCAAATTTCATTGGAAGTGCAAAGATTGTCTAACCAAAGAAAATATCTCACTTTAGATTGAAGTTCCTTGATTATTTTATTGTATATGGGGATTCCATTGAGAACTACATTTATTAGAAGAATTTTCCCACCTAGAATTAGCTATTTTACTTTCCTTGAGCTGATTTTATTTGAGACTGATGTTAGTAAGTTCTTCCATATTTTGGCTTGTTATTGCCTAATAAGAGTAGAATTCCTAGGTATTTTACATGGAATATCTTCTACTAAATAACCGCAAAATGTGCCAAGTCTATTTTTTACTCGAGGAGGGGCATTGATGAAGAAGATTTTAGACTGTATTATTTACTATTTGCCTTTTATGGTATTTAGTAATGATGATTTCTATTTCATTGGCTCCTTGATGGATGCTCTTAAAAAGAGAAGGGTGTCATATGCAAATAGTGAGTATGTGATTTAACCAAGATAATGAATACAAATAACTTTCCAGGAACCTCTAAGACTCACAAGTGTTATAGCTCTAATCAGAGCTTCAACCATCAGAATGAATAAAAATAAGGATAGTGGATCAACCTGTTTTGTTTTGTGTGTCATGTAGAGGAGAAGAATCCACCTTTCTCTTCTCAAACTATTGATGGAAGACAGAGAGTAGGTCTTGTAGCAATGACTTTGGTGAAATTAAACTATGTTGTAGAGTCTAGTGTCATTAACTATACACCCTTCATTAATCTATCCAATTTCACACTCTCCTAGCACCTATTTTGGTATTTCCCTTTTCTCTATGCATTATAAGACTTTAATTATAATGAATTAATATTTAATTCAATATTATGAGTCTTATTTCACTTTATTACATCATCACAATCTTATTTGGGCCCTTAATTCTAGATGTGCCCTTTATCATTTTATCTGAATTTATCCTTAATCCTATCTTAATTTCAACTATCAAATCATATTTTGCATATCTACACATCTTGGTTTAAGCCATTGAGCTTGATTTAGCATTAGAATCACGATAACTTGTATCTCTACAATTTCAAAAAACAATTGTCAAGACCAGGGGCACCTGACATTCTAGTGCCATGCTTGTTTCCTCAAATTTTAGGAGGGTAATTGGTCGGTCTTATTCTATTCAAATTTAGCTCCGTGTGAAAATATATTGATTCTAAGTTGTCCTAGAGATGATTTCAATGATGAAATCACTATATAAGACATCTTTCTCAACTCATTTTTCATCTATCTATCTATCCATCCATTATGTCAACAAGCAAGCAAGCATCCTTGCATACATGAAGCATTAACAAGCATTTTTAGAGATCTTCAATGTTGCATATTCTTGATTTGTGGAGCAAAATTACATCATTATTATACAAGCATGTGTGTGTGATTATGGTTTTGTCATGTACATGCCATTTCATGCAATATATGTGATTACATCCAAAGAGCAAAGAATCGTCATTAGATCTAAGGTATATTCCCTTAAGTAATTATTTCAGTATTTATATTATTTTATTCAAGGTTGATTCCATACTACAATTTGACTTAGGACAACCCCTCTTCCCAATAATTTTTCTTCTCTTTCAATTTAGGTGAACTTTTGAGAACAAATCCAAACATTCAAATGTTGCTCAGATCCATGCTCGTGGCTCTATTTGACTACTATAGCTCAATATTTATCCATAATCTCTTCAATTTCAGCACATTTGGCTAATTTCAACATTTTAGCAATTCATCTTAGAAAGAGGATAATTAACCCTAACCAGCTGAATTTAATAAGAATTCTCAGCCCTATCCTTGTTGATTTGAGGCTATATTTATTAGGTTCACCCATCTTTCAATGTAAAGATTAATTTGGTTTGTTAGTGGCCTTATCGTATTTGGTGAAACCCTAGTTCCAATTTATGCCTCTATATTTCATTACAAGTTTCTTTTTTCTTAAATTATAAAAATGTCAAATTTATTTTTACAATAGGATGTTCTTAAGTTGCATGGATTAAAGTTATATGAAAATTCCCTTTATGACCCTTTTGGTGATTCATCTCCCAAATTTTATCTCCTTAAAGAGGACATACTGATGTAAAAAAATACTTTTAACACTTCTCTCAATGATCTTCCTATTTGGAATGAACCATTGGAGGATGGTGTTGATTATTCTTTGAATATGTTCCTCCTCCATGAGGGTATGGTGCAGGAGCACCTAGGTTTGAGTGCATTTTCTAGATTTTGGTGTGCTAGTCTTTATTTTGGTTTAGGGTTGTGAATAATGGATTTCTCATAGGTCCACTCGTGTGTTGGATATGCATTTGAAGGATGGATGTCAACTAGATCATGTATTTACTCAAATTTGGCTTATGAGCCCTTGTAAGCCTAAAATGGCATAAACTTGCATTTTGGTGTAAAATGTCTTGAAACGCCTCATTTGGCATTTAGACATGTCATTTTAGTTTTTATAAGTCATTTTAGGAGGTATAGGATGAGTGGAAATGCATGAAATGTAAAAATGCACATTTTGGCAAAAGTTCTCATTGTTGCTCGACAACATTTTACAACTTTTGAGCAACTTTTTACATCTTTGAGCATATCGGTGGTTAGAAAACCAATGAAGAGTTGGTTAGGATCCATATGGAATATAAAATGCTCTAAGAATGAATGTAAGCATGGTGGAAAACACCTTGAGCAAGTTGTGATACATTGTGAAGACTTTTCCAGATTTTACCTTGCATTTTCTTTAATTTTGAGCAACAGTCTATACTTAATGGATTGATATTAATACTATTCTTTCTTGATTTCTTTGTACGTGCTATTGTAGTAATCAAAAGGTGTTTGAAATAGTTTTTAGTGTAGGTTCGAAGTGTGTATTTGATTTTACATTGCTCTCGACCTGAGCAAGGGTTTAAGAGCCCAATTATGGGTCCATCTTGCAATCCCTTGAGCTTTGCTCAATAATCCCTCAGAATCGAGCCATGGCACCCTTTTACATTGTAAATTTGTTTTTTTTAAAACTAGAATTCATTGAAAGGCTATTTGGCATCATTTCCTAGGCGAGCTCAGTTATAGGCCAATTAGGAAAATGAGTGAAAAGTTGCATATGCTTGCAGGGATGATCAGTTATGTAGATGCCAAGTGTTTGGAATAAGTAATTAAGGTGTGGAAGAACCTATGTGGAAGGTTGGAGGTGTGACAGACTGGAGAAGACAATAAACCCTTTGAAGAAGACAACAAAGTCCCAAAACCCTTAATAAATGTCATTTTTGGGTTCTGTACCTGTACGAACAGACCTCAATTTCTCAGTTGATGGATTCAAAATTTCATCCAAAAGGGTATTTAGATCATAAAATATTTTTCTAGGTTCTTTGAGTTATTTTTGAGCAATTTCCCAAAAACTGGTTAGGTAGGACTAATTGGGGCTCTAGGGCTACTAGGCCTAGAAAATAGGAGAAAGAGGGAGCGATGAAGAAATGAAGGAAACCCAATTGTAAAACCAATTGATTTTCATGGGAATACATTAAGAAAACTTACTACAACCCCTGCAAGTATATGTTAGAAAATTGCATAGCCTTGAGGTTGGATTTACCCTTGTGAATCTCAACCATGCCTGAGCAACTATTGAGCATAATTTGATAGGGAGCACTCCTAGAGAGTTTGAGTGTTTTGGTTTGTTGGAAAACTAGTGCAGAGTTAGAGGATCCCACTAACATATCATTCAAACTTCCTATTGAGCAAGGTGAGACTCTGTTTGAGAAGCCCTCCCCATCAGGGTAGTTTGGTGAAAGAGGATGATATTATGGTAAAATAATTTCATATTAGTGAGAATTCCTTTAATAACACTTCACCTTCTATTCATTTCAATATCCTTCCCCCTAGAGATGGAGAATCAATAAGACACGATTTTCCATTTCCTTAGGTTTTTCACGAAGATAATTTATAACAATATGATAATATGGTTTTCCATAAGATTTTAAATGCTCTCTCTCCTAAAGATGAAGAACCTAACACAGATCTAATCAATGCTATTCATGTTGTTGAAGAACCTAAAATTATTGTTAATGATGGGGTGACTTGTCAACCAGATTATCATATTGTTGGCAAGAGACACTGTGTTGATTATCAATTGTGTTGAGTATTTGGTATTGTGAATCTTGGAGATGCATTATGATCATGTAATATACCTTATTCCAAGTTTGTGGCCTCTAGTGTTGAGAATTGAGTAAGTTGGAAGATCTGGTAGATAGATTTCTGGTTAGAATAGTGTTCATCAATTGTAACTTATGGAGATTCGTTGTGCGAATTGTGCAGAGTGATTTTGGTAGTTGTTTGCATGTTTGAGGATGTTGAGCCAACATATGGGAAGTGTTTGGAAAACTTATTTTGGTTTTCTTGGTTGTTTTGGATCAGATTGAGCTGACCTTGGGTAACATGTTTCATTTGTGTGTTATGTGGTTTTGGGCCAACATGATGAAGACCTCAAATATTGATGTGGATATATAAGACCGATTGATATGATCATTTGGTGTATTGGTGGTTATATGTGAAGTGTGTGTGAGCAATTGTGTGTAGTTTCTATTACTGTAGGTTTTTTATTTTCCTTATGTTAGGGGGTATTTATTTTTCCTACACTTGTTTTATTAAGCTTGTTTAGGTTATTAGGAGTGGTTAATATGAGGACATAGGGCGAAATACTTCATCTACATGTGTAACTCTCCACCTCACATGGGTATTTGAGTTACACATCCTCTTTTGGCTTGGTGTGCCACCTCTCATAACCAATAATTTGTTTGCGATCTGGGTTATGGGGTAGTTGGTTTTCTCACCCTTTTTTGACCTTATGTGCTAACTTTCTCAACTCCTTTCTTGTCTTCATGTAAGGAGGTTATGCCACATGTTTTGGCATTTACCAAGAGGGTAAAATCTTTCCCCTTTTATGGGGAATAGGAGTTAATGCACCTCTTGGATGTATATTCTATATAATAAGCATTATACTCTCACCGTCACTAGTTTAGTGATTGCTCGGTGAGAGTGTTCTCCAAACTTTTTTTTTGTGTCTATTTTTTCTCTCATATCAGATTTATATTCATTCAACTATTTTAATATTTGACCATCTGTTGTTTGGAGTTGTATGTGATCTACAACTGACATTCAATCCAGGCTCAGTTCTCGCTTCTCACAAAATCTAACATGGTATCAGAGTCGTCTTGTCTCGTATAGATCATTGGTTTTTTTATTTATTTGAGAGATTTGAGACTATTATATAGCTAATATTTTCCTTAAAAACCAAGTATTCTCTTCTCCTACATTCTCATGTGACTTGGAGAATCAAAACAATTTAAAGTAAAATAGCTTCTAAATTAATCTGGTTTATTATATATATGTGCTCCTTGAGATCTGGGTGAATGTACTTTTTTGGTAATATTGGAAGCCTAATCAACATTTCAAAAGTATTAAGAGGGCTTGAGAAAGTCAAAAGTGACTTTTATTTCACCAAAATCAGAGTTTGGAGGATATAGTAAAAAATGAGAGTGAAACATTTTTACTAGAGCTATTTTCATTTTGTCTTTAGTGTTCCAACTTTCATTCATTTTCAAGAAAAATGCTTTTTGATTTTTCATCCCAACATCGAAAAAATTATAGGTTTCTAATGGTGCTCCCAAAAAATTAATACTTTTTGTAGAAATTGAGGTTGACTAGGGCCTAAGTCATTTTTCTAGTAGGGAAATTCAACAACATTTCTCAAAAGTTGCATAACTTTTGCCTCGGGTGTCAAATTTTTGGAAACAAATATTTGACAGAAAGCTAGAAATGAACACTTTCCATTCTTGTAGGGCTAATTAAAATATTCTTCTTTTCTTCAGCAAACATTGCAAGTTGAATCAGCTACATTTTAAAACCTCCCACTTTTTATGAGGAATAGGAGTTAGTGCACCCGTTGGATGTATATGCTATTATTTTTCAATATAAAATGCATTATACTCTCACCTTCACTAGTTCAGTGATTTCTCAGTGAGAGTCTTCTCCAAAATTCTTTTGTCTCTATTTTTTCTCTCATATCAGATTTATCTTCATTCGACTATTTTGATATTTGATCATCTATTTTTTGGAGTTGCATATAATATACAAATGACATCAGATCCTAGCTCAGTTCTCGCTTCTCACAGAATCTAACAGTTTCACATGCGTGGTTGAATTATTTATTCTCTGGAATATAATAGAATATTACAACAAAGAACTATTGCAGAACAGATTATTTTATGCTTAATCTAAATAGTTTTTGGCATTTGTAGATGCTACTTATCATTTTAGACATTTCGATTATTATATGTAATCATTTTGTAGGGAAGTCTTCCTTCTGAGGTTGTAGGCCTTATTGTAATTTGAGAAGTGACTTGTAGCCAGTGTGCTTGAATGCAAGTGCATTCCTGTCATGTAATATTATTATACTTCTAACAAGATATATTAATATTGTGGGTCTCAATCCCAGTGTGGTTTTTCCCTTTACTGAGTTTCCAAGTAAAAATCCTAGTGTTATGGTGTTGTGGTTATTTTCCTTGTGTTTTCGCACTTTCATTTTTTTTAGTTTTGCTAAGTGGTTTAAGAATCAAATTAAGAATCTTAAAAATTGCAAAACACTGATTCACCCCCCTTCTCAATGTTCCTTAATTCAACAATTAGTATCAGAGCTTAGTTCCTCAAAAGAAGCCTAATAGCTTGAGGAGGATCTAAGAAAGTGAATTAATGGATTCCAATCATCTAAAACAATAGCTTGTTGTAGCACTTGACGATCTTGAACAAGCCCAAGCCCAAGCCAAGGTCTAGCAAGTGAAAGTAAACCTTAAGGATGTTGAGAAATTCACTGAATAATTGAAGAATCAGTTGGACAAGTCAAGGGAGAAGAGAAAGGATCTTGTTAATTAGCTTAAGCACAAAGAAAGTCAAAGCATTGATGAGGAAGCTCTAAACGAACATATTGAAGCATCTTATAGACTTGCTAGAGCTAATACATTCTAGAAGAATGAGATGGAAGCCATTGTGATGAGGTTGACAAAAGAGATTAAAGAAAGGAAGAAGAATGAGGAGAAGCTTGCTCAATCCTTGAAAGATAAATATGAATATTGTTACAAACTTGAGAG
This sequence comes from Cryptomeria japonica, assembly GCF_030272615.1. NCBI lineage: Eukaryota > Viridiplantae > Streptophyta > Pinopsida > Cupressales > Cupressaceae > Cryptomeria > Cryptomeria japonica. The sequence continues at coordinate 84,491,254 of NC_081411.1, read as the reverse complement.
TGATAATGGACAATTGAAGCTTGACTTGCAAGATTCTAGACAACATGAGGAAGATCTTGAAAGGTAGATCATTCTTACTAGATATGATATTGATATTCCATATGAGTATAAGGAGAAGTTTTGGGTTAGCTTAGCCAAGTTTGATGAGATGCTTCTAAGCCAAAATAATCCCAATGACACTCAAGGTATTGGATTTGACAAGGGTCAAAGCTCCAAAGTAGCACAACACAAGAACAACTGAAGAAGACCTCTTGTAAGGCAACCTAATGCTCATAAATTCAATGGTAACTATTTTGCTTGCAATAAATTTGGTCATATGGATAGTCAATACATAAAGAGGATGATTAATAATGGTCCATCTTTTACCAGTCAATGTTTCAACTGTAATAAATATAGTCATAAGGAAAATGTATGTAGAAGTGTGATGAATAATATTTAGAATAGGAAAAATATCAAATGTTATGCATGTGGTGGGTTTGGACATGTTGCTAATCAATGCAGATCAAGAGGAAATCAATTAAAATTTAGACCTTCAAGGAAATATTATTTGATATGATTGCAAAAAATCCCATCACATTTCTAAGTATTGAAGAAGAACAAATGTGAATATGAGAGGTTTGGAATACAAGAACATGAATGTGAAGGCAGATGAGATGGGTAAAGCAAAATTTTAAGAGATCAGAGAACAAATGAAGAAGACTTGGGTGAAGAAGAGTGATGATAATGCAGTGAATGGGTCTACTAGATTTTGGTACCCAAACCTCATCTGGTAACTAAGCTAAGGGATCCAGCCTTAGGGGAGGTTTTCATGAAAAGCTTTCAAACCCCTTGTTTGAGATCTATACCTGATTTCGATCGGTTGTAGAGGTGTATTTAATTCTCAAAAATGTTTATGATATATTTTTAGGAGAATTCGAGCAGATTTGAAGATCTAGAGAAGAATTCTTGAGAGATACATAGTATCCATAAGTATTAGTGTTATGTGCATTTATTGCATTCAAAATTTAGGTATGCAAAAGATAAAAAGAGAATTAACCTTTCATTTCTCACTTTGCATTTGAAACAAGTGAGGAGAACAGCATAGTGAAGGAGAATTTGTAGAGATTTTGAGCGACATCCAGATTTGGTGTGTGATGTTGCATCTTGTTGAAAGGTATTTAACAATGAAACCCCCTTCAATTGAAAGTTTAAAATTTGAATTTGATAAGATGGCTTCATTTGGTACTGCAACTCCTTTGGTTGTTAAGATCACCGAGCGTGTCCATCTATGTTTGAAGAATAATCCATACATTTTGATGTAAGACGATCCTAAGAGTGTGTTTTCATTAGTGCCCTACAGAGTATTGCATATTGAAGACATAATGGTTTATACTCATTGTTTTATTGAGGAACTGGGAAGTTTGTAAATGTTCAATCTATACAATAATCAGCTTTCCGATTGAATTTGATGTTGAAACTAGAATATCAAGAATTGGAAAACAAGGGTTTTGCACAATTCCTTAGGTTTTCGGTGTTCTACGAATATGAATGGATCCAATTCATATTGAGCCAAGTACAAGATGAATTTATAAGGTTAGACAAGACTCACAAGATTGCCAAGTCAATTATTCAAGTTGTAACTCGATTATGTGCATCCAGAGAGCTATCATCTTTAAAAAATGTGCAGAATGACCTTGTGACCAATGCAACCAGGTCAAAATTTAATCAAGAGGCAATAAAAATCAATGGCATTCTGGAGCACGAAATTAGGAAAGTAGATTAAGGAAATGACAAGGTTGAGAATCCTCTGGTTGATGCTGCTAATCCTCTAGTTCTTGAGAATAATGCTAAAAAGGAAAAGGTAGAGGTTAAAGTTGAAGTCAAGACTACAGCAAAAGGTATTGCGGAGACAGTGAAAGGCAAGCAAGTCATTAATGATCTAGATTTTATCCAAGGTCTCATCAATGTTGCTTCTTTGTCTCCAATTCAAAAGCTTCATCTTACATCATTTTCTCAAGAAAAAGCCAATGATGATCTTTTGAAATCTCACACTGATGATCGTATGTTGCTAACCTCAACAACTAGTGTTTTTAAAAAGTTAATGCCCTCATTCCAAAAAGATACTTCAAATACTCCATTCAAGCAATTGAAAATTTTGATGAATTCTATAGATGAATATTTTGAGTCTTTTGAAAAGTCTGCTAAGGAGAAGGTCTAAAATTAATTCAATGCAAAGAGGCTCTGGAATTTAAAAAGGATGATTGCCAAGGACAAAGTCACTCAAGATGCCTATGTGAAGAGCATAGAAGATGCATTATCTGAAGGAGGAAAATTATACAAATAATGTTTATCAGAGTCTAAATGTATTGCATACATTGAGAAGAGGTCTAAGGTACATGAGAATGAGCTTGAATGCATATATCAATTAGTTGATCCCCTATCAATATCATTGAGAAGTCATGAAAATTAGGTCATATCATTACTTGACAAAATCAGAAGCTTGAATCAAGACACGATGAGAGTAATTGGTAGATTTGGAGAAATTAGGAGTCTCATTGCTCCTAAGCTGGCCATTACACTGAGTGCTCTCAAGGATACTCAAGATGCTCTGGCTAGCGGTGATTTGAAAGACGTAAAAATAGCTAAGGCACAAGATTATTTGTTTAGTGAATTCATAACAATATTGGAGAATCTATAGAAGGGCTAGGACAGCCACCTAGACACATTGAATAATGCATATGCAGACATATTCATTTTTTTGTGAGAATGTAAGGGTTGTGTGTACATATGCATATAGCATTTTTTTGGCTTGAATTTTTGGTTTTCAGGACTCTATAGTTGCCATTGATTTCAAAGGGAGAGAGTATAGGAGTGAAAGATGTTGATCTTAGGGGGAGTTTCTGATTCTCTGAGTCTGGTTGATAGATTCTTGTTGTAGTGTACATTGTTTTGGTTTTGGTCCTCACATTTCACCAAATATTGCCATCAATGCCAAAGGGGGAGATTGTTGGCAAGAGACACTACATTGATGATTAGATGTTTTCATTGATGGCAACTTGAGTCAGATATCCAATCTGCAGTTCATAATTCATTCATACCAAAAGATTGATTAAGGTCTAGTGAAAAGAATGGGTCATTTGGCAGAGTGTACAATAATTTGACTGGTAGTTCAATTATATTGAGTATGTGGTATTTTGAATATTGGAGATGCATTATGATCATGTAATATTCCTTATTCCAATTTTGTGGCCTCGGATGTTGAGAATTGAGTAAGTTGGAAGATCCAATAGATAGGTTTCTGGTTAGAAGTGTTCATCAGCTGTAACATGTGGAGATTTGTTGTGTGGATCAGGCAGAATGATTTTGGTGGTTGTTTGTGTGTTTGAGGATGTTGATACGGTATATGGGAAGCATGTGGACAATTTATTTTGGTTTTCTTGGTTGTTTTGAATCGGATTGAGCCTTTGGGTAACATATTTCATTTACGTGTTATGAGGTTTTGGGTCAAGATGATGAAGACCTAAAATATTGATGTGGATATTTAAGATCGATTGATATGATCATTTGGTGTATTGATGGTTATCTGTGAAGTGTGTATGAGTGATTGTGTGCAATTTCACATGGGCAGTTGAAGGATTTGTGCTATGGAATATAGCAGAATATCAAAACAGAGTAGTATTGTAGAGTATAGTATTTTATGCTTCACCAAAATTGCTTTTGGCATTTATAGATGCTACTTATTAGTTCAGACATTTCAATTACTATATGTAATGATTTTGTAAGGCAATGATCCTTCTAGGGTTGTATCCCTTATTGTAATTTGAGTAGTGAACTCTAGGCAGTGTGCTGAAATGCATATGAATTCCTCTCATGTAATATTATCATACTTATAACAAGGCATATTAATATTGTGGGTCTCAATCCAACTGTGGTTTCTCCCTTTATCGGTTTTCCATGTAAAAATCCTTGTATTATGGTGTTGTGGTTTTTCACTTTGTGTTTTTGCACTCTACTTTTGTGCATTTTTTCTAAGTGGCTAAAGAATCATATTAAGAATGTTAAATACTACAGAACACTAATTCAACCCCCCCTCTCAGTGTTTCTTGATGCCAACACATAGTTCCTTACATATATCATAATGAAATGCTTGCTTTGGAAGTTGACAAAAATATACAAATTGAAGCACAATATAATTTGTTATTTCCTGCATTCCTCTCTCCAATTTGGAAAAATACACCATCTACTACTAAAGAAGTTCTTACAAAATAAATCTTGGAGGATGATTAGGGGTTTTAAAATCTATATTTCTAGTTTGTAGCTCTGAGGGCGATAAAAATAATACAAAAGTAACACGTGACGATGGATGGCATATTCTTCATGATCACTTTTGTAGTGTTATAAAATTATGACCCTAGCAATTTTTTACCACATTAGGGTCCTCACGTAAAAAAATTGAATTCCCAAGTTTGATCGGAGACCAGAGACTTGCTCGATCCTTGAATCTGCATCTTGCCTTTCTCTGTGCATTGCCTAGACTACTTCTTGTTTTGAGAAAAGGGCAAGACAAGGGCATGGCATCCCTATCCCAGCCCTATTTTGGGGCAAGACCCTTCCAAACTCTACATTGAACATTGCACTTTAAGCAAGAAAAACTTCCACGATGTCGGCCTGTGACAAAAATCAGTCATTTTAACCCTAATTGATAAGTTGCATTCACTTTCCCATTTGCATGATACGAAGAACAAGAAGGTATTCATAAGTAAGAAATTCGAGCATTCAAGCATCCCTTTCAAGCATTGAGCATCTCAAATCTCCCTTCAAGGCTAGGTGTTGTATTCAAGTCAAGGATTCAATCATTGAAGAGGAGATCCATTCCTACATTCAACTTCATACAAGCAATTCTATCAACATTTATATCCCAACCTCCCTTGAGGTGACTTATATTTCAATCTTTCATTTACATTTACTTCCAATTATTTTCTTTCATCATTTGGTTAATTCCAAAACTGGTGTTTGACCTGAAGACAAACCCCTAATCCCAACCCCTTTTCCTCTCTTTTCTATGTGTAGTTTATAGGTACAGAGTTGTACTTACAGATTTGGACTTCATTTGCAAAGGTGGAAAAACACTTTTCATTTCATGGATTTTTCGGAGGACCATGTACACTTTCACCATGGTCCAAGAAACTTTTCCTCAAATTCACAGGGTGGCTTTGTCTCGACATATTAGTGCCTGATCCAAGTTCATAGCTTCATCGCACACTTCGATCTCGAGTTATAATCAGTTCTTGTCACTTTTTCACTTAGTCTTAATACATAATTCAATCATTTCCTTTCCATTCCAAGAAGACCTGTGTTTTCTTATCATTCTCATATCATTTCATTCAGAATTCAATCTTCTTCGTTAGAGGTTGAATCTGGTGAATTTCTCTCCTCTTCCAATGTAATACGTGAAAAGCATTTGAGGGGAAATTTGTAGGGAAATTCTCATCTCTCCTTGGAGGGAAAGGGTAGCTTTCCTCTAGATCTTTCATTCACACATTTTCACCACACAATTAGAATTTCAAATAACATTCAAGTCTCTATTATGTTGCTCATCACTATGTGACATTGTTAGCTTACCTATTGGGGGCTCATTGTCATTCATTGCGGTACAATTTCAGGTGCAATCATACTTAGTAACATAATAGTTTATCTATTCTTGTCTCTATGCTTAAAGAGAAAGAATATTATCCTATATTATCTCTTTCTTCTTTCATGGTTTCACTATTTCCTTTAGGGGTCGGATTTTTCATACTTTGATGTCTTATCTTGCATGGAATTGTTTATCTCCTATGATTAAGCTCTCCTTAAGGGAGTTTGTGATCCTTCTTCTAATTCTCTTTCTCTTTGAAAGTTGTCTCTTCTTTAGAGTTGAATTTACATATGTTAATGTCTTTCCTTGCATTTAATATTCCTTCATTGTGCATTTGTTTATATCTCATCTCTCCTTAGAGGTTGTGTAATTCTTCTCATTGTCCCTATGCTTGGGGGCCATTGATCTTTCTTATCCTTTCTAAAGATCCACATTTTCCTTGTCGAGTGGTGTTTGCTTATGATTTGATGTCATACCATGTGTGAAGTTGTTGTTTGGTCAAGGATTCTCTCTTAATCAAGAGGTGTGTATCCTTGACTACAACCTCTTTTACACTTGCCAATGTATATCTATTGTAAAAATAACCCTCACATTGGGTCAATAGTGTCTCATTCTTCATCAAGAATCCCTTTCACCTAGCAATAAGAGGAAGGTTGCCATTCTTGTTCTCCTTCCCTTCTTTGGGTAAAAGATTCTATGTTTGTTCAAAAAATCCTATTGGATGTAGATATATTTTGAGCAAAGATCTCTTCTCATCGAAGGATCATCACTACACTTGTTGTAAGATATCTCTTTTTTAGCTATCTTATCTTTCCTTATAGGAGTACTGCCTTTTTAGCTAGGATTTATTCACACTGTTGTCAAAAAGGATATCTCCCTAGTGTTGAAGGTGCACTTGTTTCTAGCTTCTTTAAGACATCAACACAGGGCTATGTTGACATCTTAAGGGGGGGATATATATATATATATATCTCCCTATTTATATTATATTTAATATATATTTTCATGTCTTAAATAAGGTGTTCATTCTTCAAACCAAAGAAAACAAACTCTTATACAAGATGCTTCATGCCTGAAACTACACGTAACATTGATATATGTATTACATGGGGTGTACATTCTTGAAACTAGAGAAAAAAAATATTACATTAGATGTCCTCGAACCAAGCCTATATTTCTCTTACATTGGGTTACACATTCTCAAAACCAGACAAACCAAACTCTTATACGAGATGTTTTGAAAACCAAACTTGCCCCTTGGCATTTTTCATTACATTTTTTAAGAATGTTGAAGCATGCTTGAAATGAGAGAAAATAAATCTTATATGGGATGCTATACACTTGTAACTAGACATAACTTTCATAGACACATGAGGATGAGTGGAACTAGAAAAACGTAGCTAGACTATTCCTACTCTCCTCATCAACATGGATCACCTAGAAAAACATGAATACCAGCATATGAGAATACGAGAACACCTAGAAAAAATATCGTACATGTATGAGAATATGAGTATGAGTACAAGGAATGGATAAAGAGAATATTCCTTTAGGCTTAGGGTTATCCTTTATTAGAGAACTTTGTATGTTGCCCTAAAATTGCATGTTATAAGCAGATAGAATGCATAAGGCATTGGAATTATGTTGTACTTATTTAATTGATAATAAGAAAAGTTTCGATGGTTGTGTTGTGTGGATGTATCCCATTCTAGGTTAACCACATTAAATCTCTATGTTATTTTGTGTAATGTTTTGTATCTACATATAATTGTTAATTTGTATTTGCTCAAGATATTTCTAACCCCTAACACCTTGCTACTATGTAGTCTAAATCTCTTCAATAACTCATTAGCATATGTTTCTTGATAGATAAATATACCATCATACGTTTTGTTTACTTCTATGCCTAGAAAAAACCTCAAGAGACTTAAATTTGTCATCTCAAACTCTCTTTTCATGGCATCTTTAAAATCAGCGATGAGAAAATCGTCATCCCTAGTGAAAACTAAATCATCAACATACAAGACAACAATAAGAATCTTACCATCAACTATCTTTATGTAAAGAGTGGGATGACCATTGCTTTTGCCAAAGCCATTGCTCATAAAAAATGAGTCAATCTTGTTGTACCATCTCTATGGAGCTTGCTTCAACCCATAAAGAGCCTTCCTTCAAGCTATATACCTTTCCTTCATGACCTAAAACCTCATAACCAGGTGACTGCTCCACCAAACCTCTTCTTTTAATACTCCATTAAGGAAGGTAGACTTCACATCCATTTGAACCACCTTCCATTTGTCTTGGGCTGCCATAGCTATGACTACCTACACAGTCTCCATCCCTTCCATGGGGGCATACATCTCATCATAGTCTCTCCCAAACTATTATTTATACCCTTTGATGACCAGTCTTGCCTTATGACACTCTATTCTTCCCTTGCCATTACTTTTTCTCTTACAGACCAATTTAAGCCCAATAGATTTCTTGTTGGGAGGTAAATCAATAAGCTCCCATGTATAATTCCTCTTTATTGTATTTATTTCCTCATCCATTGCCTTAGATCATTTCTACTCTTTAATAGAATCCTCAAAATAAATTGGATCACTAAGAGAAAATAATGGAAAGTTCACATTTTCATCAAAATCTTCTTCATACCTTCCACCTTGGTAGATTTCCCTTAGAGTATTGGTCTTTTTTGGAATAAAAGAGGCGAGAGTGGGGTTTTAACTCTCACAACTATTGCTTCTTTTCTATGTAGACTCTAATTTGCATCGTCAGGACCTTTCGAGAGTCGATTGTCGGGCTACTTTCATTTCTACCTATTTCTATCAGGAGTTATCTAGAGTTGTCGAGAGCTCACTATAAGTGAATTTTGAGAATTCTTTGACAATATGTTTGACTTCCTATCTACATTAGGAGATGTCGGGAGATGTTTTTCACTATCTACTATTGTATAATCTTGATGATCTTCATACTCATCATCATAATCGATGGGCACATTTTGTGAGGTGGATGAAAAGGTATCCACTGAGCCATCCCATGATTCATTCTCCATGAACTCAACATCTCTATTAATTATGATCTTCTTAGTGATGGGGTTGTACATTCTATATGTCTTGGAATCAACACTGTAGCCCATAAAAATGCATTCCTTACCCTTGTCATCAAAATTTTGCCTCTTCTCCTTCGACACATGAGCTTATGCCATACACCTAAACAATCTAAGGTGCTCAATTGTCCACTTGTGCCTAGACCATGCCTCTTGTGGAATCTTGTCACAAACTGCCTTGGTTGGAATTCTATTTATCATATATACTGATGTTTTTACAACGTCTCCCCAATATTCATTTGGGAGTCCTTTTTCTTTGAGCATGCTCCTTGCCATCTCCACAATGGTCCTATTCTTCCTCTCAGCCACTACATTTTGCTATGGAAATTATAAAAGGTTGTTAGTGTAAGGAAGTTAAGTAGCGGAAACAACTTCCTACACTAACCTTGAGAGGAGGGTAATGCAAAACTTTTTCAGACCGTTACAACAGTTACAGAAAATAGAAATAGATATAATAGCAATCATACCACAACACAATGATTTACGTGGGGAAAACCCTTTCGGGAGAAAAACCCCACCCTCCAAAAGCAGCTCAATATTTTATTCAGCAATCAAAAACAGATTACAACATACTTGCAGAGCAAGCTCTTCGTAGGAGTACCACTAATCAGAGATTCAGAGGCAACTCAATAGCCATAAGACTCTTACACACAACCTCTATCTCACACACCTCATAAATAGGAGATACAATACAAGAAACCGTCAAACGGTATTACAAAACCATGGGCTAAAACCACCCAATAAGGTGTAGCCGACCTTATCTCCCTTCTAAATGCCCTATGACATGTTAAAGCACACATCAACACATGTCGCTCCCTTTTACAGCTCATTTATGTATCCGATACAAATTATTTTTCCTATTTCAGGAGTACAAACTTCCGGAGACCATAACTTGAGAACCGGGTGTCCGATTGACGAACCGTTTGAAGCGCCGGAAAGCTCGCGAAGTGCTCTATCACCTTGTAACCTGCTGCGCCGATTACGGCCACTTTTTAGGGCGTTTTGGAGCCTCTAAAGTCCCCAAAATTAAGTTTAAACATTTTATCGCACCCCTCCAAGACAAAAACTTTAATATCTTCAAAACTAGCTGTGACCTTGCGACGCAACTTTACCGGAATGCTTATCTAACCAACCAGAAGCTTCAGGGAGAGTTTCACACCATTTCGTGCTCAAATGAAAACTTACTATAAATAGTAACCTCGCATAAATGCAAGGTTGAGACACCATTTTTCCCAACAAATCTCCCACTTGTCGAACACCTTGCAAGAGCGGAAGGGAATGTCAACACAATGAATCAATTGCTAGGGGCCATAAGGCCCATAGACTCTGAACACCATCTGAACTTCTCTGTGCTCACAGCCTTAGTTAAAGCATCTGCAACATTCATCAAAGTTTCCACCTTAACCAGCTTCACCCTACCATCTTCGACCATATCTCTAACAAAATGATACTGAACATCAATATGTTTGGTCCGAGCATGAAATGTCGGGTTCTTAGCTAGGCTAATTGCACTCTGACTGTCACAGTAAACTATCATTGTACCTTGTTTTATTCCAATACCCGAACACAGTCTCTTAAGCCAAATGGCCTCTTTACAAGCATGAGTAGCTGCCATATACTCTGCTTCAGTAGTGGATAAAGCAACCACAGCCTGTCGCTTACTCATCCAACTAATTGCACCACCAAACAAAGTAAACACATAAGCACTGGTGGATCTTCTGCTATCAATATCACCTGCCCAATCTGAATCCACATAACTATGGATATCAAGGGAAGTCATGTCTCCAACTGAATTACCATGATAACACAAAGAATACTCTGAAGTACCCTTCAAATATCTAAAGACTCTTTTGACTGCATCCCAATGAACTCTACCAGGATTAGACATATATCTAGAAAGTACTCCCACTACTTGGGCAATATCTGGTCTAGTACAGACCATAGCATACATCAAGCTTCCAACCGCACTCTGGTAAGGCACTCTACTCATGTCTTCCATCTCCAATGGGGATGTAGGACAATCTGAAACAGATAGTTTCGTTCCAACTGTAAAAGGAACACTCAATGGTCTACAATTCTGCATGTTGAACCTCTGTAACACTGAATTCACATACTTACTCTGGCCTAGCCATAGCTTTCTGTTCACCCTATCTCTTCTAATTTCCATCCCAAGAATGTGCTTTGCTGCACCAAGATCTTTCATTTCAAATTTAGCAGCGAGCTGAGACTTCAGTTCTGAAATCATACCTTTCCCTTTACTAATGAATAACATATCATCAACATACAATGCAATGAATAAGAAATGATCACCATCAGATTTATAATAAACACAGTGATCTGATTTAGAATGTTCAAATCCCAAACTCAACACATATGTATCAAATTTCTGGTACCACATCCTAGGACTTTGTTTGAGGCCATACAAAGATTTCTTCAATTTACAGACCAAATTACTTTTGCCTTTCACCACATAGTGCTCCGGCTGTGTCATATAAATATCTTCCTCCAAATCACCATGAAGGAAAGCAGTTTTCACATCCATTTGCTCAACCTCTAAATCATAAGCAGTAGCAATAGAAAGCAAAAATCTAATGGACGTCATTTTTGCAATAGGAGAAAATATCTCACCGTAATCAACACCCTCAACTCGAGAGTAGCCTTTTGCAACCAACCTTGATTTATACTTCTCAATGCTTCCATCTGAACCAATCTTTTTCTTGAACACCCATTTACAACCAACAGGTTTTCGTCCTTTAGGCAATGGTACAAGATCCCATGTATCATTCTTTTTCAAAGCTGCCATTTCTTCCTCCATAGCAATCTTCCAGGATTCTGCATCATTCATACCTAATGCCTCTTCTACAGATTTCGGTTCATCCACACTAGTATTCAGAGCAAAAATACATCTCCAATCATCAGGTGAATACCTTTCAGGTGGTTGTCTATGTCTTGTAGACCTTTGAACAAGCTGAGTTGGAGGTTCTTCCTCCTCTTCTGAAGATTCAGAGCTAGACGAGCTCTCCTCAACTTCTTGCCTATCTAGGGGTCTCGATTCAACTCTTTCAGGTGTAGAAGGAAGTTGAATCACATCTTCTTTTTTAGTCTGTTCTGGCTGCAATGTAACAGAAGGAGACTTAATTTCTCTAAAAATAACACTTCTACTATGAATTACTTTTTGTGCAACAGGGTCCCAAAGCTTGTATCCTTTCACACCATAACTATACCCGATGAAGATACATTTCACAACCTTGTTCTCCAACTTTGTTCGCTTCTCCTTTGGCACATGTGCATATGTCTCGCAACCAAAAACTCTAAGATGTCTCAATGAAGGCTTGTGACCTGACCATGCTTCCATAGGTGTTTTATCAACAAGAGCTGATGTAGGAGACCTCTTAATCAGGTAGCAAGCAGTGGCAACAGCTTCAGCCCAAAACTTTTGTTCAAGACCAACACCACTCAACATACTCCTAGCCTTCTCCATCAGTGTCCTGTTCATTCTTTCTGCAACTCCATTCTGCTGTGGAGAATACGAAGTTGTCTTCTGCCTGTTAATTCCACAGTCTTTACAGAATCTATCAAAATCATTAGAGCAAAACTCACTGCCATTATCAGTTCTCAAACATTTTATTTTCTTTCCAGTCTTCAACTCAACCATTGCTTTAAATTCTTTAAAACGATTAAAAACTTCAGATTTGCTCTTTAGAAAATAAACCCATGTCCTTCTACTAAAATCATCAATAAATGAAACATAATATGTGGATTTTCCAATCGAAGAGACATCTACTGGACCAAACACATTAGAATGGATAAGATCCAAAACACCACAAGTTTTATGAGAACTCGAGTAAAACTAAACGCGGTTTTGTTTTCCATAAATGCAATGCTCACAGAAATCAAAGTCAAGATTACAATCATTCAAACCTTCAACAAGGTTTTTATTTTTCAAGGTCCTTAGACCCTTTTCTCCAATGTGGCCAAGTCTCTGGTGCCATAACATAGTCTTCTCTGCAGGTAACTTTGCTTCAGACGAAAGAGCACCCTTAGGTACCCAAAAACCATTTCCATCTGCTGAAGGTGAAACCTTCAAATCTTCTAGTGAAGTATCCGCAGATTTGCTTTTTACAGAAGTGCTATTACATTCAACAGTGTATGCTTCAAGCTTATACAAAGTGCCAAACCTGACACCTCTAGCAACTACCATAGCACCCTTAATCATCTTACATCCTGCTTCAGAAAAGACTACCTGCACACCCGCATCTATCAGTTTGCTCACAGATAACAGGTTTCGTTTTAATCCAGGGATATGCAGCACACCATTAATCTTTTTTATTCTACCATCAGAAAACCTGATTCTAACTTTACCTCGACCAACAATGTCTAGATGTGAATCATCACCCAAGTACACCTTACCTCCATTAAATCCTTCATATTCAGAAAACCAATCTCTATTGGAAGTCGTATGAAAAGATGCACCTGAGTCAATTAGCCAGGCATCATTACCTGCATGAGTCGCCAAAGCCGCAATAAATGCATCGTCATCTTCCTTATCGGACTCAGAATCAGAATCAAACTTTTTCTTTTTCTTCTTCTTCTTTTCTTCTTTGCAGCCCTTACGGATGTGACCCGGTTTACCGCAATTCCAGCAAATGACTTTGGACTTTCCAGGAGATTTTGATCTCCCTTTGGATTTGGACTTGTCGCGCTTCTCATTCTTCTTGCCTTTCTCCTTAGGTCTTCCACGAACAGTTAGGGCTTCCTTTGAACTGATGGATACCTTCCTTCGCATCTCTTCACCGAGTAGGGCACCCACCACATCTTCAGATTTCAAAACAACAGAAGTACTACCGATAGCCATAACAAGAGAATCCCATGAATCAGGCAAAGAACAAAGAAAGATCTGACATTTCTCCTCCTCGTCCATCTTAACACCGACGGATACTAATTGAGCCACCAACATATTGAATGCTTCCAGGTGGTCTGCAATTTGTCCACCCTCTTCCATCTTTAAGGAATACAATTTCTTTCTTAAGCAAATTTGATTTAATAAAGATTTCACTTGATACATCTCACCAAGCTTAGTCCATAGCTTCTTTGCAGAGTTTTCTTCATGGACATTGATTAGAACAGAGTCTGCCAGGCACAGTCTGATTAGACCCTTGGCTTTTCGGTCCATAACATCATACTGAGCTGTCGCAGTAGGATCTGAGGGCCTTTGGACATTCGCATCAACAGCATCCCAAAGATCTCGATCTATTAGCAGATCTTCCATCTTCAGCTTCCACATCTCAAAATTACTTCCATTAAATTTCTCCACCTCTATTCTCCCTGACGAACTCGCCATCTGAATATTCCTGCAACAAGATCAAAAGTGTCTTCTGCACAAGCTCCCACTCAAATCTGGATTAGTTCAAAAAACCCAACTGCCCACAATTGAAACCAAAGGTGATCAGGCTCTGATACCACTTGTAAGGAAGTTAAGTAGCGGAAACAACTTCCTACACTAACCTTGAGAGGAGGGTAATGCAAAACTTTTTCAGACTGTTACAACAGTTACAGAAAATAGAAATAGATATAATAGCAATCATACCACAACACAATGATTTACGTGGGGAAAACCCTTTCGGGAGAAAAACCCCACCCTCCAAAAGCAGCTCAATATTTTATTCAGCAATCAAAAATAGATTACAACATACTTGCAGAGCAAGCTCTTCACAGGAGTACCACTAATTAGAGATTCAGAGGCAACTCAATAGCCATAAGACTCTTACACACAACCTCTATCTCACACACCTCATAAATAGGAGATACAATACAAGAAACCGTCAAACGGTATTACAAAACCATGGGCTAAAACCACCCAATAAGGTGTAGCCGACCTTATCTCCCTTCTAGATGCCCTATGACATGTTAAAGCACACATCAACATGTGTCTCTCCCTTTTATAGCTCATTTATGTATCCGATACAAATTATTTTTCCTATTTCAGGAGTACAAACTTTTGGAGGCCATAACTTGCGAACCGGGTGTCCAATTGACGAACCGTTTGAAGCGCCGGAAAGCTCACGAAGTGCTCTATCACCTTGTATCCTGCTGCGCCAGTTATGACCACTTTTCAGGGCGTTTCGGAGCCTCTAAAGTCCCCAAAATTAAGTTTAAACATTTTATCGCACCCCTCCAAGACGAAAACTTTAATATCTTCAAAACTAGCTGTGACCTTGCGACGCAACTTTACTGGAATGCTTATCTAACCAACCAGAAGCTTTAGGGAGAGTTTCGCACCATTTCGTGCTCAAATGAAAACTTACTATAAATAGTAACCTCGCATAAATGCAAGGTTGAGACACCATTTTTCCCAACAGTTAGCTCCTTCTTGATTCCATTTTGCTTTCAAAAATTGACCAAGGCATTGGAGGTATACTCTCCTCCACTATTTGACCTTAGGACCTTTATGCAATGTCCACTCTCCTTTTCATCTTGGGCTTCAAACAATTAAAAAATATCAAAAGATTCAAGTTTATGCTTCAAAAAATAAACCCATGTTCTACAGTTGTAATCATCAATAAATGTCATAAAATATTGACTGCTACCAATAGATATGGTTTTCATGTAGTTGTAACCAAATCAATATGCACCAGCTCCAATGGCACTCTTTCCCTTCTAGAGTTTCCTTTATCAAAGGGAAACCTATGTTACTTACCAAAAATAAAAGCCTCACACTTGCCACTAGGATCTTCTATCCTTGGTAAACCATCTACCATTTTTTTCTTGGACAATAAACTCAAACCAACATAAGCCAAGTGTCCATACCTAAGATTCCATAGCTTGGAGGGTTCTTGATTGTTTCTCTTGAGATCCATTAACTGTTGTATTACTATACATGCATACTCAAGAGGTGCAGTGATAGAATGAGAAGAGAAACACATCTCTATTCACAAAGGAAACATATGGTTCTTTGTCATTTGTACTATTGTAACAACTTTCTTACTCCAATCTTTGTAAAAAATGACACATTCACCCTTCTTCATCAGCACTCTGTATCCATTTTGGATCAGTTGTCCAAGACTCATGAGATTATGTTTAATGCCTGGAGAAAAATAAATATTCCCAATCTCCTTCATCTTACCTTGCTTCATGTGAATCATAATAGACCCTTTTCCTACAACTAGAACTATCCCATTGTTCCCCAAATTTTATCTTAGATTTGAATTTTTGTTAAAATAAAAGAAAATGAACTCTCATTACCACTCATGTGACTACTGAAACCACTGTCCAAATAACACACCTCAGGGCTACCTTCTTCACCAATGTTGCACATGCTGAAGGTTGTGGAGTGATTATTTTCACCCACATTCACATCAACCACATTAGCATTTTTCTTTGATTGATTACCTTGCTTTTTCTAGCAATCTCTTGTATAATAACTAAATTTATGGGAGTTAAAACATTCCACATTGCACTTGTCATATCTTTGATTCAAACTGTTGTTCTTCTTGCCTTGTTTGTAGTTATTTTGAGAGTTGCTCACTCCCTCTTGGTTGTTTTCTCATCTAGAGTTATCTTCATTTCCATGGCCTCTTCCTCTTGAGCTCCTTCCATTGCTTTGTCCTCTCCCCCTGCCTCTTGCATTGGCTTGAGATTTGAAAGCTTGCTCTTGGAAAGAAGTAGAAAACCTATTTAGATACTTCTCATGGCTTTAAAGAGAACCCATCAACTGTTCATAATGAAAAATCCTTTGCCTCTTCAATTACAATCACTATTGCATCAAACTTTGAAGGAAAACTTCAAAGAATTTTCTCAACAATCCTCTGCTCCTCCATGGTTTCTTTATTTGTCCTCAGGTGGTTCAACAAACCAAATACTTATATAAAATTCTGAAATAGAGTCGATGTCCTTCATTTGAAAAGTTTCCAAATCTCTTATAATAATTTGAAGCTTCACCAATCTAACTTTAGTAGTCCACTTGTAGCTAATTTGGAGGATTTCTCTTGCTTCCTTAGCATAGTTAGCTACAACTATTTTGAGAAATATTGCCTTTGTCAAGGCTGCTTCAATAAAACTCAATACGTTAGCATCTTTCCTCCTTTTCTCCCTCAACTGGTTCTTCTAATTTTTTGAGAGGTTAGCATACTGGCCTAGAATAGTCATATCCACAATTTATTTGCAACTATGATGGTTTTCATCTTCTTGGCCCAAACATCATTATTTTGTCCATTAAAGGATGGTGGCTATTGCTAGCTCTTTCCTTCATCTTCAACCATGTCGGCTACACACAAAACTCAAACACTTGGAGAAAAAAAAATTCCCAACTCACAAGGATTGAATTTCTACATCTCTTATACCATGAGAAAATTATACAAAAAAGGATGGAAATAACACAAAATACATAACTCAAAAATAACTACTAAGTTCTAATCTATAGGCAATGATTAGGAGTTACATTCAACCACACAAAACAAAGCTTCTCAGAGCTTACTAGAAGCAAATGCTCAATTGGATCTACACATAGTCAGTAGCAATCAGGAGCGATCTCTGCTCAACTAATAAATCACACACACAAACAAATTCTCAATTGGATCTACACATAGTCAGTAGCAATCAAGAGCGATCTCTGCTCAATTGACAAACCACACACACACCTATAAGCTATTGTTGTTTACAATTTTTTTCTCTACTCTGAATATTCTCCTTTTTTGTCTTGGAGCTATCAACCCAAAAATTCTCCCTTAAATTCAAAATTCAAACTCAACTACCTCCATTTACTCCTTTGCATTCTTGTTGTTCACATTAGGAGCAAATGGGGGCTCAAGGCAATAAATTCCAATATTGTTTTTTTTGTTATAGCTTCAAAGCCCTCATATAAGGCGTGGAGAATCAAAGAGATAATATTTATGGTCTTTTAAGTCAATAACTAAACATTTGTATCTTTATAGCCATTATATGGGTTGCTTAGCCAAGAGTATCTTAAATACCTACATGTATCAATCATTTGATAACAATCTAATAATTTCTTACAAGAGAAAATCAAAAATCAAAATATTTTAATTTACTAATATTGATTGTTATGTCTAAATAAACTTAAAAGCATCACAATAAGTATCAATCATAAAAAATTGGATAAATGTTTTGATTAAAAAAAAAACAAGCAAACCCTTTAACAAAGATCTACCATAAATAGCTGCGCAAAGATATACCAATTCAAAAGACCAACAAAAAGACAGCAAAGAGGAAGAAACTTGTACAAAATTTTTAAAGCCTCTAGGGCCTCTATTTCCAATTGAGTCATGTTTAGAGCAATTTCCTTGAGTTCCTAGATTTCTTGATTTGTAGATATCTTCTTAAATTGGCTCTGACTTCGATAAACTTGTGATCATATTTTTAACCCATTTATCTTCACAATAATAACTTTTTTAGTAAAGAGGATAACCCATTGTTATATTGAGCAATTGCATAAATTTACAAAATTTTACATAAAGGTTAATATTCAGATATGATCTATCCCAAGGCTTGTTACAGCCAACATCAACTGTCTTACTTTTGAGCACTTAAAAATAAGTGTTCTTGAAACATAAGAAAATAGAGCTCATAGTAGCAACAAAACAAAATGAGACTCTTAAGAGACATCCTCTCATCCATGCAAAAATATTCACATAGTGGATGTTAAACATACGCAGACCTGTATCTTGCCAGAATGGAGCTCACTACAACATCTAGATGGAGTTCATAATACTAATCCTTCAAACCATGAACAAGAACGTTAATACCATGCAGAAATATTGACATAAAAAAATATTATTAACATATAAGAAATTTGTAATTCTATCCATATTGTGCTGTGACATTGTCATCTATGCATGCAAAAAGATTATCTAGATTAGCTTTCCTATATTCACATTACGCCAAGGAATTTAAAAAGTAAATGCATTTTATTTAGTACATGTGTGAATGAATAATTATAAATCAGGAACAAGAATATCTGAAGAAATACTTATGATTAAAAGCATGAATGACATGGAGCCGAGTGTGTGAGATGCACAGTAGCAGATAAATAAAACATATGCACTTAAATGTACTTGTTGTTGTAATCAAATCATGTATCTTTCTCTTCGGGAAGTGCGTTTTGTTAACTCCTTACAAAGATTATTAGCCTTTGGCAGCACTGAAATTCCATAATCCACAATTTGTTCTTTCATAGAGATGTATGCAACTTGAGAATTGATAGTGATATCTCAAATTTCTTGAATACTCAATTCCTTATAGGTGTGATTGTTGTAAATTAGAAATTAGCCAGAGCATCTGCCAAAGTATTTGGCTCTTTTCATATTCTCAAAAAATTTCAAGAATTTATTTCACTCGTTCAAAGTGGCATTTGATGAGCTTTCTCTTGAATGAATACTAATTATTAGCATGGAGTCTCCTTTTCTTTTTCTTGATGTCTCCACTTATAGCAAACTAGAGACTAAGTTTGAGGGCGCTAATTTCTGCTATCATCTCTCAAAATCACACCGGCCTCCAAAATACCCCGATCTCCTCTCGTTGCTCCAAAGTGTCTAAGTACTTTTGTCTCATGATTCCTCACCATTTGGTATGTGGTTTGGAGTAGATTCTCCATACCAATTTAGGTCCCAGAGCTCTATTTTGCCGACTTTCTCCGAGGCCCATATCGGAAATTCTATTTTCCTTGATAGATTGTCTAACCAAAAGAAAATATCTCACATTGGATTGAAGTACCTTAATTATTTTATTGTATATGGGGATTGCATTGAGAATTTCTTTAAATAGAAGAATTTTCCCACCTAGAGTTAGCCATCGTACTTTCCACGAGCTGATTCTATTTGACATTCATGTTATTATGTTCTGCAATAATTTTGGCTTCTTATTGCCTAAGAAGAGAAGAATGCCTTGGTATTTTACATTGAAAACTGTCCACTGAATAGCCCCAAAATATGGCAAACCTGTTCTTTACTTGAGGAGTGACATTGATGAAGTAAATTTTAGACTTTGTATTATTTACTACTTGGCTTGAGAGATTAAACTACATGGTAATGATGAATTCCACTTCCTTTGGTTGCTCCGTGGATGCTCTTTAAAAAAAAAGTGTTTCATATGCAAATAGTGAGTGTGTGATTGAAACAAGATAATTATCAATACTAATACCTTTCCAAGAAACTATAAGACCCATAGTGGTTATACTTTTAATCAAAGCTTCAACCATTAATATAAATAGAAAGGATGATAGTGGATCATCCTATCTACTCTTCTAAGAGACAAAGAGTTAGTCTTGTAGCAATGACACTAGTAAAATTTATATAAATTGAGTTGTAGAGTTATATGGGTCCAAAGTATGCAAAATTTATATAAATTGAGTTGTAGAGTTATATGGGTCCAAAGTATGCAAAATTTTAAGGGTTTTTTTGTTTGTTTGTTTTGTTTAAGGACTTCCAATGATGCATTCAGCTCTTTCAGAATTTTCTTTTTCTTCTCATTTTTTTTGAAAGCTAAGAGGAGATCCTTATATAGTACATCTAGATAGTTTGTAAAGAAGATAGTTGCATAATCAATAGTATCTGGAGTGATTTCTTGGAGACATGTCAAAAATGACATTTAAGTTCTCCAAGTGTAAATTTAGATAATAACATTTTATTTTATTTTTTCAAATTGTGAGATAATAATCAAGATATGCTACAACTATTTTTTAACTTACTTTTCTATTCTTGTAATGAGGTTCTCCATATTAAGTAATTTTGGATCCCTTAGGAAGTGTTTTCAAGGTGAAGATATTTTCTCTATGCAAAGTGTTTAAGTACTGTCATCTCATGATTTCTTACTATTCAGTATGTGGTTTGAAGTAGATTCTCCATACCATTTTACCTCCTAGAGCTCTATTTTGTGCTTCCAAATTTTTATTTCCACCTACTTAAAGCTCATTAGAAATGCAAACTTTCTCCCATATGCCATTATAGGAAATTTTATTTTGTTGGATAGATTTTCTAACCAAAGAAAATAACTCAATTTAGATTGATGTTGTATGATTATTTTATTGTATAAGGGGATTGCATTGAGAACTTCTTTGATTATGTTACATTCCCTTTCTTATGTTAGTAATTTTATTTTGTTTTACTATGTATTTGAGATGAATTAATTGCTAAACATTTGTGGTTATTATGAATACTAATTGAGATGTAATTAATGGCATGAATGTATATTGATATTGAAAGCAATGTTTTATTATATTTAGAAATCTTGGAAGGTTAAGATTAGACCTAACTTTCTTTCGGTGTTTAAGTGGATGAAAGAAATCTAATGTCTTCATGAAAAGGGACTAAGAGCATCATCTAGCAAAGGGATGTAGATCTTGGAAGAGGAACAAATTTCTATAGAGCCATGAACCTAGAGATAAATTGAACTTCGGAAAGATTAATTCATTAACTTATGTCTTGGGTAGTTATGTCATGATCCTATCAATCAGTTAAGCAGTCCTTGATCTTTTACTTTTAACATCTTTGTTAATTAAGAAAACATAACATAATTTAGAGTAAGTGAATTTAAACATGAATAATATTATTAAACCAATTAACTCTTTAAATAAAGATTATATATACATATACATACATACATACATATATATATAGATATATACATATATATACATATATATAAATCTATATATGTATTTGTAAAATATTTAGATCAATGCATATATATATATATAGTTGTTCAAGAATTGAATTCTTTTTAAGTGGACTGTTATGCTAAGGCCATATAAATGAGCTCAGAAGGATAATGTAATGTCACCTTCTATTAATGCAAATGCAACAAGAACGTATGGAGAGGCACCACATGCTATTAATTAGCCGATAGGCTTTAAGTAGGAGCTTTGCTCCCAGAAAATTCAACTTTTCACCGGATAAGTGTTAGCCTGTCTGCTTGCTTGCTAGCTTTCTACCGGTGTCGTGGAGTGACGAACGCATCCTGCTGGCATTCTTGTTATACTGTAGCTGCCAAACTATGGTATGTCCACCTGCCCACTTTGCATATGCACCTGCTGACTATTGCTATGACCACTGCTTATGCAAGCGTTGAGTCTATAAACGCTGACTGGGTGAAATCAGTTATTATGAAAATGGAGCTTGCTTGTTTCTCTTCTACCATCTGTTATAACCAACAACAAAGAGAGAGGAAATTACAGAGAAGCAGACAATAGATGGTGGAAATCATCTAGGACATTTGCAAGGTATCACAGTTAAACTCAGGTATGTTTTGTCAAAAATATTTTCTTTCAATCCCATTTTATGATAAATTCGGGTATGTTTTGTGAAAAATATTTTCTTTCTATCCCATTCTTTGTAGCTTTCACCGCTTTGTGCTTCTTTCCAACAATTGATAGCTGACAAAATCTACGATTCTCTAGAGGATAATCTAAACAGGGTTTCAATTTTACTTTGCCACTTGCAAGGCACTCTAAATTAGCTCGCCTGGCCTTGAAGTCCATGTCGTGATCTCCCATACCAATGGTTATGTTGGGTATCATGCCCTGAATGTCAATTCCCACATGATTGTTGTCCGGATCAGATTCATTCTAGAATGTGTCGAATTTGATGACAAGCTGGCCGGTCGTGTTTCTGTTCATGGATGAGTCGAAGAGGCCGAGAAAAACACGCTGCTCTTTGGTAAAAAGCTTCTGTTGTTTGGATGACCAAGGCATTACCGTCCTTTGATTTAAATTTTTATGTTAAAACTGATTCGCAGCATGTAAATTTTTCTCAGAACCTGCACAAGATAAATCTAGCTAGAAAAGAATAGCTTGCAGGTGGATATAAGAAAAAATTAGGAGCCAAGAAAAAAACTATTTTTCATTATTTATAAAGAGATTACAAAGTAAATAGCCTCCATGAAAATTAAAAAACCAGACGAAAGCAGTGATCCAGGTAGATCCAGAAAACCTGAAAGATTCAGTCTCTGAAATCATCCGAATCAACATCATTGGAAAGAGGTCGCTGACACGATCTTGACGCAACTTGAACGGGCTCAAAAGAAATTCGTATGCAGAAGTTATTTGCAGTCAAAAGTTTGATCAAACAGCCCAATTAGGTGTTCAAAAGGTGAAAAATTGGTCATCTTCAAGTTGGTCAAACTAGGTGTAAAAAAGGTGAAAAATTAGTCATCTCCAAGTTGGTCAAACTCAGCGTCAAATTGAAAGTGCTCATCGAGACATTACGACGTCGCTCGCTTGAATCGCGCAAAACGGAGTTCATATGAGTTATGGCCGGTCAATGTTGTCAAAAAGAATCATGTGATCAAGTCAAATGATGATGTCATCATGCTGACATGGCATCATGAGAGCTTGATACGTGACATTAATGTTAAGATACTGACATGGCTGATTCGGACCAATCTTGTTTGGACATGTGGGAGGTATATAATCCATTCAAGACATGACACTATTGTGTCACATGGCGCAATGCCCGAGCGCCATGTGGCATGGGCGGTTGAGTAAAAAATATCATGTCAAGATGGTGGGCTTTGAACCTTTGAACAGCCACTCCCTATTATCGGTGAACAATTTTTATTTGAACTATATCAAATGCAAATTGGAAGGTGGCGATTAAAACCGCCAATCTCCCCATCCCACATTTCTATGGAAGTTCGTGAAAGGGGGTCTCGGGTCCCTACAAATAATTGTTATCAAACAAATAACCTGAATATGATGGCCCACAACCTTCCTCTTTTTTGTAGGAATGTGGGCCCATGTACATATCTAAAGATGCAAAAATAGGTGACTTCTAGTTGTAAGCCAATCCAATTACAAGCTTCAAAAGGTGTTATACCTGTAAAAGATTTGTGAGATTCATTTTGTAGTATGAAGCATAGTTGATTGCTTCACCCCACAATTTGGAAGGAAAGAGATCTTGCATTTAACATGCAACTACCATCTCTTTCAAAGATCGATTCTTCCTCTAAGCTACACCAAAATTTTATTTAAATTTATTTATATTTAAACTTGTTGTTTGTAATTCTATGCTAAGCAATGTGGTTATGGATATTGGACAACTAACCTATTTGTATTAGACAAAATTATGAAAACCATTCTATATAACCCAAAGTCAGAACCTACTAAGGATGATTGCGATCACAAAGTTCCTATTGAAGGGTATTGAAAAATCTACAAGGCTTTGTTTGTAAATATCTATAATCTTTTGTGCTGACACTCTAACTGATTGATATTTTTGGGAGCATTAAAATGGCATGGAATTTTACATAGCTGTAATTACAAAATTTATAAGGCTTTATTTGTAAATCTCTGTAAATTTTTGTGAATGTTCAAGATAACTTCAACTTGATTAAAGATGTTGAGTATGGTCCATAATGTGTGCTTATGCTACTGATATGTTCTATAAAAGCTTTACTAATGTACAAAATGAGATGTGCACACAAAGATTTTTACTAGGTGGAAAGATACTCGGAGTTAAGAATGAATATTTTTCTCTTACATGCATAATGTTTCAATATGGTATGCTTTTATCTATTTGTTCAAACTTACATTTAGAAATCTAATTTTTAATCTTAGCTACTGTAATGTTAGCATTATTTTCTACCTTTAAAGTTTGACTTACTCATGTTTGATAACAAATTTATTGCAACTTTTTTTTGTTTCTGATTAGTAAAAGAAACATTTATAAGTTTATTGCTATTTCCCACCTTTCAAGCTTCTTATTTCTCTATAATGAGGATCAAGTTGGTTTATTGAGGGCAAATTTTGTATTTGGAAGGCATTTTCATGTTCATTCTATTTTTAATATTAGTTTATGAGAATAAGATAGAAATTAACATTATATAAACTTTATATTTATAGTCCCATTGAAGTTGTCCACCTATCTAAAATGGACATGATTGTACCCATGCATGCTTGTAATAGAAAATCCATTAGGTTTAAATATTAATGGAACCTCTAATATAAAGAATGAGGAATAATAAATATTAATGGAGCCTGTAATATTAATGGACTGATAATTGATACGATGTGCAAAGCTAAGCTATGATAATGATTTATGCTAAATTGCTAAAAAACAACTCTAAAAATGCTAACCAAATAAACTCATAGCTGCAAAGATAAAGACTCCTAATTTGACTATGAGATTAGCTATTAGTTCCAAAAATGGCTTAAGAGACTTCTATTCATAGCTCTTTTAGTGCATAAGCCTACGTGATAGAGATGAACAGTGCTCATTAAATCTTGCAATTTGGATAGCTATGAGCAAGAGGATGAGATGAGATAGAGAGAATATAGGATAGTTGGAGAAAAATTAGGGATAAGAGGATAGGTGTACTCAACTCCCTCGAAAGATGTAGGAAGGTTGAGAAATGTGTGTACATACATATTATTTGGACAATAAATTGAATGTTGAAGATAATGATGCATATTAATATTAAAAAATATTAATATCTTTAGCCATGATCGATGAGGTGGAAAAGAAGAAGTGATGTGGAAATGAGGTGAGTTGGAAAAGGAAGTTTAAATAATTAATAAATTATTTAACTGATGAGACTATAGGATAGTGGATAGAAGTTTAACTAAATATTAGATATTTAATTAATTGATTAGAATAAATGAAGATAAATGAATTAATTAATAAAATGTTTCAATTAAATTAATTAATAGAAGAATATGAAATGAATTAAATAAACCAATCTTTTCAAATTAACTATTTAATAGAAGAATAATTATTAAATAAATATAATATATTTATTTAATTACTCTTAGCCAATTTTATGTTTATACCTTTTGCCCCTCTTTGAAAAGATGTTGAGACAACATTGTTTCAAAGATTAAATCAAGTCTTGATAATACCCCTAATGAAGATAAAAATCTTTATTGTGTGCCCCCTTGGGAGATTAATCATGAAATTGTTGAAAAATTTGATTGAGCAATTGATCTCATGATAATTGATTGAAAAGATTTGAAAAGAGGCCCCTCAATTAAATTCATTTTTGTAAAACAAATAAAATTTCCCCATTTTTGAAAAAATAACTACCCCTTCAAAAATAAAAAAGGTAATAATAAAATTAACGTAGATCAATTTTATCCTCATTTGCAATGTGTTAGTGTTTGGAGAAAAAAGAATTTGGGGTGTTGAGCTGGCAAGATGGCAATCCAGTATAAGAGGCATTGCTTTGAGTGCGTCTATGAATACCAGAGATGTGTTGAGTAGAGCCCATTGGTGAGTGACCTATCCCAAGCTTTGGTTTGAATTTTCCGTACAAGTTTTCTGATTTTTTCGCATGATTTAGGCTAGTTTTCAAATTTTTCTGATTTTCACATTGTAGTTTCTCACATTTGTTAGGTATTTTAGCACATTTATCATTTTGGTTAAAGCATTTGATGATTTAGCATATTTATCTTGTATGTTCATGCCTTTGTCAAAGATGATAGCGCAAATGTTGGGTTAGCGCCTATGTGAATTATGCTTGCATATTTGATCGTTATGTTAGTGCATTTGCTTAATTTAGTGCCTTTTCTTTGTGTATTCACACATATGTTTAATTGGTTAGCGCAAATGCTTGTTTTAGCACATGTGGTGATTAGGATAGCACTTTTGTTCTGTTGTACAACACTTTTGTTTAAAATTGAACTTTTTTTATTTTGGCAATGTTAAAGTTCAATTAGATGAATCTGATTAGATAATTGATGTGTGAATTTGATTGATTGATAGAAAATTGATGATGATTGATCAACTATTTGATAAATTTGATTAATATATTTGATTGCTTGATTGATTGCTTGATAGATGTTTTGATTAATAGGATATCTGTTTGTTTCCCCGATTGATAAACTGATTAGGAGCTCAAAGAGACTGATTTAAACTTTGATAAAGAGCTTAATTTGTTGATCATTTGATTGATAGCCTGATTTGCTTGATAGAATATATTTCATTAAATGTTGATTTGATAGGATAGATGATTGATATAAAACTTGTCTAATTAAATAGGAGAAACTAGATGTTCTCCAGTGTTGGGAAAAATTCTCAGCTATGTGCCATTTAGTCCCAAAGTTGAGAGATTAGACATATTGATGCCTATGGATTATGTCACCTATTATACATTCTGAATATTACATATAATAGGGGTCTATTGACCGCATTAGCTGAGAGATGGCATAGCGAGCACAACATGTTTCACCTCTCCACTGGTGAGATTAGTGTGACCCTTGAGGATGTCTATAGGATCCTTCACATTCCTATGACTGGCGAGCTTGTCCAGTATGACTACCAGGATCTAGGTGGGACAGAGGCATGTAGGACAGTGTTTGGTGATTAGAGAATTGATGGTGGTGAGATTCGATGGGAGGACATGATCATGCACTATGAGACTCTCCCATTGATACTTCCAAGCTTGATTGGTGGATTCATATGTCCTGATTGGAGGTCTCAAGGATTTGTCATTCGATGGGAGGCATTTTGCAGAGCATGATGCAACATCATACTAGGTATGCATGGGGTGTGTGTGTGCTTTCTTAGCTGTATCATGATTTACATTAGGTTGTTTATGATGGCGGAGCTAGTCTCTGTACTAGTTGTACATTTCTTGAGGTCTGGTGTTGGGTGCACATTACTTTTACTCATTTGATACATAATAGAGTTTGTGGTGATGGTCAGCCATATGTGTATTTGTACAAAGGTATTATTACTTAGCCTAAGCTGGGTAATATTGACTATTGGAGATGGGTACTAGATTCCATGGATACTATGATTTGGAGACCTTATATTCATTGTGAGTCATGGTTAGATGACACTCGTATTTTTTATTTTATTTTGGAGAGTAGGTATCTGATTAGTCGCACTCCATTTATTATTGAGAGATAGTTATTCAGTCGTAATTTGAGATAGTTTGGTATCATTCAACACATGCCTTATGTTGTTGCGATGTATGCACGGTGATACAAGGATAGACGAGATTGGGGTCCTTCATTGTCTTTTGAGATAGCATACGCAAAGTTTTTGGTTGTTCCCATTGTAGCATAGGATTTGAGACCACATATTTTGGATGTTGGGATTACATCGAATTATGCACACTACCTTATTGCACACCCATTTCTTTGCATTACTAATCCTACAGATTCTCCTCCTAGTTCAAGAGATGAGGAAGATGATTCATGTGATCTTGTTGTTAGATGGTGGAGACAGAGACAAGAGCTTAGAGTTTCTCGTGAGGCTGGAGGAGATGAGGGGGACGAGGGTGAAGATGACCAAGGAGGGAGATGAGGACGGAGAAGAGGTCGGGTTAGAGTCCAAGGAGGACCTTTTGGATAGGTTGGTAGGGTTGGGAGGCCACTTCCTATGGCAAGGAGAGTGCAGGTAGAGAAGGGATTGGATCAGTAAGAGGATTAACCTCTCCTAGATTAGGAAGAGATGGAGGATTAGATAGAGGTCGGGGGAGGGGGATTGATTTTGGGCAGATCCATCCAAATTCGGGAGTGATGCTGGCATAGGGTGGTTGGGATGAGGGGGAGGAGGATTCAGAGGATCATGTGCTCCTCATTCAGTGGCAGATTATGAAAGCTACTTAGGTGCAGACTCTAGCAAGTGAAGAGGGGGGTGGTAAGGAGGGTATGCAGGATGTAGCCCAGTAGGATGAGCCACAGCAGGAGACCATGGATGACCTTAGAGCACAAATATATCAGCTCAAGGCATAGGTACAGGTGCTCACTCTTGAGAGGGATAGAGTTGTGAGGAGATATCATGATTCATAAGCTATTCTTGATCACGTACAAGCTATCAGTCATTGCATGGACCTAATTCCTAGAGCTAGTTTTGCTATCAAAACAGCACACTAGATGACACCGATAGAGAATGAGGAGCTAAATTGACAAGTGCCAAAGTTGTTGAAGAAAGGTTGATCAAATTTTTTTTGAGTCCTTGTGTAGTACCTTGTGTAGTACCAACCATGTTAGCACCTAAGAAGAATGAAGAATGGAGGATGTGTACTGATTCTAAGGAAATAAACAAGATCATAGTGAAGTACCAATTTCCTTTACCTAGGATGGATGACATAATGAATTGTTTGAGTGGAGCCAAATACCACACAAAGATAGACCTCAAGAGTGGATATCAATAGATCAAAATTAGGGAAGGAGATGAATGGAAGATAACATTCAAGAAAAATGAAGGATTGTATGAATGCTTGGTGATGTCTTTTGGGTTGATTAATGCACCAAGTACTTTCATGAGATTAATGAATGAGCTATTGAATAAATTATTGCCTAAGTTTTTTATTGTGTATTTGGATGTGTAAAGCGGAAAATCGATTGAACCCTAGTTGCTCTCCCCTCTTCCAACTCCAAGGAGAGAGAAGGGAGGTTACTAGGGTTGACGATTTTCACTTTGGGGAGACTTTACATTCAAAAGAGGGGTTGAAACCCACAAGATCCAATCCCACACAATGCAAGATTGGATTCTAAATGTGTTTCAAGGGTTAAGACAGCAAGGCTACCCTCTTTTGTAAAGAATGTTGATAGAAGAATTAAGCTAGGAATGCATAGAAAGTGAGAAAGATTCGCTTATAAACTGAGATAGGGATATAGGATGAAGCTGGGGACCTGGAATTAGTAGTAAAATGTCGATACGGCGCTGTCCTGCAAATTTGAGCAAAAGTTGACGAGACGATGGCGCCTGGCGTGCACACGGTCCTCCAAAAAATCCGCGAAACGAAGGGGGATCTGTTCGTCTCTGCACAAGGATTCCAGATCTCCAATTTCAACCCCGTACCTGCAACCTACACACAGAAAAGTGAAGATGATTGGGGGGTTAGGGATTAGGGGTTTACCTTTAGGTCAAACCCCGGTTTTGGAATTAACCAAGAAATGAGAAATGTTGTAAATGTAAATGATTGTAATGTAAAACATGTACTAATACCTTGTTGTAAGGATGTTTGTATCCTTATGTGGGAAGGTATAGATGTTGTTGTTTGTTGTATGTTGTATGTAGTATGTAGTATGTAGCATGTAGTAAGTGATCTCCTCTTCAATGGTTGAATCCTTGTCTTGAATGCAACACTTAGCCTTGAATGGAGACTTAGAATGATCAATAGCTTGAAAGAATGCTTGAATGCTTGAATGCTTGAATATCATTTCCACGCTTTTTCCATCTTACCAAATGAGAGAGGAAAATGTAGTTTATATACTTGTCAATTAGGGTTAATAGACTGATTTTCCTGACCTTAGGCCGACCAGGAAATGATATTTTCCATTTTGCAAACAAAAAGACCCGAAGTCCCATAGGAGATCGGGCCCAAAATAGGGCCAGGGACCAGGGCGCTGGGCGCCTTGGTCCTAAAGGACCAGGGTGCTAGGCGCTCTGGTCCCACCTCCCGGGACAGCAGGGTGCAAAGGAGGTTCAGGCCAGGGTGCTTGAAAAATGTAGTTTTTGGTGTCGTGAGCAAGTTTCGGGGTCTCCATTCAGGTTCCGTGTTGCATCGCCATCGTGAAGACCGAAATGCAGTCGAAATTGCAAGTGTCGCAATTTTAGGATGCTACATTTAGCCCCCACTTTAGCGGGAGTATGTATGCTCATACTTCCAGTAAAGTACAAGGAAACAACATTGAAAGACTTTCACCATGTCAAGGAGGCAAGACACACCAAGCCCCCAGTGGACTAAGGATCTTACGACTTCGATTGACAAAGTAAAAGGGAAGATCACGAGGGAGAACCATGACTGTCAGTAGTAAGGTTCCCTCACTATGAGTCATGCAAGAGAAATACCGAAAATTTTCAAGGCAAAGCTAAGTTCGCCAAGAAATTTTCAAGTATCCTGAAGGGATAAATGGGGTGTATGCCCCCCTACGTTAAAGTGATCGCACATGCCTCAACGGGGGTGAATGCTTTAATGTAGTGATACACATAAGAAATGAGAAGGGAAAGGAGCACGTTATCACAAAGATTTAGCCCCCCAAGTATGAGATAAACCCAAGGATAATAGACACAAAACACAAAGCACGAGGTGACTTCGCTTTCCTCGGGGTCAGTATGCTGTATGATAAGTCATGTATATATATCATATGTATGTGTGCATAATTGTTCTTCATTCCCCAATCAAGGAAGGTCACCTAGAAGAAGGGAACACATGTGTCTTTTGAGTCAGCATGAGAGAGACCAAAAGAGATCTCAATGCTTTGCATCGTCCTCAAGTAGACAACACTAAGGACAACAAATAGAAGAATGAGAATAACACATAGAAGAAGTAACGAAAGAGGGGAGGAGGGAATCTGCTATGCTAATGAAACTAGTCTAGCAAGTCATCTACCCCCCAATCTTGCTGATCAATGTTTCGGGAAGGCAGGGAACACGCTAGAGGAGGAACATCCAACACAGCAGATGAAGCTATCACAACATCCAAGCAAGGGCTATGTTCATGTTCCAAGCCGCGTTGTTCTTGTCTAGGAGCTAGGATAAGTGCTTTAGAAAATTCGTTAGATAAATGGTTATCAATATCAACAAGTTCATATTCACTATCAGAAGCAAGAGGAGTAACATGTTCATCATGAATAACATTTTCATCTATATCATCATCAAGATTTATAAAAATAGGATCTTTAACTCGCATAGGATCAAGACCATCATGCATCTTATGTTTAGGAGATTTTGGAGAAAATGGAATAATGCTTGTTGAAGGTGTTTTTGGAGATTGCAAAGTTTGAGAAGCAGCTGCCTGAGCTCTAAGATGACGCTTTCGTCGGTGTTCACGTGCAGAACGATTTTGTCTAGTCTTAGTAGGAAGTGGAGAAGATTGAGGAGGAGGAATGTTCTCATCCTTATCACTTGGGTGTTTAGGTTGTGGTCTCTTAGGCTGGATAATAGGAGAAGAAGAAGGTCTCTTCTCTCTATAGAAGGAAGGAGGAGGAACTACTCCATATAAAGGAGGAATTTTTGGTTTAGGAAGAAGACCAAGTCCATCATGACGAGGAGGTATAGGTCTACTTTTAGAAGGTTTATTAGGCATAGACATAGTCACATCCATAGGGATGGGTTGGGAATCTTCTTGAGGAAAGACATTAGTTTTATCTTTCAAAGGAAGAACTTCCTTCTCAAGAATGATAGGAATATCAAGTTTGGGTGTTCTAGGTTCACTTAGAGATAAGATCATATCTATTTTCCACTTTTGATAAGATTTGAAAAGATGATCACTTCACGGAGGAAGAGACTGGAATTGTTTAGGCCAAAAATAATCAATAGGAACGCTAGAAGTTCTTTCAGCTGGTTTAAAGAGACTATGATTGACGATAACAACTTCACCATTATGGGGAAATTTTAAACACTTGTGAATAGGAGAAGCAATAGCTTTCATGGAAGATAGCCAAGGATAGCCAAGCTTCACACGAAATTGTTCGGATGAAGGAATAATAGAAAAGTTCACATCAAGGGATTTGTTATGGACCTCAATAGGTAATGTAATAGAACCAATTGCAGGAGAAGAAAATGCATCAAATAATTTCACAACCACATCTGTTTTGTCATAGGTTACTTGATTCAATTGCAAAGTAAAAAGAAATTCTTCAGTAATAACATTAACCATGCATGAAGGATCAATAAGCACTCCACGGCAAGGTGTATCCTTAACTTTTGCAACTATGTATAAAGGACAATCAGGTGCCCTGATAGTTTCACTAGAATCAAATGTGATGGAAGGTTCTTTAGGGTTTTCTTGCTGCTCTACAAAGTTAATCACATTCGGAGTCATAGACACAAGACCATCAGATGATAAAGAGGAATCATTAGTCTCAATCGCATTAGAGGTATGGGAAGGTAATAGATCAGTAAAAATCTGAAAATTTTGGTTAGGAGGAGCTACAGATGTATTGCCTTTATCATTCACTCCAGAAATAGAGATAGTATTATTATCAATCAAATCTTGAATTTTACCCTTTAGAGAAAAACATTTTTCAGTATCATGCCCAGGCTGACGATGAAATTGACAAAAAGCTTTGTTATCAAAATAAGGTGAAGTAATCTTTGTAGGATCAATTTGCCTTATAGGAGGAAGAGTAAGCACATTTTGTTCCAATAACTTATTCATAATACTATGCAATGATTCATTCAAAGGAGTATACTTTCTTTCTTTCTTGAAAAACTTAGCAATAGGAGGCACACCTGATGCTGCATTCACATTGTTGTTGATGATGTTTTCATTGAATTTGATGGAATCTCTGTTCGGTTTAAACTTCCCAAATGGTTGTTGACTACTATCACCCTTATCACTCGGAGCCATAGGATGTGATTGTTCCATTTGACTCACAGTCAGTTGATAATTGTGAAGAGTTGCACACAACTGTTGGAAAGAAGTAAACTCAGAAATCAGAAGTTTGTCTCGAATATCTTTTTGTAAATTAGAAATAAAGATTCTTTGAATATCATTGTCAGGCACTGGAAAAGAAATTTGAGCATACAAATGCTTATATCTACCAATGAAATCAGTCACTTTTTCTTTAACACCTTGTTTACAATGCATTAAATCAATCAAAGTAACTTTAGGACTTATATTGTTTTGAAATTGTTGAATGAAAGCATTTGCAAGTTGTTCGAAAGAAGTAATAGAATAAGAAGGCAATGAGCAATACCATTGTAGGGCTTTGTCTCTTAATGTTCTAGTAAACAGTTTTGCAAGCAACCTTTGGTCATAGGCAAAATCGGTACAAATTGTTTGAAAAGTCTTAACATGTGTTAGAGGATCACCTTTACCATTATAAAGCTCCAAATGCGGGATTTCAACATGTTTAGGGGGAATAGCTCGAACAATGTCAAGAGAAAGTGGGCTCGCAACATCAAATGTGGGCACACTAAACTTAGATTGATTCATAGAGGCAATTTGTTGCTGTAAAGAAGAGACGGTTTGTGCAAGATTGTTAATGGTCGCTTCAGTCGAAGAGTTCATATTAGATGTGTTAGATTGAGATGGAGGTGTTATGTTATTGAAAGAAGGTAAAGAGTAAGGTGGCAGGACACTATGATAGTTAGTCATAGGAGAGGATTGGACAAGAGGAACACTACAAGGAGGAATGGAATGGTTGAATGAATTGCCCCCTTGCGTCATGTTCATTTGCGGAGATGTAATAGGAACACTCATTAAAGGAATGAATGAAGAAGTCGGATTAAATGAAGGAAGAGGGTTAATTGAAGAAGAAGGATTGCCCCCATGACTGGTGATCATAGGAGGAATTTCTTGTATTGAAGTAGCCATTATGTTTGATGTAAAGGTAGGTATGCTAGTAATAGAAGTTGTCAAAGGAATAGAATGATTGACTTGAGTGGGAAGTTGTGTATAACCTAAAGATTCGGCACAACTCTTCATAGGCATCACATTCGAATCCACAATGTGTGCAATACCACGCAAAATATCAATTCCATTCTTATCACTTTGAAGCATATGTTTTAGACCCTCAATTAAAGGAAGAGCTTGACTATCGGGGTATTATTGAGACATCCATTGTCGAAAATCGTCAAATTGGTTATCCAATTTCGCAAGTTGTTCTACAGAAACCTCATGGAGAGCTTCTTCATCATTAGGAGGATTAGAGGAATTACCCATGTCCTCGTTAAAAAGACTACTCAAATTAGGTTCCATCTCCTTAGTAATTAAACCTTGGAATGACTTAATTCTATGGCTTCGTCTAATGGGAATGGTGTAAGTAGGGCTTATTGTTGTAAAACTCGTGCACTAGAGAGAGAGAGAAAATTTTGAATTTTAGAGGTAGCAATTTTCAGTAAAATCAGCCAATCTTCTAGATTTAGGCTGTTAAATGCAATCACGAAAATCTCCCGAAATTTCAAAAAAAATGTCAGGGACCGTGGCGCTCGGAGTGCACACGGTCCTCGCAACTTTTTTTGAAATTTGCAGGGATGAAAGTTATGATGATTTTAGAGCTAATCTGAAAAAATTGAGTGATTTTATGATCTGTAGATAGGCCAAATTAAAGTTGCAATCTCAAAATTGAACCCTACCCAGATTGTCGAAAAATGCAAAATTTGAATTTTGAAAAAGAGAGGGAAACTGAAATTTTGAATTTTATGATTTTAGAGGGAATACCAAAGGCAATGCAAGTTTTGAAATTTAAAAGTTGACTCAATTTCACGCAAAATTCAATTTTGAAAGCGGAAATCAAAGTTGTTGTAATTAAGTACTTAATTTCAAAAGTCACAAATTGCAAGAATTTGAATAAAGCACTGAAATTTCGAATGAATGCAAACACACTTTTCAGATTTAAGACAGTAAGAACACAATTTTGACACAAAATTTCAATTTCAATGATTTTTGA
Source organism: Cryptomeria japonica (assembly GCF_030272615.1). NCBI lineage: Eukaryota > Viridiplantae > Streptophyta > Pinopsida > Cupressales > Cupressaceae > Cryptomeria > Cryptomeria japonica. Next base: position 84,456,232 of record NC_081411.1, on the reverse strand, counting down.
ATGATTAGGAGCCTTAAACCAAGCAATCACAAGACCAACTTTGATTATAATTTTGAAAGTGTTATAATTGATAAAATCAGCCAAAATTCTGGATTTTAGCAGGAAAATACAGTAAGATCTTGCTCCTGAAATTTCGGAAAAAATGTCGAGGACGATGGTGCTCGGAGTGCACATGGTCCTCGCAACTTTTTTCCAAATTATCAGGGATGAAAGATATTGTGATTTTATTTTGGAATCCAAAGTTACAGCTGATTTGGAGATGTTTTGATCAGTGAAATTGTCGGACAAAGGTTGAATCAAGAGGGTTTCAAAAATTAGGGTTTTGACACTTAACCACTTAATTTTCAAAATTAAAGCACAAATATGAATTGATAATTTGTAATAGAAGGGCAGATCTGAAGCAAGCATTAACAATTAAACATTTCGCAAGCTCAATTACTAAAAAGAAAATTTAGGGTTTTTATGCAATTAACCTCTAAAATTTGCAAAAGATTAAACATGGAAATGTAATCAAGGCAGACAATTTTCAGATCTAACCATGAATAATTAGAAAGGATGTTCATGTCAGGTTCACCAAAATGTAAAGCGGAAAATCGATCGAACCCTAGTTGCTCTCGCCTCTTCCAACTCCAAGGAGAGAGAAGGGAGGTTACTAGGGTTGACGGTTTTCACTTTGGGGAGACTTTACATTCAAAAGAGGGGTTGAAACCCACAAGATCCAATCCCACACAATGCAAGATTGGATTCTAAATGTGTTTCAAGGGTTAAGACAGCAAGGCTACCCTCTTTTGTAAATAATGTTGATAGAAGAATTAAGCTAGGAATGCATAGAAAGTGAGAAAGATTCGCTTATTAGCTGAGATAGGGATATAGGATGAAGCTGTGGACCTGGAATTAGCAGTAAAATGTCGATACGGTGCTATCCTGCAAATTTGAGCAAAAGTTGACGGGACGATGGTGCCCGGCGTGCACACGGTCCTCTGAAAAATCCGCGAAATGAAGGGGGATCTGTTCGTCTCTGCACAAGGATTCCAGATCTCCAATTTCAACCGCATACCTGCAACCTACACACAGAAAAACGAAGATGATTGGGGGGTTAGGGATTAGGGGTTTTCCTTTAGGTCAAACCCCGGTTTTGGAATTAACCAAGAAATGAGAAATGCTATAAATGTAAATGATTGTAATGTAAAACATGTACTAATACGTTTTTGTAAGGATGTTTGTATCCTTATGTGTGAAGGTATAGATGTTGTTGTTTGTTGTATGTTGTATGTAGTATGTAGTATGTAGCATGTAGTAAGTGATCTCCTCTTCAATGGTTGAATCCTTGTCTTGAATGCAACACTTAGCCTTGAATGGAGACTTAGAATGATCAATAGCTTGAAAGAATGCTTGAATGCTTGAATATTGTTTCCACGCTTTTTCCATCTTACCAAATGAGAGAGGAAAATGTAGTTTATATACTTGTCAATTAGGGTTAATAGACTGATTTTCCCGACCTTAGGGCTACCAGGAAATGATATTTTCCATTTTGCAAACAAAAAGACCCGAAGTCCCATAGGAGACCGGGCCCAAAATAGGGCTAGGGACCAGGGCGCTGGGTGCCATGGTCCTGGGGGACCAGGGCGCTAGGCGCTCTGGTCCCACCTCCCGGGCCAGTAGGGTGCAAAGGAGGTTCAGGCCAGGGTGCTTGAAAAATGCAGTTTTTGGTGTCGTGAGCAAGTTTCGGGGTCTCCATTCAGGTTCCGTGTTGCGTCGCCATCGTGAAGACCGAAATGCAGTCAAAATTGTAAGTGTCACAATTTTAGGACGCTACAGGATGACATTCTTATTTTCAATAAGACAAGGGAGGAACATATGTTGCATTTGAGACAAGTTTTGCAGAGACTAAGAGAAGAAAAGTTGTTGATAAATCTTAAGAAGTGTAGCTTCATGAAGGAAGAATTGGTATAGTTGGGATTTGTTATATCTATGGATGGATTGAAGATGGACCCTGAAGAAGTAAAAGCAATTGTGGAATGGCCTACACTGGAAAGCATTGGAGAGGTAAGATCATTTAACAAATTGAATAATTTCTACTATAAGTTTATCAAAAATTTCAGTTCAGTTTATGGCTCTATGACTAAGACAATGAGGGGAGATAGAAAAGAATTCAAGTGGATAGTTAGAGCAACTAAGAGTTTTTAATTGTTGAAGCAAAAGGTGACTAAGCAACCAATACTAGCTTTACCAGATTTTAGCAAAGTGTTTCAAGTGGACTATGGTGCAAGTAGAAATACAATTGGAACAATCTTAAGTAAAGAATGGAGAGAAGTTGCTTATTTTAGTGAGAATTTGAATGATGCAAGAAGGAGATATTGTGTGTAATATGATCAAGAATTTTATGTCATAGTTCAAACCTTGAATAAATGGAGACATTACTTGTTGCCTAAGGAGTTTGTGTTGTATAATGATCATCAATCTTTTCAATATTTTAACAATCAAAGTAAGTTGAATTAGAGACACATGAGATGGGTAGAACTCTTGTAGAGTTACACCTTTGTGTTGAAGTATACAAGTGGAAAGTCAAACATTGTTGTTGATGCATTGAGTAGAAGGAGGAATTTGCTGATAGAGATGAGTGTGAAAGTATTAGGATTTGAGGAGTTGAAGACCTTGTATGCAAATGACCCAGATTTCGCAAAACCTTAGAAAGAATGTAGAGAGCCGGTTATGGTGGATAGAAGTAAGTAGTTGGATTACTTCATTTAGGATGGGATGTTATTTAGAGGAGTTTTATCTGAAATTTTGATAAAGGAGAAGCATACTGGAGGATTAGCTAGACACTTTGGTGTTGACAAAATAGTGGCATTGGTGAGTGGTGTTGACAAAATGTAGCTCTTGACCTAATTGAAGACTAAACCAATTTGAACCTAACATTAAAATAAATTAAACCATAAAACTAGAATAAATAGAATGATAACCCTAAACCTAATTAAATATTAGATAAAATTAAAAAGAACCCTAAACCAGTTATATATAATTGAAATTATTCATTTAAATAATTAATTAGAAATAAATTATTCAATTAGCTTTATTTTTCATTCTTAAACATGTTTCAAACTCTAATACTAAACCTAATTGAATCCTCATCTTAATAGTAAACTAGTACCAAATAGTTAAATTTAACTAAACCATAAAATCGACCGTAAATGAAAACTCAAACTAACTTTAATCTTTATAAAGACCTAATGTAAATTGAACCCTAACCCTTAATAAATGCAAACAAATTTGAATGCCAACACTAAACCTAATTGAATACTAAACTAGATTAAGCACTAAACATAACCTTGAACCAAATTAAAATCTAACCTTAATAATAAACCACATGGAAACATGAAAATATACATGAATCAGATACCCTAAGCCTAACCAAATTAAACCCTAACCTAACACTAAACCAAATCAAAGTAGATACTAAAAGCTAATTTAACACTAAATAAAATTGAAGACTAACCCTTATTAAATTAGAGTTAGTGTTATGATCCTAACCCTAACCATAAATCTACATTTAATCTGAATCTGAACAATAAACCAAATTTAATAATAAATCTAATTCAACTTTATCCCTAAATCTCATTCAACACTAAGACTAAACCTAGTTGAACATTCAATTTAACCCTAACCTAAATATTAAAAAACAAGAAGTCTAATCTTAAACCTAATATAACTCTAACCCAAACAATAAACTAAATTAAAATGTAACCCTCAACAGAATTGAAGACTAAACCATACTCAACCCTAACATTAAACCATATTGAACCTTAACACTAAACCAACAATAGATAAAATTGAATCCAAATTTTATATTTTATTGAATACTTAATTAAATTAAACCTTAACCCTAAACAAAATTAAAGCTAAATCTTAAACCAAATTGAACCCTAACCTAACACTAAATCCACTTCAATCATAACCATTACTACATTATGTGAACTATTTTAATACCAACCCTAACCTCGAAATTAAACCCTAGCCCTAGGTTTAAATCAAATTGAACTATAACTCTAAACGATATTGAGCCCTACACCTAAACCTAATTAAGAATTTAACTAAATTAAACTCTGAGCGTAACATTAAACCAAATTGAACCCTAAAACTAAAGCAAATTCACCGCTTTAGCTAACATTAAATTAAATCCAACATTTACCCTAAACCTATAATTGAACATTATAATTAAACTAAACTCCAAGCCTAATTTCATCAGTTCAATTTAGACATTAATTAAGCTACAAAATCACTCTAAGTTCAACTATGATTAGGTTTCTATTTAAGTTAGAGCTCAAAAAAGGCTGCAATTAATATTTGATTACAACTACCATTGTAGTAGCATTAAGATTATGATAAAATTAGGATTACAGTTTTAATAATGGGTACATTTCAATTTTTATTTTGTTTAATAAGAGTTCACTAAAATTTAATTGAAAATAATTTATTGGAATTATAACTTAATAAATATTTTTTTATATTTGTTTTTTAATAGTTTACTATGCTACTAGCTTATAAATATATTAAATTATATATAAAAAGAAAGTTTTTTGATATGAAGACTTTCATTTTTAATTTTAAAAAATTATATTATTTAACTGAAATAATAAAAAATTGAAAGATTTAATATCTCTTATATATATGTTTAGGTTTTGATAAACCACATCAAACATTCAATATGAAGTATTTAAATATGAATAGTTTTCGAATATCTTCTATAAAATCAAGCACTAATCTCTATACTAACTAAAAGGAAGTGTAAATCTTATTAATAACCTATTTTACATTTATTACTAAGGAAGCCCATATTTAATATTTTAGTTTACATTTATTGCTTAAGAAGCTAATATTTAATATTTTAGTTTTAGATGAACATTATCTAATAATGTTTTTAGATCATTTACTATTTCACGCTTCCATTTAATATTTGCATCAAGGTAGTTGTACCTACCACATCTCGCTCTTGCCTTTATAAACAAGACATTTGTACATTGTAATCTATCACAATCTCAGGGAAAAGTTCTGTATTCTTTGAGTGAAAGTTTATTGCAGATAGTGATACTGACTTGGGAGGTTTTCCTCAACTATGACGTCTCGCACTGTTTTTTCAGTATTTATTTCCTTCATATTTATACCCTTGATATTCGCGGCTGATTTGAACGATGATACCATCAATGGGCTGTCTAAGCTGCAAACTATGACCATTGATGAGTACATAAATTACATCAATCCTCCAGCGGTGCATAAATTTCAGGTTTCATTTTTACTGAAATATAATTTTTCCATTTGTGTGCATAAATTCATAAGATTCATTTTTATTTAAACTTTTTGCATTTGTATTGTTTTGTTTGTAGAACGGCAATGGAGAAAAAGTACTTTGTGTAAAATATGAAGACCAGATATCCCTTCAATCGGGAAACACTAGCGTATGCTTTTGCAGCCTTCACCTTTTTTGTTTTAATTCAATTTGTTTGTATGAGATAGATCGATCTCACAGTGCATAGTTTGTTTGTGGATTGAAGAAAGGTTCAAGGGATAATTTTGCGTACAAAAATTCGTCGGCAGAAGAGTGCCCAGAGGGAACTGTGCCCATCGTGGAGATCACACCTGAACGTGTTGAAAGAGCAGGATCTCTGAGACAATACTTAAATACAGCATTGCACGATAACACACAGAAAACTCATGAAGAAGCCAAGGTTTGATACTAATGAAATTTTTATATTAGTAAAGAAACGTCAAGGAAAATTATTTATTTTCACCCTGAACTACTTTTATCTATATTTTGTAGAGCGCAGTAGCATTTATAAGTCCAAGGGGAAGCCAAGAGATCCATGAGATCAAAGCTTCTTTCAATGTATGGCAACCTTCCGTGGACACCAGTAATTCAGTTTTTAGCGCCGCTATATTGCGTCTTCTCCATGAGAATCCTGATGAGTCAATAAACGAAGCAATGGAAGCTGGATGGATGGTCTGAATAATTACTTTCTTTGTTTATTTCTACTAGCTCTATACTTTCCATTAGTAGAAATGATACTAAGGTGTATGTAACGCCTGCAGGTTTACCCCAGTCGCTATGGTAGTCCACGCGTTACATTTTATGTTGCCCATAGGGTTTTCCGTAAAGTAATGATTTAAATGGATTTTTAGATAATTTAATATATAAAATAAATGTTTTTTACAATTTTTAATTTTGTCATAGTTTTGTAGTTGTTTAAGTTTATTCTAAAATTGTATCTGTGTCTTTTGGAGGGCGAGGAAAAAGACTGCATCGACCTATCTTGTAAAGATTTTATTTAAGAAGGAAAAGAATACTATCCAGGAATGCCAATTCCTGGTATTTCTGCATATGATGGTGCACAAATGGACAGCACCATAAGCATAAGAAGAGTAAGCACAAATATCTGTATATTTGTAGTTTCCTTAATATAAAGGGTTAGAAAACTACATTATTTACATGCTAAATTACATCTTTACAAAGTGGCTGACACTAATGTTTATATATAATTTTCAGGAAACCAGGGGTAATAATGCAAACAATCTAGTGTGGGCAGTATATTTACAAGACAAGTTAGTGGGTCATTGGCCTGCAATTCTTTTCCACGACTTGACATTTTATGGGAATTTGGCCCAAATTGGAGGACAAGTAGTGATAAGATCTGGCAAGCGAGGAACTCCGTTTCCCAAGACGGAAATGGGTAGTGGAGACTTCGCTAGAAAAGGTTTTAAGAAAGCAGCTTTTGTCAGGAACATACGATTGTTTACTAATAATGGTGCTCTTATAACTGATAGAAAAACGAATTACTTCCTAAGTAAAAGACATTGTTATGGTATAAAAGGATATGTGAAACAAGATGACTATTGGGGGCATCATATATATTATGGAGGTCCTGGAGGTAATGCTGGTTATTGTACGTATTGAAATACTTTTGCCCCAAAGCATGAATGATATGAAGCCGAGTGTGTGAGCTGCACAGCAGCAGAGAAATAAAATATATGCACTTAAATGTACTTTCTGGTGTATTTGAATCGTGTATCTTTTTCTTCGAAGTGCGTTCTGTTAACTCCTTGCAAATATTATTAGCCTTCTTTTTCTTCAGGAAGTGTTTTTGTTATTTTTCATTCTTACTGGAAGTGCCAATGGTGAGCAAATTAACTTAGTTTAAAAGCCCGTGTTTCGGACTTAGTATTTATTCAATAAAACTTTCATACATAAAATATCTAAGTGTTTTTTTTGGTTTGTACTTTGCAATAGCAGAAATGGAAGCAAAGGAAAACAAGAAAATCCATGAAATAAAAGCTGTCTTCAATATATGGGAGCCTTCTGTGGAGTCCGGTTTTGGTTTTAGTAGCAGTCAAATGTGGGTTTGTTTTAGTTCACAAAATAAAACAATGGCGATTTCCTTTCAATTTGAAAAATTAATAGAAATCAATACATAGTAATGATAGTCATGTGATCCAGGAGGATTCACTTATAACAAATTTGCAAAAAAAGAATCTGAAATGGCAGCTTCTTTACCGGGGATTAGAACCCCCAAACCTCTCCTGCGAGCTACACTCTCCACCATTACAGAGCATTATCGATGCTAATCTATATTTGTCGTGGGTTGCATTTATAGAGGCGAAATCCGACCCCATCTCCCGCTTTCCATGATCCACCATTGTAGCCCACAAGAAAGTTTGAGCACTTTGCGGGCAGTTTACTATTTAGTTTCTATTTTGCGGTGATCTAATATATAAGGGGGCTTGATTCACCCCCTCATAAACGGAAGCTTCAACAAATTCGAGCCATAAACGATATAAAGTTTGAATTGCCAACCTATAATGGAGAACTAGATGCATAGAAGCTTGATTATTGGATAAAATAAGTTGAAGTTTATTGCAGGACCAATAAAATAAGTTGAAGTTTATTGCAGGATTCAAAAGTTTATCGATGATGCTTCAAAGATCTAGTTAGCCACTATTCACTTGGGAGGCACAACCTTAATCTGGCGGGAGAGCAGAACTCGGGAAGATCTTAGCCAATATGGTAAAATAATTTCTTCTTGGTTTGAGTTTACAACTGCACTTAAGAAACAATTTTATCCATTAAGTCACATGTAAAAAACAATAATGAATTGACAATCATTAAGGCAAGAGAAAGGACAAACTATGCAAGAATATACAGAGGAGTTTAGGAAAAGAGCTTTAATTTTGGGCATTCTTTTATACACTCAAGAAACTTTGTTAAATTATATAGGTGGATTACATGAGAATTTGAGACATTAAATACTTATGTTTAATCCAACTAACCTTGATGAAGTTAGTGTACAAGCTATCCATTTGGAAAAAATCTCAAGGAATAGCCATGACAATCTTTTAATGAAATCCGATAAACAGAAAGGGAGCAAGAAAGAGAAGGAAAAAATACAACGGGTAGCTTCTATGAGGAAAGATGTGGAGAAACCTTACTACTCACACTGCAAAAGGAAAGGGTACAAGGATGCAAAGTGTTAGAAATTGCATCCTGATGATGTAACCAAGATCATAGTTGTGGGTATAAAAGGTATTGTTCTTGTTGCCATTTCTAGTTCCCATGCTTCTTCTATAAAGTGTAATGAGATCCCTGTTAAAAGTAAAAGGAACTGTTTCATATAAGGGATATTATAAAACAAAGAAAAAATGATACACTCATAGATAGTGTATCACAAGTGAACTTAATATCTGAACAAGTCGTTAAGCAGTTTGGATTCAAACTAACACCTCATCCTAAATCATATCCATTGGGTTGGGTGCATGATAATGCTTAGCTACATGTATCAAAACAATGTAAACTCTAATTTGCAATCATGTCTAAGTTTGTAGATGAGATAGAGTTAGATGTAATTCCACTTGACATCTGTGGGATGGTTCTAGGAAGTCCTTATTTGTATGATAGAAAGGTCATTTTCTATAGGGAACATAACATGTATCATTTGTTCAAAGATGGAATTGAACTCATTGTGAAAGCTCATTGCATGAAGAATGATAGATCTATTGTAAACATAGGGCATTTGAAGATTATTTTAAATATAAGCAATACATTAACCCTTATGTCTGTAACAGCTAGTGATATCAAGCATAAAGATGAAATAATCCCTGATCATGATAAAGTATCATAGAAAGCACAGTGTGAGGATTAGTTGCAACCACATTTAAGACTTTATCCCAATGTGGTAAAAGAGGGTTTGAATGATTCATTTTCTAATGATGTTCCTATTGAGGAAATCCAAGATGTTGATACTTTTAATTTGGCATCATTCTATTCAGCACTGTTGCTTATTATTCTACTAGTTAGTTCTATGTGGTTGGTGGATGCGACAATGAATATTAATGAATATATTATTAATTGTATCAGCAGCGCTATCTATTTTTTCATTTTGTTTGGCATGGGTTAGGTGCTCAGAATTCCAGCGGATTGAACACATGATATTAGACAAGTGAGGTGACAATGCGCTCACTTAACATCCATGTAAAGCGGACCTTTTGGTGGTCCAAAACTTCTCAATTGGGCAAAAATTGATAAAATTATAAGCGACTGAGAGGGGAGGTGAATCAGTACAAGCAAAAACCACAACACAAATCTGATCACCACTTTAAATAACTTAGAGCTTAATAAACACAAGAGAAATATCAGCATATAAGCCAACACCCAATATAGCAAGCTCCACATAACACAAGGAATTATACATGAAAACCCAAAAGAGAAAAACGATGGTGGGATTTAGTACCCACAAGATTCACTATCGACAGAATAGAAATCTTGTTGTTCAGTCATAAGAACATCTTGAACCTATATATCCTCAGTATGATCTTTCCTTTCCTCATCAGTACCGGTATCATCATGTAGAATTATAACTGTTTCAATTTAAACATTTACTGGTTATGTCTTTTCTCCTTCGTCTATCGGTTGGTTTCCCATAACAATATCATCAAGTGTAAAATCACTGATATCAACAACGTTTGAAATATCTTCTATCTCAAACTTATCTGGTTGCTCTTTCTCATGAGGAATCAAAACCAATAATTTCTTCAATATCAACTTAGTTTCCATATGAACTTATTGGGTCTCACCAAGTAACAATCTTATCAATCTATTCTTGGATCTAAAAGATGATTAAGCCTTTGCAAGAATTTCATCTATCTCCTCCTTTGTGGCTTCAGGTTGCAAGTTTTTAAGAATAAATTCAATAAATTCTCTATCTTGTTTCATGGTTGCCTGTCATCTAGAATCAAGCTTATCATGCAAAGAATTTGACATTTTATGGGAACTTCATCGAAATTGGAGGACAAGTAGTGATACGATCTGGCAAGCGAGGAACTCCATTTCCCAAGACGGAAATGGGTAGTGGAGACTTCGCTAGAAAAGGTTTTAAGAAAACAACTTTTGTCAAGAACATACGATTGTTTACTAATAATGGTGCTCTTATAACTAATAGAAAAATGGATTACTTCGTAAGTAAAAGACATTGTTATAATGTACAAGGATCTATGGAAAAAGATGAGTATTGGGGGCATCATATATATATTATGGAGGTCCTGGAGGTAATGCTGGTTATTGTGTGTATTGAAATACTTTTACCCAAAAGCATGAATGATATGAAGCCGAGTGTGTGAGCTGCATTGCAGCAGAAAAATAAAACGAGGAGATTTATTTTATGATGTACGGGGTACCCACATTAGTATTTATTCAATAAAACTTTCATACATAAAATATCTATAAGTGTTTTTTTTGGTTTGTAATTTGCAATAGCAGAAATGGAAGCAAAGGAAAACAAAAAAATCCATGAAATAAAAGCTGTCTTCAATATATGGGAGCCTTCTATGGAGTCCGGTTTTGGTTTTAGTAGCAGTCAAATGTGGGTTTGTTTTAGTTCTCAAAAAGAAACAATTAATAGAAATAATACATAATAGAAATAAAAATCATAGTCATGTGATGCTATGTAGCTATTTACTTTCAATCTGAAAAATTAATAGAAATAATACATAATAATGATAGTCATGCGATCCAGGAGGATTCACTTATAACAAATTTGCAAAAAAAGAATCTGACGTGGCAACTTCTTTACCGGTCAGGCTATTGCAGTTTCATTGGTGCAAATTTTTGATTGGGTATTCGAAACCCCAAACCTCTCCTGCGAGCTACACTCTCCACCATTACACAACATGATCCACGCTAATCTATATTTGTCATGGGTTGCATTTATAGAGGGGAAATCGGACCCCCATCTCGTACTTTCCATGCTCCACCATTGTAGCCCACAAGGAAGTTTGAGCACTTAGTGGGCAGTTTACTATTTAGTTTTTATTTTGCGGTGATTTAATATTTAAGGGGGCTTGATTCACCCCCTCATAAATCGAGACATCAACCAATTCGAGTCATAAACGATATTAAGCCTCAGTTAAAAGATTATAAGGTTTGAATTAGGGGTAAGTCAATTATTATATTGTTATCCGCTATTTAGCATGTAAAATAATATATAAAAGGGGGAATTTCTTTGTAATGGGACATTGGTGATTAGATAGGGAGTTGAGGAGAATTCTTTTGGGATAACACATTCGATAATTTCTCTTGTGTGCAGATTTTTGTAATCCCTAAGACATTGTCTTTGAGTGTAATTGCGTCGTGAGGTGATTGAAGCCTAATCCAAACAGAGGAGTACGCAGAAGTCTTTCAGTGAAAGAGGAGACTCTTGGAGATATTTTAATGCAAGTTTAAATCTTGGATGATGTAATAAGGTGATTAATACTTGGCGTCATCAATAAAGCTTGTGCTCATATTGAGTGAACTCCGTTATCAAGCTTGTGATCTCTCTTCTTCTCTTCTCTCTTATTTTCTTTAAGTTTTGATTCCTTGTTTCTTTTATTTTGTTATGCCAACAATTAAGTGAATGTAGCTTTTTTAATTTCAATGGATAAAAAAACTATAACCACGTAATTTTATTTGCGATCAGGATAAATCTATTTAAATTTAATTTGTAAGCCTTAATTATAGATCAAGTGGTATCAGAGCAGTTTGAGGAAATTGTAAGTGGTGGATGCTAAACAGGTTGAAATGAAAGCAAGGAGAAGGTGTACTTGAATAGTTTAATCCAGAGATCGGATCGAGGCGAGTTACTCAAAGATCAACCATGGAAAAACAAAAGAAGGAAAACATGTTAGTCCTAAACTCTTTGAGAATGAAGAACAATTTTGTAAAGTATTCCTAGACATGAAGATGATGGTGGAAGAGTTGTGCAAGTATAGACAGAAGAAAAAGGAAATAAAGGACAAAAAGAAGAAGGAAGGTGAATCCCCTTCGAAATATGACAAAGGCAAAGGATTAGGAGTTGGTAGTGACTCTCCTGAACCTCCATCCCCGTCTTCTTCATCTGGACTTCTTCTTCATCCTCTTTATCTACTTCTTCTGCTTCTTCCCCCAAAAAGAAATAATCTGTACAGTCCAAATCTAACTCACCTTTGTTGAAACTTGATGTAAAATTTGAATTGCCAAACTATAATGGAAACCTAGGTGGAGAGAAACTTGATTATTGGATAAAACAAGTTGAGGTTTATTGCAAGATTCAGTTTCTTTTATCGATGATGCTCCAAAGATCTAGTTACCCACTCTTGACATCGGAGGCACAACCTTAATTGGGTGGGAGAGCAGAACTCAGGAAGATCTTAGCCGATATGGTAAAATAATTTCTTCTTGGTTTGAGTTTACAAGTGCACTTAAGAAACAATTTTATCTGTTAGTTCACATGCAAAAAGAAACCCTAAAGGGATAAAGAATTTTTAATAATTAGAATAATTATTAAATAACTACAATATTATTTAATGCCTAAGTTTAGCTTAAGCATAAAGTATAATAGACTAATAATTAAATAAATATTTATTAGCTAATACAAGATAACTCTAACAGGGGTCATATGACATCCTAATGGGTCATAGAATACCATATGACCCCTTAGGACACCATATGACCCCTAACGGCACCATATGACCCCTTATGACACCATATGACCCCTAACAACACCATATGGGGTCCTAAGGGGTCATATGGTGTCCAAAGGAGTCGTATGGTGTTCTATGGCCCCCTAGGACACCATATGACACCTTTTAACATCCTAGTACATGACATGATCACTTGCGACACCATATGATGCCTCAAAACACAATATGGTATCGTTAGGGGTCATATGGCATCCTAAGGGGTCATATGGTGTCATTAGGGATCATATGGTTTCCTAAGGGGTCATATGGCATTCTATGACCCACTAGGATACCATATGACCCCTTATGATAGCATATGGCCCCCAATAACATCATATAACCCCTGGGACACCATATATTGTCGTTAGGGTTCATATGGTGTCCTAATGGGTCATAGAATACCATATGACATCTTAGGACACCATATGATCTATAACGACACCATATGATGCCTTAGAACACCATATGACCCCTAACGATAACATATTGTGTCTTGAGGGCTCATATGGTGTCACAAGTGGTCATGACATGTACTAGGATGTTAAAAGGGGTCATATGGTGTCCTAGGGGGTCATCAAACACCATATGACCCCTCAGGAAACCATATGACCCCTTAGGACACCATATGGTGTCGTTAGGGGTCATATGGTGTCCTAATGGGTCATATAGTATTCTATGACCCATTAGGATGCCATATGACCCCTAACGACACCATATGGTGTTGTTAGGGGTCCTATGGTATCCTAAGGGGTCATATGGTGTCATAAGGGATCATGTGGTGTTCTATTGCCTCTTAGGACACCATATGACCCCTAAGAACACCATATGGTGTCTTGAGGGGTTGTATGGTGTCTTTAAGGTTCATATGGTGTCGTTAGGGGTCATATTGTGTCCTAAGGGGTCATATGGTGTCCTTAGGGGTCATATGGTATCCTTAGGGGTCATATAATGTTCTATGACCCCTTAAGACATGTCATATGGTGTTTTTAGGGGTCATATGTTGTCCTAAGGGGTCATATGGTGTTCTATGACCCATTAGGACACCATATGACCCCTAACAACAGCATATGACATGTCCTAAGGGGTCATATGGTGTCGTTATGGGTTATATGGTGTACTAAGGGATCATACGGTGTCCTAAGAGGTTATATGGTGTTCTATGGCCCCTTAGGACACAATCTGACCCGTTAGGACACCATATGACCCCTAAGGACACTATGGTGTCCTAAGGGGTCATATGGTATTGTTAGGGGTCATATGGTGTTCTATGACCCCTTAGGATACCATATGACCCCTAACGACATGATATAGTGTGCTAAGGGGTCATCTGATGTCATTAGGGGTCATATGGTGTCCTAAGGAGTTATATGGTGTTCTATGACCCCTTAGGACACCATATGGTGTCATGAGGGGTCATATGGTGTCATATGGGGTCATATGGTGTCCTAAAGGGACACAGAACACCATATGACCCCTTAGGACACCATATGGTGTTTTTAGGGGTCATATAGTGTCCTGAGGGCTCATATGGTGTTCCAAGGGGTCTTAAAACACCATATGACCCCTTAGGACACCATATGTTGTCATTATGGGTAATATGGTGTCCTAAGGTGTCATAGAATACCATATGTCCCCTTAGGACACCATATGGTGTCGTTATGGATTATATTATGTTGTATGGGGTCATATGGTGTCCTAAGGGGTCATAGAACATCATATGACCCCTTAGGACACCATATGACCCATTAGGAAATTATATGACCCCTTAGGACACCATATGGTGTTTTTATGGATTATATTGTGTTGCATGGGGTCATATGGTGTCCTAAGGGGTCATAGAACATCATATGACCCCTTAGGACACCATTTGACCCATTAGGAAATTATATGACCCCTTAGGACCCCATATGGTGATGTTAGGAGTCATATGGTTTCCTAAGGGGTCATAGAACACCATATGACCCCTTAGGACACCATTTTGTGTCGTTAGGAGTCATATGGTGTCCTAAGGGGTTATAGAGCACCATATGACCCCATAGGACATAATATAACCTCTAACAACACCATATGACCCCTTAGGACACCATATGGTGTCATTAGGGTTCATATGATGTCGTGTGGGGTCATATGACGTTCTAAGGGATCATATGACCCCTTAGGACACCATATGACCCCTTTGGATACCATATAGTGTTGTTAGGGGTCATATGATGTTTTAAGGGGCCATAAAACACCATATGACCCCTTAGGACACCATATGGTATCATTAGGGGTCATATGGTGTCCTAAGGGGTCATAGAAGACCATATTTCCCCTTAGGACACCATATGACCCCTTAGGATACCATGTAGTGTAATTAGGGGTCATATGGTGTCCTAAGGTGTCATAGAATACTATATGACACCATATGACCCATAAAGACACCATATAACCCCTTAGGACACCATATGACCCTTAACGACACCATATGACCCCTTAGGACATGATATGGTGTTGTTAGGGGTCATATGGTATCCTAATGGGTCATATGATATTGTAAGGGGTCATATTGTATTGTAAGGGGTCATATGGTGTCTTAAGGGGTCATATGGTGTCATGAGCATCAAGCCAACCAATACCCTCAACCCTATCTATCCTAAACAATGTTCCATCAATCTTGTACCCCATACCGTAAACCTTATATCGTGGAAACTATTATCTAAATCCTATATAGGGGAGGGAGAAAAAGGAGGGGAGAGGGAAGAATAAAGAGAAAGAGAGATCTACGAAGAAAGGAAGAGGTGGGTAGGGAGTGGCTGAGAGACCTAGAGAGGGAAGAGTCGATAGGTGAGGGAGAGAGAATAAAATAAGAGAGATAAGTTGACAAAGAGATAAAGAGGGGTAAGGAGGTAGAAAGGAAAGAATTGGAGATGAGAGAGATATAGAGGTGAGAGATCTAGAGCCTAGGAAGAGAGAGGTGAGATACCTTAGGTGGAAAGATAGAGGTGAAGGAGATACAGGGGGATTAAGAGACAAAGAGGGAGATGTAGATATGTAAAGATGGAGAGAAGGAAAAAAATAGGTATGGAAAGAGAGGTTAGGAGGTAGAGGTATTCATTAAGAGAACACATAGAGAGAGAAGAGAGATGGAGGGAGAGAAGGTGAGACAGAGAGGGAGAGAGTATAGGAGAGACCTAGAGAGGGGAGAGAGAAGAAAGGGGGAGTAATAGGTCTATATTTTTTGGTAGATAAAGAGGTAATGAGAGAGATAAGAGGAAAGAGTTAAAAAAGGGAGATGGGTAAGGGGTGATGGAGAGAGAGAGGTGGAGAGGAATGGAGAGAAATAGGGAGGGGATAAATAGAGAGATGTGATATGTAGAGCATGAGAGAGAGAGGTTAAATAACTAGATAGGAGAGATAGAGGAGAGATAGATAGAGGGACTTAAAGATAGGTGCCTAATGAGACATTAATGGATAAGTATAGAGTTGGAGAGGTAATGAGGGAGAAACCTAGAAATTTGAGAGAGGGAGGTAGAGAGAGTAGGAGGGAGACGTGACGACCTAGGCAATTGAGAGAGGGAATAGATATAAGAGAAAATAGATGACTAAGAGGGGATGGATGGAGAGGTAGACATGGAGGGATTTAGAGACCTAAGGAATGAGGAGATAGATAGGTTTGGAGAAAGAGAATAGAGGGAGAGAGTTCATAAATGGATAGGGGTAAGGGAGATGGAGAGAAATGTGGAGATGGGGAAGAGAACTAGAGGGTGGACAATTAATTAGGTGAGATACCTAGAGGGGGAGAGAGAGGTGGGTAATAATATAGAGAGGGAAAGGTAGTGAGGTGAATATGGAGGGAGAAAGAGACCTAGATATGGGGAGAGAGCAGATAGAAGGGATAGGTAGTGGCCAAGAGAATGGAGAGGGAGGGGAGTGAAACAATAATAGAATGAGAGAGAAGAAGAGATAGGGAGGGAATCCGAGATAAATATGGGGTTAAGGAAAGAATGGAAGGTAGAGAGGCTGGGTTTACCTAGAGAGGGGAGAGATAAGTGAGAGAGACAAGAGAGGGATAGAGATAGGTCTAGAGTTTGGGGACGATAAAGAGAGAGATACATAGCTAAAGAATGTTAATAGGAGCATGCTGATTACTAAAATTTGACTGTCTAAAATTTAATATGATCCTCTTAAAACTAGAATCTACATTATAAGTCCCATAGAGCTGAAAAAATACATATTGAAATTTGACTTATACTTAAATGTTATATTTCATGTATATATTCTCCTTTGAGGGTGCATTTAACTTGTGCCCAGATTGGAAAATCTACACACTCACAAAACCTTCATATTGGACAATGCTAAACATTTGGTGCATGCCAAATTTGGCACTCACCAAATGCAAACAAATGACTTTTCACATTTGGCGAGTGCCAAATTTGGCATGCGCCAAATGTGAAAATTCAAAATTTTGCATTTGGCGAGCACCATATTTTGCGCTCACCAAATGGTTTGGATTTGAAACCACCAATCCTTTGGGTTGGATTGTACTTGAGCATCCAACCCAAAGGGTTGGATGACCATTTCAGGCATGAGACATGTTTTAATCAGAAGATTAAAAAAATTCACATATTTTTGGCCATGCTCTCCATCAAGTTTGCACATGTTTCAATGAAACTAAAAAAAAAACACCATAGAAACCGCAATATGTCTCTTAGCTATCCAAGCATATAATTTTTTTCGCATTTTTATTTCATTAAGGCTTTCATCTATAATTTCTTTTGTTAGTGTGTCCATTTCATCTATAGAAACCTCCCTCTCTCTCTCTATTTTAGCTAATTTCTAATTGAAGTGTTTTTTAATGTTTTTTAAAAAAAGTTGACATTTTAGGAGGGCCACAAAAGACGCTATGTTATGTTTTTTTCATAAAAACAAGACCACTTTTTGTGGCCCCCCATTTTGAATCCCTTAATCTCCACCATTTTTAGAATAAATTAGTAGTTTATAAATTAGACTCAAAGCACTTTGACTCTTGTTCTTGATGCATCTTCAAATTTGGAGTGTAACTATCTTCAATTTTTCATTGAAGTTCAAACTTTGCTGATTTTAGAAAAAAATGGCATCTTAAGACCCCCTTTTGGTACCACAACTTGGTGCACATACCCTCTAGTGGTATCGTGTGATGTAATTTTTGAAATTAATGGTTTATGGGTTTAGGGTTTAGCCAACCTTGTAAATAAGGTTGATGAGCTGTATTTATAGGTGACTTATTCATTTAATTTGGGTATGGATGGGTATGGGTGGTTATGTCTGCATTTTTAGAGAAGGATTATGTGCATATAGAGTCATATCATTCGGGTGAAGGTTGGAAAGGTTTTGTGTTATAGAGTAGATCAGTGCTTAACCAGAACTATATCAGGCATTAGTAGATGCTACTTTCATATATCATTTCTTTCTTGATTATAGTATGATGTTTATGTAAGTTAGTGAGACTTCCCTTTATGATGAGAAGTGTGCTCTAGGTTGTTGGCCTTTCTACAAGTGCAAACCCCATTGTAATCATTCATAATACTACTGTAGAGTATTCATCTGATTGTGGGTAGGGTTTCCCACCATGGTTTTTCCCTTTCTAGGTTTTCCACATCAAATTATTGGTGTTATGTGTGTTGTACTTTCATGTCATATATTTCATTGTGTTGTGCTCTGGTATAAGGTTTATAATTGAATTAATTGTTGGACTATTAGTAAACTAATTCACTCCCCTTCTCAGTTTACTATCGATATCAGAGAATTCTAACAATCTCTCCCTCTCTTTTCCTACATTCCTCAGCCCCTCTTTCTATCTCTCTCACTTACACACACCCGTGCTCTCTCTGTCTCTCTCACTTACACACACCCGTGCTCTCTCTCTGTCTCTCTCAGTTACACACACCCATGCTCTCTCTCTCTCTCTCTCTCTCTCTCTCTCTCTCTCTCTCTCTCTCTCTCTCACACACACACACACACACACACACACACACACACAACCCCTCCCTTCATCCCTCCCACTCTCTCACTTGGGCTCTATCAATCCCTTCTCACTCTCTAGTCTCTCCCTATCTTTGTATCAACCTCTCTCTCTAGTCTCTCCCTCTCTTTCCCTCAATTCCTACCTTCCTACCTCTGTCTCTCTATTATTGTGTCTCTCTCTCGGCCTCAATCCCTCCCTTCCTCCCTCCCTCTCACTTAGTCTCTCTCTCTCTCTAGTCTCTCCTTCTCTTTCCTTTTGGTATTTCCCTCTCTTTCCATCGCTTCTTCCCTCTCTCTCTATTTCCCCTATCTCTTTTCATCCCTTCCTCTCACTCAAGATCATCTCTTCTCTCTAGTTTCTCTCTCTCTCTTTCTCTCTCTCTCTCTCTCTCTATCCTTCCCTCCCTCTCTCACTTGGGAACTATTTCTCTCTCTGAAACCCTTCATAAAGAGAGGGAGAGACTTAAGAGAGAGAGAGAGTAACCAAGATAGAGAGGGAGGGAGAAAAAGAGATATACCTAAGAGAGAGAAAGAAAGAGAAATGTGAGGGTTGAGAAAAAGAGAGGGAGATACTTGAGAGAGAGGGGGGACAGAGGGAGGGAGGGAAAGAGAGTGACCTAAGAGAGAGAGAGGGAGGAAGGAAGGGAAGGGTTGAGAGAGATAGAGAGAGGTTGATGGAAATAGTGGTAGAGACTAGAGATAGAGAGAGACCATGTGAGAGAGAGGGAGGGAGGAAGGAAAAAGTTAAGAGAGAGAGAGAAACCAACTCAGAGAGAGGGAGGAAGGGAGGGAGACAGGTAGGGAGGGAGAGAGAGAGATAGAGAGACCAAGTGAGAGAGATGGAGAGAGAGAGAGAGCTAAAGAAATAAAGGTTGTGTGTGTGTGTATGTGTGTGTGTGTGTGTGTGTGTGTGTGTGTGTGTGTGTGTGAGAGAGAGAGAGAGAGAGAGAGAGAGAGAGAGAGAGAGAGAGAGAGAGAGTGAAGGGTAGTAAACAAAGGTAAAGAGGTAGTGTTAGATCTTAAGATTTAAAGGAGAGAGTGAGATAGAGAGAGGTATAAATGGTATAGAGGAAGAGTGATAGAGAGAAATCTATAGGTTTAGAGTTAAGGGGAGATAAAGACAATGAGATAGAGAGAATGAGAAAATTCTAATACAAGAATCTTGATTACTGAAATTTGACTAAGTCTAAAAATTTAAATGACCATCTAAAACTAGAATCTACATTGTAACTCCTAGAGATCAAAAACCACTCTCAAAATATCTTGCCAATATATACATTAAATATGACTTAAAGTATAAGAGAAAGTGACTGACTTATACTTAAACGTTATATTTCATGTATATATACATCTTGAGTTAGAATCAAATGTTATATTACATGTATATATTTGTAGAGAGTGAGTGAAAGAGAGACAATTTGCACTTTCCAAAATGGAAATGCAATTCTATTTAGCTAGTGTCAAATTTGGTGCTCGCCTTATTTAGCACAAACCAAATATATTTGGCATGACCAAACCTTAGGTTTGGCATGCCAAACCTATTGGTGCATGCCAAATATTGTGAGTACCTTATTTGGCATGCACTAAATGGCTACTTTTGGGCAAAAACAAATTGGAAACTTTTTGGTCCCCCATCTTGGTGCACTTATCCTTGTGTCCATTGTTAGAATGCACTAATACCGACATTAAAATGAGAGGGGGGGGGTAAATCAGTTTACCAATAGTCACAACAATCAATTCAATTATAAACCTTATACCGAAAGACAACACAATGAAAGATATGACATGAATGCACAACACACATAAAACCAATATTTTGATGGGAAAAACCAGAAAGGGAAAAACCACATTGGGAAACCCTACCCACAATCAAATGAATACTCTGCAGTAGTATTATGAATAATTACAATAGGGTATGCACTTGCAGAAATGCCAACAACCTAGAGCGTACTTCTTATCACAAAGGGAAGTCTCACTAACTTACATATACATTGGACTACAATTAGGAAAGAAGTGAACTGTGAAAGTAGCATCTACTGATGCCTGATATAGTTCCGGTTAAGCACTGATGTATGCTATGCAATACAAAAGCTTACCAACCTTCACTAGAATAATATAGCTTTATTCGCACATAATCCTTCTCTGATAATGCAAATGTAACCACCCATAACCATCCATACCTAGATTAGATCAATAAGTCACCTATAAATACAGATCATCAACCTTATTGACAAGGTCGGCTAAACCCTAAACCCATTAACCCATATTTAAAAAAATTACATCACATGATACCACCAGACCAATATTATGATTTATATTGCATATCATGGACCTTAAACAAATATCCAAACAATTATATCAACCATAAATTCTGCTAAGACCAAAATCCAACATGCTTCACCAACTAGTAGAAACCCTTAGTGAAATAACATAAAGTTTAATCAGATCTAAATAGGACCATCATAACAGCACGTTGCCCAATGCAAAGTCACGAAAAGGTTAGAATACAATAAATATGCAACAACAACATGATAGAAATAGACTCTATAGGTAGGACCCAAAATCCATTGACCAAGTCACCAAATAGTGCATATCGGTAAAGCTAACCGAGAATGCTAGGCAAGCCGGTAAAGCCAAAAGCTAGCCGAGTACCGGTAGATACCAAAAATGATAACCAAATCATGAACCAATAGAATATAGGAAGCATATTACCATCAGAATAAGAATCCAAAACCGATTCCAGATATCTAATCATACCAGATCAGAATCACAACCAAAACCAAGATGAACACCAAGACTAACTAGGATACACTATTGACATCAATCACAACACTAGCTCACCATATTGATGCATCCCTCCATCTCTAAGTCTCTTTCGGAGGGTGGGTAACCCCCAACTGATCTCTAAGATATTTGAAAGTGTCTTTAGGAAATGGTTTGGTTAAAATATCAACAATTTGTTCCTTAGTAGGCACATAAACCAGTCCGACTTCCATTGCTTCAACCTTTTCCTTCAAGAAATTATACCTTAGAGAAATGTGTTTTGATTTGGAATGAATTATTAGATTATTTGACATATCAATAGCAATAGTATTATCATAGTGAATAACAATAGGCTCATCATAACTTACCGTTATATCCTTTAACATTTGTTTCAGCCATAAAATATGAGTACAGTTTGTAGTAGCTGCAACATATTCTACTTCAGCAGTAGACAATGAAGTGCATGATTGTTTCTTATTATGTCATGAAACCAAATTCTTCCCAAGAAGTAATGCACCACTAGTAGTGCTCTTTCGGTCATCCACATCTCCTACCTAATTAGAATCTATATATGCACATAATGTGAAGTCATCATCCTTAGGATACCATAACCCAAAGTCTCTTGTACTTGCCAAAGATCTGAATATCCTCTTGACAACAATATCATGAGTTTATCTAGGATCTACCTGAAATATAGAATTAATGAAAACAAAATTCATTATATCATGTATTGTCTAAGTTAGGTACAAAAAACCACTAATCAATGATTTGTATATACTCGGATTCACTTTAGGGGATTCATCATCCTTTGATAATTTGCAACTAGTTATCATAGGAGTACCAACATGTTTAGAATTCTCAAGTCCAAATTTCTTAAGTAACTCCTTCACATACTTAGTTTGACAAATGAAAATACCTTTATCAGTCTGAGTAATCTGCAAACCTAAGAAAACTTTTATCTCACCAATCATAGACATTTCAAATTCATTCTTCATATCATTAGAAAATTTCATGCATACACCTTCTTCTCCTCCAAAAATGATATCATCCACAAAGACTTCAATAATCAGTATATCATCATGTTCAATTTTGTAATATCAGTTACTATTAGCATTACCTTTGCTAAAACCAAGTTTTGAAATATACTTATCCAATCTAGCATACCATGCTCTAGGGGCTTGTTTTAGTCCATATAAAGCTTTCTTCAATCTGCAAACCATGTCATTTCTTTTGATAAATAAAATCCATCTGGTTATTCAATGTAAAATTCCTCTTCAAGATATCCATTCAAAAATGCACATTTAACATCCATCTGATATACTTTGTAGTTCTTGTGTGAAGCATAAGCAAGAAAAAGTCTTACCGCTTCAATTCTAGCAACCAGGGTATAAGTCTCTCCATAATCAATTCCTTCTTCCTGTGAATAGCCTTTGTAAACCAATATAGCCTTATTATTTACAACTTGACCTTACTCATTCAATTTATTCCTGAAAAACCATTTACTTCCAATAATGTTCTTGTCTTTAGGTCTAGGTACTAGTTCCCATGTCTTATTCTTTTCAACCCGATCTAATTCCCCTTCCATTGCTTTTATCCAATTTTCATCCTTACTTGCTTCAATAAATGATTCCAGTTCAATTTGAGAAATTAAACTTACCTCTTCAGTAGCCAACCTTCTCCTAGTCACCACACCTTTCCTTTTATCTCCAATGATTTGATCTTCAGAGTGATTTAGTTTTGCATACCAGATGTAAACTCACCATCGTGATCTGATCTCAAGCATTTTATCTTCAATCCTATCTCAGTCTCAACCATAGATTTAAAGATTTTGAATTTCTCCAGAGCTTTAGATTTTCCTTTCAAAAATGCTACCCACATGATTCTAGAATAGTCATCAATAAGTAACATAAAATGTCTATCACCTAGAAAACTTTTAGCCCTTGCCAGTCCACACAAATTAGTATGAATAAGATCAAGAACTTCATTATATTTATCATGTATACTTCTGGAAGAAGTTGTAACTTGCTTACCCATTTGACATTCTCTACATATCAGATTATATGGTTTAACAATTTTGGGCAAATCCCTAATAGCCGATATTGAACTGATCTTCACTATGCAATAAAAATTTACATGACACATCCTCTCATGCCATAAACAACTTTCGTCAATCTGAGAAATCAAGCAACCTTCTCACTGGAGTTCAAATGAAAGATATTAACTTTGGTCTGAGTTACGGAAGCAATCTCCAATCCAAATTTATTGACGATATTACATTTTCCATCTTTGAATTGCAAATGAAATCCTTTATCCACCATATGACCTACACTTAAAATTTTATGCTTTAAGCACTTAAACATAATAAAAATTATCGCTATTTGTCTTAGCATCCAATGATATTGTTCCTTTGCCTTTGATCCTGCATGCCTTGTTGTCTCCAAATTTGACCAATCCACCATCAAATCGTTGCAATGTAAAAAAGTTTCTGTTGTCACCAGTCATGTGATGCAAGAAACCACTATCCATAACCCATTCATCCTTCTCTTCAATTTTTGTAGCTTAAGCCTTTTCTTCAGTATGAGTTGTTTCAATGACAGATTTTGGAGAATCATCCTTAATAGCAATAAAGACCCAATCTTTCCTGGATGAGGCTCCATTACAAGATCCACTCATAGGGTCATCATCATCATCATCATCATCATCAGTAATACTGAAATAATCACCAACCTAATAACATGATTTATCCTTATTTCTTTTGAATCTAGGTGTGCTCTGATATTTAGGATTAGGCTTATAATTCTTCATAAATCTTTCATGATTCCTAGTAGCTCTTTCAGGGCATCTAGATGCAAAATGACCAATCTTATTACATGAAAAATATTTAAAAGGGACTTTTCCTTAATACTTCTTTCCAATCTATCTTCTTCTTACCAGAGGCAGATGCTTTAAATGTAGTCTTAGTTTTAGTAGCACTCTGATCTCCAAGTTCTTCAAGTTCAAAAGCAGTCAATTTCCCAAGTAATGTATCTTTGGTCACAGGGGTACTTGACATTGTCGAGAGTTCATTGACAATAGTAGCCTTTATCTTGTAAGTTGGAGGTAGAACTCTCAAAACTTTTGACACTATCTTATCCTCACTGACTAATCCACCATAGCATTTGATACCCATGACAATCTCATTGACTCTATCCATGAAAGAAATTATCTTCCCATCTTCTTTCTTCTTCAAAGTTTCATACCTTACCCGAAAACCTTCAAGTTTAGAAATCTTCACTGCCTGGTCACCTTCATAAAGAGTTTGAAGGTTCAACCAGATCTGCTTAAAATTCTCCAATTCTATGACGTTCAATAGCTTTTCATTAGATAGGGCACTTAACAATTCTTATTTTTCTCTCACATCATTTTGGGCTCTCTTCTTTTCATTAGCAAGTGTTGGTGTTCTAGAATTAGGATCATGATGTATATACCCTTTCTCCACTATCTCGAAAACTTCAATTCCAAGACATCTAAGAGGAATCTTCATTCACTCCTTCCATATTTTATAATTTGTAGAATCAAATCTGGGACTCTCCTTCTGCTAGGGATTGAATGTAGAACTAGATGCTAATGCCATCGAATCTCCTCAAGTGATTAAGCTTCTGTAGAGAGGACCTTGCTTTGATACCAGTAGTAAATTGAGAGGGGGGGTGAATCTATTTACTAACAGTTACAACATTCAATTCAATTTTAAAACTTATACTAGAGCACAACACAATGAAAGATACATGACATGAATGCAAAACACACATAGAACCAATATTTTGACATGGAAAACCCGGAAAGGGAAAAACCATAGCGGGAAACCCTACCCACAATCAGATGAATACTCTACAGTAGTATTATGAATAATTAGAATGGTGTCTGCACTTGCAAATAGGCCAACTACCTAGAGTACATTGCTCATCACAAAGGGAAGTCTCATTGACTTACATATACATCGAACTACAATCTAGAAAGAAGTGAACTATGAAAGTAGCATCTACTAATGCCTAAAATAGTTCCGGTTAAGCACTGATGTCTTCTTTGCAATACAAAACCCTACAAACCTTCACTAGAATGATATGACTCTATTCGCACATAATCTTTCTATGATAGTGCAGGCATAACCACCCCTAACCATGCATACCTAAATTACATGAATAAGTTACCTATAAATACAGATCATCAACCTTATTGACAAGGTCAGATAAACCCTAAACCCATTAACCCATAATTATAAAAATTACATCACACGATACCACTATACCAATATTATGATTTTCATTACATAACACAGACCTAAATCAAATATCCAAACAATTATATCCATCGGAAATTCTGTTAAGACCAAAATACAACATGCTTCACCAACCAGTAGAAACCCTTAGTGAAATAATAGAAAGTTTAACTAGATTCAAATAGGACCATCATAATAACACATCATCTAATGCAAAGTCACCAAAAGATCAAGATATGATCAAGAAGCACCAACAACTTGATAGAAATGGATTCCATAAGCCGGACCCAAAATCCACTAACCAAGTCACCAAATAGTGCATACAGGTAAAGCTAACCGAGAACGCTAGGCAAGCCGGTAAAGCCAAAAGCTAGTTGGGTACTGGTACATACCAAAAGCGATAACCAAATCATGAACCACCAGAATATAGAAAGCTTATTACAATCAGAATAAGCATCGAAAATTGATTCCAAAGATCTGATCATACTTGATCAGAATCACAGCCAAAACCAAGATGATCACCAAGACTAACTGAGATAGATCCAACTGGGATAGTCTCCAACTAGGATACAGTGTTGACATCAATGACAACACTTAACCAAATCCAGAATATTGCCAACATCCATATTTTTTTTTTCTTTTTCTAATACAAATTTTTCTTTTGATAACTGGCATCAAATTTTTTACATTTAAATTCTACACTTATGATCATTTTAAAAATATTTTAAATATAAAATTTTCTACATGTTGTAACTATGAAATGATAGATTTTTTTAATATATTTGTTTTTATTTTATATTAATTTTTCTATATACAACTTATAATTTTGATGAGAATATATTTTATTTTATATGGTGTTTATTTTGAAAATATTATCTTTAGAATTAATATTAATATTTTGACATGTGAATTATTATTAAATCTAAGCTAAAAGGTAAAACGTTAACACACTCACACCATTACACTTCACCCCTTTCTACCATTGTAGAATGCCTCTTGACATTAATAATTCAAATTTTATGATTGTTTAATATTTTTAAATATTTTAGCTATCTTCTATATTCCATACTAATAAATGTATGATATATTGAATACACTACAAAAATTAAGTTCACATTTCAAATAGAGATAAGATTATGGTTAAATTAGGGTTATGCTTAAAGTTGGTGCTAGGTTAGGCTTTCGTTAAATATGTTAAGGTTCAATTAAAAATATAATTAGATTTAAGATTAAGTTAGGGTTAGTGTCATATTGATAAACATTAGGATTCTTATATTATTGTGTTTAATTATTATATTATACATTTATTATGATGATATACTAATAAATACATTATATATTAAATACAATCCAAAAATTAAGTTTGGATTATGATTAAGTTAGAGTTCTGTTTAAAGTTTGTGTTAAGTTAGACTTAGGTTAAATATGTTTTTAATTTATTTTTTCTTGTGGTTTTTTCCCCTTGTCCTTTTTAATTTGTTTTTTCTTTATTTTTTCTTTTGATTGTTATTTTGTAGGTTGTTTGTCCTCTAGCTTGTAGGTGGTCTCTTTGGCTATTTGGTTTTTTTCTCCTTTATTTTTGTTCTATTTCCTCAAATTGACCTTAATTGAGAATTCGTCAACCACCAAGAATCATATTTGTTTGGAGGATACTCAGATATTGTGTAGGGAGGACAAATTTTTTAAAAGGAAATTAAAAAAGGCTATTGAAATTTTTAATCATCCATCCAATCTTAATCGTGATGATGGGTTGAACCTCATTATCTTTTGGCACCCGTTTCTTTCATTCCTCAAACATCATCACCGCACCCCTCCTTGACTTCTCCCCCCTTTTCTTTGGTCATTTTCCTCTGCTCATTCCCCACCCCCCTCTTCTTCTTTTGTTTTTCTCCCCCTCTCTTGTTGTGTCTCTCCCTTTGTTTGGGGTTTTATCTCTTCTCTTCATCTTAGGTTTTTCTCTCTTTTGAGGAGCTTTTTTATCAATGTTTTTGTTTTTCTTTCAGTGTGTAGCTTTGATCTTTGTTTTTACTCTTTTTTATATTTATTTTTATTTATATTTACATTTGTGTATTTGTTCTCTTTTTGTTATTTTTTCATATTTTCATATATATATATATATTCGTGTCTTTTTTATTAAGCTTTTACTTTATTTATAGCTAATAAAAAGCTAATAAAGTAAAAGCTAATATGGTTTTTTAATATTTTAATTTTGTTAGTGTCTTTATTTTTGTTGTTATTTTTTCTTGTGGTTTTTTCCCCTTGTCCTTTTTAATTTGTTTTTTCTTTTGATTGTTATTTTGTAGGTTGTTTGTCCTCTAGCTTGTAGGTGGTCTCTTTGGCTATTTGGTTTTTTTCTCCTTTATTTTTCTAGTTTTTTTATTATTGTTCTCCCTTGATCCCCGTCCCCTCTCCTACCCATCATCTCTTTTTAATCTCTCTCAAATCTGCAACTCACTATTTTTTATTTCCTTGGAATTTCTCATCCCGATGATGAATCACGGATTGCAATTCGAAATGTTGATGATAAAAAATACATACATAATTGAATCCAGAAAAAATCAAGAGTAAACATAAATTTTAAATTTTATTAAGGATTATTTTATTTTACCATATTGTCTACTTTATATTTATTTGAATTTTTATTATATTTGTGTGTAATTTGATAAAAAAAAATTACTATTGATTATTTTTTAATTGTTTGATTTTATTTTTAAAGCTATAGTAAATATTGTATATTCATATGATAATTTAAAAGTTTTATTTTCTAGTTATTGTAGCTTTTGGATGTATTCATGTTATTATAGAATGTCTTCACCACATAAAAAAGATATTGTTTGTTATTTCTTTGGTTTAAAAAAAAACTATTACTCATTTTATTTATTATGAAGATCAAAATAGCATAATTCTATTTATTATATAGAGTCTTCATTCAAAAAATCAAATCAAAATAAATGCAAGATGTCAAGTTTTCCATATTGATACTGATGAGAAATGAGATCCTAGCCTATAAATGTAAACTAAAATCTCAAATTTCTATGGCATATCATTAGAACTAGAAATATGTTCATCTGCAGTCTTAATAGGAGAGATAAAAGCTAAGGTTCTATAATTATTTTTTTCTAATGGAATTGATATTGTAAATTGAATCTAGTATAATGATAACAAATTGATGAATTTCAACAATAACAATGAAATACATAACAAAAAAATAACAAAGTAGCTCAGATCTAGAAAGAGGATTCAAAGAGGAACCTATAGTTGATATTTGGGCTCAAAATTGTCTGACATAGTTGGAGGGTGTATAAAATTTTAGAATCAAGATCAAAAGGTCCCCTAGGTCTCCCTCTCCAAAATTCAGCCAAAAAGCATTGGACATGGTTGGAAGGAACCCTAGTGTAGGTGTGTTTTCCTATTCAAAAATTGGGATCATCTATCATTATCTTCTCTTCATAACTAGAGCACTCTCTTCGATCGGATCTAAACCTATACACACAAAATGAGAGAAAATTATTTATTTGTATAGGGGCTTGACTAAGTCAAACCTCATGTTGGTGTTCCTACCTCCACTATAGCAATGATTGATGAAAAGTGGGCTTATCCTTAAAAAGGATATAAATTGAAACTTTAATGGAAATACTTGAATTGCATATTTTTAGCAAAGAAATGAAACCCTTGGCTTGATGTTTCTTGAATAATGTTAATGCATGGCTTCATTATTAAGGAATTCATAAATCTTGATCATGATTGTTGAATTTTGAATGCTTGACTTCCTTGTTCATACAAATATGTACTCAATTAAGCTTGATTGAAAGCTCATAGGAATTGAATCGTATACTTCAAATTTAAATAAGAGAGGAAGTTATATTTATATGTATACTTCAAATTTAAATAAGAGAGGAAGTTATATTTATATGCAACTTACATTTTTTCTGGTTTAATATCTGGGGAAGGCTAATATCGAGGGGGGAATTTCCCAATATTTGCAAAGTCAAACATTATAATTAAAAATTTGCAGCCCAATTATTTGGATGGGAGCGCTAGGCACACTATTCCACTAGAATAATGCTGTTGGGCATCATAGTCCACGAGGAGAAAGATGAATAGGATATTGCATCAAGTTTTTAAAAATGAACCTAAAATCAAGAATAATCAAACATGAGTTTATCTCCAAATCCATATTGCTAAGACATGGGTTTAAAGTAGAAAGCTATTGCTTTTGAGTTTTCTAGAAAAACTTCTTTTCTTATATGAAATTGATAGAGGCTTATAATTTTTATAATCTGTTCTACAATAATTTAACAAAAGAATATAAAACAATTTATGGAAGAGCACTTCACTCACGGATTACCGCTTTTGACAATTCTAAATTTTCTGTGTAAGCACTTAGATAGGTTGAATTCTGATAATTATTTACACAAGACTCCTTTTGTTTCTTTATAGAACTTAGTTGATTATAGATGCATCAAAATTTTGGGTAAACTTGATAAATATTAATGGAATTCACTATAAAAGGCTATACACGTGAACCACCTAGTTTTATTTTTGCAACATTGGCTTTGGACCAAAGATCTTCATCGATCACAACAAAATAATGGTCGTTGCATAATTCTTTATTTGAAAAAAAACTTTTCTTTAATTAAGTGACAAGACAACTTATGCCTCAGCCTAACGGTCCCACATGGACCTGTGGATTAATTTCATTTCATGTCAAACACATGATGTAAAGATGGTTTGCAGGAATATGACACATGGATAACTTTACACATGGAATTCTATCGCACACACATCAAAATCTTATTGTTTCATAATTTTAGGTCTTTCTAAGGAAAAATACCCAACGAAACTTAGGAAGAGTGAGTTTGTGTGATTTATATAAGAAGGGGGTAGCATAAACTGAACAATTTGGCACTTCATAATGGAATGCTCCGCTTAAAAGTTGATAACATACACCAATTATTTGAGGAAGACAAAATTAACCAAACAACCAATCTTCTTTGGTCCCATAGACTATTTAGTCTCGTGGACAACATTAAAATCTTTCATTCATTCATCCTTCTGAAATGAAATTAGAGTTTGACATGTGGATGCCAACCTTGAGAATGGTGGGGCCACTTGTTTTGCTAGAAAAGCTAAACTCTAAGGCATGCTCTCACATAATGGGACATGCATCACCACCCTCTCATGTTGCAAATTGATGATATTTTATAGATGAGAGCCTATGATGAAGAGTGAAAATGCAATATAATTGAGAGACAATACCATGCATTAACTAGATAGGGGCTCAACCACGTGGAGATATTGACATATATAGGTGGCAAAACATTGCAAAATCACAAACATAGACATGTTATCAAAACCAAACCCATGATCACTTAACATTGAATAATGCAATAATAAATAAAAATCTAGATTTGTCGTAGGATAAAGACAATGACTAACATCATAAAGCATACAAGATGATTTAAGAATTTTTAAAGAGCATGAGGGAAATTTCCAATAGCTAGTCTCTGAGGAATGGGGACAAATAACTCAATCGAAACAAAGGACTTAAATTATAACTTAAGTTATCAGCAACTTCAGCTAGCAAGTCAATGCCAAATTAAAATGCAAAAGCCATAGAACCATTAAACACCTAAGGTTTAGACTAGGGAAAACAAATAAAACCCTTCATGCTAGCAAGTAAAACCCTAGAAAATGTAGACATTATTCATATAATAAATTTTTTGAAGTGATGGTTTGTTTGATTGCATAAATTTCAAAACTCTCAATTTTTGGATCTTGGGGATTATATTGATTTGTATGAATAAAAGAGGACTTTCTAGAGGCAACAATGATGATGAGGTGAGGGTAATTTGATGTTGCACATGAAACCTACAATGATATCTTTTGCTAATGAATAAGCTCCACTTTTTTGAATAGGGTAAAGAGGGGAGTGATTATGTCCAATTATTTGAGTATAAGATCTTACTTGAAATATCTTCTCAACAAGAAATCATGTTTGAAGTGAAGTGAAATGTCAATAATAGTTGTGCCTAAGTTCTCTCTTTTTAACCATCTTCATGCTCTCTAATTTGCTAATATCCATCATGTATATACTTAAAGTAGATATTCTAGAGGTGCAAAAGTATTCATTGAAAGATTTAGATGGTTGTTTTATATGAAGTGTGACCTACTCAGTAGTCTTTTCCTTTGTGAGAGTGGGACTCATATTTTACTTCACTAACCTAGTAAATGCACTCTCATGTAATAGAGTAAATGCAAGTCCAAAAGATTGCTTCCATTATTTTTAATCATGTAATACTATAGGCTTACTAATAATGATGTTTCTTAACCTATCCTTACTAAGATTGGTGAAAGACAATCCAATATACATTAAGAAATTTTTAACCAATCCTTGCTATCCTTATATAAAAATAAAAAGATCTAACATTTATGCATGGATCTTTATTTCTACTAGATGTATCTATTCTAAGTTCTTTAAAAAATATTTAGATTAAAAATCTATGAACCAATTTAAATTATTAAATTTAAACAATAAGTATAGATAATCTAAAACACAAAATGAGACCCACTATTCTATTTAAAATATACAAAATATTATAAAATATTATTGTATATAATAAAAATTAAAAATAAAATTTTGAAATAAAATAATTTCAAAGTATAAATGCCATAAATAGTATATTAAAGAAAAAACAAAGTTAAAATTAAATGTAAAAAAGAAAAAGGAAATCTAAAACTTTATACAATCAAACCTCATCCCTACGCAAGTTTTTTTATTCACTGGAGGATTGTTTGGTGTAGTCGTGAGGGGACAAGACTGAGTTGTGAGAGTGAAAGTTGCGACTTTTAAGGAGTGCTTTCGTATTAGTAAACCAGTTAATCTATTTTTCTCTTCTTTGAAGACACGGAAAGAATATCGTCTACGGCCTTCAACGCGCTTTACTGGGCAAAAACAGTGAAAAGGGGAAAAAATTATTCTCCACTACCGACTCGTCTCCTCTTTCCAAACGCCTTCGGCAAAAGCAAAAGCTGATAACTTAAAAAGAAGCGTCTACGGTTTGGTGGGCTTAGTCAGTTACGTTCCCTTTTCCCGCGCGAATATTGTCCACTCATTCTCTGCTATGCATTCTTTCTTCTTTTTTAATATGCAATTCAAGTCCATCTGCTCTACACCATTCCCATCAGCTTCTTCTCTTTCAATCATTTCTGCGTTAAGCCAGCTTTGTCTGTTTTCTGTCTGCCTTAATTTATAGCAAAGCCTCAACCTTAGCTGTGAAGCATTTTTCTTTGTTTTAGTTTATATCTCATGGCAACATCTTCTAGCAGTAGTGGCGCCTTTGATGCAGTAATGTTTCAATTGTATCTAGTGGCATGCTCTTCTAGCAGTATTCGTGCTTTCGATGCAATAATGTTTCAATTGTATCGAATGGCATACTCTTATCGTAGTAGTGGTGCTTTTGATGCAGTAATGTTTCAATATTATCTAATGGTATCCTCTTCCTACACTGCTGGTACTTTTGATGCAATAAATGCCATCTGCTTCTACTTTTGTTGCATCCTCATCTGGAACCAAACTCTTGCCCTATGATATATTCATAAATCATTGTGGACAAGATGTCAAACACACTCTCGCCAGCAAGATCTACGATTCCTTAGATGCCACGGGATTGAAAGTGTTTCTGGATAAAGATGAGTTGGATCTTGCGGATTACTTTCCCAAAGCCATAGAAGAAGCAATCAAAAGTTCTTCTCTTCATATCGCCATATTTTCTGAACATTATGCACAATCCCCCTGGTGTTTGGCCCAATTGTTTTGTATGCTACAAACCCCCAGCAAATTTATGCCCATTTTCTATCATGTTGATCCTTCTGATTTAAGATGGGCGATTGAAGGAAAAGGAATTTATAAAGGTGCCTTTTCTGATTATGTAGAGAGGAAAAGGTAGAACTGTAATGCTCTTCATTCGGCACCTTGTTAATTAATGTTCTCAATTATTAATTTTTTTAAAAGTGATTTACTTGGCTTTATATCGAAGCTGAGTTGAGATGAGTTTTTTTGCGTTTTGCTTGTATTATGTTCCACCTGAGCAGATACCCTTCAGAACTGCAACGTTGCAAACAGGCACTCCAACAAGCTTCCCTTTTTACTGGCGACATAATTAAGAAAGAGAATCTGGGGTAAGTACGAAATGATCTTCCTCCTGAATTTAGCTTATCAAATCTTCGATAATGTTTTTTTTTTAAATTTCTATAATATTCTTCATTTGATTATCTTTTGCTTTGTTTGTTATATGTGTATCAGCATTAAGTTTGCAATTTGATAAAATTTAAGCTTTAAAAAACAGAAATAAATGCAAAATGAAATCTTCACTGAAAATGTTAAGTCCATCTTGGCTGTGAAGACACTACTAATGGTGGGTGAGCCCTAGATGATTGTTATTGGCACTTGATTGTGCCAACAAACCTCTGTGCAAGAACTTTGGATCCTACATAATTTTTTATCTCATATTTTATTTCCTTTCTGGTGTCGTAGAAATGTCTTATGTTTCTACATAATCATTTCCCCACGGCCATCACGATCCATGTTATGCATGCATGACTGGCTTGTAGATTGGATTCACCCACTCTATGTATTTAATTCGATGCCCTTAATTGGATTCACAGATGACGTTATTTATTAATTAAATGAATATAAAAATCAGTTGTTCTTTGAAAATAAAAAAAGCTGATGTATTTTAATTTTTAATTAATTAATTATTCCTTTGGGCGGGAGTCTCCTGTTGTCATTGGATTTTTATGGTTTCAGATTTTGCATTACGGGAAGAGCACCAATAGATAACATAGTTTCAATAACCGTCACTTTATTGTCATGTTGACCCTCCAATAGCCGTCATAGTGAAAACACTATTAATAAATTTGTTTTGTATCAATAGGTGATCATTTTTGTGTACTTTTTGACCTCTATGCGCATAACTGATTCCACAACGTGCATCGTTA
Organism: Cryptomeria japonica; assembly: GCF_030272615.1. Lineage (NCBI taxonomy): Eukaryota > Viridiplantae > Streptophyta > Pinopsida > Cupressales > Cupressaceae > Cryptomeria > Cryptomeria japonica. Next base: position 84,421,212 of record NC_081411.1, on the reverse strand, counting down.
CTACCCAGAAGCCAGATCAATAGCTATAAATCAAAATCAAAATCCGACGTACCCTTTAGGATGTGTGGGTGCGTGAAGTTAGCTATGACGGCTACTGGTGCTCTTCCCCTATTGTACAATTTTCTTTTTAGTTTTCTGTTTTTCTTTAACTTTGTTGTTTCTGGATTTGATTGTGCGACCTTTTTAGCATTAATGTTTTCCATCATGGTTAAGATGTTTAGAGAATGCCAAGATATGATAGATAGTAATTTGCAAACTTAGATTAGCTCCAGATTGCATTTGAAGGATTGGGTAGAGAGAGACATAAAGAAGTGGAGCTTAAATATTTTAAGAATTTAAATCATATAAAAATTACTTTGCAATAAAAATTTATTAGAAATTTTTAAAAATATTTTATTAAAATATGTAGATTACCATATTTATGAATTTAATTACAATCCTCAATTTAATTAAGGCTAACTTATGTGAATGTTAAGGGTTAGTTAAATGAAAGTTTTTATTCTAAGATAAATTTTAAGACAGAGTTAGTATTAGCACTCAATTACATTAGAGTTGATGTTATTTAACTTTTAATTAATTATTGTAAGAAAAATATTAAAAATAATATTGTGTATAAATTGTTCTAAAAATATCTTTAACATTTTTTTATTTAAAATAAATAATAATTTTTTTTCAAAATATATAAATTTAATTTTTTTAATACAATTATTTTATATTGATCTTTACAATATTTGAACTATCTTACTATCTTACTATTTTTTTAAAGTAATAATTAAACTTAATGATATTTTGTTGTAAAAAGTAAATATTAATAATAGTTTTAACTCTATTGTCACAAAATTCGTTTGATATATTTTTTGTTGCCACTTTTAAAAACTTTATAATTATATGTTGTATTTGATAATTCTATAAAATTAAAAAGAATTATTAAATATTTTTAAAATATTGAAAATTTAAAAGACTTAGCAATGATTTTTGAATAATAAAATAATTAGAAAATGTATAAATTATTTTATTACAATTTGTAAAATATGATGTTTTATGAATTGAATTATATAAATATTAAATAGTATATATTAAAATTAAATAATATGTACCTTGTTTTATCTAAATTAAGGTTAGAGGGTTCACTAAAAATTTGAGTTAGCATTACGATTCAAGTATAGGATTACCATTCTAGAATAAAACTTGAGTTAAGATTATAATTAAATTAAGATTAAGGTTAGCATTAGAATCCAATTAAAATTAGAATTGGTATTCCTAAGATTTAATTAATATTAAGACTAAAATTAGTGTGTCATACTAGAAATTATTATGTTAGTTAATGCATATCTTATTACTATTGATTGACCATTGCACCCTTTTGTACATATGTTAGTAAAAGATGATTAAATCTACACGTTAGAAATTGGATAGACATGTGACCTCAACATGAGGTCACTTATAATAATATTTGACGATCTCAATTGAGGTAGGAGTTCAAACGATATCAAAAGAAATAATATCTGGTGTAGGAAACTGCGGTATTATTCTCAGTACAAGAAGGATGCAAAATAGAAAATAGAGTTGTAAGCAAAAAAAAAACTAACTTCTCATTTCAAAAATCCAGAATATAAACAACTACAAGAACACCAAGAGTACCAAGAGTCACAACCATCAGAATTCGAAATGGTAAGCTGGCTATTAGAAAAGAGTGAAATATTTTAATATGAAAATTTTAATTTTAATTTTGAACTAATTTTGCATCTCTGGAACCTTCATATCATTCCTCCCTCCTTGACAAGCAATGGACCCCATTACACTAATCTATTGCAACAAATGAGAAAATTGTGCTTCAATCTGTTCTTTACTTAACCACTTGCCCTAACGAGAAGACCGGTCAGCCCGAACGACCCGATAAAGAGGGATCTTTTGATTCATGAGAGTCTTCACAATAACCTCACTGACACAGTCACGCTAAAGTAGAGTCTTGGCAGTTGGATTCAGTTCTGTAGTATTGAGGTATTCAGAAACTTGGGAAATATCCAACAAAGGGGAAAAATAAGGACGTAGCAGCCCGACATTGAAAACCGGATACAATCCTAAAAATGGTAGTAAATCTAGCTCTAAAGCATTTTCACCAACTATCTTGATAATGGTATATGGTCCATAACGGAGGTACGAAAGCTTCTTGCTTGGTCCTTGAAGACGCTCCTTCTACATTTGTAACCACACCTTGTCACCAACCGAAAACTGATGAGGAGTTCGGTGTTGATCATGTCTACCCTTATACTTTTTGTTGCTTTGCTCCAAAACCTCATGAACTTGTTGTTGCAAGTGTCGGATTTTATCAATGAATTTCTCTGCCCTATCTTCTTCCTTGCCAGCATTAAATGCACAATCAAATTGTAAGGTAGGGAGAGCTATATCCATAGGTGCCAATGGTTTATACCCAAGACAGACCTCAAAAGGACTATGCCTTGTAGAACTTTGAAGGGCACGGTTATAGTTATGTTGCACACAAGGCAAGCTCTCATCCCATGTACTCGGAGTCTCCCATGACCAGCCATCTTCAGTATTGAATTGAGATTGATAGATTCTAGCTTTTTTCAGAATTTGCTTCTCCCTTGTCGAGTATGCGGGGCATAGATATCAGATAAAAGCCAAGATGTACAATCTTTAATATGATGAAATCTAACAAATACCATGTTATTATCTAACCAAACAAGATTCCCCTAAACATGTTGGAGGTTCTAAAAGAGAACTATGCCAACAGAGGCACCATCCAAGCTACCTTCCAAGGCCCCACAATTATTAAACAATTTTTTTTTTTCCACTTTATCCTTAGACATTTTAGTTTCTTGAATCAAAGCAATATCAGGTTTATGATCCATAACAAGGTTCTTGAGAACCCAGTTTATGTAGACAATTAAGTTTGTGAATGTTCCATGAAATAATCTTAATATTCGTTTGAGAGAGCATACCTCAGGGATGGCCAGATGGGTACCATCCGCAATATTCTTATTGTCTTCCAATTCCCTCATTTAATTCATTGATTTCCTTCCTAGTATTGATAGGATTGAGCCCACATCAGATTTGGCTCTTCCGCTCATTTTTACAGGAGTAGTTTGGGGAGTAGATTTAGAACCCTTTTTCCCTTCCTGCTTTCTCTCAGTGGCGTCATTATGCTAGATTTCATCATCTAGAAAGATCTAGGCAACAACTTTATGCATAATAGCATTTTTTCCTTCTTCATCCGCCCATTTAGTGCTTATGTTAAGAAGAGAGGTTGTTGGTGACGTCAAAAAGGTAGACTTTACATTCTTAATCAACATCTGGGACTCAGAGGAAGAAACCCCTCTAAGAATATTGCATTCTTGGGCATCTTCGAAGTTGGGAAGAATGTCGTCACTATTCGAGTCCTTTATGACTGAGATCGAATCCTCCTCCTCATCATTCACTTACAGAACCACGTGGATTTCCCCTTCCTCCAGTTCTTCTTCCTTCTATTCTTCATAGTTGGGGCTTGGATTTTCTCCTTCTTTTATTCTAGTCTAGGCTCCTTCTTTATTCTCTTTCTTTGATTCCTCTCTACCTTCCTTATTTGCATTTTTCTTTTGATCAAAGGTATTGGGAATGATAAAATTTTGTATCTCTTCTTCCACCTTCTTACTGGGATTTTTAGCCTTCCATTACATCTTTCTCCATTTTTTGGCTTTCTCTTTTTCATCCTAGAATGGACATTTCTTAACAATATGCGCTGCCTTTTTGCAGTGGAAGCATGCAAAAGGGACACTCATATTGCAACTATTGGATCTTTCCCGAGCCTGGAGTTAACCTCTATTGAGAGAGGCATATCTGTTCCTTATGAGACACCAACATTCTTGCAAAGGTGAGTCTTCCTCTAGCAGCTATTGTTGGATCAATGGCTATGAGTTCACCAAAAGAGCTTTCCAGTCCATTAAAGACATCTTCAACCCAGAATTCCAAGGGAAGACCCAAGAGTCTTACCCACACAAGGGCTTGAGCAAATAAGGATTCATTAAGATCCATCAATGATGACCACTTATGAAGCATCAGAGCATTTTTCCCTATCACCCAAGGGCTGCCACAAAGAATCTTAGTCATGTCTTCTCTTAGTCATGTCTTCCTCACAATAAAAAGTGAGGGAAAGAGTTCCTTTTGGCATAGCAGTAATTTCAACCCGTCCCTTAAGAACAAACTTTTCTCTAGCATATGCCCTAACAACATCAATATTAGGTCTAGGACCCAGGAATTTACCAACCAAAGAAAAGGCCATCAGAGCAATATTGTGATCAATCACAGGATCAGGAATTTCTATCGCAAATCTCCCTTGCGTAGGATCAAAGATATTATGTACCTTAGGGAAAGAGGACTTTCTGCTTGGTTTGACATGAAACAAAGAGGACTAGGGGCGGAAAACATCCACTTGATTGGGTTCCTGTCTTGGGGTACCACCACCACGTGTCGTTCCCCCTCCACTTGGATCTAAGGGATTTTCACCCCCTTGTGGGTCCCCAACAAATGGATCCTTGCCATCCGCCTGAGGATCTACAGTCTAAGGTGCATCTTGTGATCCTTCCTTACTGCTTGCATCCTCGATAGCATGGCCAACACAAGACTTCCCGCCTACACCAGAATTGAAAATTCCTCTCCGCGCCATAATAGTAGTTACATGTAGAATGAAACATCCATAGTATTTTCGTTGATATTGTATTGAAAAAATAACAAAATATTATACCTGAATAATAATAAAAATTAATATTATTAGTTAATTGAAAAATATATTACAATATGATTTTATAAAAAGTTTCAAATATAATTTTTCAAATTAATAAGAATAAAAAAGAATCACTTTAATGATTTTATTTAAATAATTTTTAATATTATGAAAATAAATCTTTCAGTGAGAATAAGAGATAAGCTGACCAATAAATATGTTAATCGACTGAAGGAGTGAATTAATCTTAGCACACTAATTAGATCAATTTCAAATGAGGCTTGAGATGAAAATCATTGATGAAACATAAAATATCAAGTCTGGGTATCTCTAAAAATTACTAAACCCAAATATAAAAATACAACACAACAAAATACGAGTGGCATTACCTTACGTACGGGCATTAACTAAATTAAACATTATACTTATTGACGACAATGTTAGTTTTCAGTACCCCTCTTATTTTAATGGCGAAGAAAATTGAAGCATATATTTCTTGCTTCATCTTTTAAGAGTTTCTCTGTTTCTAAATTATACGATTACCTTATGGGTTGTCTACGAGTACTGTTTTTTATATAAAAAGCTATTACTCTGTGAAGAATTTGATAATGTTGATAATGCTATTACTATTTTATGTAGTTCAATGGCATCTACAATGGAGAGGGGATTGTTTCAGGCAGCGATATAAATAAGAAAACTAAAAATTGATATAGTTAAAAGATTTAAAAAAATATAAATTGATAGAATAAATTTTAAAATTGAAACATATAGAAGATAATATGTAGTTTTTGAAATGTTGCTACTATTAATTTGAGTGATTTGTAACTAGCTTATATATATTTAATAATATATATAGAATAAGCCTAGAGATATCTTTTTAGAGGCGCCTATTTTTCTTCAAATTTATTTAAGATTATTTCAAATAAATTTAAGATTTTAAATGACCAACAAAAGACATAAAAATTTCTAAGCATGTGGTATGGAGTAGATTCTCCATACCAATTTATCTCCTAGAGATCTACTTTTTGCTTCCCAATTTTTAATTCCACCTATTCAAATTTCATTGGAAGTGCAAAGATTGTCTAACCAAAGAAAATATCTCACTTTAGATTGAAGTTCCTTGATTATTTTATTGTATATGGGGATTCCATTGAGAACTACATTTATTAGAAGAATTTTCCCACCTAGAATTAGCTATTTTACTTTCCTCGAGCTGATTTTATTTGAGACTAATGTTAGTAAGTTCTTCCATATTTTGGCTTGTTATTGCCTAATAAGAGTAGAATTCCTAGGTATTTTACATGGAATATCTTCTACTATATAACTGCAAAATGTGCCAAGTCTATTTTTTACTCAAGGAGGGGCATTGATGAAGAAGATTTTAGACTTTATTATTTACTATTTGCCTTTTATGGTATGTAGTAATGATGATTTCTATTAAATTGGCTCCTTGATGGATGCTCTTAAAAAGATAAGGGTGTCATATGCAAATAGTGAGTATGTGATTTAACCAAGATAATGAATACAAATAACTTTCCAAGAACCTCTAAGACTCACAAGTGTTATAGCTCTAATCAGAGCTTCAACCATCAGAATGAATAAAAATAAGGATAGTGGATCAACCTGTTTTGTTTTGTGTGTCATGTAGAGGAGAAGAATCCACCTTTCTCTTCTCAAACTATTGATGGAAGATAGAGAGTAGGTCTTGTAGCAATGACTTTGGCGAAATTAAACTATGTTGTAGAGTCTAGTGTCATTAATTATACACCCTTCATTAATCTATCCAATTTCACACTCTCCTAGCACCTATTTTGGTATTTCCCTTTTCTCTATGCATTATATGACTTTAATTATAATGAATTAATATTTAATTCAATATTATGAGTCTTATTTCACTTTATTACATCATCACAATCTTATTTGGGCCCTTAATTCTAGATATGCCCTTTATCATTTTATCTGAATTTATCCTTAATCCTATCTTAATTTCAACTATCAAATCATATTTTGCATATCTACACATCTTGGTTTGAGCCATTGAGCTTGATTTAGCATTAGAATCACGATAACTTGTATCTCTACAATTTCAAAAAACAATTGTCAGGACCAGGGGCACCTGACATTTTAGTGCCATGCTTGTTTCCCCAAATTTTAGGAGGGTAATTGGTCGGTCTTATTCTATTCAAATTTAGCTCCGTGTGAAAATATATTGATTCTAAGTTGTCCTAGAGATGATTTCAATGATGAAATCACTATATAAGACATCTTTCTCAACTCATTTTTCATCTATCTATCTATCCATCCATTATGTCAACAAGCAAGCAAGCATCCTTGCATACATGAAGCATTAACAAGCATTTTTAGAGATCTTCAATGTTGCATATTCTTGATTTGTGGAGCAAAATTACATCATTATTATACAAGCATGTGTGTGTGATTATGGTTTTGTCATGTATATGCCATTTCATACAATATATGTGATTACATCCAAAGAGCAAAGAATCGTCATTAGATCTAAGGTATATTCCCTTAAGTAATTATTTCAGTATTTATATTATTTTATTCAAGGTTGATTCCATACTACAATTTGACTTAGGACAACCCCTCTTCCCAATAATTTTTCTTCTCTTTCAATTTAGGTTGAACTTTTGAGAACAAATCCAAACATTCAAATCTTGCTCAGATCCATGCTCATGGCTCTATTTGACTACTATAGCTCGATATTTATCCATAATCTCTTCAATTTCAGCACATTTGGCTAATTTCAACATTTTAGCAATTCATCTTAGAAAGAGGATAATTAACCCTAACCAGCTGAATTTAATAAGAATTCTCAGCCCTATCCTTGTTGATTTGAGGCTATATTTATTAGGTTCACCCATCTTTCAATGTAAAGATTAATTTGGTTCGTTAGTGGCCTTATCCTATTTGGTGAAACCCTAGTTCCAATTTATGCCTCTATATTTCATTACAAGTTTCTTTTTTCTTAAATTATAAAAATGTCAAATTTAATTTTACAATAGGATGTTCTTAAGCTGCATGGATTAAAGTTATATGAAAATTCCCTTTATGACCCTTTTGGTGATTCATCTCGCAAATTTTATCTCCTTAAAGAGGACATACTGATGCAAAAAAATACTTTTAACACTTCTCTCAATGATCTCCCTATTTGGAATGAACCATTGGAGGATGGTGTTGATTATTCTTTGAATATGTTCCTCCTCCATGAGGGTATGGTGCAGGAGCACCTAGGTTTGAGTGCATTTTCTAGATTTTGGTGTGCTAGTCTTTATTTTGGTTTAGGTTTGTGAATAATGGATTTCTCATAGGTCCACTCGTGTGTTGGATATAAATTTGAAGGATGGATGTCAACTAGATCATGTATTTACTCAAATTTGGCTTATGAGCCCTTGTAAGCCTAAAATGGCATAAAGTTGCATTTTGGTGTAAAATGTCTTGAAACACCTCATTTGGCATTTAGACATGTCATTTTAGTTTTTATAAGTCATTTTAAGAGGTTTAGGATGAGTGGAAATGCATGAAATGTAAAAATGCACATTTTGGCAAAAGTTCTCATTGTTGCTCGACAACATTTTACAACTTTTGAGCAAATTTTTACATCTTTGAGCATATCGGTGGTTAGAAAACTGATGAAGAGTTGGTTAGGATCCATACGGAATATAAAATGCTTTGAGAATGAATGTAAGCATGGTGGAAAACACCTTGAGCAAGTTGTAATACATTGTGAAGACTTTTCCAGATTTTACCTTGAATTTTCTTTAATTTTGAGCAACAGTCTATACTTAATGGATTTATATTAATACTATTCTTTCTTGATTGCTTTGTACGTGCTATTGTAGTAATCAAAAGGTGTTTGAAATAGTTTTTAGTGCAAGTTCGAAGTGTGTATTTTATTTTACATTGCTCTCGACCTGAGCAAGGGTTTAAGAGCCCAATTATGGGTCCATCTTGCAATCCCTTGAGCTTTGCTCAATAATCCCTTAGAATTGAGACATGGCACCCTTGTACATTGTAAATTTGTTTTTTTTTGGCCTGGAAGTCATTGAAAGGCTATTTGGTATCATTTCCTAGGCGAGCTTAGTTATAGGCCAATTAGGAAAATGAGTGAAAAGTTGCATATGCTTGCAGGGATGATCAGTTATGCAGATGCCAAGTGTTTGGAATAAGTAATTAAGGTGTGGAAGAGCCTATGTGGAAGGTTGGAGGTGTGACAGATCAGAGAAGACAATAAACCCTTTGAAGAAGACAACAAAGTCCCAAAACCCTTAATAAATGTCATTTTTGGGTTCCGTACCTGTACGGATAGACCTCAATTTCTCAGTTGATGGATTCAAAATTTCATCCAAAAGGGTATTTAGATCATAAAATATTTTTCTAGGTTCTTTGAGTTATTTTTGAGCAATTCCCCAAAAACCGGTTAGGTAGGACTAATTGGGGCTCTAGGGCTACTAGGCCTAGAAAATAGGAGAAAGAGGGAGCGATGAAGAAATGAAGGAAAGCCAATTGTAAAACCAGTTGATTTTCATGGGAATACATTAAGAAAACTTACTACAACCCCTACAAGTATATGTTAGAAAATTGCATAGCCTTGAGGTTGGATTTACCCTTGTGAATCTCAACCATGCCTGAGCAACTATTGAGCATAATTTGATAGGGAGCACTCCTAGAGAGTTTGAGTGTTTTGGTTTGTTGGAAAACTAGTGCAGAGTTAAAGGATCCCACTAACATATCATTCAAACTTCCTATTGAGCAAGGTGAGACTCTGTTTGAGAACCCCTCCCCATCAGGGTAGCTTGGTGAAAGAGGATGATATTATGGTAAAATAATTTCATATTAGTGAGAATTCCTTTAATAACACTTCACTTTCTATTCATTTCAATATCCTTCCCCCTAGAGATGGAGAATCAATAAGACACGATTTTCCATTTCCTTAGGTTTTTCATGAAGATAATTTATAACAATATGATAATACGGTTTTCCATCAGATTTTAAATGCTCTCTCTCCTAAAGATGAAGAACCTAACATAGATCTAATCAATGCTATTCATGTTGTTGAAGAACCTAAAATTATTGTTAATGATGGGGTGACTTGTCAGCCAGATTATCATATTGTTGGCAAGAGACACTGTATTGATTATCAAATGTTGTCATTGATGGGAACTTGAGTAATCCATCCAACCCATAGTTTATAATGCATTCATACTAGAAGATTGATTGAGGTCTACTGAAAAGAACATGTCATTTGATAGAGTGTATAGTAATTTGATTGGTGGTTCAATTGTGTTGAGTATTTGGTGTTGTGAATCTTGGAGATGCATTATGATCATGTAATATACCTTATTCCAAGTTTGTGGCCTCTAGTGTTGAGAATTGAGTAAGTTGGAAGATCTGGTAGATAGGTTTCTGGTTAGAACAGTGTTCATCAATTGTAACTTATGGAGATTCATTGTGCGATTGTGCAGAGTGATTTTGGTAGTTGTTTGCATGTTCGAGGATGTTGAGCCAGCATATGGGAAGTGTTTGGACAACTTATTTTGGTCTGCTTGGTTGTTTTGGATCAGATTGAGCTGACCTTGGGTAACATGTTTCATTTGTGTGTTATGTGGTTTTGGGCCAACATGATGAAGACCTCAAATATTGATGTGGATATATAAGACCGATTGATATGATCATTTGGTGTATTGGTGGTTATATGTGAAGTGTGTGTGAGCGATTGTGTGTAGTTTCTATTACTGTAGGTTTTTTATTTTCCTTATGTTAGGGGGTATTTATTTTTCCTACACTTGTTTTATTAAGCTTGTTTAGGTTATTAGGAGTGGTTAATATGAGGATATAGGGCAAAATACTTCATCTACATGTGTAACTTTCCACCTCACATGGGTATTTGAGTTACACATCCTCTTTTGGCTTGGTGTGCCACCTCTCATAACCAATAATTTGTTTGCGATTTGGGTTATGGGGTAGTTGGGTTTCTCACCCTTTTTTGACCTTATGTGCTAACTTTCTCAGCTCCTTTCTTGTTTTCATGTAAGGAGGTTATGCCACATGTTTTGGCATTTACCAAGAGGGTAAAATCTCTCCCCTTTTATGGGGAATAGGAGTTAATGCACCTCTTGGATGTATATTCTATATAATAAGCATTATACTCTCACTGTCACTAGTTTAGTGATTGCTCGGTGAGAGTGTTCTCCAAACTTCTTTTTTGTGTCTATTTTTTCTCTCATATCAGATTTATATTCATTCAACTATTTTAATATTCGATCATCTGTTGTTTGGAGTTGTATGTGATCTACAACTGACATTCGATCCAGGCTCAGTTCTCGCTTCTCACAAAATCTAACATGGTATCAGAGCCGTCTTGTCTCGTATAGATCATTGGTTTTTTAATTTATTTGAGAGATTTGAGACTATTATATAGCTAATATTTTCCTTAAAAACCAAGTATTCTCTTCTCCTACATTCTCATGTGACTTGGAGAATCAAAACAGTTTAAAGTAAAATAGCTTCTAAATTAATCTGGTTTATTATATATATGTGTTCCTTGAGATCTGGGTGAATGTACTTTTTTGGTAATATTGGAAGCTTAATCAACATTTCCAAAGTATTAAGAGGGCTTGAGAAAGTCAAAAGTGACTTTTATTTCACCAAAATCAGAGTTTGGAGGATATAGTAAAAAATGAGAGTGAAACATTTTTACTAGAGCTATTTTCATTTTGTCTTTAGTGTTCCAACTTTCATTCATTTTCAAGAAAAATGCTTTTTGATTTTTCATCCCAACATTGAAAAAATTATAGGTTTCTGATGGTGCTCCCAAAAAATTAATACTTTTTGTAGATATTGAGGTTGACTAGGGCCTAAGTCATTTTTCTAGTAGGGAAATTCAACAACATTTCTCAAAAGTTGCATAACTTTTGCCTCGGGTGTCAAATTTTTGCAAACAAATATTTGACAGAAAGCTGGAAATGAACACTTTCCATTCTTGCAGAGCTAATTAAAATATTCTTCTTTTCTTCAGCAAACATTGCAAGTTGAATCAGCTACATTTTAAAACCTCCCACTTTTTATGAGGAATAGGAGTTAGTGCACCCGTTGGATGTATATGCTATTATTTTCCAATATAAAATGCATTATACTCTCACCTTCACTAGTTCAGTGATTTCTCAGTGAGAGTCTTCTCCAAAATTGTTTTGTCTCTATTTTTTTCTCATATAAGATTTATCTTCATTCGACTATTTTGATATTTGATCATCTATTTTTTGGAGTTGCATATAATCTACAAATGACATCAGATCCTATCTCAGTTCTCGCTTCTCACAGAATCTAACAGTTTCACGTGCGTGGTTGAATTATTTATTCTCTGGAATACAATAGAATATTACAACAAAGAACTATTGCAGAGCAGATTATTTTATGCTTAATCTAAATAGTTTTTGGCATTTGTATTTGCTACTTATCATTTTAGACATTTCGATTATTATATGTAATCATTTTGTAGGGAAGTCTTCCTTCTGAGGTTGTAGGCCTTATTGTAATTTGAGAAGTGACTTGCAGCCAATGTGCTTGAATGCAAGTGCATTCCTATCATGTAATATTATTATACTTCTAACAAGATATATTAATATTGTGGGTCTCAATCCCAGTGTGGTTTTTCCCTTTACTGAGTTTCCATGTAAAAATCCTAGTGTTATGGTGTTGTGGTTATTTTCTTTGTGTTCTCACACTTTCATTTTTTTTAGTTTTTCTAAGTGGTTTAAGAATCAAATTAAGAATCTTAAAAATTGCAAAACACTAATTCACCCCCCTTCTCAATGTTCCTTAATTCAACAATTAGTATCAGAGCTTAGTTCCTCGAAAAAAGCCTAATAGCTTGAGGAGGATCTAAGAAAGTGAATTCATGGATTCCAATCATCTAAAACAACATCTTGTTGTAGCACTTGAGGATCTTGAACAAGCCCAAGCCCAAGCCGAGGTCTAGCAAGTGAAAGTAAACCTTAAGGATGCTGAGAAATTCATTGAATAATTGAAGAATCAGTTGGACAAGTCAAGGGAGAAGAGAAAGGATCTTGTTAATCAGCTTAAGCACAAAGAAAGTCAAAGCATTGATGAAGAAGCTCTAAACGAACATACTGAAGCATCTTATAGACTTGCTAGAGCTAATACATTCCAGAAGAATGAGATGGAAGCCATTGTGATGAGATTGACAAAAGAGATTAAAGAAAGGAATAAGAATGAGGAGAAGCTTGCTCAATCCTTGAAAGATAAATATGAAGATTGTTACAAACTTGAGAGTGATAATGGACAATTGAAGCTTGACTTGCAAGATTCTAGACAACATGAGGAAGATCTTGAAAGGTAGATCATTCTTACTAGATATGATATTGATATTCCATATGAGTATAAGGAGAAGTTTTGGGTTAGCTTAGCCAAGTTTGATGAGATGCTTGTAAGCCAAAATAATCCCAATGACACTCAAGGTATTGGATTTGACAAGGGTCAAAGCTCCAAAGTAGCACAACACAAGAACAACTGAAGAAGACCTCTTGTAAGGCAACCTAATGCTCATAAATTTAATGGTAACTATTTTGCTTGCAATAAATTTGGTCATATGGATAGTCAATACATAAATAGGATGGTTAATAATCTTTTACTAGTCAATGTTTCAATTGTAATAAATATAGTCATAAGGCAAACGTATGTAGAAGTGTGATGAATAATATTTAGAATAGGAAAAATATCAAATGTTATGCATGTGGTGGGTTTGGACATGTTGCTAATCAATGCAGATCAAGAGGAAATCAATTGAAATTTAGACCTTCAAGGAAATATTATTTGATATGATTGCAACAAATCGCATCACATTTCTAAGTATTGAAGAAGAACAAATGTGAATATGAGAGGTTTGGAATACAAGAACAAGAATGTGAAGGCAGATGAGATGGGTAAAGCAAAATTTTAAGAGATCAGAGAACAAATGAAGAAGAATTGGGTGAAGAAGAGTGATGATAATGCAGTGAATGGGTCTACTAGATTTTGGTACCCAAACCTCATCTAGTAACTAAGCTAAGGGATCCAGCCTTAGGGGAGGTTTTGATGAAAAGCTTTCAAACCCCTTGTTTGAGATCTATACCTGATTTTGATCGGTTGTAGAGGTGTATTTAATTCTCAAAAATGTTTATGATATATTTTCAAGAGAATTCGAGCAGATTTGAAGATCTAGAGAAGAATTCTTGAGAGATACATAGTATCCATAAGTATTAGTGTTATGTGCATTTATTGCATTCAAAATTTAGGTATGCAAAAGATAAAAAGAGAATTAACCTTTCATTTCTCACTTTGCATTTGAAACAAGAGAGGAGAAGTGAAGGAGAATTTGTAGAGATTTTGAGTGACATCCAGATTTGGTGTGTGATGTTGCATCTTGTTGAAAGGTATTTAACAATGAAACCCCCTTCAGTTGAAAGTTTAAAATTTGAATTTGATAAGATGGTTTCATTTGGTACTGCAACTCCTTTGGTTGTTAAAGTCACCGAGTGTGTCCATCTAAGTTTCAAGAATCATCCATTCATTTTGATGTAAGATGATCCTAAGAGAGTGTTTTCATTAGTGCCCTACAGAGTATTGCATATTGAAGACATAATGGTTTATACTCATTGTTTTATTGAGGAACTGGGAAGTTTGTAAATGTTCAATCTATACAATAATCAGCTTTCCGATTGAATTTGATGTTGAAACTAGAATATCAAGAATTGGAAAACAAGGGTTTTGCACAATTCCTTAGGTTTTCGATGTTCTATGAATATGAATGGATCCAATTCATATTGAGCCAAGTACAAGATGAATTTATAAGGTTAGACAAGACTCACAAGATTGCCAAGTCAGTTATTCAAGTTGTAACTCGATTATGTGCATCCAGAGAACTATCATCTTTAAAAAATGTGCAGAATGACCTTGTGACTAATGAAACAGGGTCAAAATTTAATCAAGAGGCAATAAAAATCAATGGCATTCTGGAGCATGAAATTAGGAATGTAGATTAAGGAAATGACAAGGTTGAGAATCCTCTGGTTGATGCTGCTAATCCTCTAGTTCTTGAGAATAATGCTAAAAAGGAAAAGGTAGAGGTTAAAGTTGAAGTCAAGACTACAGCAAAAGGTATTGCGGAGACAGTGAAAGGCAAGCAAGTCATTAATGATCTGGATTTTATCCAAGGTCTGATCAATGTTGCTTCTTTGTCTCCAATTCAAAAGCTTCATCTTACATCATTTTCTCAAGAAAAAGCCAATGATGATCTTTTGAAATCTCACACTGATGATCGTATGTTGCTAACCTCAACAACTAGTGTTTTTAAGAAGTTGATGCCCTCATTCCAAAAAGATACTTCAAATACTCCATTAAAGCAATTGAAAATTTTGATGAATTCTATAGATGAATATTTTGAGTCTTTTGAAAAGTCTACTAAGGAGAAGGTCTAAAATTAATTCAATGCAAAGAGGCTCTGGAATTTAAAAAGGATGATTGCCAAGGACAAAGTCACTCAAGATACCTATGTGAAGAGCATAGAAGATGCATTATCTGAAGGAGGAAAATTATACAAATAATGTTTATCAGAGTCTAAATGTATTGCATACATTGAGAAGAGGTCTAAGGTACATGAGAATGAGCTTGAATGCATATATCAATCAGTTGATCCCCTATCAATATCATTGAGAAGTCATGAAAATTAGGTCATATCATTACTTGAAAAAACCAGAAGCTTGAATCAAGACACGATGAGAGTAATTGGTAGATTTGGAGAAATTAGGAGTCTCATTGCTCCTAAGCTAGCCATTACGCTGAGTGCTCTCAAGGATACTCAAGATGCTCTGGCTAGCGGTGATTTGAAAGATGTAAAAATAGCTAAGGCACAAGATTATTTGTTTAGTGAATTCATAACAATATTGGAGAATCTATAGGAGGGCTGGGACAACCACCTAGACACATTGAATAATTCATATGCAGACATATTCATTTTTTTGTGAGAATGTAAGGGTTGTGTGTACATATGCATATAGCATTTTTTTGGCTTGAATTTTTGGTTTTCAGAACTCTATAGTTGCCATTGATTTCAAAGGGAGAGAGTATAGGAGTGAAAGATGTTGATCTTAGGGGGAGTTTCTGATTCTTTGAGTCTAGTTGATAGATTCTTGTTGTAGTGTACATTGTTTTGGTTTTGGTCCTCACATTTCACCAAATATTGCCATCAATGCCAAAGGGGGAGATTGTTGGAAAGAGACACTACATTGATGATTAGATGTTGTCATTGATGGAAACTTGAGTCAAATATCCAATCTGCAGTTCATAATTCATTCATACCAAAAGATTGATTAAGGTCCAGTGAAAAGAATGGGTCATTTGGCAGAGTGTACAATAATTTGACTGGTAGTTCAATTATATTGAGTATGTGGTATTTTGAATATTGGAGATGCATTATGATCATGTAATATTCCTTATTCCAATTTTTTGGCCTCGGATATTGAGAATTGAGTAAGTTGGAAGATCCAATAGATAAGTTTCTCGTTATAAGTGTTCATCAGCTGTAACATGTGGAGATTTGTTGTGTGGATTAGGTAGAATGATTTTGGTGGTTGTTTGTGTGTTTGAGGATGTTGATACGATATATGGGAAGCATGTGGACAATTTATTTTGGTTTTCTTGGTTGTTTTGAATCGGATTGAGCCTTTGGGTAACATATTTCATTTACGTGTTATGAGGTTTTGGGTCAAGATGATGAAGACCTAAAATATTGATGCGGATATGTAAGATCGATTGATATGATCATTTGGTGTATTGATGGTTATCTATGAAGTGTGTATGAGTGATTGTGTGTAGTTTCACATGGGCATTTGAAGGATTTGTGCTATGGAATATAGCAGAATATCAAAACAGAGTAGTATTGTAGAGTATAGGATTTTATGCTTCACCAAAATTGTTTTTGGCATTTATAGATGCCACTTATTAGTTCAGACATTTCAATTACTATATGTAATTATTTTGTAAGGTAATGATCCTTCTAGGGTTGTATCCCTTATTGTAATTTGAGTAGTGAACTCTAGGCAGTGTGCCGAAATGCATATGAATTCCTCTCATGTAATATTATCATACTTATAACAAGGCATATTAATATTGTGGGTCTCAATCCAACCGTGGTTTCTCCCTTTATCGGTTTTCCATGTAAAAATCCTTGTATTATAGTGTTGTGGTTTTTCGCTTTGTGTTTTTGCACTCTACTTTTATGCATTTTTTCTAAGTGGCTAAAGAATCATATTAAGAATGTTAAATACTGTAGAACACTAATTCAACCCCCCCTCTCAGTGTTTCTTGATGCCAACGCATAGTTCCTTACATATATCATAATGAAATGCTTGCTTTGGAAGTTGACAAAAATATACAAATTGAAGCACAATATAATTTGTTATTTCCTGCATTCCTCTCTCCAATTTGGAAAAATACACCATCTCCTACTAAAGAAGTTCTTACAAAATAAATCTTGGAGGATGATTAGGGGTTTTAAAATCTATATTTCTAGTTTGTAGCTCTGAGGGCGATAAAAATAATACAAAAGTAACAGGTGATGATGGATGGCATATTCTTCATGATCACTTTTGTAGTGTTATAAAATTGTGACCCTAGAAATTTCTTACCACATTAGGGTCCTCACGTAAAAAAAAATTGAATTCCCAAGTTTTATCAGAGACCAGAGACTTGGTCGACCCTTGAATCTGCATCTTGCCTTGCTCCGTGCATTGCCTAGACTACTTCTTGTTTTGAGAAAAGGGCAAGACAAGGGCATGGCATCCCTATCCCAGCCCTATTTTGGGGCAAGACCCTTCCAAACTCTGCATTGAACATTGCACTTTAAGCAAGAAAAACTTCCACGATGTCGGCCTTTGACGAAAATTAGTCGTTTTAACCTTAATTGATAAGTTGCATTCACTTTCCCATTTGCATGATATGAAGAACAAGAAGGTATTCATAAGTTAGAAATTCAAGCATTCAAGCATCCTTTCAAGCATTGAGCATCTCAAATCTCCCTTCAAGGCTAGGTGTTGTATTCAAGTCAAGGATTCAATCATTGAAGAGGAGATCCATTCCTACATTCAACTTTATACAAGCAATTCTATCAACATTTATATCCCAACCTCCCTTGAGGTGATTTATATTTCAATCTTTCATTTACATTTACTTCCAATTATTTTCTTTCATCATTTGGTTAATTCCAAAACTAGTGTTTGACCTGAAGACAAACCCCCAATCCCAACCCCTTTTCCTCTCTTTTCTATGTGTAGGTTATAGGTACAGAGTTATACTTACGGATTTGGACTTCATTTGCAAAGGTGGAAAAACCCTTTTCATTTCATGGATTTTTCGGAGGACCATGTACACTTTCACCATGGTCCAAGAAACTTTTCCTCAAATTCACAGGGTGGCTTTGTCTCGACATATTAGTGCCTGATCCAAGTTCATAGCTTCATCGCACACTTCGATCTCGAGTTATAATCAGTTCTTGTCACTTTTTCACTTAGTCTTAATACATAATTCAATCAATTCCTTTCCATTCCAAGAAGACCTGTGTTTTCTTATCATTCTCATATCATTTCATTCAAAATTCAATCTTCTTCGTTAGAGGTTGAATCTGGTGAATTTCTCTCCTCTTCCAATGTAATACGTGAAAAGTGTTTGAGGGGAAATTTGTAGGGAAATTCTCATCTCTCCTTGGAGGGAAAGGGTAGCTTTCCTCTAGATCTTTCATTCACACATTTTCACCACACCATTAGAATTTCAAATAACATTCAAGTCTCTATTATGTTGCTCATCACTATGTGACATTGTTAGCTTACCTATTGGGGGCTCATTGTCATTCATTGTGGTACAATTTCAGGTGCAATCATACTTAGTAACATAATAGTTTATTTATTCTTGTCTCTATGCTTAAAGAGCAATGATATTATCCTATATTATCTCTTTCTTCTTTCATGGTTTCACTATTTCCTTTAGGGGTCGGATTTTTCATACTTTGATGTCCTATCTTGCATGGAATTGTTTATCTCCTATGATTAAGCTCTCCTTAAGGGAGTTTGTGATCCTTCTTCTAATTCTCTTTCTCTTTGAAAGTTGTCTCTTCTTTAGAGTTGAATTTACATATGTTAATGTCTTTTCTTGCATTTAATATTCCTTCATTGTGCATTTGCTTATATCTCATCTCTCCTTAGAGGTTGTGTAATTCTTCTCATTGTCCCTACGCTTGGGGGCCATTGATCTTTCTTATCCTTTCTAAAGATCCACATTTTCCTTGTCGAGTGGTGTTTGCTTATGATTTGATGTCATACCATGTGTGAAGTTGTTGTTTGGTCAAGGATTCTCTCTTAATCAAGAGGTGTGTATCCTTGACTACAACCTCTTTTACACTTGCCAATGTATATCTATTGTAAAAAAAACCCTCACTTTGGGTCAATAGTGTCTCATTCTTCATCAAGAATCCCTTTCACCTAGCAATAAGAGGAAGGTTGCCATTCTTGTTCTCCTTCCCTTCTTTGGGTAAAAGATTCTATGTTTGTTCAAAAAATCCTATTGGATGTAGATATATTTTGAGCAAAGATCTCTTCTCATCCAAGGATCATCTCTACACTTGTTGTAAGATATCTCTTTTTTAGCCATCTTATCTTTCCTTATAGGAGTACTGCCTTTCTAGGTAGGATTTATTCACATTGTTGTCAAAAAGGATATCTCCCTAGTGTTGAAGGTGCACTTGTTTCTAGCTTCTTTAAGACATCAACATAGGGCTATGTTGACATCTTAAGGGGGGGATATATAGATATATATATATATCTCCCTATTTATATTATATTTAATATATATTTGCATGTCTTAAATAAGGTGTTCATTCTTCAAACCAAAGAAAACAAACTCTTATACAAGATGCTTCATGCCTGAAACTAGACGTAACATTGATATATGTATTACATGGGGTGTACATTCTCGAAACTAGAGAAAAAAAATCTTACATTAGATGTCCTCGAACCAAGCCTATATTTCTCTTACATTGGGTTACACATTCTCAAAACCAGAGAAACCAAACTCTTATATGAGATGTTTTGAAAACCAAACTCGCCCCTTGGCATTTTTCATTACATTTTTTAAGAATGTTGAAGCATGCTTGAAATGAGAGAAAATAAATCTTATATGGGATGCTATACACTTGTAACTAGACATAACTTTCATAGACACATGAGGATGAGTGGAACTAGAAAAACGTAGCTAGACTATTCCTACTCTCCTCATCAACATGGATCACCTAGAAAAACATGAATACTAGCATATGGGAATACGAGAACACCTAGAAAAAATATCATACATGTATGAGAATATGAGTATGAGTACAAGGAAAGGATAAAGAGAATATTCCTTTAGGCTTAGGGTTATCCTTTATTAGAGAACTTTGTATGTTGCCCTAAAACTGCATGTTATAAGAAGATAGAATACATAAGGCATTGGAATTATGTTGTACTTATTTAATTGATAATAAGAAAAGTTTCGATGGTTGTGTTGTGTGGATGTATCCCATTCTAGGTGAACCACGTTAAACATCTATGTTATTTTGTGTAACGTTTTGTATCTACATATAATTGTTAATTTGTATTTGCTCAAGATATTTCTAACCCCTAACACCTTGCTACTATGTAGTCTAAATCTCTTCAATAACTCATTAGCATACCTTTCTTGATAGACAAATATACCATCATGCATTTTGTTTACTTCTATGCCTAGAAAAAACCTCAAGAGACTTAAATTTGTCATCTCAAACTCTCTTTTCATGGCCTCTTTAAAATTAGCGATGAGAAAATCATCATCCCTAGTGAAAACTAAATCATCAACATACAAGACAATAATAAGAATCTTACCATCAACTATCTTTATGTAAAGAGTGGGATGACCATTGCTTTTGCCAAAGCCATTTCTCATAAAAAATGAGTCAATCTTGTTGTACCATCTCTATGGAGCTTGCTTCAACCCATAAAGAGCCTTCCTTCAAGCTATATACCTTTCCTTCATGACCTAAAACCTCATAATCAGGTGACTGCTCCACCAAACCTCTTCTTTTAATACTCCATTAAGGAAGGTAGACTTCACATCCATTTGAACCACCTTCCATTTGTCTTGGGCTGCCATAGCTATGACTACCTACACAGTCTCCATCCCTTCCATGGGGGCATACATCTCATCATACTATCTCCCAAACTATTATTTATACCCTTTGATGACCAGTCTTGCCTTATGACACTCTATTCTTCCCTTGCCATTACTTTTTCTCTTACAGACCAATTTAAGCCGAATAGCTTTCTTGTTGGGAGGTAAATCAATAAGCTCCCATGTATAATTCCTCTTTATTATATTTATTTCCTCATCCATTGCCTTAGACCATTTCTACTCTTTAATAGAATCTTCAAAATAAATTGGATCACTAAGAGAAAATAATGGAAAGTTCACATTTTCATCAAAATCTTCTTCATACCTTCCACCTTGGTAGATTTCCCTTAGAGTCTTGGTCTTTTTTGGAATAAAAGAGGCAAGAGTGGGGTTTTAACTCTCAAAAATATTGCTTCTTTTCTATGTAGACTCTAATTTGCATCATCAGGACCTTTCAAGAGTCGATTGTTGGGCTACTTTCATTTCTACCTATTTCTATCAGGAGTTATCCAGAGTTGTCGAGAGCTCACTATAAGTGAATTTTGAGAATTCTTTGACAATATGTTTGACTTCCTATCTACATTAGGAGATGTCAGGAGATGTTTTCCACTATCTACTATTGTATAATCTTGATGATCTTCATACTCATCATCATAATCGATGGGCACATTTTGTGAGGTGGATGAAAAGGTATCCACTGAGCCATCCCATGATTCATTCTCCATGAACTCAACATCTCTATTAATTATGATCTTCTTAGTGATGGGGTTGTACATTCTATATGTCTTGGAATCAACACTGTAGCCCATAAAAATGCATTCCTTAACCTTGTCATCAAAATTTTGCCTCTTCTCCTTCAGTACATGAGCTTATGCCATACACCTAAACAATCTAAGGTGCTCAATTGTCCACTTGTGCCTAGACCATGCCTCTTGTGGATTCTTGTCATGATCTGCCTTGGTTGGAATTCTATTTATCAGATATACTGATGTTTTTACAACCTCTCCCCAATATTCATTTGGGAGTCCTTTTTCTTTGAGCATGCTCCTTGCCATCTCCACAATGGTCCTATTCTTCCTCTCAGCCACTACATTTTGCTATGGAAATTATAAAAGGTTGTTAGCTCCTTCTTGATGCCATTTTGCTTTCAAAATTGATAAAGGCATTGGAGGTATACTCTCCTCCACTATTTGACCTTAGGACCTTTATGCAATGTCCACTCTCCTTTTCATCTTGGGCTTCAAACAATTAAAAAATATCAAAAGATTCAGGTTTATGCTTCAAAAAATAAACCCATGTTCTACAGTTGTAATCATCAATAAATGTCATAAAATATTGACTGCTACCAATAGATATGGTTTTCATGTAGTTCTAACCAAATCAATATGCACCAGCTCCAATGGCACTCTTTCCCTTCTAGAGTTTCCTTTATCAAAGGGCAAACTATGTTACTTACCAAAAATAAAAGCCTCACACTTGCTACTAGGATCTTCTATCCTTGGTAAACCATCTACCATTTTTTTCTTGGACAATAAACTCAAACCAACATAAGCCAAGTGTCCATGCCTAAGATTCCATAGCTTGGAGGGTTCTTGATTGTTTCTCTTGAGATCCATTAACTGTTGTATTACTATACATGCATACTCAAGAGGTGCAGTGATGGAATGAGAAGAGAAACACATCTCTATTCACAAAGGAAACATATGGTTCTTTGTCATTTGTACTATTGTAACAACTTTCTTACTCCAATCTTTGTGAAAAATGACACATTCACCCTTCTTCATCAGTACTCTGTATCCATTTTGGATCAGTTGTCCAAGACTCATGAGATTATGTTTAATGCCTGGAGAAAAATAAATATTCCCAATCTCCTTCATCTTA
The DNA here is from genome assembly GCF_030272615.1 of Cryptomeria japonica. Lineage (NCBI taxonomy): Eukaryota > Viridiplantae > Streptophyta > Pinopsida > Cupressales > Cupressaceae > Cryptomeria > Cryptomeria japonica. Next base: position 84,398,366 of record NC_081411.1, on the reverse strand, counting down.
CCTTGCTTCGTGTGAATCATAATAGACCCTTTTCCTACAACTAGAACTATTCCATTGTTCCCCAAATTTTATCTCAGATTTGAATTTTTGTTAAAATAAAAGAAAATGAACTCTCATTACCACTCATGTGACTACTGAAACCACTGTCCAAATAACACACCTCAAGGCTACCTTCTTCACCAATGTTGCACATGCTGAAGGTTGTGGAGTGATTATTTTCACCCACATTCACATCAACCACATTAGCATTTTTCTTTGATTGATTACCTTGCTTTTTCTAGCAATCTCTTGTATAATAACTAAATTTATTGGAGTTAAAACATTCCACATTGCACTTGTCATATCTTTGATTCAAACTATTGTTCTTCTTGCCTTGTTTGGAGTTATTTTGAGAGTTGCTCACTCCCTCTTGGTTGTTTTCTCATCTAGAGTTATCTTCATTTCCATGGCCTCTTCCTCTTGAGCTCCTTCCATTTCTTTGTCCTCTCCCCCTGCCTCTTGCATTGGCTTGAGATTTGAAAGCTTGCTCTTGGAAAGAAGTAGAAAACCTATTTAGATACTTCTCATGGCTTTAAAGAGAACCCATCAACTCATCAACTGTCCATAATGAAAAATCCGTTGCCTCTTCTATTACAATCACTATTGCATCAAACTTTGAAGGCAAACTTCAAAGAATTTTCTCAACAATCCTCTGTTCCTCCATGGTTTCTTTATTTGTCCTCAGGTGGTTCAACAAACCAAATACTTATATAAAATTCTGAAATAGAGTCGATGTCCTTCATTTGAAAAGTTTCCAAATCTCTTATAATAATTTGAAGCTTCACCAATCTAACTTTAGTAGTCCACTTGTAGCGAATTTGGAGGATTTCTCTTGCTTCCTTAGCATAGTTAGCTACAACTATTTTGAGAAATATCGCCTTTGTCAAGGCTGCTTCAATAAAACTCAATACCTTAGCATCTTTCCTCCTTTTCTCCCTCAACTGGTTCTTCTAATTTTTTGAGAGGTTAGCATACTGACCTAGAATAGTCATATCCATAAATTATTTGCAACCATGATGGTTTTCATCTTCTTGGCCCAAACATCATTATTTTGTCCATTAAAGGATGGTGGCTATTGCTACTCTTTTCTTCATCTTCAGCCATGTCTCCTACACACAAAACTCAAACACTTGGAGAAAAAAAAATTCCCAACTCACAAGGATTGAATTTCTACATCTCTTATACCATGAGAAAATTATACAAAAAGGGATGGAAATAACATAAAATACATAACTCAAAAATAACTACTAAGTTCTAATCTATAGGCAATGATTAGGAGTTACATTCAACCACACAAAACAAAGCTTCTCAGAGCTTACTAGAAGAAAATGCTCAATTGGATCTACACATAGTCAGTAGCAATCAGGAGTGATCTCTGCTCAACTAATAAATCACACACACAAACAAATGCTCAATTGGATCTACACATAGTCAGTAGCAATCAAGAGCGATCTCTGCTAAACTGACAAACCACACACACACCTACAAGCTATTGTTGTTTACAATTTTTTTCTCTACTCTGAATATTCTCCTTTTTTGTCCTAGAGCTATCAACCCAAAAATTCTCCCTTAAATTCAAAATTCAAACTCAACTACCTCCATTTACTCCTTTGCATTCTTGTTGTTCACATTAGGAGCAAATGGGGGCTCAAGGCAATAAATTCCAATATTGTTTTTTTTGTTATAGCTTCAAAGCTCTCATATAAGGCGTGGAGAATCAAAGAGATAATATTTATGGTCTTTTAAGTCAATAACTAAACATTTGTATCTTTATAGCCATTATATGGGTTGCTTAGCCAAAAGTATCTTAAATACCTACATGTATCAATCATTTGATAACAATCTAATAATTTCTTACAAGAGAAAATCAAAAATCAAAATATTTTAATTTACTAATATTGATTGTTATGTCTAAATAAACTTAAAAGCATCACAATAAGTATCAATCATAAAAAATTGGATAAATGTTTTGATTAAAAAAAAACAAGAAAACCCTTTAACAAAGATCTACCATAAATAGCTGCGCAAAGATATACCAATTCAAAAGACCAGCAAAAAGACAGCAAAGAGGAAGAAACTAGTACAAAAATTTTAAAGCCTCCAGGGCCTCTATTTCCAATTGAGTCATGTTTAGAGCAATTTCCTTGAGTTCCTAGATTTCTTGATTTGCAGATATCTTCTTAAATTGGCTCTGACTTCGATAAACTTGTGATCATATTTTTAACCCATTTATCTTCACAATAATAACTTTTTTAGTAAAGAGGATAACCCATTGTTATATTGAGCAATTGCATAAATTTACAAAATTTGACATAAAGGTTAATATTCAGATATGATCTATCCCAAGGCTTGTTACAGCCAACATCAACTGTCTTACTTTTGAGCACTTAAAAATAAGTGTTCTTGAAACATAAGAAAATAGAGCTCATAGTAGCAACAAAACAAAATGAGACTCTTAAGAGACATCCTCTCATCCATGCAAAAATATTCACATAGTGGATGTTAAACATACGCAGACCTGTATCTTGCCAGAATGGAGCTCACTACAGCATCTAGATTGGAATTCATAATACTAATCCTTCAAACCATGAACAAGAACGTTAATACCATGCAAAAATATTGACATAAAAAAATATTATTAACATATAAGAAATTTGTAATTCTATCCATATTGCGCTATGACATTGTCATCTATGCATGCAAAAAGATTATCTAGATTAGCTTTCCTATATTCACATTACGCCAATGAATTTAAAAAGTAAATGCATTTTATTTAATAGAGACTAAGTTTGAGGGCGCTAATTTCTGCTATCATCTCTCAAAATCACACCGGCCTCCAAAATACCCCGATCTCCTCTCATTGCTCCAAAGTGTCTAAGTACTTTTGTCTCATGATTCCTCACCATTTGGTATGTGGTTTGGAGTAGATTCTCCATACCAATTTAGGTCCCAGAGCTCTATTTTGCCGACTTTCTCCGAGGCCCATATCGGAAATTCTATTTTCCTTGATAGATTGTCTAACCAAAAGAAAATATCTCACATTGGATTAAAGTACCTTAATTATTTTATTGTATATGGGGATTGCATTGAGAACTTCTTTAAATAGAAGAATTTTCCCACCTAGAGTTAGCCATCGTACTTTCCACGAGCTGATTCTATTTGACATTCATGTTATTATGTTCTGCAATAATTTTGGCTTCTTATTGCCTAAGAAGAGAAGAATGCCTTGGTATTTTACATTGAAAACTGTCCACTGAATAGCCCCAAAATATGGCAAACCTGTTCTTTACTTGAGGAGTGACATTGATGAAGTAAATTTTAGACTTTGTATTATTTACTACTTGGCTTGAGAGATTAAACTACATGGTAATGATGAATTCCACTTCCTTTGGTTGCTCCGTGGATGCTCTTAAAAAAAAAGGGGTTTCATATGCAAATAGTGAGTGTGTGATTGAAACAAGATAATTATCAATACTAGTACCTTTCCAAGAAACTATAAGACCCGTAGTGGTTATACTTTTAATCAAAGCTTCAACCATTAATATAAATAGAAAGGATGATAGTGGATCATCCTATCTACTCTTCTAAGAGACAGAGAGTTAGTCTTGTAGCAATGACACTAGTAAAATTTATATAAATTGAGTTGTAGAGTTATATGGGTCCAAAGTATGCAAAATTTATATAAATTGAGTTGTAGAGCTATATGAGTCCAAAGTATGCAAAATTTTAAGGGTTTTTTTGTTTGTTTGTTTTGTTTAAGGACTTCCAATGATGCATTCAACTCTTTCAGAATTTTCTTTTTCTTCTCATTTTTTTTTGAAAGCTAAGAGGAGATCCTTATATAGTACATCTAGATAGTTTGTAAAGAAGATAATTGCATAATCAATAGTATTTGGAGTGATTTCTTGGAGACATGTCAAAAATGACATTTAAGTTCTCCAAGTGTAAATTTAGATAATAACATTTTATTTTATTTTTTCAAATTGTGAGATAATAATCAAGATATGCTACAACTATTTTTTAACTTACTTTTCTATTCTTGTAATGAGGTTCTCCATATTAAGGAATTTTGGATCCCTTAGGAAGTGTTTTCAAGGTGAAGATATTTTCTCTATGCAAAGTGTTTAAGTACTGTTATCTCATGATTTCTTACTATTCAGTATGTGGTTTGGAGTAGATTCTCCATACCATTTTACCTCCTAGAGCTCTATTTTGTGCTTCCAAATTTTTATTTCCACCTACTTAAAGCTCATTAGAAATGCAAACTTTCTCCCATATGTCATTATAGGAAATTTTATTTTGTTGGATAGATTTTCTAACCAAAGAAAATAACTCAATTTAGATTGATGTTGTATGATTATTTTATTGTATAAGAGGATTGCATTGAGAACTTCTTTGATTATGTTACATTCCCTTTCTTATGTTAGTAATTTTATTTTGTTTTACTATGTATTTGAGATGAATTAATTGCTAAACATTTGTGGTTATTATGAATACTAATTGAGATGTAATTAATGGCATGAATGTATATTGATATTGAAAACAATGTTTTATTATATTTAGAAATCTTGGAAGGTTAAGATTAGACCTAACTTTCTTTCGGTGTTTAAGTGGATGAAAGAAATTTAATGTCTTCATGAAAAGGGACTAAGAGCATCATCCAGTAAAGGGATGTAGATCTTGGAAGAGGAACAAATTTCTATAGAGCCATGAACCTAGAGATAAATTGAACTTCGGAAAGATTAATTCATTAACTTATGTCTTGGGTAGTTATGTCATGATCTTATCAATCAGTTAAGCAGTCCTTGATCTTTTACTTTTAACATCTTTGTTAATTAAGAAAACATAACATAATTTAGAGTAAGTGAATTTAAACATGAATAATATTATTAAACCAATTAACTCTTTAAATGAAGTTTATATATACATATACATACATACATACATACATATATATATACAGATATATACATATATATAAATCTATATATCTATTTGTAAAATATTTAGATCAATGCATATATATATATATAGTTGTTCAAGAATTGAATTCTTTTTAAGTGGACTGTTATGGTAAGGCCATATAAATGAGCTCAGAAGGATGATGTAATGTCACCTTCTATTAATGCAAATGCAACAAGAACGTATGGAGAGGCACCACATGCTATTAATTAGCCGATAGGCTCTAAGTAGGAGCTTTGCTCCCAGAAAATTCAACTTTTCACCGGATAAGTGTTAGCCTGTCTGCTTGCTTGCTAGCTTTCTACCGGTGTCGTGGAGTGACGAACGCATCCTGCTGGCATTCTTGTTATACTGTAGCTGCCAAACTATGGTATGTCCACCTGCCCACTTTGCATATGCACCTGCTGACTATTGCTATGACCACTGCTTATGCAAGCGTTGAGTCTTTAAACGCTGACTGGGTGAAATCAGTTATTATGAAAATGGAGTTTGCTTGTTTCTCTTCTACCATCTGTTAAAAACCAACAACAAAGAGAGAGGAAATTACAGAGAAGCAGACAATAGATGGTGGAAATCATCTAGGACATTTGCAAGGTATCACAGTTAAACTCAGGTATGTTTTGTCAAAAATATTTTCTTTCAATCCCATTTTATGATAAATTCGGGTATGTTTTGTGAAAAATATTTTCTTTCTATCCCATTCTTTGTCGCTTTCACCGCTTTGTGCTTCTTTCCAACAATTGATAGCTGACAAAATCTACGATTCTCTAGAGGATAATCTAAACAGGGTTTCAATTTTACTTTGCCACTTGCAAGGCACTCTAAATTAGCTCGCCTGGCCTTGAAGTCCATGTCGTGATCTCCCATACCAATGGTTATGTTGGGTATCATGCCCTGAATGTCAATTCCCACATGATTGTTGTCCGGATCAGATTCATTCTAGAATGTGTCGAATTTGATGACAAGCTGGCCGGTCGTGTTTCTGTTCATGGATGAGTCGACGAGGCCGAGAAAAACACGCTGCTCTTTGGTAAAAAGCTTCTGTTGTTTGGATGACCAAGGCATTACCGTCCTTTGATTTAAAATTTTATGTTAAAACTGATTCGCAGCATGTAAATTTTTCTCAGAACCTGCACAAGATAAATCTAGCTAGAAAAGAATAGCTTGCAGGTGGATATAAGAAAAAATTAGGAGCCAAGAAAAAAACTATTTTTCATTATTTATAAAGAGATTACAAAGTAAATAGCCTCCATGAAAATTAAAAAACCAGACGAAAGCAGTGATCCAGGTAGATCCAGAAAACCTGAAAGATTCAGTCTCTGAAATCATCCGAATCAACATCATTGGAAAGAGGTCGCTGACACGATCTTGACGCAACTTGAACGGGCTCAAAAGAAATTCGTATGCAGAAGTTATTTGCAGTCAAAAGTTTGATCAAACAGCCCAATTAGGTGTTCAAAAGGTGAAAAATTGGTCATCTTCAAGTTGGTCAAACTAGGTGTAAAAAAGGTGAAAAATTAGTCATCTCCAAGTTGGTCAAACTCAGCGTCAAATTGAAAGTGCTCATCGAGACATTACGACGTCGCTCGCTTGAATCGCGCAAAACGGAGTTCATATGAGTTATGGCCGGTCAATGTTGTCAAAAAGAATCATGTGATCAAGTCAAATGATGATGTCATCATGCTGACATGGCATCATGAGAGCTTGATACGTGACATTAATGTTAAGATACTGACATGGCTGATTCGGACCAATCTTGTTTGGACATGTGGGAGGTATATAATCCATTCAGGGCATGACACTATTATGTCATATGGCGCAATGCCCGGGCGCCATGTGGTACAGGCGGTTAAGTAAAAAATATCATGTCAAGATGGTGGGCTTTGAACCTTTGAACAGCCACTCCCTATTATCGGTGAACAATTTTTATTTGAACTATATCAAATGCGAATTGGAAGGTGGCGATTAAAACCGCCAATCTCCCCATCCCACATTTCTATGGAAGTCCGTGAAAGGGGGTCTCGGGTCCCTACAAATAATTGTTATCAAACAAATAACCCGAATATGATGGCCCACAACCTTCCTCTTTTTTGTAGGAATGTGGGCCCATGTACATGATCTAAAGACGCAAAAATAGGTGACTTCTAGTTGTAAGCCAATCCAATTACAAGTTTCAAAAGGTGTTATACCTGTAAAAGATTTGTGAGATTCATTTTGTAGTATGAAGCATGGTTGATTGCTTCACCCCACAATTTGGAAGGAAAGAGATCTTGCATTTAACATGCAACTACCATCTCTTTCAAAGATCGATTCTTCCTCTAAGCTACACCAAAATTTTATTTAAATTTATTTATATTTAAACTTGTTGTTTGCAATTCTATGCTAAGCAATGTGGTTATGGATAATGGACAACTAACCTATTTGTATTAGACAAAATTATGAAAACCATTCTATATAACCCAAAGTCAGAACCTACTAAGGATGATTGCGATCACAAAGTTCCTATTGAAGGGTATTGAAAAATATACAAGGCTTTGTTTGTAAATATCTATAATCTTTTGTGCTGACACTCTAACTGATTGATATTTTTGGGAGCATTAAAATGGCATGGAATTTTACATAGCTGTAATTACAAAATTTATAAGGCTTTATTTGTAAATCTCTGTAAATTTTTGTGAATGTTCAAGATAACTTCAACTTGATTAAAGATGTTGAGTATGGTCCATAATGTGTGCTTATGCTACTGATATGTTCTATAAAAGCTTTACTAATGTACAAAATGAGATGTGCACACAAAGATTTTTACTAGGTGGAAAGATACTCGGAGTTAAGAATGAATATTTTTCTCTTACATGCATAATGTTTCAATATGGTATGCTTTTATCTATTTGTTCAAACTTACATTTAGATATCTAATTTTTAATCTTAGCTACTGTAGTGTTAGCATTATTTTCTACCTTTAAAGTTTGACTTACTCATGTTTGATTACAAATTTATTGCAACTTTTTTTTGTTTTTGATTAGTAAAAGAAACATTTATAAGGTTATTGCTATTTCCCACCTTTCAAGCTTCTTATTTCTCTATAATGAGGATCAAGTTGGTTTATTGAGGGCAAATTTTGTATTTGGAAGGCATTTTCATGTTCATTCTATTTTTAATATTAGTTTATGAGAATAAGATAGAAATTAACATTATATAAACTTTATATTTATAGTCCCATTGAAGTTGTCCACCTATCTAAAATGGACATGATTGTACCCATGCATGCTTGTAATAGAAAATCCATTAGGTTTAAATATTAATGGAACTTCTAATATAAAGAATGAGGAATAATAAATATTAATGGAGCTTGTAATATTAATGGACTGATAATTGATACGATGTGCAAAGCTAAGCTATGATAATGATTTATGCTAAATTGCTAAAAAACAACTCTAAAAATGCTAACCAAATGAACTCATAGCTGCAAAGATAAAGACTCCTAATTTGACTATGAGATTAGCTATTAGTTCCAAAAATGGCTTAAGAGACTTCTATTCATAGCTTTTCTAGTGCATAAGCCTAGGTGATAGAGATGAACAGTGCTCATTAAATCTTGCAATTTGGATGGCTATGAGCAAGAGGATGAGATGAGATAGAGAGAATATAGGATAGTTGGAGAAAATTTAGGGATAAGAGGATAGGTGTACTCAACTCCCTCCAAAGATGTAGGAAGGTTGAGAAATGTGTGTACGTACATATTATTTGGACAATAAATTGAATGTTGAAGATAATGATGCATATTAATATTAAAAATATTAATATCTTTAGTCATGATCGATGAGGTGGAAAAGAAGAAGTGATGTGGAAATGAGGTGAGTTGGAAAAGGAAGATTAAATAATTAATAAATTATTTAACTGATGAGACTATAGGATAGTGGATAGAAGTTTAACTAAATATTAGATATTTAATTAATTGATTAGAATAAATGAAGATAAATGAATTAATTAATAAAATGTTTCAATTAAATTAATTAATAGAAGAATATGAAATGAATTAAATAAACTAATCTTTTCAAATTAACTATTTAATAGAAGAATAATTATTAAATAAATATAATATATTTATTTAATTACTCTTAGCCAATTTTATGTGTATACATTTTGCCCCTCTTTGAAAAGATGTTGAGACAACATTGTTTCAAAGATTAAATCAAGTCTTGATAATACCCCTAATGAAGATAAAAATCTTGATTGTGTGCCCCCTTGGGAGATTAATCATGAAATTGTTGAAAAATTTGATTGAGCAATTGATCTCATGATAATTGATTGAAAAGATTTGAAAAGAGGCCCCTCAATTAAATTCATTTTTGTAAAACAAATAAAATTTCCCCATTTTTGAAAAAATAACTACCCCTTCAAAAATAAAAAAGGTAATAATAAAATTAACATAGATCAATTTTATCCTCATTTGCAATTTGTTAGTGTTTGGAGAAAAAAGAATTTGGGGTGTTGAGCTGGCAAGATGGCAATACAGTATAAGAGGCATTGATTTGAGTACGTCTGCGAATACCAGAGATGTGTTGAGTAGAGCCCATTGGTGAGTGACCTATCCCAAGCTTTGGTTTGAATTTTCCATACAAGTTTTCTGATTTTTTCGCATGATTTAGGCTAGTTTTCAAATTTTTCTGATTTTCACATTGTAGTTTCTCACATTTGTTAGGTATTTTAGCACATTTATCATTTTGGTTAAAGCATTTGATGATTTAGCATATTTATCTTGTATGTTCATGCCTTTGTCAAAGATGATAGCGCAAATGTTGGGTTAGCGCCTATGTGAATTATGCTTGTGTATTTGATCGTTATGTTAGTGCATTTGCTTAATTTAGTGCCTTTTCTTTGTGTATTCACACATATGTTTAATTGGTTAGCGCAAATGCTTGTTTTAGCACATGTGGTGATTAGGATAGCACTTTTGTTCTGTTGTACAACACTTTTGTTTAAAATTGAACTTTTTTTATTTTGGCAATGTTAAAGTTCAATTAGATGAATCTGATTAGATCATTGATGTGTGAATTTGATTGATTGATAGACAATTGATGATGATTGATCAACTATTTGATAAATTTGATTAATATATTTGATTGCTTGATTGATTGCTTGATAGATGTTTTGATCGATAGGATATCTGTTTGTTTCCCTGATTGATAAATTGATTAGGAGCTCAAAGAGACTGATTTAAACTTTGATAAAGAGCTTAATTTGTTGATCATTTGATTGATAGCCTGATTTTCTTGATAGAATATATTTCATTAAATGTTGATTTGATAGGAAAGATGATTGATATAAAACTTGTCTAATTAAATAGGAGAAACTAGATGTTCTCCAGTGTTGGGAAAAATTCTCGACTATGTGCCATTTAGTCCCAAAGTTGAGAGATTAGACATATTGATGCCTATGGATTATGTCACCTATTATACATTCCAAATATTACATATAATAGGGGTCTATTGACCGCATTAGCTCAGAGATGGCATAGCGAGCACAACATGTTTCACCTCTCCACTGGTGAGATTAGTGTGACCCTTGAGGATGTCTATAGGATCCTTCACATTCCTATGACTGGCGAGCTTGTCCAGTATGACTACCAAGATCTAGGTGGGACAGAGGCATGTAGGACAGTGTTTGGTGATTAGAGAATTGATGGTTGTGAGATTCGATGGGAGGACATGATCATGCACTATGAGACTCTCCCATTGATACTTCCAAGCTTGATTGGTGGATTCATATGTCCTGATTGGAGGTCTCAAGGATTTGTCATTCGATGGGAGGCATTTTGCAGAGCATGATGCAACATCATACTAGGTATGCATGGGGTGTGTGTGTGCTTTCTCAGCTGTATCATGATTTACATTAGGTTGTTTATGATGGCAGAGCTAGTCTCTCTACTAGTTGTACATTTCTTGAGGTCCGGTGTTGGGTGCACATTATTTTTACTTATTTGATACATGACAGAGTTTGTGGTGATGGTCAGCCATATGTGTATTTGTACAAAGGTATTATTACTTAGCCTAAGCTGGTAATATTGACTATTGGAGATGGGTACTAGATTCCATGGATACTATGATTTGGAGACCTTATATTCATTGTGAGTCATGGTTAGATGACACTCGTATTTTTTATTTTATTTTGGAGAGTAGGTATCTGATTAGTCGCACTCCATTTATTATTGAGAGATAGTTATTCAGTCGCAATTTGAGATAGTTTGGTATCATTCAACACATGCCTTATGCTGTTGTGATGTATGCACGGTGATACAAGGATAGATGAGATTGGGGTCCTTCATTGTCTTTTGAGATAGCATACGCAAAGGTTTTGGTTGTTCCCATTGTGGCATAGGATTTGAGACCACATATTTTGGATGTTGGGATTACATCGAATTATGCACACTACCTTATTGCACACCCATTTCTTTGCATTACTAATCCTACAGATTCTCCTCCTAGTTCAAGAGATGAGGAAGATGATTCATGTGATCTTGTTGTTAGATGGTGGAGATAGAGACAAGAGCTTAGAGTTTCTCATGAGGCTGGAGGAGATGAGGGGGATGAGGGTGAAGATGACCAAGGAGGGAGATGAGGACGGAGAAGAGGTCGAGTTAGAGTCCAAGGAGGACCTTTTGGATAGGTTGGTAGGGTTGGGAGGCCACTTCCTATGGCAAGAAGAGTGCAGGTAGAGAAGGGATTGGATTAGTAAGAGGATTAACCTCTCCTAGATTAGGAAGAGGTGGAGGATTAGATAGAGGTTGGGGGAGGGGGATTGATTTTGGGCAGATCCATCTAAATTTGGGAGTGATGCTGGCATAGGGTGGTTGGGATGAGGGGGAGGAGGATTCAGAGGATCATGTGCTCCTCATTTAGTGGTAGATTATGAAAGCTACTCGGGTGCAAACTCTAGCAAGTGAAGAGGAGGGTGGTAAGGAGGGTATGCAGGATGTAGCCCAGTAGGATGAGCCATAGTAGGAGACAATGGATGGCCTTAGAGCACAAATATATCAGCTCAAGGCATAGGTACAGGTGCTCACTCTTGAGAGGGATAGAGTTGTGAGGAGATATCATGATTCATAAGCTATTATTGATCACGTACAAGCTATCAGTCATTGCATGGACCTAATTCCCGAAGCTAGTTTTGCTATCAAAGCAGCACACTAGATGACACCGATAGAGAATGAGGAGCTAAATTGACAAGTGCCAAAGTTGTTGAAGAAACGCTGATCAAAAATTTTTTGAGTCCTTGTGTAGTACCAACCATGTTAGCACCTAAGAAGAATGAAGAATGGAGGATGTGTACTGATTCTAAAGAAATAAACAAGATCATAGTGAAGTACCGATTTCCTTTACCTAGGATGGATGACATAATGAATTGTTTGAGTGGAGCCAAATACTACAAAAAGATAGACCTCAAGAGTGGATATCAATAGATCAAAATTAGGGAAGGAGATGAATGGAAGATAACATTCAAGAAAAATGAAAGATTGTATGAATGCTTGGTGATGTCTTTTGGGTTGATTAATGCACCAAGTACTTTCATGAGATTAATGAATGAGCTATTGAATAAATTATTGGGTAAGTTTGTTATTGTGTATTTGGATGACATTCTTATTTTCAATAAGACAAAGGAGGAACATATGTTGCATTTGAGACAAGTTTTGCAGAGACTAAGAGAAGAAAAGTTGTTGATAAATATTAAGAAGTGTAGCTTCATGAAGGAAGAATTGGTATAGTTGGGATTTGTTATATCTATGGATGGATTGAAGATGGACCCTGAAGAAGTAAAAGAAATTGTTGAATGGCCTACACTGGAAAGCATTGGAGAGGTAAGATCATTTCACAAATTGAATAATTTCTACTATAAGCTTATCAAAAATTTCAGTTCAGTTTATGGCTCTATGACTGAGACAATGAGGGGAGATAGAAAAGAATTCAAGTGGATAGTTAGAGCAACTAAGAGTTTTTAATTGTTGAAGCAAAAGGTGACTAAGCAACCAATACTAGCTTTACCAGATTTTAGCAAAGTGTTTCAAGTGGACTATGGTGCAAGTAGAAATACAATTGGAACAGTCTTAAGTAAAGAAGGGAGAGAAGTTGCTTATTTTAGTGAGAATTTGAATGATGCAAGAAGGAGATATTGTGTGTAATATGATCAGGAATTTTATGTCATAGTTCAAACCTTGAATAAATGGAGACATTACTTGTTGCCTAAGGAGTTTGTGTTGTATAATGATCATCAATCTTTTCAATATTTTAACTATCAAAGTAAGTTGAATTAGAGACACATGAGATGGGTAGAACTCTTGCAGAGTTACACCTTTGTGTTGAAGTATACAAGTGGAAAGTCAAACATTGTTGTTGATGCATTGAGTAGAAGGAGGAATTTGCTGATAGAGATGAGTGTGAAAGTATTAGGATTTGAGGAGTTGAAGACCTTGTATGCAAATGACCCAGATTTCGTAAAACCTTAGAAAGAATGTAGAGAGCCGGTTATGGTGGATAGAACTAAGTAGTTGGATTACTTCATTTAGGATGGGATGTTATTTAGAGAAGTTTTATCTGGAATTTTGATAAAGGAGAAGCATACTGGAGGATTAGCTAGACACTTTGGTGTTGACAAAATAGTGGCATTGGTGAGTGAAGGTCAGCCACATGCCAAGGAATGTTGGAAACAATGAATTGAAGCTTTGCAAGCTTTGGAAATTATCTAGAAGATTCGCTAAACAAAAAATATAAACAAAGTTGAATACTAAACAAAAAACAAATTAAAATGTAGCTCTCGACCTAATTGAAGACTAAACCAATTTGAACCTAACATTAAAATAAATTAAACCATAAAACTAGAATAAATAGAATGATAACCCTAAACCTAATTAAATATTATATAAAATTAAAAAGAACCCTAAACCAGTTATATATAATTGAAATTATTCATTTAAATAATTAATTAGAAATAAATTATTCAATTAGCTTTATTTTTCATTCTTAAACATGTGTCAAACTCTAATGCTAAACCTAATTAAATCCGCATCTTAATAGTAAACTAGTACCAAATGGTTAAATTTAACTAAACCATAAAATCAACCTTAAATGAAAACTCAAACTAACTTTAATCTTTATAAAGACCTAATGTAAATTGAACCCTAACCCTTAATAAATGCAAACAAATTTGAATGCCAACACTAAACCTAATTGAATACTAAACTAGATTAAGCACTAAACATAACCTTGAACCAAATTAAAATCTAACCTTAATAATAAACCACATGAAAACATGAAAATATACATGAATCAGATACCCTAAGCCTAAACCAAATTAAACCCTAACCTAACGCTAAACCAAATCAAAGTAGATACTAAAAGCTAATTTAACACTAAATAAAATTGAAGACTAACCCTTATTAAATTAGAGTTAGTGTTATGATCCTAACCCTAACTATAAATCTAGATTTAATCTGAATTTGAACAATAAACCAAATTTAATAATAAATCTAATTCAACTTTATCCCTAAATCTCATTCACTACTAAGACTAAACCTATTTGAACATTCAATTTAACCCTAACCTAAATATTAAAAAACAAGAAGTCTAATCTTAAACCTAATATAACTCTAACCCTAACAATAAACTAAATTAAAATGTAACCCTCAACATAATTGAAGACTAAACCATACTCAACCCTAACATTAAACAATATTGAACCTTAACACTAAACCAACAATAGATAAAATTGAATCCAAATTTTATATTTTATTGAATACTTAATTAAATTGAACCTTAACCCTAAACAAAATTAAAGCTAAATCTTAAACCAAATTGAACCCTAACCTAACACTAAATCCACTTCAATCATAACCATTACTACATTATGTGAACTATTTTAATACCAACCCTAACCTCGAAATTAAACCCTAGCCCTAGGTTTAAATCAAATTGAACTATAACTCTAAACGATATTGAGCCCTACACCTAAACCTAATTAAGAATTTAACTAAATTAAACTCTGAGCGTAACATTAAACCAAATTGAACCCTAAAACTAAAGCAAATTCACTGCTTTAGCTAACATTAAATTAAATCCAACATTTACCCTAAACCTATAATTGAACATTATAATTAAACTAAACTCCAAGCCTAATTTCATCAGTTCAATTTAGACATTAATTAAGCTACAAAATCACTCTAAGTTCAACTATGATTAGGTTTCTATTTAAGTTAGAGCTCAAAAAAGGCTGCAATTAATATTTGATTACAACTACCATTGTAGTAGCATTAAGATTATGATAAAATTAGGATTACAGTTTTAATAATGGGTACATTTCAATTTTTATTTTGTTTAATAAGAGTTCACTAAAATTTAATTGAAAATAATTTATTGAAATTATAACTTAATAAATATTTTTTTTTATTTGTTTTTTAATAGTTTACTATGCTACTAGCTTATAAATATATTAAATTATATATAAAAAGAAAGTTTTTTGATATGAAGACTTTCATTTTTTATTTTAAAAAATTATATTATTTAACTGAAATAATAAAAAATTGAAAGATTTAATATCTCTTATATATATGTTTAGGTTTTGATAAACCACATCAAACATTCAATATGAATTATTTAAATATGACTAGTTTTCGAATATCTTCTATAAAATCACGCACTAATCTCTATACTAACTAAAAGGAAGTGTAAATCTTATTAATAACCTATTTTACATTTATTACTTAAGAAGCCAATATTTAATATTTTAGTTTACATTTATTACTTAAGAAGTTAATATTTAATATTTTAGTTTTAGATGAACATTATCTAATAATGTTTTTAGATCATTTACTATTTCACGCTTCCATTTAATATTTGCATCAAGGTAATTGTACATACCACATCTCGCTCTTGCCTTTATAAACAAGACATTTGTACATTGTAATCTATCACAATCTCAGGGAAAAGCTCTGTGTTCTTTGGGTGAAAGTTTATTGCAGATAGTGATACTGACTTGGGAGGTTTTCCTCAACTATGACGTCTGGCACTGTGTTTTCAGTATTTATTTCCTTCATATTTATACCCTTGATATTGGCGGCTGATTTGAACGATGATACCATCAATGGGCTGTCTAAGCTGCAAACTATGACCATTGATGAGTACATAAATTACATCAATCCTCCAGCGGTGCATAAATTTCAGGTTTCATTTTTACTGAAATATAATTTTTCCATTTGTGTGCATAAATTCATAAGATTCATTTTTATTTAAACTTTTTGCATTTGTATTGTTTTGTTTGTAGAACGGCAATGGAGAAAAAGTACTTTGTGTAAAATATGAAGACCAGATATCCCTTCAATCGGGAAACACTAGCGTATGCTTTTGCAGCCTTCACCTTTTTTGTTTTAATTCAATTTGTTTGTATGAGATAGATCGATCTCACAGTGCATAGTTTGTTTGTGGATTGAAGAAAGGTTCAAGGGATAATTTTGCGTACAAAAATTCGTCGGCAGAAGAGTGCCCAGAGGGAAGTGTGCCCATCGTGGAGATCACACGTGAACGTGTTGAAAGAGCAGGATCTCTGAGACAATACTTAAATACAGGATTGCACGATAACACACAGAAAACTCATGAAGAAGCCAAGGTTTGATACTAATGAAATTTTTATATTAGTAAAGAAACGTCAAGGAAAATTATTTATTTTCACCCTGAACTACTTTTATCTATATTTTGTAGAGCGCAGTAGCATTTATAAGTCCAAGGGGAAGCCAGGAGATCCATGAGATCAAAGCTTCTTTCAACGTATGGCAACCTTCCGTGGACACCAGTAATTCAGTTTTTAGCGCCGCTATATTGCGTCTTCTCCATGAGAATCCTGATGAGTCAATAAACGAAGCAATGGAAGCTGGATGGATGGTCTGAATAATTACTTTCTTTGTTTATTTCTACTAGCTCTATACTTTCCATTAGTAGAAATGATACTAAGGTGTATGTAACGCCTGCAGGTTTACCCCAGTCGCTATGGTAGTCCACGCGTTACATTTTATGTTGCCCATAGGGTTTTCCGTAAGGTAATGATTTAAATGGATTTTTAGATAATTTAATATATAAAATAAATGTTTTTTACAATTTTTAATTTTGTCATAGTTTTGTAGTTGTTTAAGTTTATTCTAAAATTGTATCTGTGTCTTTTGGAGGGCGAGGAAAAAGACTGCATCGACCTATCTTGTAAAGATTTTATTCAAGAAGGAAAAGAATACTATCCAGGAATGCCAATTCCTGGTATTTCTGCATATGATGGTACACAGATGGACAGCACCATAAGCATAAGAAGAGTAAGCACAAATATCTGTATATTTGTAGTTTCCTTAATATAAAGGGTTAGAAAACTACATTATTTACATACTAAATTACATCTTTACAAAGTGGCTGACACTAATGTTTATATATAATTTTCAGGAAACCAGGGGTAATAATGCAAACAATCTAGTGTGGGCAGTATATTTACAAGACAAGTTAGTGGGTCATTGGCCTGCAATTCTTTTCCACGACTTGACATTTTATGGGAATTTGGCCCAAATTGGAGGACAAGTAGTGATAAGATCTGGCAAGCGAGGAACTCCGTTTCCCAAGACGGAAATGGGTAGTGGAGACTTCGCTAGAAAAGGTTTTAAGAAAGCAGCTTTTGTCAGGAACATACGATTGTTTACTAATAATGGTGCTCTTATAACTGATAGAAAAACGAATTACTTCCTAAGTAAAAGACATTGTTATGGTATAAAAGGATATGTGAAACAAGATGACTATTGGGGGCATCATATATATTATGGAGGTCCTGGAGGTAATGCTGGTTATTGTACGTATTGAAATACTTTTGCCCCAAAGCATGAATGATATGAAGCCGAGTGTGTGAGCTGCACAGCAGCAGAGAAATAAAATATATGCACTTAAATGTACTTTCTGGTGTATTTGAATAGTGTATCTTTTTCTTCGAAGTGCGTTCTGTTAACTCCTTGCAAATATTATTAGCCTTCTTTTTCTTCAGGAAGTGTGTTTTTGTTATTTTTCATTCTTACTGGAAGTGCCAATGGTGAGTAAATTAACTTAGTTTAAAAGCCCGTGTTTCGGACTAAGTATTTATTCAATAAAACATTCATACATAAAATATCTATAAGTGTTTTTTTTGGTTTGTACTTTGCAATAGCAGAAATGGAAGCAAAGGAAAACAAGAAAATCCATGAAATAAAAGCTGTCTTCAATATATGGGAGCCTTCTGTGGAGTCCGGTTTTGGTTTTAGTAGCAGTCAAATGTGGGTTTGTTTTAGTTCACAAAATAAAACAATGGCGATTTCCTTTCAATTTGAAAAATTAATAGAAATCAATACATAGTAATGATAGTCATGTGATCCAGGAGGATTCACTTATAACAAATTGCTTCTTTACCGGGGATTAGAACCCCCAAACCTCTCCTGCGAGCTACACTCTCCACCATTACAGAGCATTATCCATGCTAATCTATATTTGTCGTGGGTTGCATTTATAGAGGCGAAATCAGACCCCATCTCCCGCTTTCCATGATAGCCCACAAGAAAGTTTGAGCACTTTGCGGGCAGTTAACTATTTAGTTTCTATTTTGCGGTGATCTAATATATAAGGGGGCTTGATTCACCCCCTCATAAACGGAAGCTTCAACAAATTCGAGCCATAAACGATATAAAGTTTGAATTGCCAACCTATAATGGAGAACTAGATGCATAGAAGCTTGATTATTGTATAAAATAAGTTGAAGTTTATTGCAGGACCAATAAAATAAGTTGAAGTTTATTGCAGGATTCAAAAGTTTATCGATGATGCTTCAAAGATCTAGTTAGCCACTATTCACCTGGGAGGCACAACCTTAATCTGGCGGGAGAGCAGAACTCAGGAAGATCTTAGCCAATATGGTAAAATAATTTCTTCTTGGTTCGAATTTACAACTGCACTTAAGAAACAATTTTATCCATTAAGTCAGATGTAAAAAACAATAATGAATTGACAATCATTAAGGCAAGAGAAAGGACAAACTATGCAAGAATATACAGAGGAGTTTAGGAAAAGAGCTTTAATTTTGGGCATTCTTTTATACACTCAAGAAACTTTGTTAAATTATATAGGTGGATTACATGAGAATTTGAGACATTAAATACTTATGTTTAATCCAACTAACCTTGATGAAGTTAGTGTACAAGCTATCCATTTGGAGAAAATCTCAAGGAATAGCCATGACAATCTTTTAATGAAATCCGATAAACAAAAAGGGAGCAAGAAAGAGAAGGAAAAAATACAACGGGTAGCTTCTATGAGGAAAGATGTGGAGAAACCTTACTGCTCACACTGCAAAAGGAAAGGGCACAAGGATGCAAAGTGTTAGAAATTGCATCCTGATGATGTAACCAAGATCATAGTTGTGGGTATAAAAGGTATTGTTCTTGTTGCCATTTCTAGTTCCCATGCTTCTTCTATAAAGTGTAATGAGATCCCTGTTAAAAGTAAAAGGAATGAACTGTTTCATATAAGGGATATTATAAAACAAAGAAAAAATGATACACTCATAGATAGCGTATCACAAGTGAACTTAATACCTAAACAAGTCGTTAAGCAGTTTGGATTCAAACTAACACCTCATCCTAAATCATATCCATTGGGTTGGGTGCATGATAATGCTTAGCTACATGTATCAAAACAATGTAAACTCTAATTTGCAATCACGTCTAAGTTTGTAGATGAGATAGAGTTAGATGTAATTCCACTTGACATCTGTGGGATGGTTCTAGGAAGTCCTTATTTGTATGATAGAAAGGTCATTTTCTATAGGGAACATAACATGTATCATTTGTTCAAAGATGGAATTGAACTCATTGTGAAAGCTCATTGCATGAAGAATGATAGATCTATTGTAAACATAGGGCATTTGAAGATTATTTTAAATATAAGCAATACATTAACCCTTATGTCTGTAATAGCTAGTGATACCAAGCATAAAGATGAAATAATCCCTGATCATGATAAAGTATCATAGAAAGCACAGTGTGAGGATTAGTTGCAACCACATTTAAGACTTTATCCCAATGTGGTAAAAGAGGGTTTGAATGATTCATTTTCTAATGATGTTCCTATTGAGGAAATCCAAGATGTTGATACTTTTAATTTGGCATCATTCTATTCAACACTGTTGCTTATTATTCTACTAGTTAGTTCTATGTGGTTGGTGGATGCGACAATGAATATTAATGAATATATTATTAATTGTATCAGCAATGCTATCTATTTTTTCATTTTGTTTGGCATGGGTTAGGTTCTTAGAATTCCAGCGGATTGAACACATGATATTAGACAAGTGAGGTGACAATGCGCTCACTTAACATCCATGTAAAGTGGACCTTTTGGTGGTCCAAAACTTCTCAATTGGGCAAAAATTGATAAAATTATAAGCGACTGAGAGGGGAGGTGAATCAGTACAAGCAAAAACCACAACACAAATCTGATCACCACTTTAAATAACTTAGAGCTTAATAAACACAAGAGAAATATCAGCATATAAGCCAACACCCAATATAGCAAGCTCCACATAACACAAGGAATTATACATGAAAACCCAAAAGAGAAAAACGACGGTGGGATTTAGTACCCACAAGATTCACTATCGACAGAATAGAAATCTTGTTGTTCAATCATCAGAACATCTTGAACCTATATATCCTCAGTATGATCTTTCTTTTCCTCATCAGTACCAGTATCATCATGTAGAATTATAACTATTTCCGTTTAAACATTTACCGGTTATGTCTTTTCTCCTTCGTCTATCAGTTGGTTTCCCATAACAATATCATCAGGTGTAAAATCACTGATATCAACAACGTCTGAAATATCTTCTATCTCAAACTTATCTGGTTGCTCTTCCTCATGAGGAATCAAAACCAATAATTTCTTCAATATCAACTTAGTTTCCATATGAACTTATTGGGTCTCACCAAGTAACAATCTTATCAATATGTTCTTGGATCTAAAAGATGATTAAGCCTTTGCAAGAATTTCATCTATCTCCTCCTTTGTGGCTTCAGGTTACAAGTTTTTATGAATAAATTCAATAAATTCTCTATCTTGTTTCATGGTTGCCTGTCATCTAGAATCAAGCTTATCATGCAAAGAATTTGACATTTTATGGGAACTTCATCGAAATTGGAGGACAAGTAGTGATACGATCTGGCAAGCGAGGAACTCCATTTCCCAAGATGGAAATGGGTAGTGGAGACTTCGCTAGAAAAGGTTTTAAGAAAGCAGCTTTTGTCAAGAACATACGATTGTTTACTAATAATGGTGCTCTTATAACTAATAGAAAAACGGATTACTTCATAAGTAAAAGACATTGTTATAATGTAGAAGGATCTATGGAAAAAGATGAGTATTGGGGGAATCATATATATTATGGAGGTCCTGGAGGTAATGCTGGTTATTGTGTGTATTGAAATACTTTTACCCAAAAGCATGAATGATATGAAGCCGAGTGTGTGAGCTGCATTGCAGCAGAAAAATAAAACGAGGAGATTTATTTTATGATGTACGGGGTGCCCACATTAGTATTTATTCAATAAAACTTTCATACATAAAATATCTATAAGTGTTTTTTTTGCTTTGTAATTTGCAATAGCAGAAATGGAAGCAAAGGAAAACAAAAAAATCCATGAAATAAAAGCTGTCTTCAATATATGGGAGCCTTCTATGGAGTTCGGTTTTGGTTTTAGTAGCAGTCAAATGTGGGTTTGTTTTAGTTCTCAAAAAGAAACAATTAATAGAAATAATACATAATAGAAATAATAATCATAGTCATGTGATGCTATGTAGCTATTTACTTTCAATCTGAAAAATTAATAGAAATAATACATAATAATGATAGTCATGCGATCCAGGAGGATTCACTTATAACAAATTTGCTAAAAAAGAATCTGACGTGGCAACTTCTTTACCGGTCAGGCTATTGCAGTTTCATTGGTGCAAATTTTTGATTGGGTATTTGAAACCCCAAACCTCTCCTGCGAGCTAATCTATATTTGTCACGGGTTGCATTTATAGAGGGGAAATCGGACCCCCATCTCCTACTTTCCATGCTCCACCATTGTAGCCCACAAGGAAGTTTGAGCACTTAGTGGGCAGTTTACTATTTAGTTTTTATTTTGCGGTTATTTAATATTTAAGGGGGCTTGATTCACCCCTTCATAAATCGAGACATCAACCAATTCGAGTCATAAACGATATTAAGCCTCAGTTAAAAGATTATAAGGTTTGAATTAGGGGTAAGTCAATTATTATATTGTTATCCGCTATTTAGCATGTAAAATAATATATAAAAGGGGGAATTTCTTTGTAATGGGACATTGGTGATTAGATAGGGAGTTGAGGAGAATTCTTTTGGGATAACACATTCGAGAATTTCTCTTGTGTGCAGATTTTTGTAATCCCTAAGACATTGTCTTTGAGTGTAATTGCGTCATGAGGTGATTGAAGCCTAATCCAAATAGAGGACTACGCAGAAGTCTTTCAGTGAAAGAGGAGACTCTTGGAGATATTGTAATGCAAGTTTAAATCTTGGATGATGTAATAAGGTGATTAATGCTTGGCGTCATCAATAAAGCTTGTGCTCATATTGAGTGAACTCCGTTATCAAGCTTGTGATCTCTCTTCTTCTCTTCTCTCTTATTTTCTTTAAGTTTTGATTCCTTGTTTCTTTTATTTTGTTATGCAAACAATTAAGTGAATGTAGCTTTTTTAATTTCAATGGATAAAAAAACTATAACCACGTAATTTTATTTGTGATCAGGATAAATCTATTTAAATTTAATTTTTAAGCCTTAATTATAGATCAAGTGGTATTAGAGCAGTTTGAGGAAATTGTAAGTGGTGGATGCTAAACAGGTTGAAATTAAAGCAAGGAGGAGGTGCACTTGAACAGTTTAATCCAGAGATCGGATCGAGGCGAGTTACTCAAAGATCAACCATGGAAAAAAAAAAGAAGGAAAACATGTTAGTCCTAAACTGTTTGAGAATGAAGAACAATTTTGTAAAGTATTCCTAGACATGAAGATGATGGTGGAAGAGTTGTGCAAGTATAGACAGAAGAAAAAGGAAATAAAGGACAAAAAGAAGAAGGAAGGTGAATCCCCTTCGAAATATGACAAAGGCAAAGGATTAGGAGGTGGTAGTGACTCTCCTGAACCTCCATCCCCGTCTTCTTCATCTGGACTTCTTCTTCATCCTCTTTATCTGCTTCTTCTGCTTCTTCCCCCAAGAAGATATAATCTGTACAGTCTGAATCTAACTCACCTTTGTTGAAACTTGATGTAAAATTTGAATTGCCAAACTATAATGGAAACCTAGGTGGAGAGAAACTTGATTATTGGATAAAACAAGTTGAGGTTTATTGCAGGATTTAGTTTCTTTTATCGATGATGCTCCAAAGATCTAGTTACCCACTCTTGACCTCGGAGGCACAACCTTAATTGGGTGGGAGAGCAGAATTCAGGAAGATCTTAGCCGATATGGTAAAATAATTTCTTCTTGGTTTGAGTTTACAAGTGCACTTAAGAAACAATTTTATCTGTTAGTTCACATGCAAAAAGAAACCCTAAAGGGATAAAGAATTTTTAATAATTAGAATAATTATTAAATACCTACAATATTATTTAATGCCTAAGTTTAGCTTAAGCATAAAGTATAATAGACTAATAATTAAATAAATATTTATTAGCTAATACAAGATAACTCTAACAGGGGTCGTATGACATCCTAATGGGTCATAGAATACCATATGACCCCTTAGGACACCATATGACCCCTAACGGCACCATATGACCCCTTATGACACCATATGACCCCTAACGACACCATATGGGGTCCTAAGGGGTCATATGGTGTCCAAAGGAGTCATATGGTGTTCTATGGCCCCCTAGGACACCATATGACACCTTTTAACATCCTAGTACATGGCATGATCACTTGCGACACCATATGATGCCTCAAAACACAATATGGTATCGTTAGGGGTCATATGGCATCCTAAGGGGTCATATGGTGTCATTACAGATCATATGGTTTCCTAAGGGGTCATATGGCATTCTATGACCCACTAGGATACCATATGACCCCTTATGATAGCATATGGCCCCCAACAACATCATATAACCCTTGGGACACCATATATTGTCGTTAGGGTTCATATGGTGTCCTAATGGGTCATAGAATACCATATGACATCTTAGGACACCATATGATCTATAATGACACCATATGATGCCTTAGAACACCATATGACCCCTAATGATAACATATTGTGTCTTGAGGGCTCATATGGTGTCACAAGTGGTCATGACATGTACTAGGATGTTAAAAGGGGTCATATGGTGTCCTAGGGGGTCATCAAACACCATATAACCCCTCAGGATACCATATGACCCCTTAGGACACAATATGGTGTTGTTAGGGGTCATATGGTGTCGTTAGGGGTCATATGGTGTCCTAATGGGTCATATAGTATTCTATGACCCATTAGGATGCCATATGACCCCTAATGACACCATATGGTGTTGTTAGGGGTCCTATGGTATCCTAAGGGGTCATATGGTGTCATAAGGGATCATGTGGTGTTCTATTGCCTCTTAGGACACCATATGACCCCTAAGAACACCATATGGTGTCTTGAGGGGTTGTATGGTGTCTTTAAGGTTCATATGGTGTCGTTAGGGGTCATATTGTGTCCTAAGGGGTCATATGGTGTCCTTAGGGGTCATATGGTATCCTTAGGGGTCATATAATGTTCTATGACCCCTTAAGACATGTCATATGGTGTTTTTAGGGGTCATATGTTGTCCTAAGGGGTCATATGGTGTTCTATGACCCATTAGGACACCATATGACCCCTAACAACAACATATGACATGTCCTAAGGGGTCATATGGTGTCGTTATGGGTTATATGGTGTACTAAGGGATCATACAGTGTCCTAAGAGGTTATATGGTGTTCTATGGCCCCTTAGAACACCATCTGACCCGTTAGGACACCATACGACCCCTAAGGACACTATGGTGTCCTAAGGGGTCATATGGCTCCCTAAGTGGTCATATGGTGTTCTATGACCCCTTAGGATACCATATGACCCCTAACGACATGATATAGTGTCCTAAGGGGTCATCTGATGTCATTAGGGGTCATATGGTGTCCTAAGGAGTTATATGGTGCTCTATGACCCCTTAGGACACCATATGGTGTCATGAGGAGTCATATGGTGTCATATGGGGTCATATGGTGTCCTAAAGGGACACAGAACACCATATGACCCCTTAGGACACCATATGGTGTTTTTAGGTGTCATATAGTGTCCTGAGGGCTCATATGGTGTTCCAAGGGGTCTTAAAACACCATATGACCCCTTAGGACACCATATGTTGTCATTATGGGTAATATGGTGTCCTAAGGTGTCATAGAGTACCATATGTCCCCTTAGGACACCATATGGTGTCGTTATGGATTATATTATGTTGTATAGGGTCATATGGTGTCCTAAGGGGTCATAGAACATCATATGACCCCTTAGGACACCATATGACCCATTAGGAAATTATATGACCCCTTAGGACACCATATGGTGTTTTTATGGATTATATTGTGTTGCATGGGGTCATATGGTGTCCTAAGGGGTCATAGAACATCATATGACACCTTAGGACACCATTTGACCCATTAGGAAATTATATGACCCCTTAGGACACCATATGGTGATGTTAGGAGTCATATGGTTTCCTAAGGGGTCATAGAACACCATATGACCCCTTAGGACACCATTTGGTGTCGTTAGGAGTCATATGGTGTCCTAAGGGGTTATAGAGCACCGTATGACCCCATAGGACACAATATAACCTCTAACGACACCATATGACCCCTTAGGACACCATATGGTGTCATTAGGGTTCATATGATGTCATGTGGGGTCGTATGATGTTCTAAGGGATCATATGACCCCTTAGGACACCATATGACCCCTTTGGATACCATATAGTGTTGTTAGGGGTCATATGATGTTTTAAGGGGTCATAAAACACCATATGACCCCTTAGGACACCATATGGTATCATTAGGGGTCATATGGTGTCCTAAGGGGTCATAGAAGACCATATTTCCCCTTAGGACACCATATGACCCCTTAGGATACCATGTAGTGTAATTAGGGGTCATATGGTGTCCTAAGGGGTCATAGAATACTATATGACACCATATGACCCATAACGACACCATATAACCCCTTAGGACACAATATGACCCTTAACGACACCATATGAACCCTTAGGACATGATATGGTGTTGTTAGGGGTCATATGGTATCCTAATGGGTCATATGGTATTGTAAGGGGTCATATTGTATTGTAAGGGGTCATATGGTGTCATGAGCATCAAGCCGACCAATACCCTCAACCCTATCTATCCTAAACAATGTTCCATCAATCTTGTACCCCATACCGTAAACCTTATATTGTAGAAACTATTATCTAAATCCTATATAGGGGAGGGAGAAAAAGGAGGGGAGAGGGAAGAATAAAGAGAAAGAGAGATCTACGAAGAAAGGAAGAGGTGGGTAGGGAGTGGCTGAGAGACCTAGCGAGGGAAGAGTCGATAGGTGAGGGAGAGAGAATAAAATAAGAGAGATAAGTTGACAAAGAGATAAAGAGGGGTAAGGAGGTAGAAAGGAAAGAATTGGAGATGAGAGAGATATAGAGGTGAGAGATCTAGAGCCTAGGAAGAGAGAGGTGAGATACCTCAGGTGGAAAGATAGAGGTGAAGGAGATACAGGGGGATTAAGAGACAAAGAGGGAGATGTAGATATGTAAAGATGGAGAGAAGGAGAAAAATAGGTATGGAAAGAGAGGTTAGGAGGCAGAGGTATTCATTAAGAGAACACATAGAGAGAGAAGAGAATCAATAGGAAGAGAAGAGAGATGGAGGGAGGGAAGGTGAGACAGAGAGGGAGAGAGTGTAGGAGAGACCTAGAGAGGGGAGAGAGAAGAAAGGGGGAGTAATAGGTCTAGATTTTTTGGTAGATAAAGAGGTAATGAGAGAGATAAGAGGAGAGAGTTAAAAAAGGGAGATGGGTAAGGGGTGATGGAGAGAGAGAGGTGGAGAGGAAGGGAGAGAAATAGGGAGGGGATAAATAGAGAGATGTGATATGTAGAGCATGAGAGAGAGAGGTTAAATAACTAGATGGGAGAGATAGAGGAGAGATAGATAGAGGGACTTAAAGATAGGTGCCTAATGAGACATTAATGGATAAGTATAGAGTTGGAGAGGTAATGAGGGAGAAACCTAGAAATTTGAGAGAGGGAGGTAGAGAGAGTAGGAGGGAGAGTGACAACCTAGGCAATTGAGAGAGGGAATAGATATAAGAGAAAATAGATGACTAAGAGGGGATGGATGGAGAGGTAGACATGGAGGGACTCAGAGACCTAAGGAATGAGGAGATAGATAGGTTTGGAGAAAGAGAATAGAGGGAGAGAGTTCATAAATGGATAGGGGTAAGGGAGATGGAGAGAAATATGGAGATAGGGAAGAGAACTAGAGGGTGGACAATTAATTAGGTGAGATACCTAGAGGGGGAGAGAGAGGTGGGTAATAATATAGAGAGGGAAAGGTAGTGAGGTGAATATGGAGGGAGAAAGAGACCTAGATATGGGGAGAGAGCAAATAGAAG
The DNA here is from genome assembly GCF_030272615.1 of Cryptomeria japonica. NCBI lineage: Eukaryota > Viridiplantae > Streptophyta > Pinopsida > Cupressales > Cupressaceae > Cryptomeria > Cryptomeria japonica. Next base: position 84,370,588 of record NC_081411.1, on the reverse strand, counting down.
GGATAGGTACTGGCCAAGAGAATGGAGAGGGAGGGGAGTGAAACAATAAGAGAATGAGAGAGAAGAAGAGATAGGGAGGGAATCCAAGATAAATATGGGGTTAAGGAAAGAATGGAAGGTAGAGAGGCTAGGTTTACCTAGAGAGGGGAGAGATAAGTGAGAGAGACAAGAGAGGGATAGAGATAGGTCTAGAGTTTGGGGACGATAAAGAGAGAGATACATAGCTAAAGAATGTTAATAGGAGCATGCTGATTACTAAAATTTGACTGTCTAAAATTTAATATGATCCTCTTAAAACTAGAATCTACATTATAAGTCCCATAGAGCTGAAAAAATACATACTGAAATTTGACTTATACTTAAATGTTATATTTCATGTATATATTCTCCTTTGAGGGTGCATTTAACTTGTGCCCAGATTGGAAAATCTACACACTCACAAAACCTTCATATTGGACAATGCAGAACATTTGGTGCACGCCAAATTTGGCACTCACCAAATGCAAACAAATGACTTTTCACATTTGGCAAGTGCCAAATTTGGCACGCGCCAAATGTGAAAATTCAAAATTTTGCATTTGGCGAGCACCATATTTTGCGCTCACCAAATGGTTTGGATTTGAAACCACCAATCCTTTGGGTTGGATTGTACTTGAGCATCCAACCCAAAGGGTTGGATGACCATTTCAGGCATGAGACATGTTTTTATCAGAAGATTAAAAAAATTCACATATTTTTGGCCATGCTCTCCATCAAGTTTGCACATGTTTCAATGAAACTAAAAAAAAAACACCATAGAAACCTCAATATGTCTCTTAGCTATCCAAGCATATAATTTTTTTCGCATTTTTATTTCATTAAGGCTTTCATCTATAACTTCTTTTGTTAGTGTGTCCATTTCATCTATAGAAACCTCCCTCTCTCTCTCTATTTTAGCTAATTTATGATTGAAGTGTTTTTTAATTTTTTTAAAAAAAAGTTGACATTTTAGGAGGGCCACAAAAGACGCTATGCTATGTTTTTTTCATAAAAACAAGACCACTTTTTGTGGCCCCCCATTTTGAAGCCCTTTATCTCCACCATTTTCAGAATAAATTAGTAGTTTAGAAATTAGACTCAAAGCACTTTGACTCTTGTTCTTGATGCATCTTCAAATTTGGAGTGTAACTATCTTCAATTTGTCATTGAAGTTCAAACTTTGCTGATTTTAGAAAAAAATGGCATCTTAAGACCCCCTTTTGGTACCACAACTTGGTGCACATACCCTCTAGTGGTATCGTGTGATGTAATTTTTGAAATTAATGGTTTATGGGTTTAGGGTTTAGCCAACCTTGTAAATAAGGTTGATGAGCTGTATTTATAGGTGACTTATTCATTTAATTTGGGTATGGATGGGTATGGGTGGTTATGTCTACATTTTTAGAGAAGGATTATGTGCTTATAGAGTCATATCATTCGGGTGAAGGTTGGAAAGGTTTTGTGTTATAGAGTAGACATCAGTTCTTAACCAGAACTATATCAGGCATTAGTAGATGCTACTTTCATATATCTTTTCTTTCTTGATTATAGTATGATGTTTATGTAAGTTAGTGAGACTTCCCTTTATGATGAGAAGTGTGCTCTAGGTTGTTGGCCTTTCTGCAAGTGCAAACCCCATTTTAATCATTCATAATACTACTATAGAGTATTCATCTGATTGTGGGTAGGGTTTCCCACCATGGTTTTTCCCTTTTTGGGTTTTCCACATCAAATTATTGGTGTTATGTGTGTTGTACTTTCATTTCATATATTTCATTGTGTTGTGCTCTGGTATAAGGTTTATAATTGAATTAATTGTTGGACTATTAGTAAACTAATTCACTCCCCTTCTCAGTTTACTATCGATATTAGAGAATTCTAACAATCTCTCCCTCTCTTTTCCTAAATTCCTTAGCCCCTCTTTCTATCTCTCTCACTTACACACACCCATGCTCTCTCCGTTTCTCTCACTTACACACACCTGTGGTCTCTCTCTCTCTCTCTCTCTCTCTCTCTCTCTCTCTCTCTCTCTCTCTCTCTCTCTCTCTCTCTCTCTCTCTCTCTCTCTCTCTCTCTCTCACACACACACACACACACACACACACACACACACAACCCCTCCCTTCATCCCTCCCACTCTCTCACTTGGGCTCTATCAATCCCTTCTCGCTCTCTAGTCTCTCACTATCTTTGCATCAACCTCTCTCTCTAGTCTCTCCCTCTCTTTCCCTCAATTCCTACCTTCCTACCTCCATCTCTCTATTACTATGTCTCTCTCTCAGCCTCAATCCCTCCCTTCCTCCCTCCCTCTCACTTAGTCTCTCTCTCTCTCTAGTCTCTCCTTCTCTTTCCTTTTGGTATTTCCCTCTCTTTCCATCACTTCTTCCCTCTCTCTCTAGCTCTTCCCTCTCTATTTCCCCTATCTCTTTTCATCCCTTCCTCTCGCTCAAGATCATCTCTTCTCTCTAGTTCCTCTCTCTCTCTTTCTCTCTCTCTCTCTCTATCCTTCCCTCCCTCTCTCACTTGGGAACTATTTCTCTCTCTGAAACCCTTCATAGAGAGAGGGAGAGACTTAAGAGAGAGAGAGTAACCAAGATAGAGAGGGGGGGAGAAAAAGAGATATACCTAAGAGAGAGAAAGAAAGAGAAATGTGAGGGTTGAGAAAAAGAGAGAGAGATACTTGAGAGAGAGGGGGGACAGAGGGAGGGAGGGAAAGAGAGTGACCTAAGAGAGAGAGAGGGAGGAAGGAAGGGAAGGGTTGAGAGAGATAGAGAGAGGTTGATGGAAATAGTGGTAGAGACTAGAGATAGAGAGAGACCATGTGAGAGAGAGGGAGGGAGGAAGGAAAAAGTTAAGAGAGAGAGAGAACCCAACTTAGAGAGAGGGAGGAAGGGAGGGAGAGAGGTAGGGAGGGAGAGAGAGAGAGACCAAGTGAGAGAGATGGAGAGAGAGAGAGAGCTAAAGAAATAAAGGTTGTGTGTGTGTATGTATGTGTGTGTGTGTGTGTGTGTGTGTGAGAGAGAGAGAGAGAGAGAGAAGAGAGAGAGAGAGAGAGAGAGAGAGAGAGAGAGAGAGAGAGAGAGAGAGAGAGAGAGAGAGAGAGAGAGAGAGAGAGAGAGAGAGAGAGAGAGAGAGAGAGAGTGAAGGGTAGTAAACAAAGGTAAAGAGGTAGTGTTAGATCTTAAGGTTTAAAGGAGAGAGTGAGATAGAGAGAGGTATAAATGGTATAGAGGAAGAGTGATAGAGAGAAATCTATAGGTTTAGAGTTAAGGGGAGATAAAGACAATGACATAGAGAGAATGAGAAAATTCTAATAAAAGAATATTGATTACTGAAATTTGACTAAGTCTAAAAATTTAAATGACCATCTAAAACTAGAATCTACATTATAACTCCTAGAGATCAAAAACCACTCTCAAAATATCTTGCCAATATATACATTAAATATGACTTAAAGTATAAGAGAAAGTGACTGACTTATACTTAAATGTTATATTTCATGTATATATACATCTTGAGTTAGAATCAAATGTTATATTACATGTATATATTTGTAGAGAGTGAGTGAAAGAGAGACAATTTGCACTTTCCAAAATGGAAATGCAATTCTATTTAGCTAGTGTCAAATTTGGTGCTCACCTTATTTAGCACAAACCAAATATATTTGGCATGACCAAACCTTAGGTTTGGCATGCCAAACCTATTCGTGCATGCCAAATATTTTGAGTACCTTATTTGGCATGCACTAAATGGCTACTTTTGGGCAAAAACAAATTGGAAACTTTTTGGTCCCCCGTCTTGGTGCACTTATCCTTGTGTCCATTGTTAGAATGCACTAATACCAACAATAAAATGAGAGGGGGGGGGGGGGGGTGAATCAGTTTACTAATAGTAACAACAATCAATTCAATTATAAACCTTATACCGAAAGACAACACAATGAAAGATATGACATGAATGCACAACACACATAAAACCAATATTTTGATGGGAAAAACTAGAAAGGGAAAAACCACATTGGGAAACCCTACCCACAATCAAATGAATACTCTGCAGTAGTATTATGAATAATTACAATAGGGTATGCACTTGCAGAAATGCCAGCAACCTAGAGCACACTTCTTATCACAAAGGGAAGTCTCACTGAATTACATATACATTGGACTACAATTAGGAAATAAGTGAATTGTGAAAGTAGCATCTACTGATGCCTGATATAGTTCGGGTTAAGCACTGATGTATGCTATGCAATACAAAAGCTTACCAACCTTCACTAGAATAATATAGCTTTATTCGCACATAATCCTTCTCTGATAATGCAAATTTAACCACCCATAACCATCCATACCTAGATTAGATCAATAAGTTACCTATAAATACAGATCATCAACCTTATTGACAAGGTTGGCTAAACCCTAAACCCATTAACCCATATTTAAAAAAATTACATCACATGATACCACCAGACCAATATTATGATTTATATTGCATATCATGGACCTTAATCAAATATCCAAACAATTATATCAACCATAAATTCTGCTAAGACCAAAATCCAACATGCTTCACCAACTAGTAGAAACCCTTAGTGAAATAACATAAAGTTTAATCGGATCTAAATAGGACCATCATAATAGCACGTTGCCCAATGCAAAGTCACGAAAGGTTAGAATACAATAAATATGCAACAACAACATGATAGAAATAGACTCTATAGGTAGGACCCAAAATCCATTGACCAAGTCACCAAATAGTGCATATCGGTAAAGCTAACCGAGAATGCTAGGCAAGCCGATAAAGCCAAAAGCTAGCCGAGTATCGGTAGATACCAAAAATGATAACCAAATCATGAACCAATAGAATATAGGAAGCATATTACCATCAGAATAAGAATCCAAAACTGATTCCAAATATCTAATCATACCGGATTAGAATCACAACCAAAACCAAGATGATCACCAAGACTAACTAGGATACACTATTGACATCAATCACAACACTAGCTCACCATATTGATGCATCCCTCCATCTCTAAGTCTCTTTCGGAGGGTGGGTAACCCCCAATTGATCTCTAAGATATTTGAAAGTGTCTTTAGGAAATGGTTTGGTTAAAATATCTACAATTTGTTCCTTAGTAGGCACATAAACCAGTCCGACTTCCATTGCTTCAACCTTTTCCTTCAAGAAGTTATAACTTAGAGAAATGTGTTTTGATTTGGAATGAAATATCGGATTATTTGACATATCAATAGCAATAGTATTATCATAGTGAATAACAATAGGCTCATCATAACTTACCGTTATATCCTTTAACATTTGTTTCATCCATAAAATATGAGTACAGTTTGTAGTAGCTGCAACATATTCTACTTCAGCAGTAGACAATGAAGTGCATGATTGTTTCTTATTAAGTCATGAAACAAAATTCTTCCCAAGAAATAATGCACCACTAGTAGTGCTCTTTCGGTCATCCACATCTCCTACCCAATTAGAATCTATATATGCACATAATGTGAAGTCATCATCCTTAGGATACCATAACCCAAAGTCTCTTGTACTTGCCAAAGATCTGAATATCCTCTTGACAACAATATCATGAGTTTATCTAGGATCTACCTGAAATATAGAATTAATGCAAACAAAATTCATTATATCATGTATTGTTTGAGTTAGGTACAAAAAACCACTAATCAATGATTTGTATATACTCGGATTCACTTTAGGGGATTCATCATCCTTTGATAATTTGCAACTAGTTATCATAGGAGTACCAACATGTTTAGAATTCTCAAGTCCAAATTTCTTAAGTAACTCCTTCACATACTTAGTTTGACAAATGAAAATACCTTTATCAGTCTGAGTAATCTGCAAACCTAAGAAAACTTTTATCTCATTAATCATAGACATTTCAAATTCATTCTTCATAACATTAGAAAATTTCATGCATAGACCTTCTTCTCCTCCAAAAATGATATCATCCACAAAGACTTCAATAATCAGTATATCATCATGTTCAATTTTGTAATATCAGTTACTATTAGCATTACCTTTGCTAAAACCAAGTTTTGAAATATACTTATCCAATCTAGCATACCATTCTCTAGGGGTTTTAGTCCATATAAAGCTTTCTTCAATCTGTAAACCATGTCATTTCTTTTGATAAATAAAATCCATCTGGTTATTCAATGTAAAATCGCTCTTCAAGATATCCATTCAAAAATGCACATTTAACATCCATCTGATATAGTTTGTATTTCTTGTGTGAAGCATAAGTAAGAAAAAGTCTTACTGCTTCAATTCTAGCAACCAGGGTATAAGTCTCTCCATAATCAATTCCTTCTTCCTATGAATAGCCTTTGTAAACCAATATAGCCTTATTATTTACAACTTGACCTTACTCATTCAATTTATTCCTAAAAAACCATTTACTTCCAATAATGTTCTTGTCTTTAGGTCTAGGTACTAGTTCCCATGTCTTATTCTTTTCAATCCGATCTAATTCCCCTTCCATTGCTTTTATCCAATTTTCATCCTTACTTGCTTCTGTAGCGTCCTAAAATTGTGACACTTGCAATTTCGATTGCATTTCCGTCTTCACGATGGCGACGCAACACAGAACCTGAATGGAGACCTCGAAACCTGTTTTCGACACCAAAAACTACATTTTTCAAGCACCCTGGCCTGAACCTCCTTTGCACCCTGCTGTCCCGGGAGGTGGGACCAGAGCGCCCAGTGCCCTGGTCCTTCAGGACCATGGCGCCCAGCGCCCTGGTCCCTGGCCCTATTTTGGGCCTGGTCTCCTATGGGACTTCGGGTCTTTTTATTTGCAAATTGGAAATTATCATTTCCTGGTCGGCCTAAGGTCGGGAAAATCAGTCTATCAACCCTAATTGACAAGTATATAAACTACTTTTCCTCTCTCATTTTTAAAAAGATGAAAGAAGATGGAAAAAGCGTGGAAACGATACTCAAACATTCAAACATTCAAACATTCAAGCATTCAAGCATTCTTTCAAGCTATTGATCATTCCAAGTCTCCATTCAAGGCTAAGTGTTGCATTCAAGACAAGGATTCAACCATTGAAGAGGAGATCACTTACTACATACTACTACAACATACAACAAACAACAACATCTATACCTTCGCACATAAGGATACAAACATCCTTACAACAAGGTATTAGTACTTGTTTTACATTACAATCATTTACATTTACAACATTTCTCATTTCTTGGTTAATTCCAAAACCGGGGTTTGACCTAAAGGCAAACCCCTAATCCCTAACCCCCCAATCGTCTTCGTTTTTCTATGTGTAGGTTGCAGGTACGCAGCTGAAAATGAAGATCTAGAATCCTTGTGCAGAGACAAACAGATCCCCCTTCGTTTCGCGGATTTTTCGGAGGACCGTGTGCACGCCGGGTGCCATCGTCCCGTCAACTTTTGCTCAAATTTGCAGGACAACGTCGTATCGACATTTTACTGCTAATTCCAGGTCCGCAGCTTCATCCTATATCCCTATCTCAGTTTATAAGCGAATCTTTCTCACTTTCTATGCATTCCTAGCCTAATCATTCTATCTACATTCTTTACAAAAGAGGGTAGCCTTGCTATCTTAACCCTTGAAACTCATTTAGAATCTAATCTTGCATTGTGTGGGATTGGATCTTGTGGGTTTCAACCCCTCTTTTGAATGTAAAGTCTCTTAAGTGAAAACCATCAACCCTAGCAACCTCCCTTCTCTCTCCTTGGAGTTGGAAGAGGGGAGAGAAACTAGGGTTCGATCGATTTTCCGCTTTACAGCTTCAATAAATGATTCCAGTTCAATTTGAGAAATTAAACTTACCTCTTCAGTAGCCAACCTTCTCCTAGTCACCACACCTTTCCTTTTATCTCCAACGATTTGATTTCCAGAGTGATTTAGTTTGGCATACCAGATGTAAACTCACCATCGTGATCTGATCTCAAGCATTTTATCTTCAATCCTATCTCAGTCTCAACCATAGATTTAAAGATTTTGAATTTCTCAAGAGCTTTAGATTTTCCTTTCAAAAATGCTACCCACATGATTCTAGAATAGTCATCAATAAGTAGCATAAAATATCTATCACCTAGAAAACTTTTAGCCCTTGCCAGTCCACACAAATTAGTATGAATAAGATCAAGAACTTCATTATATTTATCATGTATACTTCTGGAAGAAGTTGTAACTTTCTTACCCATTTGACATTCTCTACATATCAAATTATATGGTTTAACAATTTTGGGCAAATCCCTAACAGCCGATATTGAACTGATCTTCACTATGCAATAAAAATTTACATGACACATCCTCTCATGCCATAAACAACTTTCGTCAATCTGAGAAATCAAGCAACCTTCTTACTGGAGTTCAAATGAAAGATATTAACTTTGGTCTGAGTTACGGAAGCAATCTCCAATCCAAATTTATTGACGATATTACATTTTCCATCTTTCAATTGCAAATGAAATCCTTTATCCACCATATGACCTACACTTAAAATTTTATGCTTTAAGCCTTCAACATAATAAAAATAATCACTATTAGTCTTAGCATCCAATGATATTGTTCCTTTGCCTTTGATCCTGCATGCCTTGTTGTCTCCAAATTTGACCAATCCACCATCAAATTGTTGCAATGTAAAAAACTTTCTATTGTTACCAGTCATGTGATGCGAGAAACCATTATCCATAACCCATTCATCCTTCTCTTCAATTTTTGTAGCTTAAGCCTTTTCTTCAGTATGAGTTGTTTCAATGATAGATTTTGGAGAATCATCCTTAATAGCAATAAAGACCCAATCTTTCCTGGATGAGGCTCCATTACAAGATCCACTCACAGGTTCATCATCATCATCATCATCAGTAATACCAAAATAATCACCAACCTAATAACATGATTTATCCTTATTTCTTCTGAATCTAGGTGTGCTCTGATATTCAGGATTAGGCTTATAATTCTTCATAAATCTTTCATGATTCCTAGCAGCTCTTTTAGGGCATCTAGATGCAAAATGACCAATCTTATTACATGAAAAATATTTAAAAGGGACTTTTCCTTAATACTTCTTTCCAATCTATCTTCTTCTTACCAGAGGCAGATGCTTTAAATGTAGTCTTAGTTTTAGTAGCACTCTGATCTCCAAGTTCTTCAAGTTCAAAATCAGTCAATTTCCCAAGTAATGTATCTTTGGTCACAGGGGTACTTGACATTGTCGAGAGTTCATTGACAATAGTAGCCTTTATCTTGTAAGTTGGAGGTAGAACTCTCAAAACTTTTGACACTATCTTATCCTCACTGACTAATCCACCATAGCATTTGATACCCATGACAATCTCATTGACTCTATCCATGAAAGAAATTATCTTCTCATCTTCTTCCTTCTTCAAAGTTTCATACCTTACTCGAAAACCTTCAAGTTTAGAAATCTTCACTGCTTGGTCACCTTCATAAAGAGTTTCAAGGTTCAACCAGATCTGCTTAAAATTCTCCAATTCTATGATGTTCAATAGCTTTTCATTAGATAGGGCACTTAACAATTCTTATTTTTCTCTCACATCATTTTGGGCTCTCTTCTTTTCATTAGCAAGTGTTGGTGTTCTAGAATTAGGATCATGACGTATATACCCTTTCTCCACTATCTCGAAAACTTCAATTCCAAGACATCTAAGAGGAATCTTCATTCACTCCTTCCATATTTTATAATTTGTAGAATCAAATTTGGGACTCTCCTTCTGTTAGGGATTGAATGTAGAACTAGATGCTAATGCCATCGAATCTCCTCAAGTGATTAAGCTTCTGTAGAGAGGACCTTGCTTTGATACCAGTAGTAAATTGAGAGGGGGGGTGAATCTATTTACTAACAGTTACAACGTTCAATTCAATTTTAAAACTTATACTAGAGCACAACACAATGAAAAATACATGACATGAATGCAGAACACACATAAAACCAATATTTTGACATGGAAAACCCGGAAAGGGAAAAACCACAGCGGGAAACCCTACCCACAATCTGATGAATACTCTACAGTAGTATTATGAATAATTAGAATGGCGTCTGCACTTGCAAATAGGCCAACTACCTAGAGTACATTGCTCATCACAAAGGGAAGTCTCACTAACTTACATATACATCGAACTACAATCTAGAAAGAAGTGAACTATGAAAGTAGCATCTACTAATGCCTGAAATAGTTCCGGTTAAGCACTGATGTCTTCTTTGCAATACAAAACCCTACAAACCTTCACTAGAATGATATGACTCTATTCGCACATAATCTTTCTATGATAGTGCAGGCATAACCACCCATAACCATGCATACCTAAATTACATGAATAAGTTACCTATAAATACAGATCATCAACCTTATTGACAAGGTCAGATAAACCCTAAACCCATTAACCCATAATTATAAAAATTACATCACACGATACCACTATACCAATATTATGATTTTAATTACATAACACAGACCTAAATCAAATATCCAAACAATTATATCCATCAGAAATTCTGTTAAGACCAAAATACAACATGCTTCACCAACCAGTAGAAACCCTTAGTGAAATAATAGAAAGTTTAACTAGATTCAAATAGGACCATCATAATAACACATCATCTAATGCAAAGTCACCAAAAGATCAAGATACAATCAAGAAGCACCAACAACTTGATAGAAATGGATTCCATAAGCCGGACCCAAAATCCACTGACCAAGTCACCAAATAGTGCATATAGGTAAAGCTAACCGAGAACGCTAGGCAAGCCGGTAAAGCCAAAAGCTAGTTGGGTACTGGTACATACCAAAAGTGATAACCAAATCATGAACCACCAGAATATAGAAAGCTTATTACAATCAGAATAAGCATCAAAAATTGATTCCAAAGATCTGATCATACTCGATCAGAATCACAGCCAAAACCAAGATGATCACCAAGACTAATCGAGATAGATCCAACTGGAATAGTCTCCAACTAGGATATAGTGTTGACATCAATGACAACACTTAACCAAATCCAGAATATTGCCAACATCCATATTTTTTTTTTCTTTTTCTAATACAAATTTTTCTTTTGATAACTTGCATCAAATTTTTTACATTTAAATTCTACACTTATGATCATTTTTAAAATATTTTAAATATAAAATTTTCTACATGTTGTAACTATGAAATGATAGATTTCTTTAATATATTTGTTTTTATTTTATATTTAATTTTTCTATATACAACTTATAATTTTGCTGAGAATATATTTTATTTTATATGGTGTTTATTTTGAAAATATTATCTTTAGAATTAATATTAATATTTTGACATGTGAATTATTGTTAAATCTAAGCTAAAAGGTAAAACGTTAACACAATCACACCATTACACTTCACCCCTTTCTACCATTGTAGAATGCCTCTTGACATTAATAATTCAAATTTTATGATTGTTTAATATTTTTAAATATTTTAGTTATCTTCTATATTCCATACTAATAAATGTATGATATATTGAATACACTACAAAAATTAAGTTCACATTTCAAATAGAGATAAGATTATGGTTAAATTAGGGTTATGCTTAAAGTTGGTGCTAGGTTAGGCTTTCGTTAAATATGTTAAGGTTCAATTAAAAATATAATTAGATTTGAGATTAAGTTAGGGTTAGTGTCATATTGATAAACATTAGGATTCTTATATTATTGTGTTTAATTATTATATTATACATTTATTATGATGATATACTAATAAATACATGATATATTAAATACAATCCAAAAATTAAGTTTGGATTATGATTAAGTTAGAGTTCTATTTAAAGTTTGTGTTAAGTTAGACTTAGGTTAAATATGTTTTTAATTTATTTTTTCTTGTGGTTTTTTCCCCTTGTCCTTTTTAATTTGTTTTTTCTTTATTTTTTCTTTTGATTGTTATTTTGTAGGTTGTTTGTCCTCTAGCTTGTAGGTGGTCTCTTTGGCTATTTGGTTTTTTTCTCCTTTATTTTTCTAGTTTTTTTATTATTGTTCTATTTCCTCAAATTGACCTTAATTGAGAATTCGTCAACCAGCAAGAATCATATTTGTTTGGAGGATACTCAGATATTGTGTAGGGAGGACAAATTTTTTAAAAGGAAATTAAAAGTGGCTATTGAAATTTTTAATCATCCATCCAATCTTAATCGCGATGATGGGTTGAACCTCATTATCTTTTGGCACCTGTTTCTTTCATTCCTCAAACATCATCACTGCACCCCTCATTGACTTCTCCCACCTTTTCTTTGGTCTTTTTCCTCTGCTCATTCCCCCCCCCCCCTTCTTCTTTTGTTTTTCTCCCCCTCTCTTGTTGTGTCTCTCCCTTTGTTTGGCGTTTTATCTCTTCTCTTCATCTTAGGTTTTTCTCTCGTTTGAGGAGCTTTTTTATCGATGTTTTTGTTTTTCTTTCAGTGTGTAGGTTTGATCTTTGTTTTTACTATTTTTTATATTTATTTTTATTTATATTTTCATTTGTGTATTTGTATATATATATATTCGTGTCTTTTTTATTAAGCTTTTACTTTATTTATAGCTAATAAAAAGCTAATAAAGTAAAAGCTAATATGGTTTTTTAATATTTTAATTTTGTTAGTGTCTTTATTTTTGTTGTTATTTTTTCTTGTGGTTTTTTCCCCTTGTCCTTTTTAATTTGTTTTTTCTTTATTTTTTCTTTTGATTGTTATTTTGTAGGTTGTTTGTCCTCTAGCTTGTAGGCGGTCTCTTTGGCTATTTGGTTTTTTTCTCCTTTATTTTTCTAGTTTTCTTATTATTGTTCTCCCTTGATCCCCGTCCCCTCTCCTACCTATCATCTCTTTTTAATCTCTCTCAAATCTGCAACTCACTAATTTTTTATTTCCTTGGAATTTCTCATCCCGATGATGAATCACGGATTGCAATTCGAAATGTTGATGATAAAAAATACATACATAATTGAATCTAGAAAAAATCAAGAGTAAACATAAATTTTAAATTTTATTAAGGATTATTTTATTTTACCATATTGTCTACTTTATATTTATTTGAATTTTTATTATATTTGTGTGTAATTTGATAAAAAAAAATAACTATTGATTATAATTTAATTGTTTGATTTTATTTTTAAAGCTATAGTAAATATTGTATATTCATATGATAATTTAAAAGTTTTATTTTCTAGTTATTGTAGCTTTTGGATGTATTCATGTTATTATAGAATGTCTTCACCACATAAAAAAGATATTGTTTGTTATTTCTTTGGTTTAAAAAAAAAACTATTACTCATTTTATTTATTATGAAGATCAAAATAGCGTAATTCTATTTATTATATAGAGTCTTCATTCAAAAAATCAAATCAAAATATATGCAAGATGTCGAGTTTTCCATATTGATACTGATGAGAAATGAGATCCTAGCCTATAAATGTAAACTAAAATCTCAAATTTCTGTGGCATATCATTAGAACTAGAAATATGTTCATCTGCAGTCTTAATAGGAGAGATAAAAGCTAAGGTTCTATAATTATTTTTTTCTAGTGGAATTGATATTGTAAATTGAATCTAGTATAATGATAACAAATTGATGAATTTCAACAATAACAATGAAATACATAACAAAAAATTAACAAAGTAGCTCAGATCTAGAAAGAGGATTCAAAGAGGAACCTATAGTTGATATTTGGGCTCAAAATTGTCTGACATAGTTGGAGGGTGTATAAAATTTTAGAATCAAGATCAAAAGGTCCCCTAGGTCTCCCTCTCCAAAATTCAGCCAAAAAGCATTGGACATGGTTGGAAGGAACCCTAGTGTAGGTGTGTTTTCCTATTCAAAAATTGGGATCATCTATCATTATCTTCTCTTCATAACTAGAGCACTCTCTTCAATCGGATCTAAACCTATACACACAAAATAAGAGAAAATTATTTATTTGTATAGGGGATTGACTAAGTCAAACCTCATGTTGGTGTTCCTACCTCCACTATAGCAATGATTGATGAAAAGTGGGCTTATCCTAAAAAAGGATATAAATTGAAACTTTAATGGAAATACTTGAATTGCATATTTTTAGCAAAGAAATGAAACCCTTGGCTTGATGTTTCTTGAATAATGTTAATGCATGGCTTCATTATTAAGGAATTCATAAATCTTGATCATGATTGTTGAATTTTGAATGCCCGACTTCCTTGTTCATACAAATATGTACTCAATTAAGCTTGATTGAAAGCTCATAGGAATTGAATCGTATACTTCAAATTTAAATAAGAGAGGAAGTTATATTTATATGTATACTTCAAATTTAAATAAGAGAGGAAGTTATATTTATATGCAACTTACATTTTTTCTGGTTTAATATCTGGGGAAGGCTAATATCGAGGGGGCAATTTCCCAATATTTGCAAAGTCAAACATTATAATTAAAAATTTGCAGCCAAATTATTTGGATGGGAGCGCTAGGCACACTATTCCACTAGAATAATGGTGTTGGGCATCGTAGTCCACGAGGAGAAAGATGATGGGTGCAATTTGAGTCAAAACAAATATCATGAATAGGATATTGCATCAAGTTTTTAAAAATGAACCCAAAATCAAGAATAATCAAACACGAATTTATCTCCAAATCCATATTGCTAAGACATGGGTTTAAAGTAGAAAGCTATTGCTTTTGAGTTTTCTAGAAAAACTTCTTTTCAAATATGAAATTGATAGAGGCTTATAATTTTTATAATCTGTTCTACAATAATTTAACAAAAGAATATAAAACAATTTACGGAAAAGCACTTCACTCACGGATTACCGCTTTTGACAACTCTAAATTTTCTGTGTAAGCACTTAGATATGTTGAATTCTGATAATTATTTACACATGACTCCTTTTGTTTCTTTATAGAACTTAGTTGATTATAGATGCGTCAAAATTTTGGGTAAACTTGATAAATATTAATGGAATTCACTATAAAAGGCTATACACGTGAACCACCTACTTTTATTTTTGCAACATTGGCTTTGGACCAAAGATCTTCATCGATCACAACAAAATAATGGTCGTTGCATAATTCTTTATTTGAAAAAAAACTTTTCTTTAATTAAGTGACAAGACAACTTATGCCTCAGCGTAACGGTCCCACATGGACATGTGGAATAATTTCATTTCATGTCAAACACATGATGTAAAGATGGTTTGCAGGAATATGACACATGGATAACTTTACACATGGAATTCTATCGCACACACATCAAAATCTTATTGATTCATAATTTTAGGTCTTTCTAAGGAAAAATACCCAACAAAACTTAGGAAGAGTGAGTTTGTGTGATTTATATAAGAAGGGGGTAGCATAAACTGAACAATTTGGCACTTCATAATGGAATGCTCTGCTTAAAAGTTGATAACATGCACCAATTATTTGAGGAAGACAAAATTAACCAAACAACCAGTCTTCTAGTCAAAATCAGTAGAAGGACAAAATTAAAATCTTGGTCCCATAGACTATTTAGTCTCGTGGACAACATTAAAATCTTTCATTCATTCATCCTTCTGAAATGAAATTAGAGTTTGACATGTGGATGCCAACCTTGAGAATGGTGGGGCCACTCGTTTTGCTAGAAAAGCTAAACTCTAAGGCATGCTCTCACATAATGGGACATGCATCACCACCCTCTCATGTTGCAAATTGATGATATTTTATAGATGAGAGCCTATGATGAAGAGTGAAAATGCGATATAATTGAGAGACAATACCATGCATCAACTAGATAGGGGCTCAATCACGTGGAGATATTGACATAGATAGGTGGCAAAACATTGCAAGATCACAAACATAGACATGTTATCAAAACCAAACCCATGATCACTTAACATTGAATAATGCAATAATAAATAAAAATCTAGATTTGTCGTAGGATAAAGACAATGACTAACATCATAAAGCGTACAAGATGATTTAAGAATTTTTAAAGAGCATGAGGGAAATTTCCAATAGCTAGTCTCTGAGGAATGGGGACAAATAACTCAATCGAAACAAAGGACTTAAATTATAACTTAAGTTATTAGCAACTTCAGCTAGCAAGTCAATGCCAAATTAAAATGCAAAAGCCATAGAATCATTAAACACCTAAGGTTTAGACTAGGGAAAACAAATAAAACCCTTCATGCTAGCAAGTAAAACCCTAGAAAATGTAGACATTATTCATATAATAAATTTTTTGAAGTGATGAGTTTGTTTGATTGCATAAATTTCAAAACTCTCAATTTTTGGATCTTGGGGATTATATTGATTTGTATGAATAAAAGAGGACTTTCTAGAGGCAACAATGATGGTGAGGTGAGGGTAATTTGATGTTGCACATGAAACCTACAATGATATCTTTTGCTAATGAATAAGCTCCACTTTGTTGAATAGGGTAGAGAGGGGAGTGATTATGTCCAATTATTTGAGTATAAGATCTTACTTGAAATATCTTCTCAGCAAGAAATCATGTTTGAAGCGAAGTGAAATGTCAATAATAGTTGTGCCTAAGTTCTCTCTTTTTAACCATCTTCATGCTCTCTAATTTGCTAATATCCATCATGTATATACTTAAAGTAGATATTCTAGAGGTGCAAAAGTATTCATCGAAAGATTTAGATGGTTGTTTTATATGAAGTGTCACCTACTCAGTAGTCTTTTCCTTTGTGAGAGTGGGACTCATCTTTTACTTCACTAACCTAGTAAATGCACTCTCATGTAATAGAGTAAATGCAAGTCCAAAAGATTGCTTCCATTATTTTGAATCATGTAATACTATAGGCTTACTAATAATGATGTTTCTTAACCTATCCTTACTAAGATTGGTGAAAGACAATCCAATATACATTAAGAAATTTTTAACCAATCCTTGCTATCCTTATATAAAAATAAAAAGATCTAACATTTATGCATGGATCTTTATTTCTACTAGATGTATCTATTCTAAGTTCTTTAAAAAATATTTAGATTAAAAATCTATGAACCAATTTAAATTATTAAATTTAAACAATAAGTATAGATAATCTAAAACACAAAATGAGACCCACTATTCTATTTAAAATATACAAAATATTATAAAATATTATTGTATATAATAAAAATTAAAAATAAAATTTTGAAATAAAATAATTTCAAAGTATAAATGCCATAAATAGTATATTAAAGAAAAAACAAAGTTAAAATTAAATGTAAAAAAGAAAAAGGAAATCTAAAACTTTATACCATCAAACCTCATCCCTACGCAAGTTTTTTTATTCACTGGAGGATTGTTTGGTGTAGTCGTGAGGGGACAAGACTGAGTTGTGAAAGTGAAAGTTGCGACTTTTAAGGAGTGCTTTCGTATTGGTAAACCAGTTAATCTATTTTTCTGTTCTTTGAAGACACGGAAAGAATATCGTCTACGGCCTTCAACGCGCTTTACTGGGCAAAAACAGTGAAAAGGGGACAAAAAATTATTCTCCACTACCGACTCGTCTCCTCTTTCCACGCGCCTTCGGCCTTCAACAGGCTTTAGTCGGCAAAAGCAAAAGCTGATAACTTAAAAAGATGTGTCTACGGTTTGGTGGGCTTAGTCAGTTACGTTGCCTTTTCCCGCGCGAATATTATCCACTCATTTCTCTGCTATGCATTCTTTCTTCTTTTTTAATATGCAATTCAAGTCCATCTGCTCTACACCATTCCCATCAGCTTCTTCTCTTTCAATCATTTCTGCGTTAAGCCAGCTTTGTCTGTTTTCTGTCTGCCTTAAATTTATAGCAAAGCCTCAACCTTAGCTGTGAAGCTTTTTTCTTTGTTTTAGTTTATATCTCATGGCAACATCTTCTAGCAGTAGTGGCGCCTTTGATGCAG
The DNA here is from genome assembly GCF_030272615.1 of Cryptomeria japonica. Taxonomy (NCBI): domain Eukaryota; kingdom Viridiplantae; phylum Streptophyta; class Pinopsida; order Cupressales; family Cupressaceae; genus Cryptomeria; species Cryptomeria japonica. Next base: position 84,352,696 of record NC_081411.1, on the reverse strand, counting down.
TAATGTTTCAATTGTATCTAGTGGCATGCTCTTCTAGCAGTATGCGTGCTTTCGATGCAATAATGTTTCAATTGTATCGAATGGCATACTCTTATCGTAGTAGTGGTGCTTTTGATGCAGTAATGTTTCAATATTATCTAATGGCATCCTCTTCCAACACTGCTGGTATTTTTTATGCAATAAATGCCATCTGCTCCTACTTTTGTTGCATCCTCGTCTGGAACCAAACTCTTGCGCTATGATATATTCATAAATCATTGTGGACAAGATGTCAAACACACTCTCGCCAGCAAGATCTACGATTCCTTAGATGCCACGGGATTGAAAGTATTTCTGGATAAAGATGAGTTGGATCTTGCGGATTACTTTCCCAAAGCCATAGAAGAAGCAATCAAAAGTTCTTCTCTTCATATCGCCATATTTTCTGAACATTATGCACAATCCCCCTGGTGTTTGGCCGAATTGTTTTGTATGCTACAAACCCCCAGCAAATTTATGCCCATTTTCTATCATGTTGATCCTTCTGATTTAAGATGGGCGATTGAAGGAAAAGGAATTTATAAAGGTGCCTTTTCTGATTATGTAGAGAAGAAAAGGTAGAACTGTAATGCTCTTCATTCGGCACCTTGTTAATTAATGTTCTCAATTATTAATTTTTTAAAAGTGATTTACTTGGCTTTATATCGAAGTTGAGTTGAGATGAGTATTTTTGCGTTTTGCTTGTATTATGTTCCACCTGAGCAGATACCCTTCAGAACTGCAACGTTGGAAACAGGCACTCCAGTAAGCTTCCCTTTTTACTGGCGATATAATTAAGAAAGAGAATCAGGGGTAAGTACGAAATGATCTTCCTCCTGAATTTAGCTTATCAAATCTTCTATAATGTTTTTTTTTTTAATTTCTATAATGTTCTTCATTTGAGTATGTTTTGCTTTGTTTGTTATATGTGTATCAGCATTAAGTTTGCTCCTTTTAATTAGTAAATAAAATGATTTTGATTGTCCCTAAACATCTTTTGATTAAGCTGTGTAAGAAAAAAATAATTAACAATATTTTATAAACGTTTTGAATCATAATTTGATAAAATTTAAGCTTTAAAAAACAGAAATAAATGCAAAATGAAATCTTCACTGAAAATGTTAAGTCCATCTTGGCTGTGAAGACACTACTAATGGTGCGTGAGCCCTAGATGATTGTTATTGGCACTTGATTGTGCCAACAAACCTCTGTGCAAGAACTTTGGATCCTAATTAATTTTTTATCTCATATTTTATTTCCTTTCTGGTGTCGTAGAAATGTCTTATGTTTCTATATAATCATTTCCGCACAGCCATCACGATCCATGTCATGCATGCATGACTGGCTTGTAGATTGGATTCACCCACTCTATGTATTTAATTCGATGCCCTTAATTGGATCCACAGATGACGCTATTTATTAATTAAATGAATATAAAAATCAGTTGTTCTTTGAAAATAAAAAAAGCTGATGTATTTTAATTTTTAATTAATTAATTATTCCCCTGGGTGGGAGATAGTTTCAATAACCGTCACCTTATTGTCATGTTGACCTCCCAATAGCCGTCATAGTGAAAACACTATTAATAAATTTGGTTTGTACCAATAGCCGATCATTTTTGTGTACATTTTGACCTCTATGCGCACAACTGATTCCACAACATGCATCGCTACTACCTAGAAGCTAGATCAATAGCTATAAGCAGTTAAGTCACATACGAAGACAACTAAAAAATCAAAATCAAAATCTGACGTACCGTTTAGGATCTGTGGGTGCGCAAAGTTAGCTATGACGGCTACTGGTGCTCTTCCCCTCTTGTACAATTTTCTTTTTAGTTTTCTATTTTTTTTAACTTTGTTGTTTCTGGATTTGATTGTGCGACTTTTTTAGCATTAATGTTTTCCATCATGGTTAAGATGTTTAGCGAATGCCAAGATATGATAGACAGTAATTTGCAAACTTAGATTATCTCCAGATTGCATTTGAAGGATTGGGTAGAGAGAGACATAAAGACGTGGAACTTAAATATTTTAAGAATTTAAATCATATAAAACCTAGCTTATTCTATATATTATTAAATATATACAAGCTAGTAGCAATTGCAGCATGAATTGGAAGATATAATTCAATAAGGATTAGGGTTTGGTTTACTATTAGGGTTAGGTTTAGATTTCATTTAAAATATAGTAGGCCTAATTATATAAGGAATAGGGTTCATTTTGGTTTGTTATTAGGCTTAAGGGTTAGGGTTAGGGCTAAGAGTTAGGTTTACGATTATAGTTAGGGTTTACATTACTGTCAAAGTTAGGTTAATAATTAGGGTTTGGATTTACATCATGGTTAGTGTTAAGATTGTAATTAGGCTTAGGATTTAGGGCTATGGGTAGGACTATGTGTAAGGTTATGGTTTATATCATAGGGTTATGATTAGGTTTAAGGGTTAGGGTGAGGATTATAGTTAGGGTTTCAATCATTGTTAGGGTTAGGTTAATGGTGAGGGTTTGGATTTACTTCATGATTAGGGTTAGGGTTAGGGTTAGTGTTATGGTGAGGCTTAGGATTTAGCATTATTGTTAGGGTTAGGGTTAAGGGTTAGGTTTAGGATAATAGTTAGGGTTTACATTGTTGTTAGAGTTAGGTTAATGGTTAGGGTTTGGATTTACATCATGGTTAGTATTATGATTAGGGTTAAGATTGTGATTAGGGTTAGGATTTAGGGTTGTGGTTAGGATTATGTGTAGGGTTATGGTTTATATCATAGGGCTATGATTAGGGTTTAGGATAAGGGCTAGTATTATAGTTAGGGTGTACATCATTGTTAAGGTTAGGTTAATGGTTAGGTTTTGCATTTACGTCATGATTATGATTAGGATTAGGTTTGGGTGAAGTTTGTGGTTAGGCTTAGGATTTAGCATTATGGCTAGGATTATGTGTAGGGTTACAGTTAGGGTTAGGATTATAGTTAGGGTTTACATCATTGTTAGGGTTAGGCTAATGGTTAGGGTTTGGATTTACATCATGGTGAGGTTTAAGGTTCTGGTTAGGCTTAAGTTTTAGGTATATGGTTAGGATTATGTCTACAAATAGAGTTTATATCATAGGGTTATAGTTACGATTAGGATTAAGGGTTAGGTTTAGGATTATAGTTAGGGTTTACATCTTTGTTAGGGTCTGAATTTACATCATGGTTAGTGTTAAGATTGTGGTTAGGCTTAGGATTTAGGCTCTTGGTTAAGATTATGCTAAGGGTTAGGCTTTATATCAATGGATCAAGGTTAGTGTTAGGATTATATTTAGGGTTTACATCATTGTTAGGGTTAGTTTAATGGTTAGGATTTGGATTTACATCATGATTTGGGTTATGGTTAGGGTAAGGGTTAAGATTATGGTTAGCATTAGGATTTATGATTATGGTTAGTTTTATGTTTAGGGTTAGGGTTCATATAATAGCATTCGGGTTAGGATTAGCATCATGGTTAGGGTTATGGTTATGTTTAAGATTGTGGTTATGATTAACGTTTAGAATTATGGTTAGGGTTATGTCTAGGCTTAGGGTTTATATCATAGGGTTAGTGTTAGGATTAGGATTATAGATATATTTTACATCATTGTTAGGGTTAGGTTAACGATTAGGGCCTAGTCAGGGTTAGGGTTAGGGTTAAGATTGTGTTTACGCTTAGGATTTATGGTTATGATTAGGATTATGTGTAAGGTTAGGGTTTAAATCATAGGGTTGGACTTAGGCTTAAGGGTTAGGATTAGGGTTATAGTTATGGTTTGCATCACTTTTAGGTTTAGGTTAGTAATTAGGGTTGGGTTAATGGTTAGTGTTTGAATTTAGGGTTTAAGGTTAGGGCTAGGGTTATGATTGTTGTTAGGCTTAGGATTTAGGGTTATTTTTATGATTATTTGTAGGGTTAGGGTTTATATAAAAGAATTATCATTAGGGTTAGGATTAGTATTTGCTATTATGGTTAGTTTTATGTTTAGGGTTAGGGTTTATATCACAACATTAGAATTAGGATTAGCATCATGGTTAGCGTTATGGGTAAGTTTATGTCTAGGGTTAGGATTTGCATCATATTTAGGTTTAATATTTAGAATTATGGTTAGGGTTATGTCTAGGGTTAGGGTTTATATCATAGGGTTAGGGTTAGGATTAGGATTACAAATAGTTTTGACATCATAGTTAGGGTTAGGTTAATGGTTAGGGTTAGGGTCAAGGTTAAGGTCAAGGTTAAGATTGTGTTTAGGCTAGGATTTATAGTTATGGTTAGGATTATGTGTAGGGTTAGGGCTAATTTCATAGGTTTAAACTTAGAGTTAAGGGTTAGGGTTATAGTTATGGTTTGCATCAGTTTTAGGTTTAAGTTAATGGTTAGGGTCTAGATTTACATCATGTTGAGGGTTAAGGTTAGGGTTAGGGTTAAGATTGTAGTTACTCTTAGGATTTAGGGTTATGGTTAGGATTATGTCTAGGGTTAGGGTTTATATAATAGCCCATAAGGGTTATGATTATGGTTATGGTTTACAACATTGTGAGGGTTAAGTTAATTGGTGGGGTTTGGATTTAGAGAATAGTTATAGTTAGGGTTAGGGATAGAGTTTATATTAGAGAGCTAGAGTTAGGGTTAAGGGTTATAGTTACTCTTTCATTTGGTTTAGTGTGAGGGTTGAATTTGGTACAGTGTTAGAGTTCAATTTTGTTTGCCATTCAATTTGGTCTAGTTTTAGGAATACGGTTCAATTAGGTTTAGGGTTAGGGTTCAATTAGGTTTAGGTTTATAGTTCAATTTGGTTTAGATTCAATCAAGTTTAAGGCTAGAGTTCAATTCAATTTAGGGTTAAAGTTTAATTTGGTATACTATTAAGGTTCGGGTACAATTATGTCTAGGCTTAGGGTTTATATCATAGGGTTAGGGTTAGAATTAAGATTATAGACATATTTTACATCATTGTTTGGGTTAGGTTAATGGTTAGGGTGAGGTCAGGGTTAGGGTTAGGGTTAAGATTGTGTTTACGCTTAGGATTTATGGTTATGGTTAGGATTATGTGTAGGGTTAGGGTTTAAATCATAGGGTTAGACATAGGCTTAAGGGCTATGGTTAGGGTTATAATTATGGTTTGCATCACTTTTAGGGTTAGGCTAGTAATTAGGGTTGGGTTAATGGTTAGCATTAGGATTAGGATTAGCATCATGGTTAGGGTTATGGTTAAGTTTATGTCTAGGGTTAGGATTAGCATCATGTTTAGGTTTAATATTTAGAATTATGGCTAGGGTTATGTCTAAGGTTAGGGTTTATATCATAAGGTTAGGGTTAGGGTTAGGATTATAGATAGTTTTGACATCATAGTTAGGGTTAGGTTAATGGTTAGGGTCAGGGTCAGGGTTAAGGTCGGGGTTAAGATTATGTTTAGGCTAGGATTTATGGTTATTGTTAGGATTATGTGTAGGGTTAGGGCTTATATCGTAGGCTTAGAATTAGAGTTAAGGGTTAGGGTTAGGGTTATAGTTGTGGTTTGCATTAGTTTTTGGATTAAGTTAATGGTTAGGGTCTAGATTTACATCATGTTTAGGGTTAAGGTTAGGGTAAGGGTTAAGATTGTAGTTACGCTTAGGATTTAGGGTTATGGTTAGGATTATGTCTAGAGTTAGGGTTTATATAATAGCCCATAAGGGTTATAATTATGGTTAAGGTCGGGGTTAAGATTGTGTTTAGGCTAGGATTTATGGTTATGGTTAGGATTATGTGTAGGGTTAGGGCTTATCTCGTAGTCTTAGACTTAGAGTTAAGGTTTAGGTTTAGGGTTATAGTTATGGTTTGCATTAGTTTTCGGATTAAGTTAATGGTTAGGGTCTGGATTTACATTATGTTTAGGGTTAAGGTTAGGGTAAGGGTTAAGATTGTAGTTATGCTTAGGATTTAGGGTTATGGTTAGGATTATGTCTAGGGTTAGGGTTTATATAATAGCCCATAAGGGTTATAATTATGGTTATGGTTTACATCATTGTGAGGGTTAAGTTAATTGGTGGGGTTTGGATTTAGAGAATTGTTAGGGTTAGGGTTAGGGTTAGAGTTTTTATTAGAGAGCTAGAGTTTGGGTTAAGGGTTGGGGTTACTCTTTCATTTGGTTTAGTGTGAGGGTTGAATTTGGTTTAGTGTTAGAGTTCAATTTTGTTTACCATTCAATTTGGTCTAGTTTTAGGATTAGGGTTTAATTAGGATTAGGGTTTAATTAGGTTTAGGGTTAGGGTTCGATTAGGTTTATGTTTATAATTCAAGTTGGTTTAGATTCAATCAAGTTTAAGGCTAGAGTTCAATTCAGCTCAGGGTTAAAGTTTAATTTGGTATATTATTAAGGTTCAGGTATAATTTATGATAACCTCTTTTTTATGTTATAAAGATGCTTAAAAAAAAAATAGCTCACTTTATTAAAATATTCTAAAATATTCTAAATCCACTAATAGAACTATATAGAATCAAGGAGATGCATTGACAATTTCCTTTTATTTACTATCTTGTGTAGTCCTTAAATTACACATCTGTGCACCTTGGAATACTTGAATGACTACTTCACACATTTTAGAAGCTCAACCAAGAAACATGAATACTCTAATGACTACTTAAGACATTTTAGAAGCTCAGCCATGCATCTTGTTGCATTTCTTCTCGACATTTAGGCACTACAACATTTCTCCTTCGAAGAAAAAAATAAAGGTTTAAAGAACAAATAAATATATAAACATTCTAAATATTGAATTTTAATTTTACCAAAAACATAAATTACAAGAAAATAAATGTACAATTTTCATTATTATATTAAAAAACAAATAAATATACAAAACCAAAATATTAATTTAAATTTAATTTTTAAAATGCATATAAGAACAATAGGTTCTAGACTCAAAAGATGCTTAAAAACTATAATAATAGTTACTTGAATGATAATAAGTTTGAACTTTCACAATATAAAAAACAATAAATTTATGAATACTCAAATTCATATAAATATGTATATACATAAAAATGAATTCATTAAAAAAATAAATACAATATATCTCTAAAAATTCATTAAAAGAAAATACAGTACATCTCCCCACTGAGATTATGTTATTATAATCCTACTTTAAAAAAACGTTTACAAGACTAAACATAACCTATATAACCATACTAAACAAATAGAGCTACCAACACATCAGTTGAATTTTCATTCAGTAATGAACGATCCTGTGTGTTGTTGTTGCTCCTCTCCTTTTTCTCGCCGCCTTTCTCCGCCTGGAAAGTTGTCTTTAAAATATCTTTAGCATGGTAAAGGCAAAAATTCCTCTACATTTGAACGAAATTTTGTGGTTTCAGCCTGCACGGGGAAAGTATAAGTAAAAGAGTTCGTTGGAAAATGCATATCTTCATTTTCTCTTCTTCCTCTCCATGTCGGTGTCCATGCATTCCTTCTCTACCTGGAAATCCATGCTCAAAATCTCTCTCCCTAGGTAAGGGCATAAATTCTTCTACTCTTGAATGAAATTCTGAGGACTCAGGTTGTACAGAAAAGGCATGAGGAAAAGACGACTCCTTCTGCTCTTCTGGAAAAGGCATATGCTCACTCTCTTCCCTGTTTCATCTCTATGCTGCCTCCCTTCTCCTCCGTTAGGAAAGCCATGGCCAAATTCAGGCCTAAATTCATCTTCTCTTGGATGAAATCCAGCGGGATCATCATGTCTAGGTAAGGGATGGAAAAAAGATTCAAGCCATCCTCTTATTGATGAAAAAAGCATATGCTCATTTTCTTGAGCTCTTATTTCTTCTTCTGGATGCCTCCATTCTCCCTTTGGAAAACCAGGGTCAAAATCCCTCTTTTCTGGTAACGGCCGATCCATTTTCATATGCAAACCCCTGGATTCAGCCTACAAATCTAGGAATTCAACGACAAAAGGCATATGTTCACAGTTGGGTGAAGTATTTTCTAATGGATTCTTCCATCACTTAAAATTTCATCGAATATAAATGACATGTTTTTTTTCAGATTAAAAAATCAATATAATTTTCTTTTTCAGCCTAAAAGAATGACGTGTTCCACTTGTATGTTAATTCTTCTTTAATAAACATTTCATAACAAATTAATCTAGAAAAGGAATTCGTTTTATACGCATGTTGTATTTGACGATAAAATAGATATATTATTTTAAGTCTAAGAATCTGGGGGTGTGACAATCCTCTTTACATGCATTTTTTTGTTTTTAGTCCATGTTTACGCTATGCTACAACTACTTAATTCAGCTCTCCAGACACGGTTTATCTTATGGTCTTTTGAAATTTTGTTATTAAAGTAAATTTTCTGGTAATTATTGCTATTTTATAATTCGCTTGGCAAATTTTTCCTCATGGTTTTTTCTTTTTAAGTTTAATGAAATTCATTGACGAGATAACCATTACCCAATTTCTTTTAACTGTTGACATGTCTTCTACATGGAGCGCCAAGGTTTTTCCAGAGCAGTTAACATGTTGGTTCCAAGTTTTTCCAAAATCATTTACTAAAATATTTTGTGCTTTTACAGAAAATCACAGTTTTTCTAAAATCATTCACTAAAATATTTTATGTTTTTACAGAAAATCACAGGAGATATCGGCAATGAAAACACCTGCAATGAAGAACCAATCTACTTAGCATTCCAAAAGTTGAATATTAATATGCTGATGTTTCTGCAATTATTTTGCAAATAAAATAGACTCGTTAATTCATATTCAACAAACCTACAATATGCAAACACTATGAAATCTATAAAACAATATCATATACCTCTATCTCACGTTGAAAATGCACAATTGATCCCTTCTCTATCTGGAAATTACTTCACAAGATTACAATTTGAAGAATGGTGCTTACCGTTTTTTGCAATTTTTAATTATTGAATGGAGTGAAACTATCTCGTAACCGTTATGAAAACCGTCAAAATAATTGAAAACCCCCAAATGTTAACGCATAAATTTGCTGTCATCTCAGCTTTGCAATAAAAATTTATTAGAAATTTTTAAAAATATTTTATTAAAATATGTAGATTACCATATTTATGAATTTAATTACAATCCTCAGTCTAATGCAAATATTAAATAATTTACACCAAAATAAATAATATGTACTATCTTGTAATTGTAATTAAGGCTAACTTAATGTGAATGTTAATGGTTAGTTAAAATGAAAGTTTTTATTATAAGATAAATTTTAAGACAGAGTTAGTATTAGCACTCAATTACATTAGAGTTGATGTTATTTAATTTTTAATTAATTATTGTAAGAAAAATATTAAAAATAATATTGTGTATAAATTTTTCTAAAAATATCTTTAACACTTTTTTATTTAAAATAAATAATAATTTTTTTTCAAAATATATAATTTTAATTTTTTTAATGCAATTATTTTATGTTGATCTTTACAATATTTGAACTATCTTACTATCTTACTATTTTTTTTAAGTAATAATTAAAGTTAATGAAATTTTGTTGTAAAAAGTAAATATTAATAATAGTTTTAACTCTATTGTCACAAAATTTGTTTGATATTTTTTTGTTGCCACTTTTGAAAACTTTATATTTATATGTTGTATTTGATAATTCTATAAAATTAAAAAGAATTATTAAATATTTTAAAAATATTGAAAATTTAAAAGACTTAGCAATGGTTTTTGAATAATAAAATAATTAGAAAATGTATAAATTATTTTATTACAATTTGTAAAATATGATGTTTAATGAATTGAATAATATAAATATTAAATAGTATATATTAAAATTAAATAATATGTACCTTGTTTTATCTAAATTAAGGTTAGAGGGTTCACTAAAAGTTTGAGTTAGTATTACGATTCAAGTATAGGATTACCATTCTAGAATAAAACTTGAGTTAGGATTATAATTAAATTAAAATTAAGGTTAGCATTAGAATCCAATTAAAATTAGAATTGGTATTCCTAAGATTTAATTAATATTAAGAATAAAATTAGTGTCATACTAGAAATTATTATGTTAGTTAATGCATATCTTATTACTATTGATTGACCATTGCACCCTTTTGTACAAATGTTAGTAAAAGATGATTAAATCTACACGTTAGAAATTGGATAGACATGTGGCCAACATGAGGTCACTTATAATAATATTTGACGATCTCAATTGTGGTAGGAGTTCAAACGATATCAAAAGAAATAATATCTGGTGTACGAAACTGCGGTATTATTCTCAGTACAAGAAGGATGCAAAATAGAAAATAAAGTTGTAAGCAATAAGATAAACTAACTTCTCATTTCAAAAATCCAGAATATAAACAACTACAAGAACACCAAGAGTCACCACAACCATCAGAATTCGAAATGATAAGCTGGCTATGAGAAAAGAGTGAAATATTTTAATATGAAAATTTTAATTTTAATTTTGAACTAATTTTGCATCTCTGGAACCTCCATATCATTCCTCCCTCCTTGACAAGCAATGGACCCCATTACACTAATCTATTGCGACAAATGAGAAAATTGTGCTTCAATCTGTTCTTTACTTAACCACTTGCCCTAACGAGAAGGCCGGCCAGCCCGAACAATCCGATAAAGAGGGATCTTTTGATTCACGAGAGTCTTCGCAATAACCTCACTGACACAGTCACGCTGAAGGAGAGTCTTGGCAGTTGGATTCAATTCTGTAGCATTGAGGTATTCAGAAGCTTGGGAAATATCCAACAAAGGGGAAAAAGACGTAGCAGCTCGACATTGAAAACCGGATACAGTCTTAAAAATGGTAGTAAATCTAGCTCAAAAGCATTTTCACCAACTATCTTGATAATGGTATATGGTCCATAACGAAGGGAAGAAAGATTCTTGCTTGGTCCTTGAAGACGCTCCTTCTACATTTGTAACCACAGCTTGCCACCAACCTGAAACTGATGAGTTCGGTGTTGATCATGTCTACCCTTATACTTTTTATTGCTCTGCTCCAAAACCTCATGAACTTGTTGTTGCAAGTGTCGGATTTTATCAATGAATTTATCTGCCCTATCTTCTTTCTTGCCAGCATTAAATGCACAATCAGATTGTAAGGTAGGGAGAGCTATATCCATAGGTGCCAATGGTTGATACCCAAGACAGACCTCAAAAGGACTATGCCTTGTAGAACTATGAAGGGCACGGTTATAGCTATGTTGCACACAAGTCAAGCTCTCATCCCATGTACTCGAAGTCTCCGATTACCAGGCATCCTTCAGTATTGAATTGAGATTGATAGATTCTAGCTTTTTCCAAAATTTTCTTCTCCCTTGTCTGGTATGCAGGGCATAGATATTAGAAAAGAGCCAAGATGTACTGTCTTTAATGTGGTGAAATCTAACAAACACCATGTTATTATCTAACCAAACAAGATTCCCCTAAACATATTGGAGGTTTCAAAAGAGAACTATGCTACCAGAGGCACCATCCAAGCTACCTTCCAAGGCCCCACAATTCTTAAACACTTCAATTTTTTCCACTTTAAATTTTTTCCACTTTATCCTTACACATTTTAGTTTCTTGAATCAAAACAATATCGGGTTTATGATCCATAACAAGGTTCCTGAGAACCTCCAGTTTATGTAGACAATTAAGTCTATGAATGTTCCATGAAATAATCTTAATATTAATTTGAGAGAGCATACCTCAGGGATGGTTAGCTGGGTACCATCCGCAATATTCTTATTGTCTTCCAATTCCCTCATTTAATTCATTGATTTCCTTCCTAGTATTGATAGGATTGAGCCCACATCAAATTTGGCTCTTCCCCTCATTTTCATAGGATTAGTTTGGGGAGTAGATTTAGAACCCTTTTTCCCTTCCTGCTTTCTCTAAGTGGCATCATTATGCTGGATTTCATTATCTAGAGAGATCTGGGCAACAACTTTATGCATAGCAACATTGTTTCCTTCTTCATCCGCCCATTTAGTGCTTATGTTGAGAAGAGAGGTTGTCAGTTACGTCAAAAAGGTAGACTTGACATACTTAATTGACATCTAGGACTCAGAGGAAGAAACTCCTCTAAGAATATTGCATTATTGGGCATCTTCGAAGTTGGGAAGAGTTTCCTCACTATTCGAGTCCTTTATGACTGTGATCGAATCCTCCTCCTCATCATTCACTTGCAGAACCACATGGATTTCCCATTCCTCCAGCTCTTCTTCCTTCTATTCTTCACAGTTGGGGCTTGGATTTTCTCCTTTGTTTATTCTAGTCTGGGCTCCTTCTTTATCCTCTTTCTTTGATTCCTCTCTACCTTCCTTATTCGAATTTTTCTTTTGATCAAAGGTATTGGGAATGGTAAAATTTTGTATCTCTTCTTCCACCTTCTTACTGGGATTTTTAGCCTTCCATTACATCTGTCTCCCTTTTATGGCTTTCTTTTTTTCATCCTGGAATGGACTTTTTTTAGCAATATGTGTTGCCTTTTGGCAGTGGAAGCACACAAAAGGGACAGTCTCATATTGCAACTATTAGATCTATTTCCCAAGCGTGGAGTTAACCTCTATTGAAAGCGGCATATCCATTCCTTAGAGACACCAACACAAATTCTCGCAAAGGTGAGTCTTCCTCTAGCAGCTATTGTTGGATCAATGGATAGGAGTTCACCAAAAGAGCTTTCCAGCCCATTAAAGACATCTTCAACCCAAGATTCTAGGGGAAGACCCGGGAATCTTACCCACACAGGGGCCTGAGCAAAGAAGGATTCATTAAGATCCGACGACCACTTATAAAGTGTCGGAGCATTTTTCCCTATCACCCAAGGGCCGCCACAAAGAATCTTAGTCATGTTTTCCTTGCAATAAAAAGTGAGGGGAAGAGTTCCTTTGGGCATAATAGTAATTTCAACCTATCCCTTAGTGCCCAGTAATTTCAACCTATCCCTTAAGAACTAGCTTTTCTCTAGCATATTCCCTAAGAACATCAATATTAGGTCTAGGACCCAGGAATTTACCGACCAGAATCAAGGCCATTAGAGCAATATTTTGATCAATCACAGGATCAAGAATTTCTATTGCAAATCTCCCTTGCGAAGGATCAAAGATATCATGTACCTTAGGGAAAGAGGACTTTTGCTTGGTTTGACACCAAACAAAGAGGACTAGGGGTGAAAAACATCCACCTGATTGGGTTCCTATCTTGGGGTACCACTACCATGTGCCGATCCCCCTCCACTCGGATCTAAGGGTTTTTCACCTCCTTGTGGGTCCCCCAACAAATGGATCCTTGCCATCCGTCTAAGGATCTGCAGTCTCAGGTGCATCTCATGATCCTTCCTTACCGCTTGCATCCTCGATCGCATGGCCAGGACAAGACTTCCCACCTAAATCAGAATTGAAAATTCCTCTCCGTGCCATAAGAGTAGTTACATGTAGAATGAAACATCCATAGTATTTTAGTTGATATCGTATTGAAAAAATAAAAAAAAATTATACCTGTATAATAATTAAAATTTATATAATAATATTATTAGTTGATTGGAAAATATATTACAATAAGATTTTATAAAAAGTTTCAAATATAATTTTTCAAATTAATAAAAATAAAAAAGAATCACTTTAATGATTTTATTTAAATAATTTTTAATATTACGAAAAAAAAATCTTTCACTGAGAATAAGAGATAAGCTGACCAATAGATATGTTAATCGACTGAAGGAATGAATTAATCTTAGCACACTAATTAGATCAATTTCAAATGAGGCTTGAGATGAAAACCATTGTTGAAACATAAAATATCAAGTCTGGGTATCTCTAAAAATTACTAAACCAAAATATAAAAATAAAAAAAAACAAAATACGAGTGGCATTACCTTACGTACGGGCATTAACTAAATTAAACATTATACTTATTGAGGACAATATTAGTTTTCAGTACCCCTCTTATTTTAATGGCGGAGAAAATTGAAGCATAAATTTCTTGCTTCATCTTTGAAGAGTTTCTCTGTTTCTAAATTATACAATTACCTTATGGGTTGTCTATGAGTACTGTTTTTTATATAAAATGTTATTACTCTGTGAAGAATTTGATAATGTTGATAATGCTATTACTATTTTATGTAGTTCAATGGCATCTAGAATGGAGAAGGGATTGTTTCAGGCAGCGATATAAATAACAAAATGAAAAATTGATATAGTTAAAGATTTAAAAAAATATAAATTGATAGAATAAATTTTAAAATTGAAACATATAGAAGATAATATGTAAACATGTAGTTTTTGAAATGTTGCTACTATTAATTTGATTGATTTGTAAATATATAAATAATTTTTTTTCTTCAAATTTGTTTAAGATTATTTCAAATAAATTTAAGATTTTAGATGACCAACAAAAGACATAAAAATTTCATAACTAATGAAACAATTTTTAACTTTGCTATAAATTAATCCACTAAAATTTAAAACCTATAAAATAAGAACTTCTAACAGAAAAATAAATATTAATTAATTTTATAATATATTTATTTTTAATCCCATAAAACATCTGTTCTAAAAATAATTCTTAATCATATCCTAATCTCCTAGAATCCCAAAACTTAGAAACTAATCTCATAATTTAGAAGCTAATCTCCTATAAATCCTGAAAGCTACTCTAAAAAAAACTAATATGAATCAAAGAATTTGTATAAATATCTAAACTATCCTACATTGATTCTGTGATATACATCTGACTCTCTCTCTCCTCTCATATTTATTCTTCAACTATGGCGTTTGACAATATTTATTTTTTTAATATTTATACCATTGATATTGGCAGCTGAAAGAGCAGGATCTCTGAGCAAATACTTAAACACAGGATTGCACGCCGACTCAGATGCATCTAACAACATTCTTATCATCATGAGGTTTGCTATTGCGTTTGTTTTTCATTAAATAAATAGTTTAATGGAAACAATTTCAAATATTTATAATAATTTGAGTAAGTATATAAATAAATAGTAAGTATGGCTCAACAGTCATATGGAGGGATTTAGTCTATTAGAGTCACTCAAGGGTCGAATCTGATCCAAACACACCTTTGAGAGTTTGGATCTTGATGGATGACTTTTTATATCACATACCATCATCGTCACCAAATGTGCTCAATCAATTTAGAAAATATGACTTGTTGAACTTGTATAGAAACAGTCAGATGGATTTGTCTCAAATTAAAATGTTATTCCAATAAATTAACTTACGAATCTATCATTTGTTGATTTTATCAAAAACATAGATTGAGCAACAGTCTTATATATTTGTTTTTTAAATATAAAATCTATCCTTATCTTTGCTTCTGGTTTAAATTGTGTGATTGTTTACATCTACGTTTTATATCACACTCTAATCTACCTATCATCATCCTGATAAATCACAATGTGTGATCTTAAACCTTGATGTAAACAAAAAACCACATACAATCTGAATCAGAAACAACAATAAGAATTACTATAAATTGTAGAAAACTAATACCTTTAATATAATAAAAACAATAAACTTATAATATAAATTTACTATGAAAAAACCGGAATTAAAAATCACAGTCTTCAAAATGAAATTTTAAATTACCTAATTTTATTGTCATCCTTATTTTACACTATACGAATAACAATGATAAGTGGAATGGATGAAGGTTTTTGAGCATGACCTAGTTTTATCTTTATTTTGTAGTTTGCAGTAGTAGAAATGAGAAGAGGGGAAAACCCGGAAATCGGTTTTCAATGTGTGGCAACCGTACGTGCAGACCGGTGATGAGTTTAGTGCCGTCTTTATGCGGCTTTTGCGTCAGAATCTTGATGATTCAATAAACGAATTAATGAAAGCTGGATTGATGGTCTGCGTAATTACTTTGTTTTGTTTATTTGTACTAGCTCTATACTTCCAATTAGTATAAATGATACTATGGGAATGCGCGTGTTAGATTTTTTTGTTCTTCGTCAGGTTATGCGTAAGGTAATAATTGAAGGATCTTAGATAGATAATTTTTTTTTATTTTCTGTTATAGCTTTTGTAGTTGTTTAAGTTTATTCTAAAATAGTGTCTGTGAATTTGGAGGGCGAGGAAAAATCTTGCCTCGATCTAGATTGTTTCTGTATATGATCGCACACAAAGTGGGGTCACCGTAAATATAATACGAGTAAGTATAAATATTTGTTTTTTTAAATTTTTTTTCCCTGTTTTCTTAATAGAAATGTTTAAAGACCCAGATTATTTACAAATCAGACTACCTTTCTACCTATAAAACTCGATTCCATTCCCTTTGGTTACTGAATTTTTCTTCCAAGTGCTATTAGACAAACTAGTTTAAATATCTATTCATTTTTACAAGGTGGCTGACACTAATGTTGGTAATTTGTTTTAGGAAACCGGGGGTAACAATACAGACAATCTAGTGTGGGCAGTATATTTAGATGACAAGTTAGTGGGTCATTGGCGTGCTGGGCTTTTCCAGGACTTTGACATTTTTCGCCAATTTAGTTCAATTAGGAGGAGAAGTAGCTGTACTATCTGGTAGTCAAGGAACTCCACTCTCAAAGACGAACATGGGTAGTGGAAACTTTGCAGAGGAAAGGAATAAAAAAGCAGGTTATATTGGGAATATAGAATTGTTTACTACTAATGGTGTTCTTATATCAGACATGCCTCGGAGTTATATCTCAGCTAAAAAGGATTGTTATAATGTAAAAGGATATTTTATAAAAGATCACCCTCGGGGATACTGTATATATTATGGAGGTCCTGGAGGTTATGTTTCTCAATGTAAATATTAAAGTATTTTATTAAATAATTTATAGTTAGTTAAGAAAGGTTATTTATATTAATGTCTAGTAAAAGATTATATATTTTTTTGTTTTTAATTTATATTTTTTATTATTTATGTATTTAGATAAATTTTATTAGTAATTTTATGGGAATGTGGACTGTTTGGTAACTAATCTTATAAATATTTATATGAATTGGTCATTTGATAGGACATTTAGATGTTGTTACTAGTTTTTAAAATATTTTTTAATAAAAATGAATTATAAAGTATATTTTTTATGCTTTTAGAATTCATAAACTTGTATTTCTCATGGTACACATTATTAGGTGCATCATCTTTCTTAGAATGTTTGTGAACGTTTAAAGTTGGTTGTTATATTGTAGTATATGTGTCATTGTATTATATAATCATTAAATAGTTATTTTCTACTTCTAACCCTCATCAACTAGCACAAAAATCTTATAGATTTATATTTAAAGTTAACATCTAATTTATACAATATATTTTTATATAGAGCTATAGATATGAGAATGTGCTTTGTGATGACAGTTTGATGTAGATATTTAAAAAAATCGATAAAAAACTAAGTCAATTTGGCTAGATATTTGTGAGATGCTCCTTTATAAATGGGTTGTATACTTTTGATAGCTTCCAATCCCCCTTAATCCTACTTAGAAGGTGTTGAGAATCACAAAGATGAGATTTATAGTTTTTTTAATGTCATATAATAAACATTTGTAACTTTGTAGCCATTATATAGGGTTCTTAGTCAAAGGTGTCTATAGAATATCTATGCATATCAACCATTTGATAACGATCTTAAATATTTCTTATAAAAAAGAATTCAACTTTCAAAATATTTTGATTTAGTGATATTGATTCTTATGTCTAAATAAAATTAAGAGTGCCAAAATAAATATTAACCATAAGAACTTGCATAAATTTATAATCATACTTTACTTAATTATTCATTACAATAATAAACTTTTTAATAAGGTAGTGGAAAATAGTGGATAGAAAGATTGCTAACATGGACTCCAAGATCAAAAATGTTGGTACTAAGAATGAGATGGAAGAGATTAGAAAACCGAGGAGGCCCTTAAAAAGAAAATTGAGGAGGTCAATAACACTTCAAGGGATGTGGCTAACAAATACAATAGGTTATCCATGAGCTCTGACCCTATGAAAGTTTGTTTTTTTATAAAGCTTTAGTTTGTGCCATAATTGGGAGGACAAGGGTACCCTCACACAATAGACCATCATTTTGTATTGGGTGGTTGTTTTGTGTTTTCTGGTAATCTTGGTTCTTTTTTCTCTACTGATTTTCTAGTTACCCTCTTGATGTCACTTTGTGCTTTTGGAATAAATCTGTGGTTATGTAGTGACACGAGCCTATCCCATTTTTATTGATGAATTTTTTTGAAGTAAAGAAGATAGCCCAATATTATATTGAAAAATTACATAAATTTACAAAATTGATTATATAAATTAATATTCAAATATAATCAATCCTAATCCCAAGACTTATTACAACTATGTTGCTTTTGAGCACTTATTTTCTTGAAACTTATCAAGATAAAGCTCATTGCAGCAAGAAAACAAACAACAACTGAACCATGCAAAAATATTCACATAACAAACATTCTTAGCATATAAGATATTTTCAATTCTAGATATTGCGTTGTGAGATTGGCATCTATACAAGTGAAAATATTATCTAGATTAGCTTTCATCTATTCACATTTAAGTATCTCTTTAGATCTTCTTGGCCTCGATTTCTAAGTATGTGGTATGGAGTAGATTCTCCATACCAATTTATCTCCTAGAGATCTACTTTTTGCTTCCCAATTTTTAATTCCACCTATTCAAATTTCATTGGAAGTGCAAAGATTGTCTAACCAAAGAAAATATCTCACTTTAGATTGAAGTTCCTTGATTATTTTATTGTATATGGGGATTCCATTGAGAACTACATTTATTAGAAGAATTTTCCCACCTAGAATTAGCTATTTTACTTTCCTCGAGCTGATTTTATTTGAGACTAATGTTAGTAAGTTCTTCCATATTTTGGCTTGTTATTGCCTAATAAGAGTAGAATTCCTAGGTATTTTACATGGAATATCTTCTACTAAATAACTGCAAAATGTGCCAAGTCTATTTTTTACTCAAGGAGGGGCATTGATGAAGAAGATTTTAGACTGTATTATTTACTATTTGCCTTTTATGGTATTTAGTAATGATGATTTCTATTAAATTGGCTCCTTGATGGATGCTCTTAAAAAGAGAAGGGTGTCATATGCAAATAGTGAGTATGTGATTTAACCAAGATAATGAATACAAATAACTTTCCAAGAACCTCTAAGACTCACAAGTGTTATAGCTCTAATCAGAGCTTCAACCATCAGAATGAATAAAAATAAGGATAGTGGATCAACCTGTTTTGTTTTGTGTGTCATGTAGAGGAGAAGAATCCACCTTTCTCTTCTCAAACTATTGATGGAAGACAGAGAGTAGGTCTTGTAGCAATGACTTTGGCGAAATTAAACTATGTTGTAGAGTCTAGTGTCATTAATTATACACCCTTCATTAATCTATCCAATTTCACACTCTCCTAGCACCTATTTTGGTATTTCCCTTTTCTCTATGCATTATATGACTTTAATTATAATGAATTAATATTTAATTCAATATTATGAGTCTTATTTCACTTTATTACATCATCACAATCTTATTTGGGCCCTTAATTCTAGATATGCCCTTTATCATTTTATCTGAATTTATCCTTAATCCTATCTTAATTTCAACTATCAAATCATATTTTGCATATCTACACATCTTGGTTTGAGCCATTGAGCTTGATTTAGCATTAGAATCACGATAACTTGTATCTCTACAATTTCAAAAAACAATTGTCAAGACCAGGGGCACCTGACATTCTAGTGCCATGCTTGTTTCCCCAAATTTTAGGAGGGTAATTGGTCGGTCTTATTCTATTCAAATTTAGCTCCGTGTGAAAATATATTGATTCTAAGTTGTCCTGGAGATGATTTCAATGATGAAATCACTATATAAGACATCTTTCTCAACTCATTTTTCATCTATCTATCTATCCATCCATTATGTCAACAAGCAAGCAAGCATCCTTGCATACATGAAGCATTAACAAGCATTTTTAGAGATCTTCAATGTTGCATATTCTTGATTTGTGGAGCAAAATTACATCATTATTATACAAGCATGTGTGTGTGATTATGGTTTTGTCATGTACATGCCATTTCATACAATATATGTGATTACATCCAAAGAGCAAAGAATCGTCATTAGATCTAAGGTATATTCCCTTAAGTAATTATTTCAGTATTTATATTATTTTATTCAAGGTTGATTCCATACTACAATTTGACTTAGGACAACCCCTCTTCCCAATAATTTTTCTTCTCTTTCAATTTAGGTTGAACTTTTGAGAACAAATCCAAACATTCAAATCTTGCTCAGATCCATGCTCATGGCTCTATTTGACTACTATAGCTCAATATTTATCCATAATCTCTTCAATTTCAGCACATTTGGCTAATTTCAACATTTTAGCAATTCATCTTAGAAAGAGGATAATTAACCCTAACCAGCTGAATTTAATAAGAATTCTCAGCCCTATCCTTGTTGATTTGAGGCTATATTTATTAGGTTCACCCATCTTTCAATGTAAAGATTAATTTGGTTCGTTAGTGGCCTTATCCTATTTGGTGAAACCCTAGTTCCAATTTATGCCTCTATATTTCATTACAAGTTTCTTTTTTCTTAAATTATAAAAATGTCAAATTTAATTTTACAATAGGATGTTCTTAAGCTGCATGGATTAAAGTTATATGAAAATTCCCTTTATGACCCTTTTGGTGATTCATCTCGCAAATTTTATCTCCTTAAAGAGGACATACTGATGCAAAAAAATACTTTTAACACTTCTCTCAATGATCTCCCTATTTGGAATGAACCATTGGAGGATGGTGTTGATTATTCTTTGAATATGTTCCTCCTCCATGAGGGTATGGTGCAGGAGCACCTAGGTTTGAGTGCATTTTCTAGATTTTGGTGTGCTAGTCTTTATTTTGGTTTAGGTTTGTGAATAATGGATTTCTCATAGGTCCACTCGTGTGTTGGATATACATTTGAAGGATGGATGTCAACTAGATCATGTATTTACTCAAATTTGGCTTATGAGCCCTTGTAAGCCTAAAATGGCATAAACTTGCATTTTGGTGTAAAATGTCTTGAAACACCTCATTTGGCATTTAGACATGTCATTTTAGTTTTTATAAGTCATTTTAAGAGGTTTAGGATGAGTGGAAATGCATGAAATGTAAAAATGCACATTTTGGCAAAAGTTCTCATTGTTGCTCGACAACATTTTACAACTTTTGAGCAAATTTTTACATCTTTGAGCATATCGGTGGTTAGAAAATTGATGAAGAGTTGGTTAGGATCCATATGGAATATAAAATGCTTTGAGAATGAATGTAAGCATGGTGGAAAACACCTTGAGCAAGTTGTAATACATTGTGAAGACTTTTCCAGATTTTACCTTGCATTTTCTTTAATTTTGAGCAACAGTCTATACTTAATGGATTTATATTAATACTATTCTTTCTTGATTGCTTTGTACATGCTATTATAGTAATCAAAAGGTGTTTTAAATAGTTTTTAGTGCAAGTTCGAAGTGTGTATTTTATTTTACATTGCTCTCGACCTGAGCAAGGGTTTAAGAGCCCAATTATGGGTCCATCTTGCAATCCCTTGAGCTTTGCTCAATAATCCCTTAGAATTGAGACATGGCACCCTTGTACATTGTAAATTTGTTTTTTTTTGGCCTGGAAGTCATTGAAAGGCTATTTGGCATCATTTCCTAGGCGAGCTCAGTTATAGGCCAATTAGGAAAATGAGTGAAAAGTTGCATATGCTTGCAGGGATGATCAGTTATGCAGATGCCAAGTGTTTGGAATAAGTAATTAAGGTGTGGAAGAGCCTATGTGGAAGGTTGGAGGTGTGACAGATTAGAGAAGACAATAAACCCTTTGAAGAAGACAACAAAGTCCCAAAACCCTTAATAAATGTCATTTTTGGGTTCCGTACCTGTACGGATAGACCTCAATTTCTCAGTTGATGGATTCAAAATTTCATCCAAAAGGGTATTTAGATCATAAAATATTTTTCTAGGTTCTTTGAGTTATTTTTGAGCAATTCCCCAAAAACCGGTTAGGTAGGACTAATTGGGGCTCTAGGGCTACTAGGCCTAGAAAATAGGAGAAAGAGGGAGCGATGAAGAAATGAAGGAAAACCAATTATAAAACCAGTTGATTTTCATGGGAATACATTAAGAAAACTTACTACAACCCCTGCAAGTATATGTTAGAAAATTGCATAGCCTTGAGGTTGGATTTACCCTTGTGAATCTCAACCATGCCTGAGCAACTATTGAGCATAATTTGATAGGGAGCACTCCTAGAGAGTTTGAGTGTTTTGGTTTGTTGGAAAACTAGTGCAGAGTTAAAGGATCCCACTAACATATCATTCAAACTTCCTATTGAGCAAGGTGAGACTCTGTTTGAGAACCCCTCCCCATCAGGGTAGCTTGGTGAAAGAGGATGATATTATGGTAAAATAATTTCATATTAGTGAGAATTCCTTTAATAACACTTCACCTTCTATTCATTTCAATATCCTTCCCCCTAGAGATGGAGAATCAATAACACACGATTTTCCATTTCCTTAGGTTTTTCATGAAGATAATTTCTAACAATATGATAATACGGTTTTCCATCAGATTTTAAATGCTCTCTCTCCTAAAGATGAAGAACCTAACATAGATCTAATCAATGCTATTCATGTTGTTGAAGAACCTAAAATTATTGTTAATGATGGGGTGACTTGTCAACCAGATTATCATATTGTTGGCAAGAGACACTGTATTGATTATCAAATGTTGTCATTGATGGGAACTTGAGTAATCCATCCAACCCATAGTTTATAATGCATTCATACTAGAAGATTGATTGAGGTCTACTGAAAAGAACATGTCATTTGATAGAGTGTATAGTAATTTGATTGGTGGTTCAATTGTGTTGAGTATTTGGTGTTGTGAATCTTGGAGATGCATTATGATCATGTAATATACCTTATTCCAAGTTTGTGGCCTCTAGTGTTGAGAATTGAGTAAGTTGGAAGATCTGGTAGATAGGTTTCTGGTTAGAATAGTGTTCATCAATTGTAACTTATGGAGATTCATTGTGCGAATTGTGCAGAGTGATTTTGGTAGTTGTTTGCATGTTCGAGGATGTTGAGCCAGCATATGGGAAGTGTTTGGACAACTTATTTTGGTCTGCTTGGTTGTTTTGGATCAGATTGAGCTGACCTTGGGTAACATGTTTCATTTGTGTGTTATGTGGTTTTGGGCCAACATGATGAAGACCTCAAATATTGATGTGGATATATAAGACCGATTGATATGATCATTTGGTGTATTGGTGGTTATATGTGAAGTGTGTGTGAGCGATTGTGTGTAGTTTCTATTACTGTAGGTTTTTTATTTTCCTTATGTTAGGGGGTATTTATTTTTCCTACACTTGTTTTATTAAGCTTGTTTAGGTTATTAGGAGTGGTTAATATGAGGACACAGGGCAAAATACTTCATCTACATGTGTAACTCTCCACCTCACATGGGTATTTGAGTTACACATCCTCTTTTGGCTTGGTGTGCCACCTCTCATAACCAATAATTTGTTTGCGATTTGGGTTATGGGGTAGTTGGGTTTCTCACCCTTTTTTGACCTTATGTGCTAACTTTCTCAACTCCTTTCTTGTTTTCATGTAAGGAGGTTATGCCACATGTTTTGGCATTTACCAAGAGGGTAAAATCTCTCCCCTTTTATGGGGAATAGGAGTTAATGCACCTCTTAGATGTATATTCTATATAATAAGCATTATACTCTCACCGTCACTAGTTTAGTGATTGCTCGGTGAGAGTGTTCTCCAAACTTCTTTTTTGTGTCTATTTTTTCTCTCATATCAGATTTATATTCATTCAACTATTTTAATATTCGATCATCTGTTGTTTGGAGTTGTATGTGATCTACAACTGACATTCGATCCAGGCTCAGTTCTCGCTTCTCACAAAATCTAACATGGTATCAGAGCCGTCTTGTCTCGTATAGATCATTGGTTTTTTAATTTATTTGAGAGATTTGAGACTATTATATAGCTAATATTTTCCTTAAAAACCAAGTATTCTCTTCTCCTACATTCTCATGTGACTTGGAGAATCAAAACAGTTTAAAGTAAAATAGCTTCTAAATTAATCTGGTTTATTATATATATGTGTTCCTTGAGATCTGGGTGAATGTACTTTTTTGGTAATATTGGAAGCTTAATCAACATTTCCAAAGTATTAAGAGGGCTTGAGAAAGTCAAAAGTGACTTTTATTTCACCAAAATCAGAGTTTGGAGGATATAGTAAAAAATGAGAGTGAAACATTTTTACTAGAGCTATTTTCATTTTGTCTTTAGTGTTCCAACTTTCATTCATTTTCAAGAAAAATGCTTTTTGATTTTTCATCCCAACATCGAAAAAATTATAGGTTTCTGATGGTGCTCCCAAAAAATTAATACTTTTTGTAGATATTGAGGTTGACTAGGGCCTAAGTCATTTTTCTAGTAGGGAAATTCAACAACATTTCTCAAAAGTTGCATAACTTTTGCCTCGGGTGTCAAATTTTTGCAAACAAATATTTGACAGAAAGCTGGAAATGAACACTTTCCATTCTTGCAGAGCTAATTAAAATATTCTTCTTTTCTTCAGCAAACATTGCAAGTTGAATCAGCTACATTTTAAAACCTCCCACTTTTTATGAGGAATAGGAGTTAGTGCACCCGTTGGATGTATATGCTATTATTTTCCAATATAAAATGCATTATACTCTCACCTTCACTAGTTCAGTGATTTCTCAGTGAGAGTCTTCTCCAAAATTATTTTGTCTCTATTTTTTTCTCATATCAGATTTATCTTCATTCGACTATTTTGATATTTGATCATCTATTTTTTGGAGTTGCATATAATCTACAAATGACATCAGATCCTAGCTCAGTTCTCGCTTCTCACAGAATCTAACAGTTTCACGTGCATGGTTGAATTATTTATTCTCTGGAATACAATAGAATATTACAACAAAGAACTATTGCAGAGCAGATTATTTTATGCTTAATCTAAATAGTTTTTGGCATTTGTATTTGCTACTTATCATTTTAGACATTTCGATTATTATATGTAATCATTTTGTAGGGAAGTCTTCCTTCTGAGGTTGTAGGCCTTATTGTAATTTGAGAAGTGACTTGCAACCAATGTGCTTGAATGCAAGTGCATTCCTATCATGTAATATTATTATACTTCTAACAAGATATATTAATATTGTGGGTCTCAATCCCAGTGTGGTTTTTCCCTTTACTGAGTTTCCATGTAAAAATCCTAGTGTTATGGTGTTGTGGTTATTTTCTTTGTGTTCTCGCACTTTCATTTTTTTTAGTTTTGCTAAGTGGTTTAAGAATCAAATTAAGAATCTTAAAAATTGCAAAACACTAATTCACCCCCCTTCTCAATGTTCCTTAATTCAACAATTAGTATCAGAGCTTAGTTCCTCGAAAAAAGCCTAATAGCTTGAGGAGGATCTAAGAAAGTGAATTAATGGATTCCAATCATCTAAAACAATAGCTTGTTGTAGCACTTGAGGATCTTGAACAAGCCCAAGCCCAAGCCCAAGCCGAGGTCTAGCAAGTGAAAGTAAACCTTAAGGATGCTGAGAAATTCATTGAATAATTGAAGAATCAGTTGGACAAGTCAAGGGAGAAGAGAAAGGATCTTGTTAATCAGCTTAAGCACAAAGAAAGTCAAAGCATTGATGAAGAAGCTCTAAACGAACATACTGAAGCATCTTATAGACTTGCTAGAGCTAATACATTCCAGAAGAATGAGATGGAAGCCATTGTGATGAGATTGACAAAAGAGATTAAAGAAAGGAATAAGAATGAGGAGAAGCTTGCTCAATCCTTGAAAGATAAATATGAAGATTGTTACAAACTTGAGAGTGATAATGGACAATTGAAGCTTGACTTGCAAGATTCTAGACAACATGAGGAAGATCTTGAAAGGTAGATCATTCTTACTAGATATGATATTGATATTCCATATGAGTAGAAGGAGAAGTTTTGGGTTAGCTTAGCCAAGTTTGATGAGATGCTTGTAAGCCAAAATAATCCCAATGACACTCAAGGTATTGGATTTGACAAGGGTCAAAGCTCCAAAGTAGCACAACACAAGAACAACTGAAGAAGACCTCTTGTAAGGCAACCCAATGCTCATAAATTTAATGGTAACTATTTTGCTTGCAATAAATTTGGTCATATGGATAGTCAATACATAAATAGGATGATTAATAATCTTTTACTAGTCAATGTTTCAATTGTAATAAATATAGTCATAAGGCAAACGTATGTAGAAGTGTGATGAATAATATTTAGAATAGGAAAAATATCAAATGTTATTCATGTGGTGGGTTTGGACATGTTGCTAATCAATGCAGATCAAGAGGAAATCAATTGAAATTTAGACCTTCAAGGAAATATTATTTGATATGATTGCAACAAATCCCATCACATTTCTAAGTATTGAAGAAGAACAAATGTGAATATGAGAGGTTTGGAATACAAGAACAAGAATGTGAAGGCAGATGAGATGGGTAAAGCAAAATTTTAAGAGATCAGAGAACAAATGAAGAAGAATTGGGTGAAGAAGAGTGATGATAATGCAGTGAATGGGTCTACTAGATTTTGGTACCCAAACCTCATCTAGTAACTAAGCTAAGGGATCCAGCCTTAGGGGAGGTTTTGATGAAAAGCTTTCAAACCCCTTGTTTGAGATCTATACCTGATTTTGATCAGTTGTAGGGGTGTATTTAATTCTCAAAAATGTTTATGATATATTTTCAAGAGAATTCGAGCAGATTTGAAGATCTAGAGAAGAATTCTTGAGAGATACATAGTATCCATAAGTATTAGTGTTATGTGCATTTATTGCATTCAAAATTTAGGTATGCAAAAGATAAAAAGAGAATTAACCTTTCATTTCTCACTTTGCATTTGAAACAAGAGAGGAGAAGTGAAGGAGAATTTGTAGAGATTTTGAGTGACATCCAGATTTGGTGTGTGATGTTGCATCTTGTTGAAAGGTATTTAACAATGAAACCCCCTTCAGTTGAAAGTTTAAAATTTGAATTTGATAAGATGGTTTCATTTGGTACTGCAACTCCTTTGGTTGTTAAAGTCACCGAGTGTGTCCATCTAAGCTTCAAGAATCATCCATTCATTTTGATGTAAGATGATCCTAAGAGAGTGTTTTCATTAGTGCCCTACAGAGTATTGCATATTGAAGACATAATGGTTTATACTCATTGTTTTATTGAGGAACTGGGAAGTTTGTAAATGTTCAATCTATACAATAATCAGCTTTCCGATTGAATTTGATGTTGAAACTAGAATATCAAGAATTGGAAAACAAGGGTTTTGCACAATTCCTTAGGTTTTCGATGTTCTATGAATATGAATGGATCCAATTCATATTGAGCCAAGTACAAGATGAATTTATAAGGTTAGACAAGACTCACAAGATTGCCAAGTCAGTTATTCAAGTTGTAACTCGATTATGTGCATCCAGAGAGCTATCATCTTTAAAAAATGTGCAGAATGACCTTGTGACTAATGAAACAGGGTCAAAATTTAATCAAGAGGCAATAAAAATCAATGGCATTCTGGAGCATGAAATTAGGAAAGTAGATTAAGGAAATGACAAGGTTGAGAATCCTCTGGTTGATGCTACTAATCCTCTAGTTCTTGAGAATAATGCTAAAAAGGAAAAGGTAGAGGTTAAAGTTGAAGTCAAGACTATAGCAAAAGGTATTGCGGAGACAGTGAAAGGCAAGCAAGTCATTAATGATCTGGATTTTATCCAAGGTCTGATCAATGTTGCTTCTTTGTCTCCAATTCAAAAGCTTCATCTTACATCATTTTCTCAAGAAAAAGCCAATGATGATCTTTTGAAATCTCACACTGATGATCGTATGTTGCTAACCTCAACAACTAGTGTTTTTAAGAAGTTGATGCCCTCATTCCAAAAAGATACTTCAAATACTCCATTCAAGCAATTGAAAATTTTGATGAATTCTATAGATGAATATTTTGAGTCTTTTGAAAAGTCTACTAAGGAGAAGGTCTAAAATTAATTCAATGCAAAGAGGCTCTGGAATTTAAAAAGGATGATTGCCAAGGACAAAGTCACTCAAGATGCCTATGTGAAGAGCATAGAAGATGCATTATCTGAAGGAGGAAAATTATACAAATAATGTTTATCAGAGTCTAAATGTATTGCATACATTGAGAAGAGGTCTAAGGTACATGAGAATGAGCTTGAATGTATATATCAATCAGTTGATCCCCTATCAATATCATTGAGAAGTCATGAAAATTAGGTCATATCATTACTTGAAAAAACCAGAAGCTTGAATCAAGACACGATGAGAGTAATTGGTAGATTTGGAGAAATTAGGAGTCTCATTGCTCCTAAGCTAGCCATTACGCTGAGTGCTCTCAAGGATACTCAAGATGCTCTGGCTAGCGGTGATTTGAAAGACGTAAAAATAGCTAAGGCACAAGATTATTTGTTTAGTGAATTCATAACAATATTGGAGAATCTATAGGAGGGCTGGGACAACCACCTAGACACATTGAATAATTCATATGCAGACATATTCATTTTTTTGTGAGAATGTAAGGGTTGTGTGTACATATGCATATAGCATTTTTTTGGCTTGAATTTTTGGTTTTCAGAACTCTATAGTTGCCATTGATTTCAAAGGGAGAGAGTATAGGAGTGAAAGATGTTGATCTTAGGGGGAGTTTCTGATTCTTTGAGTCTAGTTGATAGATTCTTGTTGTAGTGTACATTGTTTTGGTTTTGGTCCTCACATTTCACCAAATATTGCCATCAATGCCAAAGGGGGAGATTGTTGGCAAGAGACACTACATTGATGATTAGATGTTGTCATTGATGGAAACTTGAGTCAAATATCCAATCTGCAGTTCATAATTCATTCATACCAAAAGATTGATTAAGGTCCAGTGAAAAGAATGGGTCATTTGGCAGAGTGTACAATAATTTGACTGGTAGTTCAATTATATTGAGTATGTGGTATTTTGAATATTGGAGATGCATTATGATCATGTAATATTCCTTATTCCAATTTTTTGGCCTCGGATATTGAGAATTGAGTAAGTTGGAAGATCCAATAGATAGGTTTCTCGTTATAAGTGTTCATCAGCTGTAACATGTGGAGATTTGTTGTGTGGATTAGGTAGAATGATTTTGGTGGTTGTTTGTGTGTTTGAGGATGTTGATACGATATATGGGAAGCATGTGGACAATTTATTTTGGTTTTCTTGGTTGTTTTGAATCGGATTGAGCCTTTGGGTAACATATTTCATTTACGTGTTATGAGGTTTTGGGTCAAGATGATGAAGACCTAAAATATTGATGCGGATATGTAAGATCGATTGATATGATCATTTGGTGTATTGATGGTTATCTATGAAGTGTGTATGAGTGATTGTGTGCAGTTTCACATGGGCATTTGAAGGATTTGTGCTATGGAATATAGCAGAATATCAAAACAGAGTAGTATTGTAGAGTATAGGATTTTATGCTTCACCAAAATTGTTTTTGGCATTTATAGATGCTACTTATTAGTTCAGACATTTCAATTACTATATGTAATTATTTTGTAAGGTAATGATCCTTCTAGGGTTGTATCCCTTATTGTAATTTGAGTAGTGAACTCTAGGCAGTGTGCCGAAATGCATATGAATTCCTCTCATGTAATATTATCATACTTATAACAAGGCATATTAATATTGTGGGTCTCAATCTAACCGTGGTTTCTCCCTTTATCGGTTTTCCATGTAAAAATCCTTGTATTATAGTGTTGTGGTTTTTCGCTTTGTGTTTTTGCACTCTACTTTTATGCATTTTTTCTAAGTGGCTAAAGAATCATATTAAGAATGTTAAATACTGTAGAACACTAATCCAACCCCCCCTCTCAGTGTTTCTTGATGCCAACACATAGTTCCTTACATATATCATAATGAAATGCTTTCTTTGGAAGTTGACAAAAATATACAAATTGAAGCACAATATAATTTGTTATTTCCTGCATTCCTCTCTCCAATTTGGAAAAATACACCATCTCCTACTAAAGAAGTTCTTACAAAATAAATCTTGGAGGATGATTAGGGCTTTTAAAATCTATATTTCTAGTTTGTAGCTCTGAGGGCGATAAAAATAATACAAAAGTAACAGGTGACGATGGATGGCATATTCTTCATGATCACTTTTGTAGTGTTATAAAATTGTGACCCTAGCAATTTTTTACCACATTAGGGTCCTCACGTAAAAAAAATTGAATTCCCAAGTTTGATTAGAGACCAGAGACTTGCTCGACCCTTGAATCTGCATCTTGCCTTGCTCCGTGCATTGCCTACACTACTTCTTGTTTTGAGAAAAGGGCAAGACAAGGGCATGGCATCCCTATCCCAGCCCTATTTTGGGGCAAGACCCTTCCAAACTCTGCATTGAACATTGCACTTTAAGCAAGAAAAACTTCCACGATGTCGGCCTTTGACGAAAATTAGTCGTTTTAACCCTAATTGATAAGTTGCATTCACTTTCCCATTTGCATGATATGAAGAACAAGAAGGTATTCATAAGTAAGAAATTCAAGCATTCAAGCATCCTTTCAAGCATTGAGCATCTCAAATCTCCCTTCAAGGCTAGGTGTTGTATTCAAGTCAAGGATTCAATCATTGAAGAGGAGATCCATTCCTACATTCAACTTTATACAAGCAATTCTATCAACATTTATATCCCAACCTCCCTTGAGGTGATTTATATTTCAATCTTTCATTTACATTTACTTCCAATTATTTTCTTTCATCATTTGGTTAATTCCAAAACTAGTGTTTGACCTGAAGACAAACCCCCAATCCCAACCCCTTTTCCTCTCTTTTCTATGTGTAGGTTATAGGTACAGAGTTATACTTACGGATTTGGACTTCATTTGCAAAGGTGGAAAAACCCTTTTCATTTCATGGATTTTTCGGAGGACCATGTACACTTTCACCATAGTCCAAGAAACTTTTCCTCAAATTCACAGGGTGGCTTTGTCTCGACATATTAGTGCCTGATCCAAGTTCATAGCTTCATCGCACACTTCGATCTCGAGTTATAATCAGTTCTTGTCACTTTTTCACTTAGTCTTAATACATAATTCAATCAATTCCTTTCCATTCCAAGAAGACCTATGTTTTCTTATCATTCTCATATCATTTCATTCAAAATTCAATCTTCTTCGTTAGAGGTTGAATCTGGTGAATTTCTCTCCTCTTCCAATGTAATACGTGAAAAGTGTTTGAGGGGAAATTTGTAGGGAAATTCTCATCTCTCCTTGGAGGGAAAGGGTAGCTTTCCTCTAGATCTTTCATTCACACATTTTCACCACACCATTAGAATTTCAAATAACATTCAAGTCTCTATTATGTTGCTCATCACTATGTGACATTGTTAGCTTACCTATTGGGGGCTCATTGTCATTCATTGTGGTACAATTTCAGGTGCAATTATACTTAGTAACATAATAGTTTATTTATTCTTGTCTCTATGCTTAAAGAGCAATGATATTATCCTATATTATCTCTTTCTTCTTTCATGGTTTCACTATTTCCTTTAGGGGTCGGATTTTTCATACTTTGATGTCCTATCTTGCATGGAATTGTTTATCTCCTATGATTAAGCTCTCCTTAAGGGAGTTTGTGATCCTTCTTCTAATTCTCTTTCTCTTTGAAAGTTGTCTCTTCTTTAGAGTTGAATTTACATATGTTAATGTCTTTTCTTGCATTTAATATTCCTTCATTGTGCATTTGCTCATATCTCATCTCTCCTTAGAGGTTGTGTAATTCTTCTCATTGTCCCTACGCTTGGGGGCCATTGATCTTTCTTATCCTTTCTAAAGATCCACATTTTCCTTGTCGAGTGGTGTTTGCTTATGATTTGATGTCATACCATGTGTGAAGTTGTTGTTTGGTCAAGGATTCTCTCTTAATCAAGAGGTGTGTATCCTTGACTACAACCTCTTTTACACTTGCCAATGTATATCTATTGTAAAAAAAACCCTCACTTTGGGTCAATAGTGTCTCATTCTTCATCAAGAATCCCTTTCACCTAGCAATAAGAGGAAGGTTGCCATTCTTGTTCTCCTTCCCTTCTTTGGGTAAAAGATTCTATGTTTGTTCAAAAAATCCTATTGGATGTAGATATATTTTGAGCAAAGATCTCTTCTCATCCAAGGATCATCTCTACACTTGTTGTAAGATATCTCTTTTTTAGCCATCTTATCTTTCCTTATAGGAGTACTGCCTTTTTAGCTAGGATTTATTCACATTGTTGTCAAAAAGGATATCTCCCTAGTGTTGAAGGTGCACTTGTTTCTAGCTTCTTTAAGACATCAACATAGGGTTATGTTGACATCTTAAGGGGGGGATATATATATATATATATATATATATATATATATATATATATATATATATATCTATATATATATATCTCCCTATTTATATTATATTTAATATATATTTGCATGTCTTAAATAAGGTGTTCATTCTTCAAACCAAAGAAAAAAAACTCTTATACAAGATGCTTCATGCCTGAAACTAGACGTAACATTGATATATGTATTACATGGGGTGTACATTCTCGAAACTAGAGAAAAAAAATCTTACATTAGATGTCCTCGAACCAAGCCTATATTTCTCTTACATTGGGTTACACATTCTCAAAACCAGAGAAACCAAACTCTTATACGAGATGTTTTGAAAACCAAACTCGCCCCTTGGCATTTTTCATTACATTTTTTAAGAATGTTGAAGCATGCTTGAAACGAGAGAAAATAAATCTTATATGGGATGCTATACACTTGTAACTAGACATAACTTTCATAGACACATGAGGATGAGTGGAACTAGAAAAATGTAGCTAGACTATTCCTACTCTCCTCATCAACATGGATCACCTAGAAAAACATGAATACTAGCATATGAGAATACGAGAACACCTAGAAAAAATATCGTACATGTATGAGAATATGAGTATGAGTACAAGGAAAGGATAAAGAGAATATTCCTTTAGGCTTAGGGTTATCCTTTATTAGAGAACTTTGTATGTTGCCCTAAAATTGCATGTTATAAGAAGATAGAATACATAAGGCATTGGAATTATGTTGTACTTATTTAATTGATAATAAGAAAAGTTTTGATGGTTGTGTTGTGTGGATGTATCCCATTCTAGGTGAACCACATTAAACCTCTATGTTATTTTGTGTAACGTTTTGTATCTACATATAATTGTTAATTTGTATTTGCTCAAGATATTTCTAACTCCTAACACCTTGCTACTATGTAGTCTAAATGTCTTCAATAACTCATTAGCATACCTTTCTTGATAGACAAATATACCATCATGCATTTTGTTTACTTCTATGCCTAGAAAAAACCTCAAGAGACTTAAATTTGTCATCTCAAACTCTCTTTTCATGGCCTCTTTAAAATTAGCGATGAGAAAATCATCATCCCTAGTGAAAACTAAATCATCAACATACAAGACAATAATAAGAATCTTACCATCAACTATCTTTATGTAAAGAGTGGGATGACCATTGCTTTTGCCAAAGCCATTTCTCATAAAAAATGAGTCAATCTTGTTGTACCATCTCTGTGGAGCTTGCTTCAACCCATAAAGAGCCTTCCTTCAAGCTATATACCTTTCCTTCATGACCTAAAACCTCATAATCAGGTGACTGCTCCACCAAACCTCTTCTTTTAATACTCCATTAAGGAAGGTAGACTTCACATCCATTTGAACCACCTTCCATTTGTCTTGGGCTGCCATAGCTATGACTACCTACACAGTCTCCATCCCTTCCATTAGGGCATACATCTCATCATACTATCTCCCAAACTATTATTTATACCCTTTGATGACCAGTCTTGCCTTATGACACTCTATTCTTCCCTTGCCATTACTTTTTCTCTTACAGACCAATTTAAGCCGAATAGCTTTCTTGTTGGGAGGTAAATCAATAAGCTCCCATGTATAATTCTTCTTTATTATATTTATTTCCTCATCCATTGCCTTAGACCATTTCTACTCTTTAATAGAATCTTCAAAATAAATTGGATCACTAAGAGAAAATAATGGAAAGTTCACATTTTCATCAAAATCTTCTTCATACCTTCCACCTTGGTAGATTTCCCTTAGAGTCTTGGTCTTTTTTGGAATAAAAGAGGCAAGAGTGGGGTTTTAACTCTCAAAAATATTCCTTCTTTTCTATGTAGACTCTAATTTGCATCATCAGGACCTTTCAAGAGTCGATTGTTGGGCTACTTTCATTTCTACCTATTTCTATCAGGAGTTATCCAGAGTTGTCGAGAGCTCACTATAAGTGAATTTTGAGAATTCTTTGACAATATGTTTGACTTCCTATCTACATTAGGAGATGTCAGGAGATGTTTTCCACTATCTACTATTGTATAATCTTGATGATCTTCATACTCATCATCATAATCGATGGGCACATTTTGTGAGGTGGATGAAAAGGTATCCACTGAGCCATCCCATGATTCATTCTCCATGAACTCAACATCTCTATTAATTATGATCTTCTTAGTGAAGGGGTTGTACATTCTATATGTCTTGGAATCAACACTGTAGCCCATAAAAATGCATTCCTTAACCTTGTCATCAAAATTTTGCCTCTTCTCCTTCAGTACATGAGCTTATGCCATAAACCTAAACAATCTAAGGTGCTCAATTGTCCACTTGTGCCTAGACCATGCCTCTTGTGGATTCTTGTCATGAACTGCCTTGGTTGGAATTCTATTTATCAGATATACTGATGTTTTTACAACCTCTCCCCAATATTCATTTGGGAGTCCTTTTTCTTTGAGCACGCTCCTTGCCATCTCCACAATGGTCCTATTCTTCCTCTCAGCCACTACATTTTGCTATGGAAATTATAAAAGGTTGTTAGCTCCTTCTTGATGCCATTTTGCTTTCAAAATTGACAAAGGCATTGGAGGTATACTCTCCTCCACTATTTGACCTTAGAACCTTTATGCAATGTCCACTCTCCTTTTCATCTTGGGCTTCAAACAATTAAAAAATATCAAAAGATTCAGGTTTATGCTTCAAAAAATAAACCCATGTTCTACAGTTGTAATCATCAATAAATGTCATAAAATATTGACTGCTACCAATAGATATGGTTTTCATGTAGTTCTAACCAAATCAATATGCACCAGCTCCAATGGCACTCTTTCCCTTCTAGAGTTTCCTTTATCAAAGGGCAAACTATGTTACTTACCAAAAATAAAAGCCTCACACTTGCTACTAGGATCTTCTATCCTTGGTAAACCATCTACCATTTTTTTCTTGGACAATAAACTCAAACCAACATAAGCCAAGTGTCCATGCCTAAGATTCCAAAGCTTGGAGGGTTCTTGATTGTTTCTCTTGAGATCCATTAACTGTTGTATTACTATACATGCATACTCAAGAGGTGCAGTGATGGAATGAGAAGAGAAACACATCTCTATTCACAAAGGAAACATATGGTTCTTTGTCATTTGTACTATTGTAACAACTTTCTTACTCCAATCTTTGTGAAAAATGACACATTCACCCTTCTTCATCAGTACTCTATATCCATTTTGGATCAGTTGTCCAAGACTCATGAGATTATGTTTAATGCTTGGAGAAAAATAAATATTCCCAATCTCCTTCATCTTACCTTGCTTCGTGTGAATCATAATAGACCCTTTTCCTACAACTAGAACTATTCCATTGTTCCCCAAATTTTATCTCAGATTTGAATTTTTGTTAAAATAAAAGAAAATGAACTCTCATTACCACTCATGTGACTACTGAAACCACTGTCCAAATAACACACCTCAAGGCTACCTTCTTCACCAATGTTGCACATGCTGAAGGTTGTGGAGTGATTATTTTCACCCACATTCACATCAACCACATTAGCATTTTTCTTTGATTGATTACCTTGCTTTTTCTAGCAATCTCTTGTATAATAACTAAATTTATTGGAGTTAAAACATTCCACATTGCACTTGTCATATCTTTGATTCAAACTATTGTTCTTCTTGCCTTGTTTGGAGTTATTTTGAGAGTTGCTCACTCCCTCTTGGTTGTTTTCTCATCTAGAGTTATCTTCATTTCCATGGCCTCTTCCTCTTGAGCTCCTTCCATTGCTTTGTCCTCTCCCCCTACCTCTTGCATTGGCTTGAGATTTGAAAGCTTGCTCTTGGAAAGAAGTAGAAAACCTATTTAGATACTTCTCATGGCTTTAAAGAGAACCCATCAACTCATCAACTGTCCATAATGAAAAATCCGTTGCCTCTTCTATGACAATCACTATTGCATCAAACTTTGAAGGCAAACTTCAAAGAATTTTCTCAACAATCCTCTGCTCCTCCATGGTTTCTTTATTTGTCCTCAGGTGGTTCAAAAAACCAAATACTTATATAAAATTCTGAAATAGAGTCGATGTCCTTCATTTGAAAAGTTTCCAAATCTCTTATAATAATTTGAAGCTTCACCAATCTAACTTTAGTAGTCCACTTGTAGCTAATTTGGAGGATTTCTCTTGCTTCCTTAGCATAGTTAGCTACAACTATTTTGAGAAATATCACCTTTGTCAAGGCTGCTTCAATAAAACTCAATACCTTAGCATCTTTCCTCCTTTTCTCCCTCAACTGGTTCTTCTAATTTTTGAGAGGTTAGCATACTGACCTAGAATAGTCATATCCATAAATTATTTGCAACCATGATGGTTTTCATCTTCTTGGCCCAAACATCATTATTTTGTCCATTAAAGGATGGTGGCTATTGCTACTCTTTTCTTCATCTTCAGCCATGTCTCCTACACACAAAACTCAAACACTTGGAGAAAAAAAAATTCCCAACTCATAAGGATTGAATTTCTACATCTCTTATACCATGAGAAAATTATACAAAAAGGGATGGAAATAACATAAAATACATAACTCAAAAATAACTACTAAGTTCTAATCTATAGGCAATGATTAGGAGTTACATTCAACCACACAAAACAAAGCTTCTCAGAGCTTACTAGAAGAAAATGCTCAATTGGATCTACACATAGTCAGTAGCAATCAGGAGTGATCTCTGCTCAACTAATAAATCACACACACAAACAAATGCTCAATTGGATCTACACATAGTCAGTAGCAATCAAGAGTGATCTATGCTCAACTGACAAACCACACACACACCTACAAGCTATTGTTGTTTACAATTTTTTTCTCTACTCTGAATATTCTCCTTTTTTGTCCTAGAGCTAATAACCCAAAAATTCTCCCTTAAATTCAAAATTCAAACTCAACTACCTCCATTTACTCCTTTGCGTTCTTGTTGTTCACATTAGGAGCAAATGGGGGCTCAAGGCAATAAATTCCAATATTGTTTTTTTTGTTATAGCTTCAAAGCTCTCATATAAGGCGTGGAGAATCAAAGAGATAATATTTATGGTCTTTTAAGTCAATAACTAAACATTTGTATCTTTATAGCCATTATATGGGTTGCTTAGCCAAAAGTATCTTAAATACCTACATGTATCAATCATTTGATAACAATCTAATAATTTCTTGCATGAGAAAATAAAAAATCAAAATATTTTAATTTACTAATATTGATTGTTATGTCTAAATAAACTTAAAAGCATCACAATAAGTATCAATCATAAAAAATTGGATAAATGTTTTGATTAAAAAAAAACAAGCAAACCCTTTAACAAAGATCTACCATAAATAGCTACGCAAAGATATACCAATTCAAAAGACCAGCAAAAAGACAGCAAAGAGGAAGAAACTAGTACAAAATTTTTAAAGCCTCCAGGGCCTCTATTTCCAATTGAGTCATGTTTAGAGCAATTTCCTTGAGTTCCTAGATTTCTTGATTTGCAGATATCTTCTTAAATTGGCTCTGACTTCGATAAACTTGTGATCATATTTTTAACCCATTTATCTTCACAATAATAACTTTTTTAGTAAAGAGGATAACCCATTGTTATATTGAGCAATTGCATAAATTTACAAAATTTGACATAAAGGTTAATATTCAGATATGATCTATCCCAAGGCTTGTTACAGCCAACATCAACTGTCTTACTTTTGAGCACTTAAAAATAAGTGTTCTTGAAACATAAGAAAATAGAGCTCATAGTAGCAACAAAACAAAATGAGACTCTTAAGAGACATCCTCTCATCCATGCAAAAATATTCACATAGTGGATGTTAAACATACGCAGACCTGTATCTTGCCAGAATGGAGCTCACTACAACATCTAGATGGAGTTCATAATACTAATCCTTCAAACCATGAACAAGAACGTTAATACCATGCAGAAATATTGACATAAAAAAATATTATTAACATATAAGAAATTTGTAATTCTATCCATATTGCGCTATGACATTGTCATCTATGCATGCAAAAAGATTATCTAGATTAGCTTTCCTATATTCAAATTACGCCAATGAATTTAAAAAGTAAATGCATTTTATTTAATAGAGACTAAGTTTGAGGGCGCTAATTTCTGCTATCATCTCTCAAAATCACACCGGCCTCCAAAATACCCCGATCTCCTCTCATTGCTCCAAAGTGTCTAAGTACTTTTGTCTCATGATTCCTCACCATTTGGTATGTGGTTTGGAGTAGATTCTCCATACCAATTTAGGTCCCAGAGCTCTATTTTGCCGACTTTCTCCGAGGCCCATATCGGAAATTCTATTTTCCTTGATAGATTGTCTAACCAAAAGAAAATATCTCACATTGGATTAAAGTACCTTAATTATTTTATTGTATATGGGGATTGCATTGAGAACTTCTTTAAATAGAAGAATTTTCCCACCTAGAGTTAGCCATCGTACTTTCCACGAGCTGATTCTATTTGACATTCATGTTATTATGTTCTGCAATAATTTTGGCTTCTTATTGCCTAAGAAGAGAAGAATGCCTTGGTATTTTACATTGAAAACTGTCCACTGAATAGCCCCAAAATATGGCAAACCTGTTCTTTACTTGAGGAGTGACATTGATGAAGTAAATTTTAGACTTTGTATTATTTACTACTTGGCTTGAGAGATTAAACTACATGGTAATGATGAATTCCACTTCCTTTGGTTGCTCCGTGGATGCTCTTAAAAAAAAAAGGGTTTCATATGCAAATAGTGAGTGTGTGATTGAAACAAGATAATTATCAATACTAATACCTTTCCAAGAAACTATAAGACCCGTAGTGGTTATACTTTTAATCAAAGCTTCAACCATTAATATAAATAGAAAGGATGATAGTGGATCATCCTATCTACTCTTCTAAGAGACAGAGAGTTAGTCTTGTAGCAATGACACTAGTAAAATTTATATAAATTGAGTTGTAGAGTTATATGGGTCCAAAGTATGCAAAATTTATATAAATTGAGTTGTAGAGCTATATGGGTCCAAAGTATGCAAAATTTTAAGGGTTTTTTTGTTTGTTTGTTTTGTTTAAGGACTTCCAATGATGCATTCAGCTCTTTCAGAATTTTCTTTTTCTTCTCATTTTTTTTTGAAAGCTAAGAGGAGATCCTTATATAGTACATCTAGATAGTTTGTAAAGAAGATAATTGCATAATCAATAGTATTTGGAGTGATTTCTTGGAGACATGTCAAAAATGACATTTAAGTTCTCCAAGAGTAAATTTAGATAATAACATTTTATTTTATTTTTTCAAATTGTGAGATAATAATCAAGATATGCTACAACTATTTTTTAACTTACTTTTCTATTCTTGTAATGAGGTTCTCCATATTAAGGAATTTTGGATCCCTTAGGAAGTGTTTTCAAGGTGAAGATATTTTCTCTATGCAAAGTGTTTAAGTACTGTTATCTCATGATTTCTTACTTTTCAGTATGTGGTTTGGAGTAGATTCTCCATACCATTTTACCTCCTAGAGCTCTATTTTGTGCTTCCAAATTTTTATTTCCACCTACTTAAAGCTCATTAGAAATGCAAACTTTCTCCCATATGTCATTATAGGAAATTTTATTTTGTTGGATAGATTTTCTAACCAAAGAAAATAACTCAATTTAGATTGATGTTGTATGATTATTTTATTGTATAAGGGGATTGCATTGAGAACTTCTTTGATTATGTTACATTCCCTTTCTTATGTTAGTAATTTTATTTTGTTTTACTATGTATTTGAGATGAATTAATTGCTAAACATTTGTGGTTATTATGAATACTAATTGAGATGTAATTAATGGCATGAATGTATATTGATATTGAAAACAATGTTTTATTATATTTAGAAATCTTGGAAGGTTAAGATTAGACCTAACTTTCTTTCGGTGTTTAAGTGGATGAAAGAAATTTAATGTCTTCATGAAAAGGGACTAAGAGCATCATCCAGTAAAGGGATGTAGATCTTGGAAGAGGAACAAATTTCTATAGAGCCATGAACCTAGAGATAAATTGAACTTAGGAAAGATTAATTCATTAACTTATGTCTTGGGTAGTTATGTCATGATCTTATCAATCAGTTAAGCAGTCCTTGATCTTTTACTTTTAACATCTTTGTTAATTAACAAAACATAACATAATTTAGAGTAAGTGAATTTAAACATGAATAATATTATTAAACCAATTAACTCTTTAAATGAAGTTTATATATACATATACATACATACATACATACATATATATATACAGATATATACATATATATAAATCTATATATCTATTTGTAAAATATTTAGATCAATGCATATATATATATAGTTGTTCAAGAATTGAATTCTTTTTAAGTGGACTGTTATGGTAAGGCCATATAAATGAGCTCAGAAGGATGATGTAATGTCACCTTCTATTAATGCAAATGCAACAAGAACGTATGGAGAGGCACCACATGCTATTAATTAGCCGATAGGCTCTAAGTAGGAGCTTTGCTCCCAGAAAATTCAACTTTTCACCGGATAAGTGTTAGCCTGTCTGCTTGCTTGCTAGCTTTCTACCGGTGTCGTGGAGTGACGAACGCATCCTGCTGGCATTCTTGTTATACTGTAGCTGCCAAACTATGGTAGGTCCACCTGCCCACTTTACATATGCACCTGCTGACTATTGCTATGACCACTGCTTATGCAAGCGTTGAGTCTTTAAACGCTGACTGGGTGAAATCAGTTATTATGAAAATGGAGTTTGCTTGTTTCTCTTCTACCATCTGTTAAAAACCAACAACAAAGAGAGAGGAAATTACAGAGAAGCAGACAATAGATGGTGGAAATCATCTAGGACATTTGCAAGGTATCACAGTTAAACTCAGGTATGTTTTGTCAAAAATATTTTCTTTCAATCCCATTTTATGATAAATTCGGGTATGTTTTGTGAAAAATATTTTCTTTCTATCCCATTCTTTGTCGCTTTCACCGCTTTGTGCTTCTTTCCAACAATTGATAGCTGACAAAATCTACGATTCTCTAGAGGATAATCTAAACAGGGTTTCAATTTTACTTTGCCACTTGCAAGGCACTCTAAATTAGCTCGCCTGGCCTTGAAGTCCATGTCGTGATCTCCCATACCAATGGTTATGTTGGGTATCATGCCCTGAATGTCAATTCCCACATGATTGTTGTCCGGATCAGATTCATTCTAGAATGTGTCGAATTTGATGACAAGCTGGCCGGTCGTGTTTCTGTTCATGGATGAGTCGACGAGGCCGAGAAAAACACGCTGCTCTTTGGTAAAAAGCTTCTGTTGTTTGGATGACCAAGGCATTACCGTCCTTTGATTTAAATTTTTATGTTAAAACTGATTCGCAGCATGTAAATTTTTCTCAGAACCTGCACAAGATAAATCTAGCTAGAAAAGAATAGCTTGCAGGTGGATATAAGAAAAAATTAGGAGCCAAGAAAAAAACTATTTTTCATTATTTATAAAGAAAAAAAGGTTAAAAATTGGTCATCTCCAAGTTGGTCAAACTCAGCGTCAAATTGAAAGTGCTCATCGAGACATAACGACGTCGCTCGCTTGAATCGCGCAAAACGGAGTTCATATGAGTTATGGCCGGTCAATGTTGTCAAAAAGAATCATGTGATCAAGTCAAATGATGATGTCATCATGCTGACATGGCATCATGAGAGCTTGATACGTGACATTAATGTTAAGATACTGACATGGCTGATTCGGACCAATCTTGTTTGGACATGTGGGAGGTATATAATCCATTCAGGGCATGACACTATTATGTCACATGGCGCAATGCCCGGGCGCCATGTGGCACAGGCGGTTAAGTAAAAAATATCATGTCAAGATGGTGGGCTTTGAACCTTTGAACAGCCACTCCCTATTATCGGTGAACAATTTTTATTTGAACTATATCAAATGCGAATTGGAAGGTGGCGATTAAAACCGCCAATCTCCCCATCCCACATTTCTATGGAAGTCCGTGAAAGGGGGTCTCGGGTCCCTACAAATAATTGTTATCAAACAAATAACCCGAATATGATGGCCCACAACCTTCCTCTTTTTTGTAGGAATGTGGGCCCATGTACATGATCTAAAGACGCAAAAATAGGTGACTTCTAGTTGTAAGCCAATCCAATTACAAGTTTCAAAAGGTGTTATACCTGTAAAAGATTTGTGAGATTCATTTTGTAGTATGAAGCATGGTTGATTGCTTCACCCCACAATTTGGAAGGAAAGAGATCTTGCATTTAACATGCAACTACCATCTCTTTCAAAGATCGATTCTTCCTCTAAGCTACACCAAAATTTTATTTAAATTTATTTATATTTAAACTTGTTGTTTGCAATTCTATGCTAAGCAATGTGGTTATGGATAATGGACAACTAACCTATTTGTATTAGACAAAATTATGAAAACCATTCTATATAACCCAAAGTCAGAACCTACTAAGGATGATTGCGATCACAAAGTTCCTATTGAAGGGTATTGAAAAATATACAAGGCTTTGTTTGTAAATATCTATAATCTTTTGTGCTGACACTCTAACTGATTGATATTTTTGGGAGCATTAAAATGGCATGGAATTTTACATAGCTGTAATTACAAAATTTATAAGGCTTTATTTGTAAATCTCTGTAAATTTTTGTGAATGTTCAAGATAACTTCAACTTGATTAAAGATGTTGAGTATGGTCCATAATGTGTGCTTATGCTACTGATATGTTCTATAAAAGCTTTACTAATGTACAAAATGAGATGTGCACACAAAGATTTTTACTAGGTGGAAAGATACTCGGAGTTAAGAATGAATATTTTTCTCTTACATGCATAATGTTTCAATATGGTATGCTTTTATCTATTTGTTCAAACTTACATTTAGAAATCTAATTTTTAATCTTAGCTACTGTAGTGTTAGCATTATTTTCTACCTTTAAAGTTTGACTTACTCATGTTTGATTACAAATTTATTGCAACTTTTTTTTGTTTTTGATTAGTAAAAGAAACATTTATAAGGTTATTGCTATTTCCCACCTTTCAAGCTTCTTATTTCTCTATAATGAGGATCAAGTTGGTTTATTGAGGGCAAATTTTGTATTTGGAAGGCATTTTCATGTTCATTCTATTTTTAATATTAGTTTATGAGAATAAGATAGAAATTAACATTATATAAACTTTATATTTATAGTCCCATTGAAGTTGTCCACCTATCTAAAATGGACATGATTGTACCCATGCATGCTTGTAATAGAAAATCCATTAGGTTTAAATATTAATGGAACTTCTAATATAAAGAATGAGGAA
The DNA here is from genome assembly GCF_030272615.1 of Cryptomeria japonica. NCBI lineage: Eukaryota > Viridiplantae > Streptophyta > Pinopsida > Cupressales > Cupressaceae > Cryptomeria > Cryptomeria japonica. The sequence goes on along the minus strand of NC_081411.1, from coordinate 84,308,867 downwards.
TAATAAATATTAATGGAGCCTGTAATATTAATGGACTGATAATTGATACGATGTGCAAAGCTAAGCTATGATAATGATTTATGCTAAATTGCTAAAAAACAACTCTAAAAATGCTAACCAAATGAACTCATAGCTGCAAAGATAAAGACTCCTAATTTGACTATGAGATTAGCTATTAGTTCCAAAAATGGCTTAAGAGACTTCTATTCATAGCTTTTCTAGTGCATAAGCCTAGGTGATAGAGATGAACAGTGCTCATTAAATCTTGATGGCAATCCAGTATAAGAGGCATTGATTTGAGTACGTCTGCGAATACCAGAGATGTGTTGAGTAGAGCCCATTGGTGAGTGACCTATCCCAAGCTTTGGTTTGAATTTTCCATACAAGTTTTCTGATTTTTTTGCATGATTTAGGCTAGTTTTCAAATTTTTCTGATTTTCACATTGTAGTTTCTCACATTTGTTAGGTATTTTAGCACATTTATCATTTTGGTTAAAGCATTTGATGATTTAGCATATTTATCTTGTATGTTCATGCCTTTGTCAAAGATGATAGCGCAAATGTTGGGTTAGCGCCTATGTGAATTATGCTTGTGTATTTGATCGTTATGTTAGTGCATTTGCTTAATTTAGTGCCTTTTCTTTGTGTATTCACACATATGTTTAATTGGTTAGCGCAAATGCTTGTTTTAGCACATGTGGTGATTAGGATAGCACTTTTGTTCTATTGTACAACACTTTTTTTTAAAATTGAACTTTTTTTATTTTGGCAATGTTAAAGTTCAATTAGATGAATCTGATTAGATCATTGATGTGTGAATTTGATTGATTGATAGACAATTGATGATGATTGATCAACTATTTGATAAATTTGATTAATATATTTGATTGCTTGATTGATTGCTTGATAGATGTTTTGATCGATAGGATATCTGTTTGTTTCCCTGATTGATAAATTGATTAGGAGCTCAAAGAGACTGATTTAAACTTTGATAAAGAGCTTAATTTGTTGATCATTTGATTGATAGCCTGATTTTCTTGATAGAATATATTTCATTAAATGTTGATTTGATAGGAAAGATGATTGATATAAAACTTGTCTAATTAAATAGGAGAAACTAGATGTTCTCCAGTGTTGGGAAAAATTCTCGGCTATGTGCCATTTAGTCCCAAAGTTGAGAGATTAGACATATTGATGCCTATGGATTATGTCACCTATTATACATTCCAAATATTACATATAATAGGGGTCTATTGACCGCATTAGCTGAGAGATGGCATAGCGAGCACAACATGTTTCACCTCTCCACTGGTGAGATTAGTGTGACCCTTGAGGATGTCTATAGGATCCTTCACATTCCTATGACTGGCGAGCTTGTCCAGTATGACTACCAAGATCTAGGTGGGATAGAGGCATGTAGGACTGTGTTTGGTGATTAGAGAATTGATGGTTGTGAGATACGATGGGAGGACATGATCATGCACTATGAGACTCTCCCATTGATACTTCCAAGCTTGATTGGTGGATTCATATGTCCTGATTGGAGGTCTCAAGGATTTGTCATTTGATGGGAGGCATTTTGCAGAGCATGATGCAACATCATACTAGGTATGCATGGGGTGTGTGTGTGCTTTCTCAGCTGTATCATGATTTACATTAGGTTGTTTATGATGGCGGAGCTAGTCTCTCTACTAGTTGTACATTTCTTGAGGTCCGGTGTTGGGTGCACATTATTTTTACTTATTTGATACATGACAGAGTTTGTGGTGATGGTCAGCCATATGTGTATTTGTACAAAGGTATTATTACTTAGCCTAAGCTGGTAATATTGACTATTGGAGATGGGTACTAGATTCCATGGATACTATGATTTGGAGACCTTATATTCATTGTGAGTCATGGTTAGATGACACTCGTATTTTTTATTTTATTTTGGAGAGTAGGTATCTGATTAGTCGCACTCCATTTATTATTGAGAGATAGTTATTCAGTCGCAATTTGAGATAGTTTGGTATCATTCAACACATGCCTTATGCTGTTGTGATGTATGCATGGTGATACAAGGATAGATGAGATTGGGGTCCTTCATTGTCTTTTGAGATAGCATACGCAAAGGTTTTGGTTGTTCCCATTGTGGCATAGGATTTGAGACCACATATTTTGGATGTTGGGATTACATCGAATTATGCACACTACCTTATTGCACACCCATTTCTTTGCATTACTAATCCTATAGATTCTCCTCCTAGTTCAAGAGATGAGGAAGATGATTCATGTGATCTTGTTGTTAGATGGTGGAGATAGAGACAAGAGCTTAGAGTTTCTCATGAAGCTGGAGGAGATGAGGGGGATGAGGGTGAAGATGACCAAGGAGGGAGATGGGACGAAGAAGAGGTCGAGTTAGAGTCCAAGGAGGACCTTTTGGATAGGTTGGTAGGGTTGGGAGGCCACTTCCTATGGCAAGAAGAGTGCAGGTAGAGAAGGGATTGGATTAGTAAGAGGATTAACCTCTCCTAGATTAGGAAGAGGTGGAGGATTAGATAGAGGTTGGGGGAGGGGGATTGATTTTGGGCAAATCCATCTAAATTTGGGAGTGATGCTGGCATAGGGTGGTTGGGATGAGGGGGAGGAGGATTCAGAGGATCATGTGCTCCTCATTTAGTGGTAGATTATGAAAGCTACTCGGGTGCAAACTCTAGCAAGTGAAGAGGAGGGTGGTAAGGAGGGTATGCAGGATGTAGCTCAGTAGGATAAGCCATAGTAGGAGACAATGGATGACCTTAGAGCACAAATATATCAGCTCAAGGCATAGGTACAGGTGCTCACTCTTGAGAGGGATAGAGTTGTGAGGAGATATCATGATTCATAAGCTATTATTGATCACGTACAAGCTATCAGTCATTGCATGGACCTAATTCCCGAAGCTAGTTTTGCTATCAAAGCAGCACACTAGATGACACCGATAGAGAATGAGGAGCTAAATTGACAAGTGCCAAAGTTGTTGAAGAAAGGCTGATCAAAAAAATTTTGAGTCCTTGTGTAGTACCAACCATGTTAGCACCTAAGAAGAATGAAGAATGGAGGATGTGTACTGATTCTAAAGAAATAAACAAGATCATAGTGAAGTACCGATTTCCTTTACCTAGGATGGATGACATAATGAATTGTTTGAGTGGAGCCAAATACTACAAAAAGATAGACCTCAAGAGTGGATATCAATAGATCAAAATTAGGGAAGGAGATGAATGGAAGATAACATTCAAGAAAAATGAAAGATTGTATGAATGCTTGGTGATGTCTTTTGGGTTGATTAATGCACCAAGTACTTTCATGAGATTAATGAATGAGCTATTGAATAAATTATTGGGTAAGTTTGTTATTGTGTATTTGGATGACATTCTTATTTTCAATAAGACAAAGGAGGAACATATGTTGCATTTGAGACAAGTTTTGCAGAGACTAAGAGAAGAAAAGTTGTTGATAAATATTAAGAAGTGTAGCTTCATGAAGGAAGAATTGGTATAGTTGGGATTTGTTATATCTATGGATGGATTGAAGATGGACCCTGAAGAAGTAAAAGAAATTGTTGAATGGCCTACACTGGAAAGCATTGGAGAGGTAAGATCATTTCACAAATTGAATAATTTCTACTATAAGCTTATCAAAAATTTCAGTTCAGTTTATGGCTCTATGACTGAGACAATGAGGGGAGATAGAAAAGAATTCAAGTGGATAGTTAGAGCAACTAAGAGTTTTTAATTGTTGAAGCAAAAGGTGACTAAGCAACCAATACTAGCTTTACCAGATTTTAGCAAAGTGTTTCAAGTGGACTATGGTGCAAGTAGAAATACAATTGGAACAGTCTTAAGTAAAGAAGGGAGAGAAGTTGCTTATTTTAGTGAGAATTTGAATGATGCAAGAAGGAGATATTGTGTGTAATATGATCAGGAATTTTATGTCATAGTTCAAACCTTGAATAAATGGAGACATTACTTGTTGCCTAAGGAGTTTGTGTTGTATAATGATCATCAATCTTTTCAATATTTTAACTATCAAAGTAAGTTGAATTAGAGACACATGAGATGGGTAGAACTCTTGCAGAGTTAGACCTTTGTGTTGAAGTATACAAGTGGAAAGTCAAACATTGTTGTTGATGCATTGAGTAGAAGGAGGAATTTGCTGATAGAGATGAGTGTGAAAGTATTAGGATTTGAGGAGTTGAAGACCTTGTATGCAAATGACCCAGATTTCGTAAAACCTTAGAAAGAATGTAGAGAGCCGGTTATGGTGGATAGAACTAAGTAGTTGGATTACTTCATTTAGGATGGGATGTTATTTAGAGAAGTTTTATCTGGAGTTTTGATAAAGGAGAAGCATACTGGAGGATTAGCTAGACACTTTGGTGTTGACAAAATAGTGGCATTGGTGAGTGAAGGTCAGCCACATGCCAAGGAATGTTGGAAACAATGAATTGAAGCTTTGCAAGCTTTGGAAATTATCTAGAAGATTCGCTAAACAAAAAATATAAACAAAGTTGAATACTAAACAAAAAACAAATTAAAATGTATCTCTCGACCTAATTGAAGACTAAACCAATTTGAACCTAACATTAAAATAAATTAAACCATAAAACTAGAATAAATAGAATGATAACCCTAAACCTAATTAAATATTATATAAAATTAAAAAGAACCCTAAACCAGTTATATATAATTGAAATTATTCATTTAAATAATTAATTAGAAATAAATTATTCAATTAGCTTTATTTTTCATTCTTAAACATGTGTCAAACTCTAATGCTAAACCTAATTAAATCCGCATCTTAATAGTAAACTAGTACCAAATGGTTAAATTTAACTAAACCATAAAATCAACCTTAAATGAAAACTCAAACTAACTTTAATCTTTATAAAGACCTAATGTAAATTGAACCCTAACCCTTAATAAATGCAAACAAATTTGAATGCCAACACTAAACCTAATTGAATACTAAACTAGATTAAGCACTAAACATAACCTTGAACCAAATTAAAATCTAACCTTAATAATAAACCACATGAAAACATGAAAATATACATGAATCAGATACCCTAAGCCTAAACCAAATTAAACCCTAACCTAACACTAAACCAAATCAAAGTAGATACTAAAAGCTAATTTAACACTAAATAAAATTGAAGACTAACCCTTATTAAATTAGAGTTAGTGTTATGATCCTAACCCTAACTATAAATCTAGATTTAATCTGAATCTGAACAATAATTCAAATTTAATAATAAATCTAATTCAACTTTATCCCTAAATCTCATTCAACACTAAGACTAAACCTATTTGAACATTCAATTTAACCCTAACCTAAATATTAAAAAACAAGAATTCTAATCTTAAACCTAATATAACTCTAACCCTAACAATAAACTAAATTAAAATGTAACCCTCAACATAATTGAAGACTAAACCATACTCAACCCTAACATTAAACAATATTGAACCTTAACACTTAACCAACAATAGATAAAATTGAATCCAAATTTTATATTTTATTGAATACTTAATTAAATTGAACCTTAACCCTAAACAAAATTAAAGCTAAATCTTAAACCAAATTGAACCCTAACCTAACACTAAATCCACTTCAATCATAACCATTACTACATTATGTGAACTATTTTAATACCAACCCTAACCTCGAAATTAAACCCTAGCCCTAGGTTTAAATCAAATTGAACTATAACTCTAAATGATATTGAGCCCTACACCTAAACCTAATTAAGAATTAAACTAAATTAAACTCTGAGCGTAACATTAAACCAAATTGAACCCTAAAACTAAAGCAAATTCACTGCTTTAGCTAACATTAAATTAAATCCAACATTTACCCTAAACCTATAATTGAACATTATAATTAAACTAAACTCCAAGCCTAATTTCATCAGTTCAATTTAGACATTAATTAAGCTACAAAATCACTCTAAGTTCAACTATGATTAGGTTTCTATTTAAGTTAGAGCTCAAAAAAGGCTGCAATTAATATTTGATTACAACTACCATTGTAGTAGCATTAAGATTATGATAAAATTAGGATTACAGTTTTAATAATGGGTACATTTCAATTTTTATTTTGTTTAATAAGAGTTCACTAAAATTTAATTGAAAATAATTTATTGGAATTATAACTTAATAAATATTTTTTTATATTTGTTTTTTAATAGTTTACTATGCTACTAGCTTATAAATATATTAAATTATATATAAAAAGAAAGTTTTTTGATATGAAGACTTTCATTTTTAATTTTAAAAAATTATATTATTTAACTGAAATAATAAAAAATTGAAAGATTTAATATTTCTTATATATATGTTTAGGTTTTGATAAACCACATCAAACATTCAATATGAATTATTTAAATATGACTAGTTTTCGAATATCTTCTATAAAATCACGCACTAATCTCTATACTAACTAAAAGGAAGTGTAAATCTTATTAATAACCTATTTTACATTTATTACTTAAGAAACCAATATTTAATATTTTAGTTTACATTTATTACTTAAGAAGTTAATATTTAATATTTTAGTTTTAGATGAACATTATCTAATAATGTTTTTAGATCATTTACTATTTCACGCTTCCATTTAATATTTGCATCAAGGTAGTTGTACCTACCACATCTCGCTCTTGCCTTTATAAACAAGACATTTGTACATTGTAATCTATCACAATCTCAGGGAAAAGCTCTGTATTCTTTGGGTGAAAGTTTATTGCAGATAGTGATACTGACTTGGGAGGTTTTCCTCAACTATGACGTCTGGCACTGTGTTTTCAGTATTTATTTCCTTCATATTTATACCCTTGATATTGGCGGCTGATTTGAACGATGATACCATCAATGGGCTGTCTAAGCTGCAAACTATGACCATTGATGAGTACATAAATTACATCAATCCTCCAGCGGTGCATAAATTTCAGGTTTCATTTTTACTGAAATATAATTTTTCCATTTGTGTGCATAAATTCATAAGATTCATTTTTATTTAAACTTTTTGCATTTGTATTGTTTTGTTTGTAGAACGGCAATGGAGAAAAAGTACTTTGTGTAAAATATGAAGACCAGATATCCCTTCAATCGGGAAACACTAGCGTATGCTTTTGCAGCCTTCACCTTTTTTGTTTTAATTCAATTTGTTTGTATGAGATAGATCGATCTCACAGTGCATAGTTTGTTTGTGGATTGAAGAAAGGTTCAAGGGATAATTTTGCGTACAAAAATTCGTCGGCAGAAGAGTGCCCAGAGGGAAGTGTGCCCATCGTGGAGATCACACGTGAACGTGTTGAAAGAGCAGGATCTCTGAGACAATACTTAAATACAGGATTGCACGATAACACACAGAAAACTCATGAAGAAGCCAAGGTTTGATACTAATGAAATTTTTATATTAGTGAAGAAACGTCAAGGAAAATTATTTATTTTCACCCTGAACTACTTTTATCTATATTTTGTAGAGCGCAGTAGCATTTATAAGTCCAAGGGGAAGCCAGGAGATCCATGAGATCAAAGCTTCTTTCAAGGTATGGCAACCTTCCGTGGACACCAGTAATTCAGTTTTTAGCGCCGCTATATTGCGTCTTCTCCATGAGAATCCTGATGAGTCAATAAACGAAGCAATGGAAGCTGGATGGATGGTCTGAATAATTACTTTCTTTGTTTATTTCTACTAGCTCTATACTTTCCATTAGTAGAAATGATACTAAGGTGTATGTAACGCCTGCAGGTTTACCCCAGTCGCTATGGTAGTCCACGCGTTACATTTTATGTTGCCCATAGGGTTTTCCGTAAGGTAATGATTTAAATGGATTTTTAGATAATTTAATATATAAAATAAATGTTTTTTACAATTTTTAATTTTGTCATAGTTTTGTAGTTGTTTAAGTTTATTCTAAAATTGTATCTGTGTCTTTTGGAGGGCGAGGAAAAAGACTGCATCGACCTATCTTGTAAAGATTTTATTCAAGAAGGAAAAGAATACTATCCAGGAATGCCAATTCCTGGTATTTCTGCATATGATGGTACACAGATGGACAGCACCATAAGCATAAGAAGAGTAAGCACAAATATCTGTATATTTGTAGTTTCCTTAATATAAAGGGTTAGAAAACTACATTATTTACATACTAAATTACATCTTTACAAAGTGGCTGACAATAATGTTTATATATAATTTTCAGGAAACCAGGGGTAATAATGCAAACAATCTAGTGTGGGCAGTATATTTACAAGACAAGTTAGTGGGTCATTGGCCTGCAATTCTTTTCCACGACTTGACATTTTATGGGAATTTGGCCCAAATTGGAGGACAAGTAGTGATAAGATCTGGCAAGCGAGGAACTCCGTTTCCCAAGACGGAAATGGGTAGTGGAGACTTCGCTAGAAAAGGTTTTAAGAAAGCAGCTTTTGTCAGGAACATACGATTGTTTACTAATAATGGTGCTCTTATAACTGATAGAAAAACGAATTACTTCCTAAGTAAAAGACATTGTTATGGTATAAAAGGATATGTGAAACAAGATGACTATTGGGGGCATCATATATATTATGGAGGTCCTGGAGGTAATGCTGGTTATTGTACGTATTGAAATACTTTTGCCCCAAAGCATGAATGATATGAAGCCGAGTGTGTGAGCTGCACAGCAGCAGAGAAATAAAATATATGCACTTAAATGTACTTTCTGGTGTATTTGAATAGTGTATCTTTTTCTTCGAAGTGCGTTCTGTTAACTCCTTGCAAATATTATTAGCCTTCTTTTTCTTCAGAAGTGTGTTTTTGTTATTTTTCATTCTTACTGGAAGTGCCAATGGTGAGTAAATTAACTTAGTTTAAAAGCCCGTGTTTCGGACTAAGTATTTATTCAATAAAACATTCATACATAAAATATCTATAAGTGTTTTTTTTGGTTTGTACTTTGCAATAGCAGAAATGGAAGCAAAGGAAAACAAGAAAATCCATGAAATAAAAGCTGTCTTCAATATATGGGAGCCTTCTGTGGAGTCCGGTTTTGGTTTTAGTAGCAGTCAAATGTGGGTTTGTTTTAGTTCACAAAATAAAACAATGGCGATTTCCTTTCAATTTGAAAAATTAATAGAAATCAATACATAGTAATGATAGTCATGTGATCCAGGAGGATTCACTTATAACAAATTGCTTCTTTACCGGGGATTAGAACCCCCAAACCTCTCCTGCGAGCTACACTCTCCACCATTACAGAGCATTATCCATGCTAATCTATATTTGTCGTGGGTTGCATTTATAGAGGCGAAATCCGACCCCATCTCCCGCTTTCCATGATAGCCCACAAGAAAGTTTGAGCACTTTGCGGGCAGTTTACTATTTAGTTTCTATTTTGCGGTGATCTAATATATAAGGGGGCTTGATTCACCCCCTCATAAACGGAAGCTTCAATAAATTCGAGCCATAAACGATATAAAGTTTGAATTGCCAACCTATAATGGAGAACTAGATGCATAGAAGCTTGATTATTGGATAAAATAAGTTGAAGTTTATTGCAGGACCAATAAAATAAGTTGAAGTTTATTGCAGGATTCAAAAGTTTATCGATGATGCTTCAAAGATCTAGTTAGCCACTATTCACCTCGGAGGCACAACCTTAATCTGGCGGGAGAGCAGAACTCAGGAAGATCTTAGCCAATATGGTAAAATAATTTCTTCTTGGTTTGAGTTTACAACTGCACTTAAGAAACAATTTTATCCATTAAGTCAGATGTAAAAAACAATAATGAATTGACAATCATTAAGGCAAGAGAAAGGACAAACTATGCAAGAATATACAGAGGAGTTTAGGAAAAGAGCTTTAATTTTGGGCATTCTTTTATACACTCAAGAAACTTTGTTAAATTATATAGGTGGATTACATGAGAATTTGAGACATTAAATACTTATGTTTAATCCAACTAACCTTGATGAAGTTAGTGTACAAGCTATCCATTTGGAAAAAATCTCAAGGAATAGCCATGACAATCTTTTAATGAAATCCGATAAACAAAAAGGGAGCAAGAAAGAGAAGGAAAAAATACAACGGGTAGCTTCTATGAGGAAAGATGTGGAGAAACCTTACTGCTCACACTGCAAAAGGAAAGGGCACAAGGATGCAAAGTGTTAGAAATTGCATCCTGATGATGTAACCAAGATCATAGTTGTGGGTATAAAAGGTATTGTTCTTGTTGCCATTTCTAGTTCCCATGCTTCTTCTATAAAGTGTAATGAGATCCCTGTTAAAAGTAAAAGGAATGAACTGTTTCATATAAGGGATATTATAAAACAAAGAAAAAATGATACACTCATAGATAGCGTATCACAAGTGAACTTAATACCTGAACAAGTCGTTAAGCAGTTTGGATTCAAACTAACACCTCATCCTAAATCATATCCATTGGGTTGGGTGCATGATAATGCTTAGCTACATGTATCAAAACAATGTAAACTCTAATTTGCAATCACGTCTAAGTTTGTAGATGAGATAGAGTTAGATGTAATTCCACTTGACATCTATGGGATGGTTCTAGGAAGTCCTTATTTGTATGATAGAAAGGTCATTTTCTATAGGGAACATAACATGTATCATTTGTTCAAAGATGGAATTGAACTCATTGTGAAAGCTCATTGCATGAAGAATGATAGATCTATTGTAAACATAGGGCATTTGAAGATTATTTTAAATATAAGCAATACATTAACCCTTATGTCTGTAATAGCTAGTGATACCAAGCATAAAGATGAAATAATCCCTGATCATGATAAAGTATCATAGAAAGCACAGTGTGAGGATTAGTTGCAACCACATTTAAGACTTTATCCCAATGTGGTAAAAGAGGGTTTGAATGATTCATTTTCTAATGATGTTCCTATTGAGGAAATCCAAGATGTTGATACTTTTAATTTGGCATCATTCTATTTAACACTGTTGCTTATTATTCTACTAGTTAGTTCTATGTGGTTGGTGGATGCGACAATGAATATTAATGAATATATTATTAATTGTATCAGCAATGCTATCTATTTTTTCATTTTGTTTGGCATGGGTTAGGTTCTTAGAATTCCAGCGGATTGAACACATGATATTAGACAAGTGAGGTGACAATGCGCTCACTTAACATCCATGTAAAGTGGACCTTTTGGTGGTCCAAAACTTCTCAATTGGGCAAAAATTGATAAAATTATAAGCGATTGAGAGGGGAGGTGAATCAGTACAAGCAAAAACCACAACACAAATCTGATCACCACTTTAAATAACTTAGAGCTTAATAAACACAAGAGAAATATCAGCATATAAGCCAACACCCAATATAGCAAGCTCCACATAACACAAGGAATTATACATGAAAACCCAAAAGAGAAAAACGACGGTAGGATTTAGTACCCACAAGATTCACTATCGACAGAATAGAAATCTTGTTGTTCAGTCATCAGAACATCTTGAACCTATATATCCTCAGTATGATCTTTCTTTTCCTCATCAGTACCAGTATCATCATGTAGAATTATAACTATTTCAGTTTAAACATTTACCGGTTATGTCTTTTCTCCTTCGTCTATCGGTTGGTTTCCCATATGAACTTATTGGGTCTCACCAAGTAACAATCTTATCAATATGTTCTTGGATCTAAAAGATGATTAAGCGTTTGCAAGAATTTCATCTATCTCCTCCTTTGTGGCTTCAGGTTGCAAGTTTTTATGAATAAATTCAATAAATTCTCTATCTTGTTTCATGGTTGCCTGTCATCTAGAATCAAGCTTATCATGCAAAGAATTTGACATTTTATGGGAACTTCATCGAAATTGGAGGACAAGTAGTGATACGATCTGGCAAGCGAGGAACTCCATTTCCCAAGATGGAAATGGGTAGTGGAGACTTCACTAGAAAAGGTTTTAAGAAAGCAGCTTTTGTCAAGAACATACGATTGTTTACTAATAATGGTGCTCTTATAACTAATAGAAAAACGGATTACTTCATAAGTAAAAGACATTGTTATAATGTAGAAGGATCTATGGAAAAAGATGAGTATTGGGGGCATCATATATATTATGGAGGTCCTGGAGGTAATGCTGGTTATTGTGTGTATTGAAATACTTTTACCCAAAAGCATGAATGATATGAAGCTGAGTGTGTGAGCTGCATTGCAGCAGAAAAATAAAACGAGGAGATTTATTTTATGATGTACGGGGTGCCCACATTAGTATTTATTCAATAAAACTTTCATACATAAAATATCTATAAGTGTTTTTTTTGGTTTGTAATTTGCAATAGCAGAAATGGAAGCAAAGGAAAACAAAAAAATCCATGAAATAAAAGTTGTCTTCAATATATGGGAGCCTTCTATGGAGTCCAGTTTTGGTTTTAGTAGCAGTCAAATGTGGGTTTGTTTTAGTTCTCAAAAAGAAACAATTAATAGAAATAATACATAATAGAAATAATAATCATAGTCATGTGATGCTATGTAGCTATTTACTTTCAATCTGAAAAATTAATAGAAATAATACATAATAATGATAGTCATGCGATCCAGGAGGATTCACTTATAACAAATTTGCAAAAAAAGAATCTGACGTGGCAACTTCTTTACTGGTCAGGCTATTGCAGTTTCATTGGTGCAAATTTTTGATTGGGTATTCGAAACCCCAAACCTCTCCTGCGAGCTAATCTATATTTGTCACGGGTTGCATTTATAGAGGGGAAATCGGACCCCCATCTCCTACTTTCCATGCTCCACCATTGTAGCCCACAAGGAAGTTTGAGCACTTAGTGGGCAGTTTACTATTTAGTTTTTATTTTGCGGTTATTTAATATTTAAGGGGGCTTGATTCACCCCTTCATAAATCGAGACATCAACCAATTCGAGTCATAAATGATATTAAGCCTCAGTTAAAAGATTATAAGGTTTGAATTAGGGGTAAGTCAATTATTATATTGTTATCCGCTATTTAGCATGTAAAATAATATATAAAAGGGGGAATTTCTTTGTAATGGGACATTGGTGATTAGATAGGGAGTTGAGGAGAATTCTTTTGGGATAACACATTCGAGAATTTCTCTTGTGTGCAGATTTTTGTAATCCCTAAGACATTGTCTTTGAGTGTAATTGCGTCATGAGGTGATTGAAGCCTAATCCAAATAGAGGACTATGCAGAAGTCTTTCAGTGAAAGAGGAGACTCTTGGAGATATTGTAATGCAAGTTTAAATCTTGGATGATGTAATAAGGTGATTAATGCTTGGCGTCATCAATAAAGCTTGTGCTCATATTGAGTGAACTCCGTTATCAAGCTTGTGATCTCTCTTCTTCTCTTCTCTCTTATTTTCTTTAAGTTTTGATTCCTTGTTTCTTTTATTTTGTTATGCAAACAATTAAGTGAATGTAGCTTTTTTAATTTCAATGGATAAAAAAACTATAACCACGTAATTTTATTTGTGATCAGGATAAATCTATTTAAATTTAATTTTTAAGCCTTAATTATAGATCAAGTGGTATTAGAGCAGTTTGAGGAAATTGTAAGTGGTGGATGCTAAACAGGTTGAAATTAAAGCAAGGAGGAGGTGCACTTGAACAGTTTAATCCAGAGATCGGATCGAGGCGAGTTACTCAAAGATCAGCCATGGAAAAACAAAAGAAGGAAAACATGTTAGTCCTAAACTGTTTGAGAATGAAGAACAATTTTGTAAAGTATTCCTAGACATGAAGATGATGGTGGAAGAGTTGTGCAAGTATAGACAGAAGAAAAAGGAAATAAAGGACAAAAAGAAGAAGGAAGGTGAATCCCCTTCGAAATATGACAAAGGCAAAGGATTAGGAGGTGGTAGTGACTCTCCTGAACCTCCATCCCCGTCTTCTTCATCTGGACTTCTTCTTCATCCTCTTTATCTGCTTCTTCTGCTTCTTCCCCCAAGAAGATATAATCTGTACAGTCTGAATCTAACTCACCTTTGTTGAAACTTGATGTAAAATTTGAATTGCCAAACTATAATGGAAACCTAGGTGGAGAGAAACTTGATTATTGGATAAAACAAGTTGAGGTTTATTGCAGGATTTAGTTTCTTTTATCGATGATGCTCCAAAGATCTAGTTACCCACTCTTGACCTCGGAGGCACAACCTTAATTGGGTGGGAGAGCAGAATTCAGGAAGATCTTAGCCGATATGGTAAAATAATTTCTTCTTGGTTTGAGTTTACAAGTGCACTTTAGAAACAATTTTATCTGTTAGTTCACATGCAAAAAGAAACCCTAAAGGGATAAAGAATTTTTAATAATTAGAATAATTATTAAATACCTACAATATTATTTAATGCCTAAGTTTAGCTTAAGCATAAAGTATAATAGACTAATAATTAAATAAATATTTATTAGCTAATACAAGATAACTCTAACAGGGGTCATATGACATCCTAATGGGTCATAGAATACCATATGACCCCTTAGGACACCATATGACCCCTAACGGCACCATATGACCCCTTATGACACCATATGACCCCTAACGACACCATATGGGGTCCTAAGGGGTCATATGGTGTCCAAAGGAGTCATATGGTGTTCTATGGCCCCCTAGGACACCATATGACACCTTTTAACATCCTAGTACATGACATGATCACTTGCGACACCATATGACGCCTCAAAACACAATATGGTATCGTTAGGGGTCATATGGCATCCTAAGGGGTCATATGGTGTCATTACGGATCATATGGTTTCCTAAGGGGTCATATGGCATTCTATGACCCACTAGGATACCATATGACCCCTTATGATAGCATATGGCCCCCAACAACATCATATAACCCTTGGGACACCATATATTGTCGTTAGGGTTCATATGGTGTCCTAATGGGTCATAGAATACCATATGACATCTTAGGACACCATATGATCTATAATGACACCATATGATGCCTTAGAACACCATATGACCCCTAATGATAACATATTGTGTCTTGAGGGCTCATATGGTGTCACAAGTGGTCATGACATGTACTAGGATGTTAAAAGGGGTCATATGGTGTCCTAGGGGGTCATCAAACACCATATAACCCCTCAGGATACCATATGACCCCTTAGGACACAATATGGTGTTGTTAGGGGTCATATGGTGTCGTTAGGGGTCATATGGTGTCCTAATGGGTCATATAGTATTCTATGACCCATTAGGATGCCATATGACCCCTAACGACACCATATGGTGTTGTTAGGGGTCCTATGGTATCCTAAGGGGTCATATGGTGTCATAAGGGATCATGTGGTGTTCTATTGCCTCTTAGGACACCATATGACCCCTAAGAACACCATATGGTGTCTTGAGGGGTTGTATGGTGTCTTTAAGGTTCATATGGTGTCGTTAGGGGTCATATTGTGTCCTAAGGGGTCATATGGTGTCCTTAGGGGTCATATGGTATCCTTAGGGGTCATATAATGTTCTATGACCCCTTAAGACATGTCATATGGTGTTTTTAGGGGTCATATATTGTCCTAAGGGGTCATATGGTGTTCTATGACCCATTAGGACACCATATGACCCCTAACAACAGCATATGACATGTCCTAAGGGGTCATATGGTGTCGTTATGGGTTATATGGTGTACTAAGGGATCATACGGTGTCCTAAGAGGTTATATGGTGTTCTATGGCCCCTTAGAGCACCATCTGACCCGTTAGGACACCATACGACCCCTAAGGACACTATGGTGTCCTAAGGGGTCATATGGTATTGTTAGGGGTCATATGGTATTGTTAGGGGTCATATGGCTCCCTAAGTGGTCATATGGTGTTCTATGACCCCTTAGGATACCATATGACCCCTAACGACATGATATAGTGTCCTAAGGGGTCATCTGATGTCATTAGGGGTCATATGGTGTCCTAAGGAGTTATATGGTGCTCTATGACCCCTTAGGACACCATATGGTGTCATGAGGAGTCATATGGTGTCATATGGGGTCATATGGTGTCCTAAAGGGACACAGAACACCATATGACCCCTTAGGACACCATATGGTGTTTTTAGGCGTCATATAGTGTCCTGAGGGCTCATATGGTGTTCCAAGGGGTCTTAAAACACCATATGACCCCTTAGGACACCATATGTTGTCATTATGGGTAATATGGTGTCCTAAGGTGTCATAGAATACCATATGTCCCCTTAGGACACCATATGGTGTCGTTATGGATTATATTATGTTGTATAGGGTCATATGGTGTCCTAAGGGGTCATAGAACATCATATGACCCCTTAGGACACCATATGACCCATTAGGAAATTATATGACCCCTTAGGACACCATATGGTGTTTTTATGGATTATATTGTGTTGCATGGGGTCATATGGTGTCCTAAGGGGTCATAGAACATCATATGACACCTTAGGACACCATTTGACCCATTAGGAAATTATATGACCCCTTAGGACACCATATGGTGATGTTAGGAGTCATATGGTTTCCTAAGGGGTCATAGAACACCATATGACCCCTTAGGACACCATTTGGTGTCGTTAGGAGTCATATGGTGTCCTAAGGGGTTATAGAGCACCGTATGACCCCATAGGACACAATATAACCTCTAACGACACCATATGACCCCTTAGGACACCATATGGTGTCATTAGGGTTCATATGATGTCATGTGGGGTCATATGATGTTCTAAGGGATCATATGACCCCTTAGGACACCATATGACCCCTTTGGATACCATATAGTGTTGTTAGGGGTCATATTATGTTTTAAGGGGTCATAAAACACCATATGACCCCTTAGGACACCATATGGTATCATTAGGGGTCATATGGTGTCCTAAGGGGTCATAGAAGACCATATTTCCCCTTAGGACACCATATGACCCCTTAGGATACCATGTAGTGTAATTAGGGGTCATATGGTGTCCTAAGGGGTCATAGAATACTATATGACACCATATGACCCATAACGACACCATATAACCCCTTAGGACACCATATGACCCTTAATGACACCATATGACCCCTTAGGACATGATATGGTGTTGTTAGGGGTCATATGGTATCCTAATGGGTCATATGGTATTTTAAGGGGTCATATTGTATTGTAAGGGGTCATATGGTGTCATGAGCATCAAGCCGACCAATACCCTCAACCCTATCTATCCTAAACAATGTTCCATCAATCTTGTACCCCATACCGTAAACCTTATATTGTAGAAACTATTATCTAAATCCTATATAGGGGAGGGAGAAAAAGGAGGGGAGAGGGAAGAATAAAGAGAAAGAGAGATCTACGAAGAAAGGAAGAGGTGGGTAGGGAGTGGCTGAGAGACCTAGCGAGGGAAGAGTCGATAGGTGAGGGAGAGAGAATAAAATAAGAGAGATAAGTTGACAAAGAGATAAAGAGGGGTAAGGAGGTAGAAAGGAAAGAATTGGAGATGAGAGAGATATAGAGGTGAGAGATCTAGAGCCTAGGAAGAGAGAGGTGAGATACCCCAGGTGGAAAGATAGAGGTGAAGGAGATACAGGGGGATTAAGAGACAAAGAGGGAGATGTAGATATGTAAAGATGGAGAGAAGGAGAAAAATAGGTATGGAAAGAGAGGTTAGGAGGCAGAGGTATTCATTAAGAGAACACATAGAGAGAGAAGAGAATCAATAGGAAGAGAAGAGAGATGGAGGGAGGGAAGGTGAGACAGAGAGGGAGAGAGTATAGGAGAGACCTAGAGAGGGGAGAGAGAAGAAAGGGGGAGTAATAGGTCTAGATTTTTTGGTAGATAAAGAGGTAATGAGAGAGATAAGAGGAGAGAGTTAAAAAAGGGAGATGGGTAAGGGGTGATGGAGAGAGAGAGGTGGAGAGGAAGGGAGAGAAATAGGGAGGGGATAAATAGAGAGATGTGATATGTAGAGCATGAGAGAGAGAGGTTAAATAACTAGATGGGAGAGATAGAGGAGAGATAGATAGAGGGACTTAAAGATAGGTGCCTAATGAGACATTAATGGATAAGTATAGAGTTGGAGAGGTAATGAGGGAGAAACCTAGAAATTTGAGAGAGGGAGGTAGAGAGAGTAGGAGGGAGAGTGACAACCTAGGCAATTGAGAGAGGGAATAGATATAAGAGAAAATAGATGACTAAGAGGGGATGGATGGAGAGGTAGACATGGAGGGACTCAGAGACCTAAGGAATGAGGAGATAGATAGGTTTGGAGAAAGAGAATAGAGGGAGAGAGTTCATAAATGTATAGGGGTAAGGGAGATGGAGAGAAATATGGAGATAGGGAAGAGAACTAGAGGGTGGACAATTAATTAGGTGAGATACCTAGAGGGGGAGAGAGAGGTGGGTAATAATATAGAGAGGGAAAGGTAGTGAGGTGAATATGGAGGGAGAAAGAGACCTAGATATGGGGAGAGAGCAAATAGAAGGGATAGGTAGTGGCCAAGAGAATGGAGAGGGAGGGGAGTGAAACAATAAGAGAATGAGAGAGAAGAAGAGATAGGGAGGGAATCCGAGATAAATATGGGGTTAAGGAAAGAATGGAAGGTAGAGAGGCTGGGTTTACCTAGAGAGGGGAGAGATAAGTGAGAGAGACAAGAGAGGGATAGAGATAGGTCTAGAGTTTGGGGACGATAAAGAGAGAGATACATAGCTAAAGAATGTTAATAGGAGCATGCTGATTACTAAAATTTGACTGTCTAAAATTTAATATGATCCTCTTAAAACTAGAATCTACATTATAAGTCCCATAGAGCTGAAAAAATACATATTGAAATTTGACTTATACTTAAATGTTATATTTCATGTATATATTCTCCTTTGAGGGTGCATTTAACTTGTGCCTAGATTGGAAAATCTACACACTCACAAAACCTTCATATTGGACAATGCAGAACATTTGGTGCACGCCAAATTTGGCACTCACCAAATGCAAACAAATGACTTTTCACATTTGGCGAGTGCCAAATTTGGCACGCGCCAAATGTGAAAATTCAAAATTTTGCATTTGGCGAGCACCATATTTTGCGCTCACCAAATGGTTTGGATTTGAAACCACCAATCCTTTGGGTTGGATTGTACTTGAGCATCCAACCCAAAGGGTTGGATGACCATTTCAGGCATGAGACATGTTTTTATCAGAAGATTAAAAAAATTCACATATTTTTGGCCATGCTCTCCATCAAGTTTGCACATGTTTCAATGAAACTAAAAAAAAAAACACCATAGAAACCTCAATATGTCTCTTAGCTATCCAAGCATATAATTTTTTTCGCATTTTTATTTCATTAAGGCTTTCATCTATAATTTCTTTTGTTAGTGTGTCCATTTCATCTATAGAAACCTCCCTCTCTCTCTCTATTTTAGCTAATTTATTTCTGATTGAAGTGTTTTTTAATTTTTTTTAAAAAAAGTTGACATTTTAGGAGGGCCACAAAAGACGCTATGTTATGTTTTTTTCATAAAAACAAGACCACTTTTTGTGGCCCCCCATTTTGAAGCCCCTTTATCTCCACCATTTTCAGAATAAATTAGTAGTTTAGAAATTAGACTCAAAGCACTTTGACTCTTGTTCTTGATGCATCTTCAAATTTGGAGTGTAACTATCTTCAATTTGTCATTGAAGTTCAAACTTTGCTGATTTTAGAAAAAAATGGCATCTTAAGACCCCCTTTTGGTACCACAACTTGGTGCACATACCCTCTAGTGGTATCGTGTGATGTAATTTTTGAAATTAATGGTTTATGGGTTTAGGGTTTAGCCAACCTTGTAAATAAGGTTGATGAGCTGTATTTATAGGTGACTTATTCATTTAATTTGGGTATGGATGGGTATGGGTGGTTATGTCTGCATTTTTAGAGAAGGATTATGTGCTTATAGAGTCATATCATTCGGGTGAAGGTTGGAAAGGTTTTGTGTTATAGAGTAGACATCAGTTCTTAACCAGAACTATATCAGGCATTAGTAGATGCTACTTTCATATATCTTTTCTTTCTTGATTATAGTATGATGTTTATGTAAGTTAGTGAGACTTCCCTTTATGATGAGAAGTGTGCTCTAGGTTGTTGGCCTTTCTGCAAGTGCAAACCCCATTGTAATCATTCATAATACTACTGTAGAGTATTCATCTGATTGTGGGTAGGGTTTCCCACCATGGTTTTTCCCTTTCTGGGTTTTCCACATCAAATTATTGGTGTTATGTGTGTTGTACTTTCATGTCATATATTTCATTGTGTTGTGCTCTGGTATAAGGTTTATAATTGAATTAATTGTTGGACTATTAGTAAACTAATTCACTCCCCTTCTTAGTTTACTATCGATATTAGAGAATTCTAACAATCTCTCCCTCTCTTTTCCTACATTCCTCAGCCCCTCTTTCTATCTCTCTCACTTACACACACCCATGCTCTCTCTGTTTCTCTCACTTACACACACCTGTGGTCTCTCTCTGTCTCTCTCAGTTACACACACCCATGCTCTCTCTCTCTCTCTCTCTCTCTCTCTCTCTCTCTCTCTCTCTCTCTCTCTCTCTCTCTCTCTCTCTCTCTCTCTCTCTCTCTCTCTCTCTCTCACACACACACACACACACACCACACACACACACACACAACCCCTCCCTTCATCCCTCCCACTCTCTCACTTGGGCTCTATCAATCCCTTCTCGCTCTCTAGTCTCTCCCTATCTTTGCATCAACCTCTCTCTCTAGTCTCTCCCTCTCTTTCCCTCAATTCCTACCTTCCTACCTCCATCTCTCTATTACTATGTCTCTCTCTCAGCCTCAATCCCTCCCTTCCTCCCTCCCTCTCACTTAGTCTCTCTCTCTCTCTAGTCTCTCCTTCTCTTTCCTTTTGGTATTTCCCTCTCTTTCCATCACTTCTTCCCTCTCTCTCTAGCTCTTCCCTCTCTATTTCCCCTATCTCTTTTCATCCCTTCCTCTCGCTCAAGATCATCTCTTCTCTCTAGTACCTCTCTCTATCTTTCTCTCTCTCTCTCTCTATCCTTCCCTCCCTCTCTCACTTGGGAACTATTTCTCTCTCTGAAACCCTTCATAGAGAGAGGGAGAGACTTAAGAGAGAGAGAGTAACCAAGATAGAGAGGGAGGGAGAAAAAGAGATATACCTAAGAGAGAGAAAGAAAGAGAAATGTGAGGGTTGAGAAAAAGAGAGGGAGATACTTGAGAGAGAGTGGGGATAGAGGGAGGGAGGGAAAGAGAGTGACCTAAGAGAGAGAGAGGGAGGAAGGAAGGGAAGGGTTGAGAGAGATAGAGAGAGGTTGATGGAAATAGTGGTAGAGACTAGAGATAGAGAGAGACCATGTGAGAGAGAGGGAGGGAGGAAGGAAAAAGTTAAGAGAGAGAGAGAACCCAACTTAGAGAGAGGGAGGAAGGGAGGGAGAGAGCTAGGGAGGGAGAGAGAGAGAGAGACCAAGTGAGAGAGATGGAGAGAGAGAGAGAGCTAAAGAAATAAAGGTTGTGTGTGTGTATGTGTGTGTGTGTGTGTGGTGTGTGAGAGAGAGAGAGAGAGAGAGAGAAGAGAGAGAGAGAGAGAGAGAGAGAGAGAGAGAGAGAGAGAGAGAGAGAGAGAGAGAGAGAGAGAGAGAGAGTGAAGGGTAGTAAACAAAGGTAAAGAGGTAGTGTTAGATCTTAAGGTTTAAAGGAGAGAGTGAGATAGAGAGAGGTATAAATGGTATAGAGGAAGAGTGATAGAGAGAAATCTATAGGTTTAGAGTTAAGGGGAGATAAAGACAATGACATAGAGAGAATGAGAAAATTCTAATAAAAGAATCTTGATTACTGAAATTTGACTAAGTCTAAAAATTTAAATGACCATCTAAAACTAGAATCTACATTATAACTCCTAGAGATCAAAAACCACTCTCAAAATATCTTGCCAGTATATACATTAAATATGACTTAAAGTATAAGAGAAAGTGACTGACTTATACTTAAATGTTATATTTCATGTATATATACATCTTGAGTTAGAATCAAATGTTATATTACATGTATATATTTGTAGAGAGTGAGTGAAAGAGAGACAATTTGCACTTTCCAAAATGGAAATGCAATTCTATTTAGCTAGTGTCAAATTTGGTGCTCGCCTTATTTAGCACAAACCAAATATATTTGGCATGACCAAACCTTAGGTTTGGCATGCCAAACCTATTGGTGCATGCCAAATATTGTGAGTACCTTATTTGGCATGCACTAAATGGCTACTTTTGGGCAAAAACAAATTGGAAACTTTTTGGTCCCCCGTCTTGGTGCACTTATCCTTGTGTCCATTGTTAGAATGCACTAATACCAACAATAAAATGAGAGGGGGGGGGAGGGGTGAATCAGTTTACTAATAGTAACAACAATCAATTCAATTATAAACCTTATACCGAAAGACAACACAATGAAAGATATGACATGAATGCACAACACACATAAAACCAATATTTTGATGGGAAAAACTAGAAAGGGAAAAACCACATTGGGAAACCCTACCCACAATCAAATGAATACTCTGCAGTAGTATTATGAATAATTACAATAGGGTATGCACTTGCAGAAATGCCAGCAACCTAGAGCACACTTCTTATCACAAAGGGAAGTCTCACTGAATTACATATACATTGGACTACAATTAGGAAAGAAGTGAACTGTGAAAGTAGCATCTACTGATGCCTGATATAGTTCTGGTTAAGCACTGATGTATGCTATGCAATACAAAAGCTTACCAACCTTCACTAGAATAATATAGCTTTATTCGCACATAATCCTTCTCTGATAATGCAAATTTAACCACCCATAACCATCCATACCTAGATTAGATCAATAAGTTACCTATAAATACAGATCATCAACCTTATTGATAAGGTTGGCTAAACCCTAAACCCATTAACCCATATTTAAAAAAATTACATCACATGATACCACCAGACTAATATTATGATTTATATTGCATATCATGGACCTTAATCAAATATCCAAACAATTATATCAACCATAAATTCTGCTAAGACCAAAATCCAACATGCTTCACCAACTAGTAGAAACCCTTAGTGAAATAACATAAAGTTTAATCGGATCTAAATAGGACCATCATAACAGCACGTTGCCCAATGCAAAGTCACGAAAAGGTTAGAATACAATAAATATGCAACAAAAACATGATAGAAATAGACTCTATAGGTAGGACCCAAAATCCATTGACCAAGTCACCAAATAGTGCATATCGGTAAAGCTAACCGAGAATGCTAGGCAAGCCGATAAAGCCAAAAGCTAGCCGAGTACCGGTAGATACCAAAAATGATAAGCAAATCATGAACCAATAGAATATAGGAAGCATATTACCATCAGAATAAGAATCCAAAACTGATTCCAAATATCTAATCATACCGGATTAGAATCACAACCAAAACCAAGATGATCACCAAGACTAACTAGGATACACTATTGACATCAATCACAACACTAGCTCACCATATTGATGCATCCCTCCATCTCTAAGTCTCTTTCGGAGGGTGGGTAACCCCCAACTGATCTCTAAGATATTTGAAAGTGTCTTTAGGAAATGGTTTGGTTAAAATATCTACAATTTGTTCCTTAGTAGGCACATAAACCAGTCCGACTTCCATTGCTTCAACCTTTTCCTTCAAGAAGTTATAACTTAGAGAAATGTGTTTTGATTTGGAATGAAATATCGGATTATTTGACATATCAATAGCAATAGTATTATCATAGTGAATAACAATAGGCTCATCATAACTTACCGTTATATCCTTTAACATTTGTTTCATCCATAAAATATGAGTACAGTTTGTAGTAGCTGCAACATATTCTACTTCAGCAGTAGACAATGAAGTGCATGATTGTTTCTTATTAAGTCATGAAACAAAATTCTTCCCAAGAAATAATGCACCACTAGTAGTGCTCTTTCGGTCATCCACATCTCCTACCCAATTAGAATCTATATATGCACATAATGTGAAGTCATCATCCTTAGGATACCATAACCCAAAGTCTCTTGTACTTGCCAAAGATCTGAATATCCTCTTGACAACAATATCATGAGTTTATCTAGGATCTACCTGAAATATAGAATTAATGCAAAAAAAATTCATTATATCATGTATTGTTTGAGTTAGGTACAAAAAACCACTAATCAATGATTTGTATATACTCGGATTCACTTTAGGGGATTCATCATCCTTTGATAATTTGCAACTAGTTATCATAGGAGTACCAACATGTTTAGAATTCTCAAGTCCAAATTTCTTAAGTAACTCCTTCACATACTTAGTTTGACAAATGAAAATACCTTTATCAGTCTGAGTAATCTGCAAACCTAAGAAAACTTTTATCTCATTAATCATAGACATTTCAAATTCATTCTTCATAACATTAGAAAATTTCATGCATAGACCTTCTTCTCCTCCAAAAATGATATCATCCACAAAGACTTCAATAATCAGTATATCATCATGTTCAATTTTGTAATATCAGTTACTATTAGCATTACCTTTGCTAAAACCAAGTTTTGAAATATACTTATCCAATCTAGCATACCATTCTCTAGGGGTTTTAGTCCATATAAAGCTTTCTTAAATCTGTAAACCATGTCATTTCTTTTGATAAATAAAATCCATCTGGTTATTCAATGTAAAATTCCTCTTCAAGATATCCATTCAAAAATGCACATTTAACATCCATCTGATATACTTTGTAGTTCTTGTGTGAAGCATAAGTAAGAAAAAGTCTTACTGCTTCAATTCTAGCAACCAGGGTATAAGTCTCTCCATAATCAATTCCTTCTTCCTATGAATAGCCTTTGTAAACCAATATAGCCTTATTATTTACAACTTGACCTTACTCATTCAATTTATTCCTAAAAAACCATTTACTTCCAATAATGTTCTTGTCTTTAGGTCTAGGTACTAGTTCCGATGTCTTATTCTTTTCAATCCGATCTAATTCCCCTTCCATTGTTTTTATCCAATTTTCATCCTTACTTGCTTCTGTAGCGTCCTAAAATTGCGACACTTGCAATTTCGATTGCATTTCGGTCTTCACGATGGCGACGCAACACAGAACCTAAATGGAGACCCCGAAACCTGTTTTCGACACCAAAAACTGCATTTTTCAAGCACCCTGGCCTGAACCTCCTTTGCACCCTGCTGTCCCAGGAGGTGGGACCAGAGCGCCCAGTGCCCTGGTCCTTCAGGACCATGGCGCCCAGCGCCCTGGTCCCTGGCCCTATTTTGGGCCCGGTCTCCTATGGGACTTCGGGTCTTTTTGTTTGCAAATTGGAAATTATCATTTCCTGGTCGGCCTAAGCTCAGGAAAATCAGTCTATCAGCCCTAATTGACAAGTATATAAACTACTTTTCCTCTCTCATTTTTAAAAAGATGAAAGAAGATGGAAAAAGCGTGGGAACGATACTCAAACATTCAAACATTCAAACATTCAAGCATTCAAGCATTCTTTCAAGCTATTGATCATTCCAAGTCTCCATTCAAGGCTAAGTGTTGCATTCAAGACAAGGATTCAACCATTGAAGAGGAGATCACTTACTACATACTACTACAACATACAACAAACAACAACATCTATACCTTCGCACATAAGGATACAAACATCCTTACAACAAGGTATTAGTACTTGTTTTACATTACAATCATTTACATTTATAGCATTTCTCATTTCTTGGTTAATTCCAAAACCGGGGTTTGACCTAAAGGCAAACCCCTAATCCCTAACCCCCCCAATTGTCTTCGTTTTTCTATGTGTAGGTTGCAGGTACGCAGCTGAAATTGAAGATCTGGAATCCTTGTGCAGAGACAAACAGATCCCCCTTCGTTTCGCGGATTTTTCGGAGGACCGTGTGCACGCCGGGCGCCATCGTCCCGTCAACTTTTGCTCAAATTTGCAGGACAACGCCGTATCGACATTTTACTGCTAATTCCAGGTCCGCAGCTTCATCCTATATCCCTATCTCAGTTTATAAGCGAATCTTTCTCACTTTCTATGCATTCCTAGCCTAATCATTCTATCTACATTCTTTACAAAAGAGGGTAGCCTTGCTGTCTTAACCCTTGAAACTCATTTAGAATCCAATCTTGCATTGTGTGGGATTGGATCTTGTGGGTTTCAACCCCTCTTTTGAATGTAAAGTCTCTTAAGTGAAAACCATCAACCCTAGCAACCTCCCTTCTCTCTCCTTGGAGTTGGAAGAGGGGAGAGAAACTAGGGTTTGATCGATTTTCCGCTTTACAGCTTCAATAAATGATTCCAGTTCAATTTGAGAAATTAAACTTACCTCTTCAGTAGCCAACCTTCTCCTAGTCACCACACCTTTCCTTTTATCTCCAACGATTTGATTTCCAGAGTGATTTAGTTTGGCATACCAGATGTAAACTCACCATCGTGATCTGATCTCAAGCATTTTATCTTCAATCCTATCTCAGTCTCAACCATAGATTTAAAGATTTTGAATTTCTCAAGAGCTTTAGATTTTCCTTTCAAAAATGCTACCCACATGATTCTAGAATAGTCATCAATAAGTAGCATAAAATATCTATCACCTAGAAAACTTTTAGCCCTTGCCAGTCCACACAAATTAGTATGAATAAGATCAAGAACTTCATTATATTTATCATGTATACTTCTGGAAGAAGTTGTAACTTTCTTACCCATTTGACATTCTCTACATATCAAATTATATGGTTTAACAATTTTGGGCAAATCCCTAACAGCCGATATTGAACTGATCTTCACTATGCAATAAAAATTTACATGACACATCCTCTCATGCCATAAACAACTTTCGTCAATCTGAGAAATCAAGCAACCTTCTTACTGGAGTTCAAATGAAAGATATTAACTTTGGTCTGAGTTACGGAAGCAATCTCCAATCCAAATTTATTGACGATATTACATTTTCCATCTTTGAATTGCAAATGAAATCCTTTATCCACCATATGACCTACACTTAAAATTTTATGCTTTAAGCCTTCAACATAATAAAAATTATCACTATTAGTCTTAGCATCCAATGATATTGTTCCTTTACCTTTGATCCTGCATGCCTTGTTGTCTCCAAATTTGACCAATCCACCATCAAATTGTTGCAATGTAAAAAAATTTCTATTGTTACCAGTCATGTGATGCGAGAAACCATTATCCATAACCCATTCATCCTTCTCTTCAATTTTTGTAGCTTAAGCATTTTCTTCAGTATGAGTTGTTTCAATGATAGATTTTGGAGAATCATCCTTAATAGCAATAAAGACCCAATCTTTCCTGGATGAGGCTCCATTACAAGATCCACTCACAGGTTCATCATCATCATCATCATCAGTAATACCAAAATAATCACCAACCTAATAACATGATTTATCCTTATTTCTTCTGAATCTAGGTGTGCTCTGATATTCAGGATTAGGCTTATAATTCTTCATAAATCTTTCATGATTCCTAGCAGCTCTTTTAGGGCATCTAGATGCAAAATGACCAATCTTATTACATGAAAAATATTTAAAAGGGACTTTTCCTTAATACTTCTTTCCAATCTATCTTCTTCTTACCAGAGGCAGATGCTTTAAATGTAGTCTTAGTTTTAGTAGCACTCTGATCTCCAAGTTCTTCAAGTTCAAAAGCAGTCAATTTCCCAAGTAATGTATCTTTGGTCACAGGGGTACTTGACATTGTCGAGAGTTCATTGACAATAGTAGCCTTTATCTTGTAAGTTGGAGGTAGAACTCTCAAAACTTTTGACACTATCTTATCCTCACTGACTAATCCACCATAGCATTTGATACCCATGACAATCTCATTGACTCTATCCATGAAAGAAATTATCTTCTCATCTTCTTCCTTCTTCAAAGTTTCATACCTTACTCGAAAACCTTCAAGTTTAGAAATCTTCACTGCTTGGTCACCTTCATAAAGAGTTTCAAGGTTCAACCAGATCTTCTTAAAATTCTCCAATTCTATGACGTTCAATAGCTTTTCATTAGATAGGGCACTTAACAATTCTTATTTTTCTCTCACATCATTTTGGGCTCTCTTCTTTTCATTAGCAAGTGTTGGTGTTCTAGAATTAGGATCATGACGTATATACCCTTTCTCCACTATCTCGAAAACTTCAATTCCAAGACATCTAAGAGGAATCTTCATTCACTCCTTCCATATTTTATAATTTGTAGAATCAAATTAGGGACTCTCCTTCTGTTAGGGATTGAATGTAGAACTAGATGCTAATGCCATCGAATCTCCTCAAGTGATTAAGCTTCTGTAGAGAGGACCTTGCTTTGATACCAGTAGTAAATTGAGAGGGGGGGTGAATCTATTTACTAACAGTTACAACATTCAATTCAATTTTAAAACTTATACTAGAGCACAACACAATGAAAAATACATGACATGAATGCAGAACACACATAAAACCAATATTTTGACATGGAAAACCCGGAAAGGGAAAAACCACAGCGGGAAACCCTACCCACAATCTGATGAATACTCTACAGTAGTATTATGAATAATTAGAATGGCGTCTGCACTTGCAAATAGGCCAACTACCTAGAGTACATTGCTCATCACAAAGGGAAGTCTCACTGACTTACATATACATCGAACTACAATCTAGAAAGAAGTGAACTATGAAAGTAGCATCTACTAATGCCTGAAATAGTTCCGGTTAAGCACTGATGTCTTCTTTGCAATACAAAACCCTACAAACCTTCACTAGAATGATATGACTCTATTCGCACATAATCTTTCTATGATAGTGTAGGCATAACCACCCATAACCATGCATACCTAAATTACATGAATAAGTTACCTATAAATACAGATCATCAACCTTATTGACAAGGTCAGATAAACCCTAAACCCATTAACCCATAATTATAAAAATTACATCACACGATACCACTATACCAATATTATGATTTTAATTACATAACATAGACCTAAATCAAATATCCAAACAATTATATCCATCAGAAATTCTGTTAAGACCAAAATACAACATGCTTCACCAACCAGTAGAAACCCTTAGTGAAATAATAGAAAGTTTAACTAGATTCAAATAGGACCATCATAATAACACATCATCTAATGCAAAGTCACCAAAAGATCAAGATACGATCAAGAAGCACCAACAACTTGATAGAAATGGATTCCATAAGCCGGACCCAAAATCCACTGACCAAGTCACCAAATAGTGCATACAGGTAAAGCTAACCGAGAACGCTAGGCAAGCCGGTAAAGCCAAAAGCTAGTTGGGTACTGGTACATACCAAAAGCGATAACCAAATCATGAACCACCAGAATATAGAAAGCTTATTACAATCAGAATAAGCATCAAAAATTGATTCCAAAGATCTGATCATACTCGGTCAGAATCACAGCCAAAACCAAGATGATCACCAAGACTAACCGAGATAGATCCAACTGGAATAGTCTCCAACTAGGATATAGTGTTGACATCAATGACAACACTTAACCAAATCCAGAATATTGCCAACATCCATATTTTTTTTTCCTTTTTCTAATACAAATTTTTCTTTTGATAACTTGCATCAAATTTTTTACATTTAAATTCTAGACTTATGATCATTTTTAAAATATTTTAAATATAAAATTTTCTACATGTTGTAACTATGAAATGATAGATTTCTTTAATATATTTGTTTTTATTTTATATTTAATTTTTCTATATACAACTTATAATTTTGATGAGAATATATTTTATTTTATATGGTGTTTATTTTGAAAATATTATCTTTAGAATTAATATTAATATTTTGACATGTGAATTATTGTTAAATCTAAGCTAAAAGGTAAAATGTTAACACAATCACACCATTACACTTCACCCCTTTCTACCATTGTAGAATGCCTCTTGACATTAATAATTCAAATTTTATGATTGTTTAATATTTTTAAATATTTTAGTTATCTTCTATATTCCATACTAATAAATGTATGATATATTGAATACACTACAAAAATTAAGTTCACATTTCAAATAGAGATAAGATTATGGTTAAATTAGGGTTATGCTTAAAGTTGGTGCTAGGTTAGGCTTTCGTTAAATATGTTAAGGTTCAATTAAAAATATAATTATATTTAAGATTAAGTTAGGGTTAGTGTCATATTGATAAACATTAGGATTCTTATATTATTGTGTTTAATTATTATATTATACATTTATTATGATGATATACTAATAAATACATGATATATTAAATACAATCCAAAAATTAAGTTTGGATTATGATTAAGTTAGAGTTCTATTTAAAGTTTGTGTTAAGTTAGACTTAGGTTAAATATGTTTTTAATTTATTTTTTCTTGTGGTTTTTTCCCCTTGTCCTTTTTTATTTGTTTTTTCTTTATTTTTTCTTTTGATTGTTATTTTGTAGGTTGTTTGTCGTCTAGCTTGTAGGTGGTCTCTTTGGCTATTTGGTTTTTTTCTCCTTTATTTTTCTAGTTTTTTTATTATTGTTCTATTTCCTCAAATTGACCTTAATTGAGAATTCGTCAACCACCAAGAATCGTATTTGTTTGGAGGATACTCAGATATTGTGTAGGGAGGACAAATTTTTTAAAAGGAAATTAAAAGTGGCTATTGAAATTTTTAATCATCCATCCAATCTTAATCGCGATGATGGGTTGAACCTCATTATCTTTTGGCACCCGTTTCTTTCATTCCTCAAACATCATCACTGCACCCCTCATTGACTTCTCCCACCTTTTCTTTGGTCTTTTTCCTCTGCTCATTCCCCACCCTCCCCCCCCCCCCCCCTTCTTCTTTTGTTTTTCTCCCCCTCTCTTGTTGTGTCTCTCCCTTTGTTTGGGGTTTTATCTCTTCTCTTCATCTTAGGTTTTTCTCTCTTTTGAGGAGCTTTTTTATCGATGTTTTTGTTTTTCTTTCAGTGTGTAGGTTTGATCTTTGTTTTTACTGTTTTTTATATTTATTTTTATTTATATTTTCATTTGTGTATTTGTATATATATATATTCGTGTCTTTTTTATTAAGCTTTTACTTTATTTATAGCTAATAAAAAGCTAATAAAGTAAAAGCTAATATGGTTTTTTAATATTTTAATTTTGTTAGTGTCTTCATTTTTGTTGTTATTTTTTCTTGTGGTTTTTTCCCCTTGTCCTTTTTAATTTGTTTTTTCTTTATTTTTTCTTTTGATTGTTATTTTGTAGGTTGTTTGTCCTCTAGCTTGTAGGCGGTCTCTTTGGCTATTTGGTTTTTTTCTCCTTTATTTTTCTAGTTTTTTTATTATTGTTCTCCCTTGATCCCCGTCCCCTCTCCTACCCATCATCTCTTTTTAATCTCTCTCAAATCTGCAACTCACTAATTTTTTATTTCCTTGGAATTTCTCATCCCGATGATGAATCACGGATTGCAATTCGAAATGTTGATGATAAAAAATACATACATAATTGAATCTAGAAAAAATCACGAGTAAACATAAATTTTAAATTTTATTAAGGATTATTTTATTTTACCATATTGTCTACTTTATATTTATTTGAATTTTTATTATATTTGTGTGTAATTTGATGAAAAAAAAATACTATTGATTATAATTTAATTGTTTGATTTTATTTTTAAAGCTATAGTAAATATTGTATATTCATATGATAATTTAAAAGTTTTATTTTCTAGTTATTGTAGCTTTTGGATGTATTCATGTTATTATAGAATGTCTTCACCACATAAAAAAGATATTGTTTGTTATTTCTTTGGTTTAAAAAAAAAACTATTACTCATTTTATTTATTATGAAGATCAAAATAGCATAATTCTATTTATTATATAGAGTCTTCATTCAAAAAATCAAATCAAAATATATGCAAGATGTCGAGTTTTCCATATTGATACTGATGAGAAATGAGATCCTAGGCTATAAATGTAAACTAAAATCTCAAATTTCTGTGGCATATCATTAGAACTAGAAATATGTTCATCTGCAGTCTTAATAGGAGAGATAAAAGCTAAGGTTCTATAATTATTTTTTTCTAGTGGAATTGATATTGTAAATTGAATCTAGTATAATGATAACAAATTGATGAATTTCAACAATAACAATGAAATACATAACAAAAAAATAACAAAGTAGCTCAGATCTAGAAAGAGGATTCAAAGAGGAACCTATAGTTGATATTTGGGCTCAAAATTGTCTGACATAGTTGGAGGGTGTATAAAATTTTAGAATCAAGATCAAAAGGTCCCCTAGGTCTCCCTCTCCAAAATTCAGCCAAAAAGCATTGGACATGGTTGGAAGGAACCCTAGTGTAGGTGTGTTTTCCTATTCAAAAATTGGGATCATCTATCATTATCTTCTCTTCATAACTAGAGCACTCTCTTCAATCGGATCTAAACCTATACACACAAAATAAGAGAAAATTATTTATTTGTATAGGGGATTGACTAAGTCAAACCTCATGTTGGTGTTCCTACCTCCACTATAGCAATGATTGATGAAAAGTGGGCTTATCCTAAAAAAGGATATAAATTGAAACTTTAATGGAAATACTTGAATTGCATATTTTTAGCAAAGAAATGAAACCCTTGGCTTGATGTTTCTTGAATAATGTTAATGCATGGCTTCATTATTAAGGAATTCATAAATCTTGATCATGATTGTTGAATTTTGAATGCCCGACTTCCTTGTTCATACAAATATGTACTCAATTAAGCTTGATTGAAAGCTCATAGGAATTGAATCGTATACTTCAAATTTAAATAAGAGAGGAAGTTATATTTATATGTATACTTCAAATTTAAATAAGAGAGGAAGTTATATTTATATGCAACTTACATTTTTTCTGGTTTAATATCTGGGGAAGGCTAATATCGAGGGGGCAATTTCCCAATATTTGCAAAGTCAAACATTATAATTAAAAATTTGCAGCCAAATTATTTGGATGGGAGCGCTAGGCACACTATTCCACTAGAATAATGGTGTTGGGCATCGTAGTCCACGAGGAGAAAGATGATGGGTGTAATTTGAGTCAAAACAAATATCATGAATAGGATATTGCATCAAGTTTTTAAAAATGAACCCAAAATCAAGAATAATCAAACACGAATTTATCTCCAAATCCATATTGCTAAGACATGGGTTTAAAGTAGAAAGCTATTGCTTTTGAGTTTTCTAGAAAAACTTCTTTTCTTATATGAAATTGATAGAGGCTTATAATTTTTATAATCTGTTCTACAATAATTTAACAAAAGAATATAAAACAATTTACGGAAAAGCACTTCACTCACGGATTACCGCTTTTGACAACTCTAAATTTTCTGTGTAAGCACTTAGATATGTTGAATTCTGATAATTATTTCTTTATAGATCTTAGGTGATTATAGATGCATCAAAATTTTGGGTAAACTTGATAAATATTAATGGAATTCACTATAAAAGGCTATACACGTGAACCACCTAGTTTTATTTTTGCAACATTGGCTTTGGACCAAAGATCTTCATCGATCACAACAAAATAATAGTCGTTGCATAACTCTTTATTTGAAAAAAAACTTTTCTTTAATTAAGTGACAAGACAACTTATGCGTCAGCCTAACGGTCCCACATGGACATGTGGAATAATTTTATTTCATGTCAAACACATGATGTAAAGATGGTTTGCAGGAATATGACACATGGATAACTTTACACATGGAATTCTATTGCACACACATCAAAATCTTATTGTTTCATAATTTTAGGTCTTTCTAAGGAAAAATACCCAACGAAACTTAGGAAGAGTGAGTTTGTGTGATTTATATAAGAAGGGGGTAGCATAAACTGAACAATTTGGCACTTCATAATGGAGTGCTCTGCTTAAAAGTTGATAACATGCACCAATTATTTGAGGAAGACAAAATTAACCAAACAACCAGTCTTCTAGTCAAAATCAGTAGAAGGACAACATTAAAATCTTGGTCCCATAGACTATTTAGTCTCGTGGACAACATTAAAATCTTTCATTCATTCATCCTTCTGAAATGAAATTAGAGTTTGACATGTGGATGCCAACCTTGAGAATGGTGGGGCCACTCGTTTTGCTAGAAAAGCTAAACTCTAAGGCATGCTCTCACATAATGGGACATGCATCACCACCCTCTCATGTTGCAAATTGATGATATTTTATAGATGAGAGCCTATGATGAAGAGTGAAAATGCGATATAATTGAGAGACAATACCATGCATCAACTAGATAGGGGCTCAACCATGTGGAGATATTGACATAGATAGGTGGCAAAACATTGCAAGATCACAAACATAGACATGTTATCAAAACCAAACCCATGATCACTTAACATTGAATAATGCAATAATAAATAAAAATCTAGATTTTTCGTAGGATAAAGACAATGACTAACATCATAAAGCGTACAAGATGATTTAAGAATTTTTAAAGAGCATGAGGGAAATTTCCAATAGCTAGTCTCTGAGGAATGGGGACAAATAACTCAATCGAAACAAAGGACTTAAATTATAACTTAAGTTATTAGCAACTTCAGCTAGCAAGTCAATGCCAAATTAAAATGCAAAAGCCATAGAATCATTAAACACCTAAGGTTTAGACTAGGGAAAACAAATAAAACCCTTCATGCTAGAAAGTAAAACCCTAGAAAATGTAGACATTATTCATATAATAAATTTTTTGAAGTGATGAGTTTGTTTGATTGCATAAATTTCAAAACTCTCAATTTTTGGATCTTGGGGATTATATTGATTTGTATGAATAAAAGAGGACTTTCTAGAGGCAACAATGATGATGAGGTGAGGGTAATTTGAAGTTGCACATGAAACCTACAATGATATCTTTTGCTAATGAATAAGCTCCACTTTGTTGAATAGGGTAGAGAGGGGAGTGATTATGTCCAATTATTTGAGTATAAGATCTTACTTGAAATATCTTCTCAGCAAGAAATCATGTTTGAAGCGAAGTGAAATGTCAATAATAGTTGTGCCTAAGTTCTCTCTTTTTAACCATCTTCATGCTCTCTAATTTGCTAATATCCATCACGTATATACTTAAAGTAGATATTCTAGAGGTGCAAAAGTATTCATTGAAAGATTTAGATGGTTGTTTTATATGAAGTGTGACCTACTCAGTAGTCTTTTCCTTTGTGAGAGTGGGACTCATCTTTTACTTCACTAACCTAGTAAATGCACTCTCATGTGATAGAGTAAATGCAAGTCCAAAAGATTGCTTCCATTATTTTGAATCATGTAATACTATAGGCTTACTAATAATGATGTTTCTTAACCTATCCTTACTAAGATTGGTGAAAGACAATCCAATATACATTAAGAAATTTTTAACCAATCCTTGCTATCCTTATATAAAAATAAAAAGATCTAACATTTATGCATGGATCTTTATTTCTACTAGATGTATCTATTCTAAGTTCTTTAAAAAATATTTAGATTAAAAATCTATGAACCAATTTAAATTATTAAATTTAAACAATAAGTATAGATAATCTAAAACACAAAATGAGACCCACTATTCTATTTAAAATATACAAAATATTATAAAATATTATTGTATATAATAAAAATTAAAAATAAAATTTTGAAATAAAATAATTTCAAAGTATAAATACCATAAATAGTATATTAAAGAAAAAACAAAGTTAAAATTAAATGTAAAAAAGAAAAAGGAAATCTAGAACTTTATACCGTGAAACCTCGTCCCTACGCAAGTTTTTTTCTTGACTGGAGGATTGTTTAGTGTAATAGTTGTGTAGTCGTGAGGGGACAAGACTGAGTTGTGAAAGTGAAAGTTGCGACTTTTAAGGAGTGCTTTCGTATTGGTAAACCAGTTAATCTATTTTTCTCTTCTTTGAAGACACGGAAAGAATATCTTCTACGGCCTTCAACGCGCTTTACTGGGCAAAAACAGTGAAAAGGGGCAAAAAATTATTCTCCACTACCGATTCGTCTCCTCTTTCCACGCGCCTTCGGCCTTCAACAGGCTTTAGTCGGCAAAAGCAAAAGCTGATAACTTAAAAAGATGTGTCTACGGTTTGGTGGGCTTAGTCAGTTACGTTGCCTTTTCCCGCGCGAATATTATCCACTCATTTCTCTGCTATGCATTCTTTCTTCTTTTTTAATATGCAATTCAAGTCCATCTGCTCTACACCATTCCCATCAGCTTCTTCTCTTTCAATCATTTCTGCGTTAAGCCAGCTTTGTCTGTTTTCTGTCTGCCTTAAATTTACAGCAAAGCCTCAACCTTAGCTGTGAAGCATTTTTCTTTGTTTTAGTTTATATCTCATGGCAACATCTTCTAGCAGTAGTGGCGCCTTTGATGCAGTAATGTTTCAATTGTATCTAGTGGCATGCTCTTCTAGCAGTATGCGTGCTTTCGATGCAATAATGTTTCAATTGTATCGAATGGCATACTCTTATCGTAGTAGTGGTGCTTTTGATGCAGTAATGTTTCAATATTATCTAATGGCATCCTCTTCCAACACTGCTGGTATTTTTTATGCAATAAATGCCATCTGCTCCTACTTTTGTTGCATCCTCGTCTGGAACCAAACTCTTGCGCTATGATATATTCATAAATCATTGTGGACAAGATGTCAAACACACTCTCGCCAGCAAGATCTACGATTCCTTAGATGCCACGGGATTGAAAGTGTTTCTGGATAAAGATGAGTTGGATCTTGCGGATTACTTTCCCAAAGCCATAGAAGAAGCAATCAAAAGTTCTTCTCTTCATATCGCCATATTTTCTGAACATTATGCACAATCCCCCTGGTGTTTGGCCGAATTGTTTTGTATGCTACAAACCCCCAGCAAATTTATGCCCATTTTCTATCATGTTGATCCTTCTGATTTAAGATGGGCGATTGAAGGAAAAGGAATTTATAAAGGTGCCTTTTCTGATTATGTAGAGAAGAAAAGGTAGAACTGTAATGCTCTTCATTCGGCACCTTGTTAATTAATGTTCTCAATTATTAATTTTTTAAAAAGTGATTTACTTGGCTTTATATCGAAGTTGAGTTGAGATGAGTATTTTTGCGTTTTGCTTGTATTATGTTCCACCTGAGCAGATACCCTTCCGAACTGCAACGTTGGAAACAGGCACTCCAACAAGCTTCCCTTTTTACTGGCGACATAATTAAGAAAGAGAATCAGGGGTAAGTACGAAATGATCTTCCTCCTGAATTTAGCTTATCAAATCTTCTATAATGTTTTTTTTTTAAATTTCTATAATGTTCTTCATTTGAGTATCTTTTGCTTTGTTTGTTATATGTGTATCAGCATTAAGTTTGCTCCTTTTAATTAGTAGATAAAATGATTTTGATTGTCCCTAAACATCTTTTGATTAAGCTGTGTAAGAAAAAAATAATTAACAATATTTTATAAACGTTTTGAATCATAATTTGATAAAATTTAAGCTTTAAAAAACAGAAATAAATGCAAAATGAAATCTTCATTGAAAATGTTAAGTCCATCTTGGCTGTGAAGACACTACTAATCGTGGGTGAGCCCTAGATGATTGTTATTGGCACTTGATTGCGCCAACAAACCTCTTTTCAAGAACTTTGGATCCTAATTAATTTTTTATCTCATATTTTATTTCCTTTCTGGTGTCGTAGAAATGTCTTATGTTTCCACATAATCATTTCCGCACGGCCATCACGATCCATGTTATGCATGCACGACTGGCTTGTAGATTGGATTCACCCACTCTATGTATTTAATTCGATGCCCTTAATTGGATCCACAGATGACGTTATTTATTAATTAAATGAATATAAAAATCAGTTGTTCTTTGAAAATAAAAAAGGCTGATGTATTTTAATTTTTAATTAATTAATTATTCCCTTGGGCGGGAGTCTCCTGTTGTCATTGGATTTTTATGGTTTCAGATTTTGCATTAGGGGAGGAGCACCAATAGATAACATAGTTTCAAGAACCGTCACCTTATTGTCATGTTGACCCTCCAATAGCCGTCATAGTGAAAACACTATTAATAAATTTGTTTTGTACCAATAGCCGATCATTTTTGTGTACTTTTTGACCTCTATACGCATAACTGATTCCACAACGTGCATCGTTACTACCCAGAAGCCAGATCAATAGCTATAAATCAAAATCAAAATCCAACATACCCTTTAGGATGCATGGGTGTGCGAAGTTAGCTATGATGGCTATTGGTGCTCTTCCCCTGTTGTACAATTTTCTTTTTAGTTTTCTGTTTTTTTTAACTTTGTTGTTTCTGGATTTGATTGTGCAACCTTTTTAGCATTAATGTTTTCCATTATGGTTAAGATGTTTAGAGAATGCCAAGATATGATAGATAGTAATTTGCAAACTTAGATTAGCTCCAGATTGCATTTGAACGATTGGGCAGAGAGAGACATAAAGAAGTGGAACTTAAATATTTTAAGAATCTAAATCATATAAAAATTACTTTGCAATAAAAATTTATTAGAAATTTTTAAAACTATTTTATTAAAATATGTAGATTACAATATTTATGAATTTAATTACAATCCTCAGTCTAATACAAATATTAAATAATTTACACCAAAATAAATAATATGTACTATCTTGTAATTGTAATTAAGGCTAACTTAATGTGAATGTTAAGGGTTAGTTAAAATGAAAGTTTTTATTCTAAGATAAATTTTAAGACAGAGTTAGTATTAGCACTCAATTACATTAGAGTTGATGTTATTTAATTTTTAATTATTTATTGTAAGAAAAATATTAAAAATAATATTGTGTATAAATTGTTCTAAAAATATCTTTAACATTTTTTTATTTAAAATAAATAATAATTTTTTTTCAAAATATATAAATTTAGTTTTTTTAATACAATTATTTTATATTGATCTTTACAATATTTGAACTATCTTACTATCTTACTATTTTTTTAAAGTAATAATTAAACTTAATGATATTTTGTTGTAAAAAGTAAATATTAATAATAGTTTTAACTCTATTGTCACAAAATTTGTTTGATATTTTTTTGTTGCCACTTTTGAAAACTTTATATTTATATGTTGTATTTGATAATTCTATAAAATTAAAATGAATTATTAAATATTTTAAAAATATTGAAAATTTAAAAGACTTAGCAATGATTTTTGAATAATAAAATAATTAGAAAATGTATAAATTATTTTATTACAATTTGTAAAATATGATGTTTTATGAATTGAATAATATAAATATTAAATAGTATATATTAAAATTAAATAATATGTGCCTTGTTTTATCTAAATTAAGGTTAGAGGGTTCACTAAAAGTTTGAGTTAGTATTACGATTCAAGTATAGGATTACCATTCTAGAATAAAACTTGAGTTAAGATTATAATTAAATTAAGATTAAGGTTAGCATTAGAATCCAATTAAAATTAGAATTGGTATTCCTAAGATTTAATTAATATTAAGAATAAAATTAGTGTGTCATACTAGAAATTATTATGTTAGTTAATGCATATCTTATTACTATTGATTGACCATTGCACCCTTTTGTACAAATGTTAGTAAAAGATGATTAAATCTACATGTTAGAAATTGGATAGACATGTGGCCAACATGAGGTCACTTATAATAATATTTGACGATCTCAATTGAGGTAGGAGTTCAAACGATATCAAAAGAAATAATATCTGGTGTAGGAAACTGCGGTATTATTCTCAGTACAAGAAGGATGCAAAATAGAAAATAGAGTTGTAAGCAATAAAAAAACTAACTTCTCATTTCAAAAATCCAGAATATAAACAACGACAAGAACACCAAGAGTCATAACCATCAGAATTCGAAATGGTAAGCTGGCTATTAGAAAATGAGAAAATTGAACTAATTTTGAACTAATTTTGCATCTCTGGAACCTCCATATCATTCCTCCCTCCTTGACAAGCAATGGACCCCATTACACTAATCTATTGCAACAAATGAGAAAATTGTGCTTCAATCTGTTCTTTACTTAACCACTTGCCCTAACGAGAAGACCGGCCAGCCCGAACAATCCGATAAAGAGGGATCTTTTGATTCATGAGAGTCTTCACAATAACCTCACTGACACAGTCACGCTGAAGTAGAGTCTTGGCAGTTGGATTCAATTCTGTAGCATTGAGGTATTCAGAAGCTTGGGAAATATCCAACAAAGGGGAAAAATAAGGACGTAGCAGCTCGACATTGAAAACCGAATACAATCTTAAAAATGGTAGTAAATCTAGCTCAAAAGCATTTTCAACAACTATCTTGATAATGGTATATGGTCCATAACGGAGGGAAGAAAGATTCTTGCTTGGTCCTTGAAGACGCTCCTTCTACATTTGTAACCACAGCTTGCCACCAACCTGAAACTGATGAGTTCGGTGTTGATCATGTCTACCCTTATACTTTTTATTGCTCTGCTCCAAAACCTCATGAACTTGTTGTTGCAAGTGTCGGATTTTATCAATGAATTTATCTGCCCTATCTTCTTCCTTGCCAGCATTAAATGCACAATCAGATTGTAAGGTAGGGAGAGCTATATCCATAGGTGCCAATGGTTGATACCCAAGACAGACCTCAAAAGGACTATGCCTTGTAGAACTATGAAGGGCACGGTTATAGCTGTGTTCCACACAAGTCAAGCTCTCATCCCATGTACTCGAAGTCTCCGATTACCAGGCATCCTTCAGTATTGAATTGAGATTGATAGATTCTAGCTTTTTCCAAAATTTTCTTCTCCCTTGTCTGGTATGCAGGGCATAGATATTAGAAAAGAGCCAAGATGTACTGTCTTTAATGTGGTGAAATCTAACAAACACCATGTTATTATCTAACCAAACAAGATTCCCCTAAACATATTGGAGGTTTCAAAAGAGAACTATGTGAGATTGGTAGATTCTAGCTTTTTCCAAAATTTTCTTCTCCCTTGTCTGGTATGCAGGGCATAGATATTAGAAAAGAGCCAAGATGTATTGTCTTTAATGTAGTGAAATCTAACAAACACCATGTTATTATCTAACCAAACAAGATTCCCCTAAACAT
The DNA here is from genome assembly GCF_030272615.1 of Cryptomeria japonica. Taxonomy (NCBI): domain Eukaryota; kingdom Viridiplantae; phylum Streptophyta; class Pinopsida; order Cupressales; family Cupressaceae; genus Cryptomeria; species Cryptomeria japonica. The sequence continues at coordinate 84,267,820 of NC_081411.1, read as the reverse complement.
ATTGGAGGTTTCAAAAGAGAACTATGCTACCAGAGGCACCATCCAAGCTACCTTCCAAGGCCCCACAATTCTTAAACACTTCAATTTTTTCCACTTTAAATTTTTTCCACTTTATCCTTACACATTTTAGTTTCTTGAATCAAAACAATATCAGGTTTATGATCCATAACAAGGTTCCTGAGAACCTCCAGTTTATGTAGACAATTAAGTCTGTGAATGTTCAATGAAATAATCTTAATATTAATTTGAGAGAGCATACCTCAGGGATGGTCAGCTGGGTACCATCTGCAATATTCTTATTGTCTTCCAATTCCCTCATTTGATTCATTGATTTCCTTCCCAGTATTGATAGGATTGAGCCCACATCAAATTTGGCTCTTCCCCTCATTTTCACAGGAGTAGTTTGGGGAGTAGATTTAGAACCCTTTTTCCCTTCTTGCTTTCTCTAAGTGGCGTCATTATGCTGGATTTCATTATCTAGAGAGATCTGGGCAACAACTTTATGCATAGCAACATTTTTTCCTTCTTCATCTGCCCATTTAGTGCTTATGTTGAGAAGAGAGGTTGTCGGTTACGTCGAAAAGGTAGACTTGACATACTTAATCAACATCTGGGACTCAGAGGAAGAAACTCCTCTAAGAATATTGCATTATTGGGCATCTTCGAAGTTGGGAAGAGTGTCCTCACTATTCGAGTCCTTTATGACTGTGATCGAATCCTCCTCCTCATCATTCACTTGCAGAACCACATGGATTTCCCATTCCTCCAGCTCTTCTTCCTTCTATTCTTCACAGTTGGGGCTTGGATTTTCTCCTTTGTTTATTCTAGTCTGGACTCCTTCTTTATCCTCTTTCTTTGATTCCTCTCTACCTTCCTTATTCAAATTTTTCTTTTGATCAAAGGTATTGGGAATGGTAAAATTTTGTATCTCTTCTTCCACCTTCTTACTGGGATTTTTAGCCTTCCATTACATCTTTCTCCCTTTTTTGGCTTTCTCTTTTTCATCCTGGAATGGACTTTTTTTAGCAATATGTGTTGCCTTTTTGCAGTGGAAGCACACAAAAGGGACAGTCTCATATTGCAACTATTAGATCTATTTCCCAAGCCTGGAGTTAACCTCTATTGAGAGAGGCATATCTGTTCCTTAGAGACACCAACACAAATTCTTGCAAAGGTGAGTCTTCCTCTAGCAGCTATTGTTGGATCAATGGATAGGAGTTCACCAAAAGAGCTTTCCAACCCATTAAAGACATCTTCAACCCAAGATTCTAGGGGAAGGCCTGGGAGTCTTACCCACACAGGGGCTTGAGCAAAGAAGGATTCATTAAGATCCATCAACGATGACCACTTATGAAGCATTGGAGCATTTTTCCCTATCACCCAAGGGCCGCCACAAAGAATCTTAGTCATGTTTTCCTCGCAATAAAAAGTGACGGAAAGAGTTCCTTTGGGCATAACAGTAATTTCAACCTGTCCCTTAAGAACCAGCTTTTCTCTAGCATATGCCCTAAGAACATCAATATTAGGTCTAGGACCTAGGAATTTACCGACCAGAATCAAGGCCATCAGAGCAATATTGTGATCAATCACAGGATCAAGAATTTCTATTGCAAATCTCCCTTGCAAAGGATCAAAGATATCATGTACCTTAGGGAAAGAGGACTTTTGCTTGGTTTGACACCAAACACAGAGGACTAGGGGTGAAAAACATCCACCTGATTGGGTTCTTGTCTTGGGGTACCATTACCATGTGCCGATCCCCCTCCACTCGGATCTAAGGGTTTTTCACCTCCTTGTGGGTCCCCCAACAAATGGATCCTTGCCATCCGTCTAAGGATCTGCAGTCTCAAGTGCATCTCGTGATCCTTCCTTACCGCTTGCATCCTCGATCGCATGGCCAGGACAAGACTTCCCGCCTAAATCAGAATTGAAAATTCCTCTCCATGTCATAAGAGTAGTTACATGTAGAATGAAACATCCATAGTATTTTAGTTGATATCGTATTGAAAAATAAAAAAATATTATACCTGTATAATAATTAAAATTTATATAATAATATTATTAGTTGATTGGAAAATATATTACAATAAGATTTTATAAAAAGTTTCAAATACAATTTTTCAAATTAATAAAAATAGAAAAGAATCACTTTAATGATTTTATTTAAATAATTTTTAATATTACGAAAAAAAAATCTTTCACTGAGAATAAGAGATAAGCTGACCAATAGATATGTTAATCGACTGAAGGAGTGAATTAATCTTAGCACACTAATTAGATCAATTTCAAATGAGGCTTGAGATGAAAACCATTGTTGAAACATAAAATATCAAGTCTGGGTATCTCTAAAAATTACTAAACCAAAATATAAAAATACAACACAACAAAATATGAGTGGCATTACCTTACGTACGGGCATTAACTAAATTAAACATTATACTTATTGAGGATATTATTAGTTTTCAGTACCCCTCTTATTTTAATGGCGGAGAAAATTGAAGCATAAATTTCTTGCTTCATCTTTGAAGAGTTTCTCTGTTTCTAAATTATACAATTACCGTATGGGTTGTCTATGAGTACTGTTTTTTATATAAAATGTTATTACTCTGTGAAGAATTTGATAATGTTGACAATGCTATTACTATTTTATGTAGTTCAATGGCATCTAGAATGGAGAAGGGATTGTTTCAGGCAGCGATATAAATAACAAAACGAAAAATTGATATAGTTAAAGATTTAAAAAAATATAAATTGATAGAATAAATTTTAAAATTGAAATATATAGAAGATAATATGTAAACATGTAGTTTTTGAAATGTTGCTACTATTAATTTGATTGATTTGTAAATATATAAATAATTTTTTTTCTTCAAATTTGTTTAAAGATTATTTCAAATAAATTTAAGATTTTAGATGACCAACAAAAGACATAAAAATTTCATAACTAATGAAACAATTTTTAACTTTGCTATAAATTAATCCACTAAAATTTAAAACCTATAAAATAAGAACTTCTTCTGAAAAATAAATATTAATTAATTTTATAATATATTTATTTTTAATCCCATAAAACATCTGTACTAAAAATAATTCTTAATCATATCCTAATCTCCTAGAATCCCAAAACTTAGAAACTAATCTCATAAATTAGAAGCTAATCTCCTATAAATCCTGAAAGCTACTCTAAAAAAAACTAATATGAATCAAAGAATTTGTATAAATATCTAAACTATCCTACATTGATTCTGTGATATACATCTGACTCTGTCCCTCCTCTCATATTTATTCTTCAACTATGGCGTTTGACAATATTTTTTCATTATTTATTTTTTTAATATTTATGCCATTGATATTGGCAGCTGAACGTGTTGAAAGAGCAGGATCTCTGAGCAAATACTTAAACACAGGATTGCACGCCGACTGAGATGCATCTAACAACATTACTTATCATCATGAGGTTTGCTATTGCGTTTGTTTTTCATTAAATAAATAGTTTAATGGAAACAAGTTCAAATATATAGGTGTAGGTATTTGTATCTTTATAAAGTGAAATATAATAATTTGAGTAAGTATATAAATAAATAGTAAGTCATTATGGCTCAACAGTCATATGGAGGGATTTAGTCTGTTAGAGTCATTCAAGGGTCGAATCTGATCCAAACACACCTTTCAGAGTTTGGATCTTGATGGATGACTTTTTATATCACATACCATCATTGTCACCAAATGTGCTCAATCAATTTAGAAAATATGACTTGTTGAACTTGTATAGAAACAGTCAGATGGATTTGTCTCAAATTAAAATGTTATTCCAATAAATTAACTTACGAATTTATCATTTGTTGATTTTATCAAAAACATAGATTGAGCAACAGTCTTATATATTTGTTTTTTAAAGATATAATCTATCCTTATCTTTGCTTCCGATTTAAATTGTGTGATTGTTTACATTGACGTTTTATATCACACTCTAATCTACCTATCATCATCCTGATAAATCACAATGTGTGATCTTAAACCTTGATGTAAACAAAAAACCACACACAATCTGAATCAGAAACAACAATAAGAATTACTATAAATTGTAGAAAACTAATACCTTTAATATTATAAAAACAGTAAACTTATAATATAAATTTACTATGAAAAAACCGGAATTAAAAATCACAGTCTTCAAAATGAAATTTTAAATTACCTAATTTTATTGTCATCCTTATTTTACACTATACGAATAACAATGATAAGTGGAATGGATGAAGGTTTTTGAGCATGACCTAGTTTTATCTTTATTTTGTAGTTTGCAGTAGTAGAAATGAGAAGAGAGGAAAACCCGGAAATCGGTTTTCAATGTGTGGCAACCGTACGTGCAGACCGGTGATGAGTTTAGTGCCGTCTTTATGCGGCTTTTCCGTCAGAATCTTGATGATTCAATAAACGAATTAATGAAAGCTGGATTGATGGTCTGCGTAATTACTTTGTTTTGTTTATTTGTACTAGCTCTATACTTTCAATTAGTATAAATGATACTATGGGAATGCGCGTGTTAGATTTTTTTGTTCTTCGTCAGGTTATGCGTAAGGTAATAATTGAAGGATCTTAGATAGATAATTTTTTTTAATTTTCTGTTATAGCTTTTGTAGTTGTTTAAGTTTATTCTAAAATAGTGTCTGTGAATTTGGAGGGCGAGGAAAAATCTTGCCTCGATCTTGAATACGAATGACTGCTGTTTCTGTATATGATCGCACACAAAGGGGGGTCACCGTAAATATAAGACGAGTAAGTATAAATATTTGTTTATTTAAATTTTTTTTCCCTGTTTTCTTAATAGAAATGTTTAAAAACCCAGATTATTTACAAATCAGACTACCTTTCTACCTATAAAACTCGATTCCATTCCCTTTGGTTACTCAATTTTTCTTCCAAGGACTTCGACATTTTTCGCCAATTTAGTTCAATTAGGAGGACAAGTAGCTGTACTATCTGGTAGTCAAGGAACTCCATTCTCAAAGACGAACATGGGTAGTGGAAACTTTGCAGAGGAAAGGAATAAAAAAGCAGGTTATATTGGGAATATAGAATTGTTTAATACTAATGGTGTTCTTATATCAGACATGCCTCGGAGTTATATCTCAGCTAAAAAGGATTGTTATAATGTAAAAGGATATTTTATAAAAGATCACCCTTGGGGATACTGTATATATTATGGAGGTCCTGGAGGTTATGTTTCTCAATGTAAATATTAAAGTATTTTATTAAATAATTTATAGTTAGTTAAGAAAGGTTATTTATATTAATGTCTAGTAAAAGATTATATATTTTTTTGTTTTTAATTTATATTTTTTATTATTTATGTATTTAGATAAATTTTATTAGTAATTTTATGGGAATGTGGACTGTTTGGTAACTAATCTTATAAATATTTATATGAATTGGTCATTTGATAGGACATTTAGATGTTGTTACTAGTTTTTAAAATATTTTTTAATAAAAATGAATTATAAAGTATATTTTTTATGCTTTTAGAATTCATAAACTTGTATTTCTCATGGTACACATTATTAGGTGCATCATCTTTCTTAGAATGTTTGTGAACGTTTAAAGCTGGTTGTTATATTGTAGTATATGTGTCATTGTATTATATAATCATTAAATAGTTATTTGCTACTTCTAACCCTCATCAACTAGCACAAAATTCTTATAGATTTATATTTTAAGTTAACATCTAATTTATACAATATATTTTTATATAGAGCTATAGATATGAGAATGTGCTTTGTGATGACAGTTTGATGTAGATATTTAAAAAAATCGATAAAAAACTAAGTCAATTTGGCTAGATATTTGTGAGATGCTCCTTTATAAATGGGTTGTATACTTTTGATAGCTTCAAATCCCCCTTAATCCTGCTTAGAAGGTGTTGAGAATCACAAAGATGAGATTTATAGTTTTTTTAATGTCATATAATAAACATTTGTAACTTTGTAGCCATTATATAGGGTTCTTAGTCAAAGGTGTCTATAGAATATCTATGCATATCAACCATTTGATAATGATCTTAAATATTTCTTATAAAAAAGAATTCAACTTTCAAAATACTTTGATTTAGTGATATTGATTCTTATGTCTAAATAAAATTAAGAGTGCGAAAATAAATATTAACCATAAGAACTTGCATAAATTTATAATCATACTTTACTTAATTATTCATTACAATAATAAACTTTTTAATAAGGTAGTGGAAAACAGTGGATAGAAAGATTGCTAGCATGGACTCCAAGATCAAAAATGTTGGTACTAAGAATGAGATGGAAGAGATTAGAAAATCGAGGAGGCCCTTAAAAAGAAAATTGAGGAGGTCAATAACACTTCAAGGGATGTGGCTAACAAATACAATAGGTTATCCATGAGCTCTGACCCTATGAAAGTTTGTTTTTTTATAAAGCTTTAGTTTGTGCCATAATTGGGAGGACAAGGGTACCCTCACATAGTAGACCATCATTTTGTATTGGGTGGTTGTTTTGTGTTTTCTGGTAATCTTGGTTCTTTTTTCTCTACTGATTTTCTAGTTACACTCTTGATGTCACTTTGTGCTTTTGGAATAAATCTGTGGTTATGTAGTGACACGAGCCAATCCCATTTTTATTAATAAATTTTTTTGAAGTAAAGAAGATAACCCAATATTATATTGAAAAATTACATAAATTTACAAAATTGATTATATAAATTAATATTCAAATATAATCAATCCTAATCCCAAGACTTATTACAACTATGTTGCTTTTGAGCACTTATTTTCTTGAAACTTATCAGGATAAAGCTCATTGCAGCAAGAAAACAAACAACAACTGAACCATGCAAAAATATTCACATAACAAACATTCTTAGCATATAAGATATTTTCAATTCTAGATATTGCATTGTGAGATTGGCATCTATACAAGTGAAAATATTATCTAGATTAGCTTTCATCTATTCACATTTAAGTATCTCTTTAGATCTTCTTGACCTCGATTTCTAAGTATGTGGTATGGAGTAGATTCTCCATACCAATTTATCTGCTAGAGATCTACTTTTTGCTTCCCAATTTTTGATTCCACCTATTCAAATTTCATTGGAAGTGCAAAGATTTTCTAACCAAAGAAAATATCTCACTTTAGATTGAAGTTCCTTGATTATTTTATTGTATATGGGGATTCCATTGAGAACTACATTTATTAGAAGAATTTTCCCACCTAGAATTAGCTATTTTACTTTCCTGGGGCTGATTTTATTTGAGACTGATGTTAGTAAGTTCTTCCATATTTTGGCTTGTTATTGCCTAATAAGAGTAGAATTCCTAGGTATTTTACATGGAATATCTTCTACTAAATAACCGCAAAATGTGCCAAGTCTATTTTTTACTCGAGGAGGGGCATTGATGAAGAAGATTTTAGACTGTATTATTTACTATTTGCCTTTTATGGTATGTAGTAATGATGATTTATGTTTCATTGGCTCCTTGATGGATGCTCTTAAAAAGAGAAAGGTGTTATATGCAAATAGTGAGTATGTGATTTAACCAAGATAATGAATACAAATAACTTTCCAAGAACCTCTAAGACTCACAAGTGTTATAGCTCTAATCAGAGCTTCAACCATCAGAATGAATAAAAATAAGGATAGTGGATCAACCTATTTTGTTTTGTGTGTCATGTAGAGGAGAAGAATCCACCTTTCTCTTCTCAAACTATTGATGGAAGACAGAGAGTAGGTCTTGTAGCAATGACTTTGGCGAAATTAAACTATGTTGTAGAGTCTAGTGTCATTAATTATACACCCTTCATTAATCTATCCAATTTCACACTCTCCTAGCACCTATTTTGGTATTTCCCTTTTCTCTATGCATTATAAGACTTTAATTATAATGAATTAATATTTAATTCAATATTATGAGTCTTATTTCACTTTATTACATCATCACAATCTTATTTGGGCCCTTAATTCTAGATGTGCCCTTTATCATTTTATCTGAATTTATCCTTAATCCTATCTTAATTTCAACTATCAAATCATATTTTACATATCTACACATCTTGGTTTGAGCCATTGAGCTTGATTTAGCATTAGAATCACGATAAATTGTATCTCTACAATTTCAAAAAACAATTGTCAACACCAGGGGCACCTGAAATTCTAGTGCCATGCTTGTTTCCCCAAATTTTAGGAGGGTAATTGGTCGGTCTTATTCTATTCAAATTTAGCTCCGTGTGAAAATATATTGATTCTAAGTTGTCCTAGAGATGATTTCAATGATGAAATCACTATATAAGACATCTTTCTCAACTCATTTTTCATCTATCTATCTATCCATCCATTATGTCAACAAGCAAGCAAGCATCCTTGCATACATGAAGCATTAACAAGCATTTTTAGAGATCTTCAATGTTGCATATTCTTGATTTGTGGAGGAAAATTACATCATTATTATACAAGCATGTGTGTGTGATTATGGTTTTGTCATGTACATGCCATTTCATGCAATATATGTGATTACATCCAAAGAGCAAAGAATCGTCATTAGATCTAAGGTATATTCCCTTAGGTAATTATTTCAGTATTTATATTATTTTATTCAAGGTTGATTCCATACTACAATTTGACTTAGGACAACCCCTCTTCCCAATAATTTTTCTTCTCTTTCAATTTAGGTTGAACTTTTGAGAACAAATCCAAACATTCAAATGTTGCTCAGATCCATGCTCGTGGCTCTATTTGACTACTATAGCTCAATATTTATCCATAATCTCTTCAATTTCAGCACATTTGGCTAATTTCAACATTTTAGCAATTCATCTTAGAAAGAGGATAATTAACCCTAACCAGCTGAATTTAATAAGAATTCTCAGCCCTATCCTTGTTGATTTGAGGCTATATTTATTAGGTTCACCCATCTTTCAATGTAAAGATTAATTTGGTTCGTTAGTGGCCTTATCGTATTTGGTGAAACCCTAGTTCCAATTTATGCCTCTATATTTCATTACAAGTTTCTTTTTTCTTAAATTATAAAAATGTCAAATTTATTTTTACAATAGGATGTTCTTAAGTTGCATGGATTAAAGTTATATGAAAATTCCCTTTATGACCCTTTTGGTGATTCATCTCCCAAATTTTATCTCCTTAAAGAGGACATACTGATGCAAAAAAATACTTTTAACACTTCTCTCAATGATCTTCCTATTTGGAATGAACCATTGGAGGATGGTGTTGATTATTCTTTGAATATGTTCCTCCTCCATGAGGGTATGGTGCAGGAGCACCTAGGTTTGAGTGCATTTTCTAGATTTTGGTGTGCTAGTCTTTATTTTGGTTTAGGGTTGTGAATAATGGATTTCTCATAGTTCCACTCGTGTGTTGGATATGCATTTGAAGGATGGATGTCAACTAGATCATGTATTTACTCAAATTTGGCTTATGAGCCCTTGTAAGCCTAAAATGGCATAAACTTGCATTTTGGTGTAAAATGTCTTGAAACACTTCATTTGGCATTTAGACATGTCATTTTAGTTTTTATAAGTCATTTTAGGAGGTTTAGGATGAGTGGAAATGCATGAAATGTAAAAATGCACATTTTGGCAAAAGTTCTCATTGTTGCTCGACAACATTTTACAACTTTTGAGCAACTTTTTACATCTTTGAGCATATCGGTGGTTAGAAAACCGATGAAGATTTGGTTAGGATCCATATGGAATATAAAATGCTCTGAGAATGAATGTAAGCATGGTGGAAAACACCTTGAGCAAGTTGTGATATATTGTGAAGACTTTTCCAGATTTTACCTTGCATTTTCTTTAATTTTGAGCAACAGTCTATACTTAATGGATTGATATTAATACTAATCTTTCTTGATTGCTTTGTACGTGCTATTGTAGTAATCAAAAGGTGTTTGAAATAGTTTTTAGTGCAGGTTCAAAGTGTGTATTTGATTTTACATTGCTCTCGACCTGAGCAAGGGTTTAAGAGCCCAATTATGGGTCCATCTTGCAATCCCTTGAGCTTTGCTCAATAATCCCTCAGAATTGAGCCATGGCACCCTTGTACATTGTAAATTTGTTTTTTTTTGGCCTGGAAGTCATTGAAAGGCTATTTGGCATTATTTCCTAGGCGAGCTCAGTTATAGGCCAATTAGGAAAATGAGTGAAAAGTTGCATATGCTTGCAGGGATGATCAGTTATGCAAATGCCAAGTGTTTGGAATAAGTAATTAAGGTGTGGAAGAGCCTATGTGGAAGGTTGGAGGTGTGACAGACCGAAGAAGACAATAAACCCTTTGAAGAAGACAACAAAGTCCGAAAACCCTTAATAAATGTCATTTTTGGGTTCTGTACCTGTACGAATAGACCTCAATTTCTCAGTTGATGGATTCAAAATTTCATCCAAAAGGGTATTTAGATCATAAAATATTTTTCTAGGTTCTTTGAGTTATTTTTGAGCAATTTCCCAAAAACTGGTTAGGTAGGACTAATTGGGGCTCTAGGGCTACTAGGCCTAGAAAATAGGAGAAAGAGGGAGCGATGAAGAAATGAAGGAAAGCCAATTGTAAAACCAGTTGATTTTCATGGGAATACATTAAGAAAACTTACTACAACCCCTGCAAGTATATGTTAGAAAATTGCATAGCCTTGAGGTTGGATTTACCCTTGTGAATCTCAACCATGCCTGAGCAACTATTGAGCATAATTTGATAGGGAGGACTTCTAGAGAGTTTGAGAGTTTTGGTTTGTTGGAAAACTAGTGCAGAGTTAAAGGATCCCACTAACATATCATTCAAACTTCCTATTGAGCAATGTGAGACTCTGTTTGAGAACCCCTCCCCATCAGGGTAGCTTGGTGAAAGAGGATGATATTATGGTAAAATAATTTCATATTAGTGCGAATTCCTTTAATAACACTTCACATTCTATTCATTTCAATATCCTTCCCCCTAGAGATGGAGAATCAATAAGACACGATTTTCCATTTCCTTAGGTTTTTCACGAAGATAATTTATAACAATATGATAATATGGTTTTCCATAAGATTTTAAATGTTCTCTCTCCTAAAGATGAAGAACCTAACACAAATCTAATCAATGCTATTCATGTTGTTGAAGAACCTAAAATTATTGTTAATGATGGGGTGACTTGTCAACTAGATTATCATATTGTTGGCAAGAGACACTATGTTGATTATAAAATGTTGTCATTGATGGGAACTTGAGTAATCCATCCAACCCGTAGTTTATATTGCATTCATACTAGAAGATTGATTGAGGTCTATTGAAAAGAACATGTCATTTGATAGAGTGTATAGTAATTTGATTGGTGGTTCAATTGTGTTGAGTATTTGGTATTGTGAATCTTGGAGATGCATTATGATCATGTAATATACCTTATTCCAAGTTTGTGGCCTCTAGTGTTGAGAATTGAGTAAGTTGGAAGATCTGGTAGATAGGTTTCTGGTTAGAACAGTGTTCATCAATTGTAACTTATGGAGATTCGTTGTGCAAACTGTGCAGAGTGATTTTGGTAGTTGTTTGCATGTTTGAGGATGTTGAGCCAGCATATGGGAAGTGTTTGGACAACTTATTTTGGTCTGCTTGGTTGTTTTGGATCAGATTGAGCTGACCTTGGGTAACATGTTTCATTTGTGTGTTATGTGGTTTTGGGCCAACATGATGAAGACCTCAAATATTGATGTGGATATATAAGACCGATTGATATGATCATTTGGTGTATTGGTGGTTATATGTGAAGTGTGTGTGAGCGATTGTGTGTAGTTTCTATTACTGTAGGTTTTTTATTTTCCTTATGTTAGGGGGTATTTATTTTTCCTACACTTGTTTTATTAAGCTTGTTTAGGTTATTAGGAGTGGTTAATATGAGGACATAGGGCGAAATACTTCATCTACATGTGTAACTCTCCACCTCACATGGGTACTTGAGTTACACATCCTCTTTTGGCTTGGTGTGCCACCTCTCATAACCAATAATTTGTTTGCGATCTGGGTTATGGGGTAGTTGGGTTTCTCACCCTTTTTTGACCTTATGTGCTAACTTTCTCAACTCCTTTCTTGTCTTCATGTAAGGAGGTTATGCCACATGTTTTGGCATTTACCAAGAGGGTAAAATCTCTCCCCTTTTATGGGGAATAGGAGTTAATGCACCTCTTGGATATATATTCTATATAATAAGCATTATACTCTCACTGTCACTAGTTTAGTGATTGCTCAGTGAGAGTGTTCTCCATCATATCAGATTTATATTCATTCAACTATTTTAATATTTGATCATCTGTTGTTTGGAGTTGTATGTGATCTACAACTGACATTCGATCCAGGCTCAGTTCTCGCTTCTCACAAAATCTAACATGGTATCAGAGTCGTCTTGTCTCGTATAGATCATTGGTTTTTTTATTTATTTGAGAGATTTGAGACTATTATATAGCTAATATTTTCCTTAAAAACCAAGTATTCTCTTCTCCTACATTCTCATGTGACTTGGAGAATCAAAACAGTTTAAAGTAAAATAGCTTCTAAATTAATCTGGTTTATTATATATATGTGCTCCTTGAGATCTGGGTGAATGTACTTTTTTGGTAATATTGGGAGCTTAATCAACATTTCCAAAGTATTAAGAGGGCTTGAGAAAGTCAAAAGTGACTTTTATTTCACCAAAATCAGAGTTTGGAGGATATAGTAAAAAATGAGAGTGAAACATTTTTACTAGAGCTGTTTTCATTTTGTCTTTAGTGTTCCAACTTTCATTCATTTTCAAGAAAAATGCTTTTTGATTTTTCATCCCAACATCGAAAAAATTATAGGTTTCTGATGGTGCTCCCAAAAAATTAATACTTTTTGTAGAAATTGAGGTTGACTAGGGCCTAATTCATTTTTCTAGTAGGGAAATTCAACAACATTTCTCAAAAGTTGCATAACTTTTGCCTCGGGTGTCAAATTTTTGCAAACAAATATTTGACAGAAAGCTGGATATGAACACTTTCCATTCTTGTAGGGCTAATTAAAATATTCTTCTTTTCTTCAGCAAACATTGCAAGTTGAATCAGCTACATTTTAAAACCTCCCACTTTTTATGAGGAATAGGAGTTAGTGCACCCGTTGGATGTATATGCTATTATTTTTCAATATAAAATGCATTATACTCTCACCTTCACTAGTTCAGTGATTTCTTAGTGAGAGCCTTCTCCAAAATTCTTTTGTCTCTATTTTTTCTCTCATATCAGATTTATCTTCATTCGACTATTTTGATATTTGATCATCTATTTTTTGGAGTTGCATATAATCTACAAATGACATCAGATCCTAGCTCAGTTCTTGCTTCTCACAGAATCTAACAGTTTCACATGCGTGGTTGAATTATTTATTCTCTGGAATACAATAGAATATTACAACAAAGAACTATTGCAGAGCAGATTATTTTATGCTTAATCTAAATAGTTTTTGGCATTTGTAAATGCTACTTATCATTTTAGACATTTTGATTATTATATGTAATCATTTTGTAGGGAAGTCTTCCTTCTGAGGTTGTAGGCCTTATTGTAATTTGAGAAGTGACTTGTAGCCAGTGTGCTTGAATGCAAGTGCATTCTTGTCATGTAATATTATTATACTTCTAACAAGATATATTAATATTGTGGGTCTCAATCCCAGTGTGGTTTTTCCTTTTACTGAGTTTCCAAGTAAAAATCCTAGTGTTATGGTGTTGTGGTTATTTTCTTTATGTTTTCGCACTTTCATTTTTTTTAGTTTGGCTAAGTTGTTTAAGAATCAAATTAAGAATCTTAAAAATTGCAAAACACTGATTCACCCCCCTTCTCAATGTTCCTTAATTCAACAATTAGTATCAGAGCTTAGTTCCTCGAAAGAAGCCTAATAGCTTGAGGAGGATCTAAGAAAGTGAATTAATGGATTCCAATCATCTAAAACAACAGCTTGTTGTAGCACTTGACGATCTTGAACAAGCCCAAGCCCAAGCCGAGGTCTAGCAAGTGAAAGTAAACCTTAAGGATGCTAAGAAATTCATTGAATAATTGAAGAATCAGTTGGACAAGTCAAGGGAGAAGAGAAAGGATCTTGTTAATCAGCTTAAGCACAAAGAAAGTCAAAGCATTGATGAGGAAGCTCTAAACGAACATACTGAAGCATCTTATAGACTTTCTAGAGCTAATACATTCCAGGAGAATGAGATGGAAGCCATTGTGATGAGATTGACAAAAGAGATTAAAGAAAGGAAGAAGAATGAGGAGAAGCTTGCTCAATCCTTGAAAGATAAATATGAAGATTGTTACTAGATATGATATTGATATTCCATATGAGTATAAGGAGAAGTTTTGGGTTAGCTTAGCCAAGTTTGATGAGATGCTTGTAAGCCAAAGTAATCCCAATGACACTCAAGGTATTGGATTTGACAAGGGTCAAAGCTCCAAAGTAGCACAACACAAGAACTACTGAAGAAGACCTCTTGTAAGGCAACCTAATGCTCATAAATTCAATGGTAACTATTTTGCTTGCAATAAATTTGGTCATATGGATAGTCAATACATAAATAGGATGATTAATAATGGTCCATCTTTTACCAGTCAATGTTTCAACTATAATAAATATAGTCATAAGGCAAATGTATGTAGAAGTGTGATGAAGAATAGGAAAAATATCAAATGTTATGCATGTGGTGGGTTTGGACATGTTGCTAATCAATGCAGATCAAGAGGAAATCAATTAAAATTTAGACCTTCAAGGAAATATTATTTGATATGATTGCAACAAATCCCATCACATTTCTAAGTATTGAAGAAGAACAAATGTGAATATGAGAGGTTTGGAATACAAGAACATGAATGTGAAGGCAGATGAGATGGGTAAAGCAAAATTTTAAGAGATCAGAGAACAAATGAAGAAGACTTGGGTGAAGAAGAGTGATGATAATGCAGTGAATGGGTCTACTAGATTTTGGTACCCAAACCTCATCTGGTAACTAAGCTAAGGGATCCAGCCTTAGGAGAGGTTTTGATGAAAAGCTTTCAAACCCCTTGTTTGAGATCTATACCTGATTTCGATCGGTTGTAGAGGTGTATTTAATTGTCAAAAATGTTTATGATATATTTTCAGGAGAATTTGAGCAGATTTGAAGATCTAGAGAAGAATTCTTGAGAGATACATAGTATCCATAAGTATTAGTGTTATGTGCATTTATTGCATTCAAAATTTAGGTATGCAAAAGATAAAAAGAGAATTAACCTTTCATTTCTCACTTTGCATTTGAAACAAGAGAGGAGAAGTGAAGGAGAATTTGTAGAGATTTTGAGTGACATCCAGATTTGGTGTGTGATGTTGCATCTTGTTGAAAGGTATTTAACAATGAAACCCCCTTCAGTTGAAAGTTTAAAATTTGAATTTGATAAGATGGCTTCATTTGGTACTGCAACTCCTTTGGTTGTTAAAGTCACCGAGCGTGTCCATCTAAGTTTCAAGAATCATCCATTCATTTTGATGTAAGACGATCCTAAGAGTGTGTTTTCATTAGTGCCCTACAGAGTATTGCATATTGAAGACATAATGGTTTATACTCATTGTTTTATTGAGGAACTGGGAAGTTTGTAAATGTTCAATCTATACAATAATCAGCTTTCCGATTGAATTTGATGTTGAAACTAGAATATCAAGAATTGGAAAACAAGGGTTTTGCACAATTCCTTAGGTTTTTGATGTTCTATGAATATGAATGGATCCAATTCATATTGAGCCAAGTACAAGATGAATTTATAAGGTTAGACAAGACTCACAAGATTGCCAAGTCAGTTATTCAAGTTGTAACTCGATTATGTGCATCCAGAGAGCTATCATCTTTAAAAAATGTGCAGAATGACCTTGTGACTAATGCAACAGGGTCAAAATTTAATCAAGAGGCAATAAAAATCAATGGCATTCTGGAGCATGAAATTAGGAAAGTAGATTAAGGAAATGACAAGGTTGAGAATCCTCTGGTTGGTGCTGCTAATCCTCTAGTTCTTGAGAATAATGCTAAAAAGGAAAAGGTAGAGGTTAAAGTTGAAGTCAAGACTACAGGAAAAGGTATTGCGGAGATAGTGAAAGGCAAGCAAGTCATTAATGATCTGGATTTTATCCAAGGTCTGATCAATGTTGCTTCTTTGTCTCCAATTCAAAAGCTTCATCTTACTTCATTTTCTCAAGAAAAAGCCAATGATGATCTTTTGAAATCTCACACTGATGATCGTATGTTGCTAACCTCAACAACTAGTGTTTTTAAAAAGTTGATGCCCTCATTCCAAAAAGATACTTCAAATACTCCATTCAAGCAATTGAAAATTTTTATGAATTCTATAGATGAATATTTTGAGTCTTTTGAAAAGTCTGCTAAGGAGAAGGTCTAAAATTAATTCAATGCAAAGAGGTTCTGGAATTTAAAAAGGATGATTGCCAAGGACAAAGTCACTCAAGATGCCTATGTGAAGAGCATAGAAGATGCATTATCTGAAGGAGGAAAATTATACAAATAATGTTTATCAGAGTCTAAATGTATTGCATACATTGAGAAGAGGTCTAAGGTACATGAGAATGAGCTTGAATGCATATATCAATTAGTTGATCCCCTATCAATATCATTGAGAAGTCATGAAAATTAGGTCATATCATTAGTTGACAAAATCAAAAGCTTGAATCAAGACACGATGAGAGTAATTGGTAGATTTGGAGAAATTAGGAGTCTCATTGCTCCTAAGCTGGCCATTACGCTGAGTGCTCTCAAGGATACTCAAGATGCTCTGGCCAGCGGTGATTTGAAAGACGTAAAAATAGCTAAGGCACAAGATTATTTGTTTAGTGAATTCATAACAATATTGGAGAATCTATAGAAGGGCTAGGACAACCACCTAGACACATTGAATAATTCATATGCAGACATATTCATTTTTTTGTGAGAATGTAAGGGTTGTGTGTACATATGCATATAGCATTTTTTTGGCTTGAATTTTTGGTTTTCAGAACTCTATAGTTGCCATTGATTTCAAAGGGAGAGAGTATAGGAGTGAAAGATGTTTATCTTAGGGGGAGTTTCTGATTCTTTGAGTCTGGTTGATAGATTCTTGTTGTAGTGTACATTGTTTTGGTTTTGGTCCTCACATTTCACCAAATATTGCCATCAATGCCAAAGGGGGAGATTGTTGGCAAGAGACACTACATTGATGATTAGATGTTTTCATTGATGGCAACTTGAGTCAGATATCCAATCTGCAGTTCATAATTCATTCATACCAAAAGATTGATTAAGGTCTAGTGAAAAGAATGGGTCATTTGGTAGAGTGTACAATAATTTGACTGGTAGTTCAATTATATTGAGTATGTGGTATTTTGAATATTGGAGATGCATTATGATCATTTAATATTCCTTATTCCAATTTTGTGGCCTTAGATGTTGAGAATTGAGTAAGTTGGAAGATCCAATAGATAGGTTTCTGGTTAGAAGTGTTCATCAGCTATAACATGTGGAGATTTGTTGTGTGGATTAGGCAAAATGATTTTGGTGGTTGTTTGTGTGTTTGAGGATGTTGATACGATATATGGGAAGCATGTGGACAATTTATTTTGGTTTTCTTGGTTGTTTTGAATCAGATTGAGCCTTTGGGTAACATATTTCATTTACGTGTTATGAGGTTTTGGGTCAAGATGATGAAGACCTAAAATATTGATGCGGATATGTAAGATCGATTGATATGATCATTTGGTGTATTGATGGTTATCTGTGAAGTGTGTATGAGTGATTGTGTGCAGTTTCACATGGGCAGTTGAAGGATTTGTGCTATGGAATATAGCAGAATATCAAAACAGACTAGTATTGTAGAGTATAGTATTTTATGCTTCACCAAAATTGTTTTTGGCATTTATAGATGCTACTTATTAGTTCAGACATTTCAATTACTATATGTAATGATTTTGTAAGGCAATGATCCTTCTAGGGTTGTATCCCTTATTGTAATTTGAGTAGTGAACTCTAGGTAGTGTGCTGAAATGCATATGAATTCCTCTCATGTAATGTTATCATACTTATAACAAGGAATATTAATATTGTGGGTCTCAATCCAACTGTGGTTTCTCCCTTTATCTGTTTTCCATGTAAAAATCCTTGTATTATGGTGTTGTGGTTTTTCACTTTGTGTTTTTGCACTCTACTTTTGTGCATTTTTTCTAAGTGGGTAAAGAATCATATTAAGAATGTTAAATACTGCAGAACACTAATTCAACCCCCCCTCTCAGTGTTTCTTGATGCCAACACATAGTTCCTTACATATATCATAATGAAATGCTTGCTTTGGAAGTTGACAAAAATATACAAATTGAAGCACAATATAATTTGTTATTTCCTGCATTCCTCTCTCCAATTTGGAAAAATACACCATCTCCTACTAAAGAAGTTCTTACAAAATAAATTTGGAGGATGATTAGGGGTTTTAAAATCTATATTTCTAGTTTGTAGCTCTGAGGGCGATAAAAATAATACAAAAGTAACAGGTGACGATGGATGGCATATTCTTCATGATCACTTTTGTAGTGTTATAAAATTGTGACCCTAGCAATTTTTTACCACATTAGGGTCCTCACGTAAAAAAATTGAATTCCCAAGTTTGATCGGAGACCAGAGACTTGCTCGACCCTTGAATCTGCATCTTGCCTTTCTCCGTGCATTGCCTAGACTACTTCTTGTTTTGAGAAAAGGGCAAGACAAGGGCATGGAATCCCTATCCCAGCCCTATTTTGGGGCAAGACCCTTCCAAACTCTGCATTGAACATTGCACTTTAAGCAAGAAAAACTTCCACGATGTCGGCCTATGATGAAAATCAGTCGTTTTAACCCTAATTGATAAATTGCATTCACTTTCCCATTTGCATGATACAAAGAACAAGAAGGTATTCATAAGTAAGAAATTCGAGCATTCAAGCATCCCTTTCAAGCATTGAGCATCTCAAATCTCCCTTCAAGGCTAGGTGTTGTATTCAAGTCAAGGATTCAATCATTGAAGAGGAGATCCATTCCTACATTCAACTTCATACAAGCAATTCTATCAACATTTATATCCCAACCTCCCTTGAGGTGATTTATATTTCAATCTTTCATTTACATTTACTTCCAATTATTTTCTTTCATCATTTGGTTAATTCCAAAACTGGTGTTTGACCTGAAGACAAACCCCTAATCCTAACCCCTTTTCCTCTCTTTTCTATGTGTAGGTTATAGGTACAGAGTTGTACTTACGGATTTGGACTTCATTTGCAAAGGTGGAAAAACCCTTTTCATTTCATGGATTTTTCGGAGGACCATGTACACTTTCACCATGGTCCAAGAAACTTTTCCTCAAATTCACAGGGTGGCTTTGTCCCGACATATTAGTGCCTGATCCAAGTTCATAGCTTCATCGCACACTTCGATCTCGAGTTATAATCAGTTCTTGTCACTTTTTCACTTAGTCTTAATACATAATTCAATCAATTCCTTTCCATTCCAAGAAGACCTGTGTTTTCTTATCATTCTCATATCATTTCATTCAGAATTCAATCTTCTTTGTTAGAGGTTGAATCTGGTGAATTTCTCTCCTCTTCCAATGTAATACGTGAAAAGCATTTGAGGGGAAATTTGTAGGGAAATTCTCATCTGTCCTTGGAGGGAAAGGGTAGCTTTCCTCTAGATCTTTCATTCACACATTTTCACCACACCATTAGAATTTCAAATAACATTCAAGTCTCTATTATGTTGCTCATCACTATGTGACATTGTTAGCTTACCTATTGGGGGCTCATTGTCATTCATTGCGGTACAATTTCAAGTGCAATCATACTTAGTAACATAATAGTTTATTTATTCTTGTCTCTATGCTTAAAGAGCAAGAATATTATCCTATATTATCTCTTTCTTCTTTCATGGTTTCACTATTTCCTTTAGGGGTCGGATTTTTCATACTTTGATGTCTTATCTTGCATGGAATTGTTTATCTCCTATGATTAAGCTCTCCTTAAGGGAGTTTGTGATCCTTCTTCTAATTCTCTTTCTCTTTGAAAGTTGTCTCTTCTTTAGAGTTGAATTTACATATGTTAATGTCTTTTCTTGCATTTAATATTCCTTCATTGTGCATTTGCTTATATCTCATCTCTCCTTAGCGGCTGTGTAATTCTTCTCATTGTCCCTACGCTTGGGGGCCATTGATCTTTCTTATCCTTTCTAAAGATCCACATTTTCCTTGTCGAGTGGTGTTTGCTTATGATTTGATGTCATA
Organism: Cryptomeria japonica; assembly: GCF_030272615.1. Classification (NCBI taxonomy): domain Eukaryota; kingdom Viridiplantae; phylum Streptophyta; class Pinopsida; order Cupressales; family Cupressaceae; genus Cryptomeria; species Cryptomeria japonica. The sequence continues at coordinate 84,247,505 of NC_081411.1, read as the reverse complement.
CCATGTGTGAAGTTGTTGTTTGGTCAAGGATTCTCTCTTAATCAAGAGGTGTGTATCCTTGACTACAACCTCTTTTACACTTGCCAATGTATATCTATTGTAAAAAAAACCCTCACATTGGGTCAATAGTGTCTCATTCTTCATCAAGAATCCCTTTCACCTAGCAATAAGAGGAAGGTTGCCATTCTTGTTCTCCTTCCCTTCTTTGGGTAAGAGATTCTATGTTTGTTCAAAAAATCCTATTGGATGTAGATATATTTTGAGAAAAGATCTCTTCTCATCCAAGGATCATCACTACACTTGTTGTAAGATATCTCTTTTTTAGCTATCTTATCTTTCCTTATAGGAGTACTGCCTTTTTAGCTAGGATTTATTCACATTGTTGTCAAAAAGGATATCTCCCTAGTGTTGAAGGTGCACTTGTTTCTAGCTTCTTTAAGACATCAACATAGGGCTATGTTGACATCTTAAGGGGGGGATATATATATATATATATATCTCCCTATTTATATTATATTTAATATATATTTGCATGTCTTAAATAAGGTGTTCATTCTTCAAACCAAAGAAAACAAACTCTTATACAAGATGCTTCATGCCTGAAACTAGACGTAACATTGATATATGTATTACATGGGGTGTACATTCTTGAAACTAGAGAAAAAAAATCTTACATTAGATGTCCTCGAACCAAGCCTATATTTCTCTTACATTGGGTTACACATTCTCAAAACCAGAGAAACCAAACTCTTATACGAGATGTTTTGAAAACCAAACTTGCCCCTTGGCATTTTTCATTACATTTTTTAAGAATGTTGAAGCATGCTTGAAATGAGAGAAAATAAATCTTATATGGGATGCTATACACTTGTAACTAGACATAACTTTCACAGACACATGAGGATGAGTGGAACTAGAAAAACGTAGCTAGACTATTCCTACTCTCCTCATCAACATGGATCACCTAGAAAAACATGAATACCAGCATATGAGAATACGAGAACACCTAGAAAAAATATTGTACATGTATGATAATATGAGTATGAGTACAAGGAAAGGATAAAGAGAATATTCCTTTAGGCTTAGGGTTATCCTTTATTAGAGAACTTTGTATGTTGCCCTAAAATTGCATGTTATAAGCAGATAGAATGCATAAGGCATTGGAATTATGTTGTACTTATTTAATTGATAATAAGAAAAGTTTCGATGGTTGTGTTGTGTGGATGTATCCCATTCTAGGTGAACCACGTTAAATCTCTATGTTATTTTGTGTAACGTTTTGTATCTACATATAATTGTTAATTTGTATTTGCTCAAGATATTTCTAACCCCTAACACCTTGCTACTATGTAGTCTAAATCTCTTCAATAACTCATTAGCATATGTTTCTTGATAGATAAATATACCATCATGCATTTTGTTTACTTCTATGCCTAGAAAAAACCTCAAGAGACTTAAATTTGTCATCTCAAACTCTCTTTTCATGGCCTCTTTAAAATCAGCGATGAGAAAATAATCATCCCTAGTGAAAAGTAAATCATCAACATATAAGACAACAATAAGAATCTTACCATCAACTATCTTTATGTAAAGAGTGGGATGACCATTGCTTTTGCCAAAGCCATTGCTCATAAAAAATGAGTCAATCTTGTTGTACCATCTCTATGGAGCTTGCTTCAACCCATAAAGAGCCTTCCTTCAAGCTATATACCTTTCCTTCATGACCTAAAACCTCATAACCAGGTGACTGCTCCACCAAAGCTCTTCTTTTAATACTCCATTAAGGAAGGTAGACTTCACATCCATTTGAACCACCTTCCATTTGTCTTGGGCTGCCATAGCTATGACTACCTACACAGTCTCCATCCCTTCCATGGGGGCATACATCTCATCATAGTCTCTCCCAAACTATTATTTATACCCTTTGATGACCAGTCTTGCCTTATGACACTCTATTCTTCCCTTGCCATTACTTTTTCTCTTACAGACCAATTTAAGCCCAATAGCTTTCTTGTTGGGAGGTAAATCAATAAGCTCCCATGTATAATTCCTCTTTATTGTATTTATTTCCTCATCCATTGCCTTAGATCATTTCTACTCTTTAATAGAATCCTCAAAATAAATTGGATCACTAAGAGAAAATAATGGAAAGTTCACATTTTCATCAAAATCTTCTTCATACCTTCCACCTTGGTAGATTTCCCTTAGAGTATTGGTCTTTTTTGGAATAAAAGAGGCAAGAGTGGGGTTTTAACTCTCACAACTATTGCTTCTTTTCTATGTAGACTCTAATTTGCATCGTCAGGACCTTTCGGGAGTCGATTGTCGGGCTACTTTCATTTCTACCTATTTCTATCAGGAGTTATCCAGAGTTGTCGAGAGCTCACTATAAGTGAATTTCGAGAATTCTTTGACAATATGTTTGACTTCCTATCTACATTAGGAGATGTCGGGAGATGTTTTTCACTATCTACTATTGTATAATCCTGATGATCTTCATACTCATCATCATAATCGATGGGCACATTTTGTGAGGTGGATGAAAAGGTATCCACTGAGCCATCCCATGATTCATTCTCCATGAACTCAACATCTCTATTAATTATGATCTTCTTAGTGATGGGGTTGTACATTCTATATGTCTTGGAATCAACACTGTAGCCCATAAAAATGCATTCCTTACCCTTGTCATCAAAATTTTGCCTCTTCTCCTTCGACACATGAGCTTATGCCATACACCTAAACAATCTAAGGTGCTCAATTGTCCACTTGTGCCTAGACCATGCCTCTTGTGGAATCTTGTCACAAACTGCCTTGGTTGGAATTCTATTTATTAGATATACTGATTTTTTTACAACCTCTCCCCAATATTCATTTGGGAGTTCTTTTTCTTTGAGCACGCTCCTTGTCATCTCCACAATGGTCCTATTCTTCCTCTCAGCCACTACATTTTGCTATGGAAATTATAAAAGGTTGTTAGCTCCTTCTTGATGCCATTTTACTTTCAAAAATTGACAAAGGCATTGGAGGTATACTCTCCTCCACTATTTGACCTTAGGACCTTTATGCAATGTCTACTCTCCTTTTCATCTTGGGCTTCAAACAATTAAAAAATATCAAAAGATTCAGGTTTATGCTTCAAAAAATAAACCCATGTTCTACAGTTGTAATCATCAATAAATGTCATAAAATATTGACTGCTACCAATAGATATGGTTTTCATGTAGTTGTAACCAAATCAATATGCACCAGCTCCAATGGCACTCTTTCCCTTCTAGAGTTTCCTTTATAAAAGGGCAACCTATGTTACTTACCAAAAATAAAAGCCTCACACTTGCCACTAGGATCTTCTATCCTTGGTAAACCATCTACCATTTTTTTCTTGGACAATAAACTGAAACCAACATAAGCCAAGTGTCCATACCTAAGATTCCATAGCTTGGAGGGTTCTTGATTGTTTCTCTTGAGATCCATTAACTATTGTATTACTATACATGCATACTCAAGAGGTGCAGTGATGGAATGAGAAGAGAAACACATCTCTATTCACAAAGGAAACATATGGTTCTTTGTTATTTGTACTATTGTAACAACTTTCTTACTCCAATCTTTGTAAAAAATGACACATTCACCCTTCCTTGTCATCACTCTGTATCCATTTTGGATCAGTTGTCCAAGACTCGTGAGATTATGTTTAATGCCTGGAGAAAAATAAATATTCCCAATCTCCTTCATCTTACCTTGCTTCATGTGAATCATAATAGACCCTTTTCCTACAACTAGAACTATCCCATTGTTCCCCAAATTTTATCTAAGATTTGAATTTTTGTTAAAATAAAAGAAAATGAACTCTCATTACCACTCATGTGACTACTGAAACCACTGTCCAAATAACACACCTCAGGGCTACCTTCTTCAGCAATGTTGCACATGCTAAAGGTTGTGGAGTGATTATTTTCACCCACATTCACATCAACCACATTAGCATTTTTCTTTGATTGATTACCTTCCTTTTTCTAGCAATCTCTTGTATAATAACTAAATTTATGGGAGTTAAAACATTCCACATTGCACTTGTCATATCTTTGATTCAAACTGTTGTTCTTCTTGCCTTGTTTGGAGTTATTTTGAGAGTTGCTCACTCCCTCTTGGTTGTTTTCTCCTCTAGAGTTATCTTCATTTCCATGGCCTCTTCCTCTTGAGCTTCTTCCATTGCTTTGTCCTCTCCCCCTGCCTCTTGCGTTGGCTTGAGATTTGAAAGCTTGCTCTTGGAAAGAAGTAGAAAACCTATTTAGATACTTCTCATGGCTTTAAAGAGAACCCATCAACTCATCAACTGTCCATAATGAAAAATCCTTTGCCTCTTCAATTACAATCACTATTGCATCAAACTTTGAAGGCAAACTTCAAAGAATTTTCTCAACAATCCTCTGCTCCTCCATGGTTTCTTTATTTGTCCTCAGGTGGTTCAACAAACCAAATACTTATATAAAATTCTGAAATAGAGTCGATGTCCTTCATTTGAAAAGTTTCCAAATCTCTTATAATAATTTGAAGCTTCACCAATCTAACTTTAGTAGTCCACTTGTAGCTAATTTGGAGGATTTCTCTTGCTTCCTTAGCATAGTTAGCTACAACTATTTTGAGAAATATCACCTTTGTCAAGGCTGCTTCAATAAAACTCAATACGTTAGCATCTTTCCTCCTTTTCTCCCTCAACTGGTTCTTCTAATTTTTTGAGAGGTTAGCATACTGACCTAGAATAGTCATATCCACAAATTATTTGCAACCATGATGGTTTTCATCTTCTTGGCCCAAACATTATTATTTTGTCCATTGAAGGATGGTGGCTATGGCTAGCTCTTTCCTTCATCTTCAGCCATGTCTCCTACACACAAAACTCAAACACTTGGAGAAAAAAAAATTCCCAACTCACAAGGATTGAATTTCTACATCTCTTATACCATGAGAAAATTATACAAAAAGGATGGAAATAACATAAAATACATAACTCAAAAATAACTACTAAGTTCTAATCTATAGGCAATGATTAGGAGTTACATTCAACCACACAAAACAAAGCTTCTCAGAGCTTACTAGAAGCAAATGCTCAATTGGATCTACACATAGTCAGTAGCAATCAGGAGCGATCTCTGCTCAACTAATAAATCACACACACAAACAAATGCTCAATTGGATCTACACATAGTCAGTAGCAATCAAGAGCGATCTCTGCTCAATTGACAAACCACACACACACCTATAAGCTATTGTTGTTTACAATTTTTTTCTCTACTTTGAATATTCTCCTTTTTTGTCTTGGAGCTATCAATCCAAAAATTCTCCCTTAAATTCAAAATTCAAACTCAACTACCTCCATTTACTCCTTTGCATTCTTGTTGTTCACATTAGGAGCAAATGGGGGCTCAAGGCAATAAATTCCAATATTGTTTTTTTTGTTATAGCTTCAAAGCCCTCATATAAGGCGTGGAGAATCAAAGAGATAATATTTATGGTCTTTTAAGTCAATAACTAAACATTTGTATCTTTATAGCCATTATATGGGTTGCTTAGCCAAAAGTATCTTAAATACCTACATGTATCAATCATTTGATAACAATCTAATAATTTCTTACAAGAGAAAATCAAAAATCAAAATATTTTAATTTACTAATATTGATTGTTATGTCTAAATAAACTTAAAAGCATCACAATAAGTATCAATCATAAAAAATTGGATAAATGTTTTGATTAAAAAACAACAAGCAAACCCTTTAACAAAGATCTACCATAAATAGCTGCGCAAAGATATACCAATTCAAAAGACCAGCAAAAAGACAGCAAAGAGGAAGAAACTAGTACAAAATTTTTAAAGCCTCCAGGGCCTCTATTTCCAATTGAGTCATGTTTAGAGCAATTTCCTTGAGTTCCTAGATTTCTTGATTTGCAGATATCTTCTTAAATTGGCTCTGACTTTGATAAACTTGTGACCATATTTTTAACCCATTTATCTTCACAATAATAACTTTTTTAGTAAAGAGGATAACCCATTGTTATATTGAGCAATTGCATAAATTTACAAAATTTGACATAAAGGTTAATATTCAGATATGATCTATCCCAAGGCTTGTTACAGCCAACATCAACTGTCTTACTTTTGAGCACTTAAAAATAAGTGTTCTTGAAACATAAGAAAATAGAGCTCATAGTAGCAACAAAACAAAATGAGACTCTTAAGAGACATCCTCTCATCCATGCAAAAATATTCACATAGTGGATGTTAAACATACGCAGACCTGTATCTTGCCAGAATGGAGCTCACTACAACATCTAGATGGAGTTCATAATACTAATCCTTCAAACCATGAACAAGAACGTTAATACCATGCAGAAATATTGACATAAAAAAATATTATTAACATATAAGAAATTTGTAATTCTATCCATATTGCGCTGTGACATTGTCATCTATGCATGCAAAAAGATTATCTAGATTAGCTTTCCTATATTCACATTACGCCAAGGAATTTAAAAAGTAAATGCATTTTATTTAGTACATGTGTGAATGAATAATTATAAATCAGGAACAAGAATATCTGAAGAAATACTTATGATTAAAAGCATGAATGACATGGAGCCGAGTGTGTGAGATGCACAGTAGTAGATAAATAAAACATATGCACTTAAATGTACTTGTTGTTGTAATCGAATCATGTATCTTTCTCTTCAGGAAGTGCGTTTTGTTAACTCCTTACAAAGATTATTAGCCTTTGGCAGCACGGAAATTCCATAATCCACAATTTGTTCTTTCATAGAGATGTATGCAACTTGAGAATTGATAGTGATATCTCAAATTTCTTGAATACTCAATTCCTTATAGGTGTGATTGTCGTAAATTAGAAATTAGCCAGAGCATCTGCCAAAGTATTTGGCTCTTTTCATATTCTCAAAAAATTTCAAGAATTTATTTCACTCGTTCAAAGTGGCATTTGATGAGCTTTTTCTTGAATGAATACTAATTATTAGCATGGAGTCTCCACTTATAGCAAACTAGAGACTAAGTTTGAGGGCGCTAATTTCTGCTATCATCTCTCAAAATCACACTGGCCTCCAAAATACCCCGATCTCCTCTCGTTGCTCCAAAGTGTCTAAGTACTTTTGTCTCATGATTCCTCACCATTTGGTATGTGGTTTGGAGTAGATTCTCCATACCAATTTAGGTCCCAGAGCTCTATTTTGCCGACTTTCTCCGAGGCCCATATCGGAAATTCTATTTTCCTTGATAGATTGTCTAACCAAAAGAAAATATCTCACATTGGATTAAAGTACCTTAATTATTTTATTGTATATGGGGATTGCATTGAGAACTTCTTTAAATAGAAGAATTTTCCCACCTAGAGTTAGCCATCGTACTTTCCACAAGCTGATTCTATTTGACATTCATGTTATTATGTTCTGCAATAATTTTGGCTTCTTATTGCCTAAGAAGAGAAGAATGCCTTGGTATTTTACATTGAAAACTGTCCACTGAATAGCCCCAAAATATGGCAAACCTGTTCTTTACTTGAGGAGTGACATTGATGAAGTAAATTTTAGACTTTGTATTATTTACTACTTGGCTTGAGAGATTAAACTACATGGTAATGATGAATTCCACTTCCTTTGGTTGCTCCGTGGATGCTCTAAAAAAAAAAAGGGTTTCATATGCAAATAGTGAGTGTGTGATTGAAACAAGATAATTATCAATACTAATACCTTTCCAAGAAACTATAAGACCCGTAGTGGTTATACTTTTAATCAAAGCTTCAACCATTAATATAAATAGAAAGGATGATAGTGGATCATCCTATCTACTCTTCTAAGAGACAGAGAGTTAGTCTTGTAGCAATGACACTAGTAAAATTTATATAAATTGAGTTGTAGAGTTATATGGGTCCAAAGTATGCAAAATTTATATAAATTGAGTTGTAGAGTTATATGGGTCCAAAGTATGCAAAATTTTAAGGGTTTTTTTGTTTGTTTGTTTTGTTTAAGGACTTCCAATGATGCATTTAGCTCTTTCAGAATTTTCTTTTTCTTCTCATTTTTTTTGAAAGCTAAGAGGAGATCCTTATATAGTACATCTAGACAGTTTGTAAAGAAGATAGTTGCATAATCAATAGTATCTGGAGTGATTTCTTGGAGACATGTCAAAAATGACATTTAAGTTCTCCAAGTGTAAATTTAGATAATAACATTTTATTTTATTTTTTCAAATTGTGAGATAATAATCAAGATATACAACAACTATTTTTTAACTTACTTTTCTATTCTTGTAATGAGGTTCTCCATATTAAGGAATTTTGGATCCCTTAGGAAGTGTTTTCAAGGTGAAGATATTTTCTCTATGCAAAGTGTTTAAGTACTGTTATCTCATGATTTCTTACTATTCAGTATGTGGTTTGGAGTAGATTCTCCATACCATTTTACCTCCTAGAGCTCTATTTTGTGCTTCCAAATTTTTATTTCCACCTACTTAAAGCTCATTAGAAATGCAAACTTTCTCCCATATGCCATTATAGGAAATTTTATTTTGTTGGATAGATTTTCTAACCAAAGAAAATAACTCAATTTAGATTGATGTTGTATGATTATTTTATTGTATAAGGGGATTACATTGAGAACTTCTTTGATTATGTTACATTCCCTTTCTTATGTTAGTAATTTTATTTTGTTTTACTATGTATTTGAGATGAATTAATTGCTAAACATTTGTGGTTATTATGAATACTAATTGAGATGTAATTAATGGCATGAATGTATATTGATATTGAAAACAATGTTTTATTATATTTAGAAATCTTGGAAGGTTAAGATTAGACCTAACTTTCTTTCAGTGTTTAAGTGGATGAAAGAAATCTAATGTCTTCATGAAAAGGGACTAAGAGCATCATCTAGCAAAGGGATGTAGATCTTGGAAGAGGAACAAATTTCTATAGAGCCATGAACCTAGAGATAAATTGAACTTAGGACAGATTAATTCATTAACTTATGTCTTGGGTAGTTATGTCATGATCTTATCAATCAGTTAAGCAGTCCTTCATCTTTTACTTTTAACATCTTTGTTAATTAAGAAAACATAGCATAATTTAGAGTAAGTGAATTTAAACATGAATAATATTATTAAACCAGTTAACTCTTTAAATAAAGATTATATATACATATACATATACATACATACATACATATATATATACAGATATATACATATATATATATACATATATATACATATATATAAATCTATATATGTATTTGTAAAATATTTAGATCAATGCATATATATATGCTTGTTCAAGAATTGAATTCTTTTAAAGTGGACTGTTATGGTAAGGCCATATAAATGAGCTCAGAAGGATAATGTAATGTCACCTTCTATTAATGCAAATGCAACAAGAACGTATGGAGAGGCACCACATGCTATTAATTAGCCGATAGGCTTTAAGTAGGAGCTTTGCTCCCAGAAAATTCAACTTTTCACCGGATAAGTGTTAGCCTGTCTGCTTGCTTGCTAGCTTTCTACCGGTGTCGTGGAGTGACGAACGCATCCTGCTGGCATTCTTGTTATACTGTAGCTGCCAAACTATGGTATGTCCACCTGCCCACTTTGCATATGCACCTGCTGACTATTGCTATGACCACTGCTTATGCAAGCGTTGAGTCTTTAAACGCTGACTGGGTGAAATCAGTTATTATGAAAATGGAGTTTGCTTGTTTCTCTTCTACCATCTGTTATAACCAACAACAAAGAGAGAGGAAATTACAGAGAAGCAGACAATAGATGGTGGAAATCATCTAGGACATTTGCAAGGTATCACAGTTAAACTCAGGTATGTTTTGTCAAAAATATTTTCTTTCAATCCCATTTTATGATAAATTCGGGTATGTTTTGTGAAAAATATTTTCTTTCTATCCCATTCTTTGTAGCTTTCACCGCTTTGTGCTTCTTTCCAACAATTGATAGCTGACAAAATCTACGATTCTTTAGAGGATAATCTAAACAGGGTTTCAATTTTACTTTGCCACTTGCAAGGCACTCTAAATTAGCTCGCCTGGCCTTGAAGTCCATGTCGTGATCTCCCATACCAATGGTTATGTTGGGTATCATGCCCTGAATGTCAATTCCCACATGATGGTTGTCCGGATCAGATTCATTCTAGAATGTGTCGAATTTGATGACAAGCTGGCTGGTCGTGTTTCTGTTCATGGATGAGTCGAAGAGGCCGAGAAAAACACGCTGCTCTTTGGTAAAAAGCTTCTGTTGTTTGGATGACCAAGGCATTACCGTCCTTTGATTTAAATTTTTATGTTAAAACTGATTCGCAGCATGTAAATTTTTCTCAGAACCTGCACAAGATAAATCTAGCTAGAAAAGAATAGCTTGCAGGTGGATATAAGAAAAAATTAGGAGCCAAGAAAAAAACTATTTTTCATTATTTATAAAGAGATTACAAAGTAAATAGCCTCCATGAAAATTAAAAAACCAGACGAAAGCAGTGATCCAGGTAGATCCAGAAAACCTGAAAGATTCAGTCTCTGAAATCATCCGAATCAACATCATTGGAAAGAGGTCGCTGACACGATCTTGACGCAACTTGAACGGGCTCAAAAGAAATTCGTATGCAGAAGTTATTTGCAGTCAAAAGTTTGATCAAACAGCCCAATTTGGTGTTCAAAAGGTGAAAAATTGGTCATCTTCAAGTTGGTCAAACTAGGTGTAAAAAAGGTTAAAAATTGGTCATCTCCAAGTTGGTCAAACTCAGCGTCAAATTGAAAGTGCTCATCGAGACATTACGACGTCGCTCGCTTGAATCGCGCAAAACAGAGTTCATATGAGTTATGGCCGGTCAATGTTGTCAAAAAGAATCATGTGATCAAGTCAAATGATGATGTCATCATGCTGACATGGCATCATGAGAGCTTGATACGTGACATTAATGTTAAGATACTGACATGGCTGATTCGGACCAATCTTGTTTGGACATGTGGGAGGTATATAATCCATTCAGGACATGACACTATTGTGTCACATGGCGCAATGCCCGGGTGCCATGTGGCATAGGCGGTTGAGTAAAAAATATCATGTCAAGATGGTGGGCTTTGAACCTTTGAACAGCTACTCCCTATTATCGGTGAACAATTTTTATTTGAACTATATCAAATGCGAATTGGAAGGTGGTGATTAAAACCGCCAATCTCCCCATCCCACATTTCTATGGAAGTCCGTGAAAGGGGGTCTCCGGTCCCTACAAATAATTGTTATCAAACAAATAACCCAAATATGATGGCCCACAACCTTCCTCTTTTTTGTAGGAATGTGGGCCCATGTACATGATCTAAAGACGCAAAAATAGGTGACTTCTAGTTGTAAGCCAATCCAATTACAAGCTTCAAAAGGTGTTATACCTGTAAAAGATTTGTGAGATTCATTTTGTAGTATGAAGCATAGTTGATTGCTTCACCCCACAATTTGGAAGGAAAGAGATCTTGCATTTAACATGCAACTACCATCTCTTTCAAAGATCGATTCTTCCTCTAAGCTACACCAAAATTTTATTTAAATTTATTTATATTTAAACTTGTTGTTTGTAATTCTATGCTAAGCAATGTGGTTATGGATATTGGACAACTAACCTATTTGTATTAGACAAAATTATGAAAACCATTCTATATAACCCAAAGTCAGAACCTACTAAGGATGATTGCGATCACAAAGTTCCTATTGAAGGGTATTGAAAAATCTACAAGGCTTTGTTTGTAAATATCTATAATCTTTTGTGCTGACACTCTAACTGATTGATATTTTTGGGAGCATTAAAATGGCATGGAATTTTACATAGCTGTAATTACAAAATTTATAAGGCTTTATTTGTAAATCTCGGTAAATTTTTGTGAATCTTCAAGATAACTTCAACTTGATTAAAGATGAGTATGGTCCATAATGTGTGCTTATGCTACTGATATGTTCTATAAAAGCTTTACTAATGTACAAAATGAGATGTGCACACAAAGATTTTTACTAGGTGGAAAGATACTCGGAGTTAAGAATGAATATTTTTCTCTTACATGCATAATGTTTCAATATGGTATGCTTTTATCTATTTGCTCAAACTTACATTTAGAAATCTAATTTTTAATCTTAGCTACTGTAATGTTAGCATTATTTTCTACCTTTAAAGTTTGACTTACTCATGTTTGATTACAAATTTATTGCAACTTTTTTTTGTTTTTGATTAGTAAAAGAAACATTTATAAGGTTATTGCTATTTCCCACCTTTCAAGCTTCTTATTTCTCTATAATGAGGATCAAGTTGGTTTATTGAGGGCAAATTTTGTATTTGGAAGGCATTTTCATGTTCATTCTATTTTTTATATTAGTTTATGAGAATAAGATAGAAATTAACATTATATAAACTTTATATTTATAGTCCCATTGAAGTTGTCCACCTATCTAAAATGGACATGATTGTACCCATGCATGCTTGTAATAGAAAATCCATTAGGTTTAAATATTAATGGAACCTCTAATATAAAGAATGAGGAATAATAAATATTAATGGAGCCTGTAATATTAATGGACTGATAATTGATACGATGTGCAAAGCTAAGCTATGATAATGATTTATGCTAAATTGCTAAAAAACAACTCTAAAAATGCTAACCAAATAAACTCATAGCTGGAAAGATAAAGACTCCTAATTTGACTATGAGATTAGCTATTAGTTCCAAAAATGGCTTAAGAGACTTCTATTCATAGCTTTTTTAGTGCATAAGCCTAGGTGATAGAGATGAACAGTGCTCATTAAATCTTGCAATTTGGATGGCTATGAGCAAGAGGATGAGATGAGATAGAGAGAATATAGGATAGTTGGAGAAAAATTAGGGATAAGAGGATAGGTGTACTCAACTCCCTCGAAAGATGTAGGAAGGTTGAGAAATGTGTCTACGGATAATGATGCATATTAATATTAAAAAATTATTAATATCTTTAGCCATGATCGATGAGGTGGAAAAGAAGAAGTGATGTGGAAATGAGGTGAGTTGGAAAAGGAAGATTAAATAATTAATAAATTATTTAACTGATGAGACTATAGGATAGTGGATAGAAGTTTAACTAAATATTAGATATTTAATTAATTGATTAGAATAAATGAAGATAAATGAATTAATTAATAAAATGTTTCAATTAAATTAATTAATAGAAGAATATGAAATGAATTAAATAAACTAATCTTTTCAAATTAACTATTTAATAGAAGAATAATTATTAAATAAATATAATATATTTATTTAATTACTCTTAGCCAATTTTATGTGTATACATTTTGCCCCTCTTTGAAAAGATGTTGAGACAACATTGTTTCAAAGATTAAATCAAGTCTTGATAATACCCCTAATGAAGATAAAAATCTTTATTGTGTGCCCCCTTGGGAGATTAATCATGAAATTGTTGAAAAATTTGATTGAGCAATTGATCTCATGATAATTGATTGAAAAGATTTGAAAAGAGGCCCCTCAATTAAATTCATTTTTGTAAAACAAATAAAATTTCCCCATTTTTGAAAAAATAACTACCCCTTCAAAAATAAAAAAGGTAATAATAAAATTAACGTAGATCAATTTTATCCTCATTTGCAAATTGTTAGTGTTTGGAGAAAAAAGAATTTGGGGTGTTGAGCTGGCAAGATGGCAATCCAGTATAAGAGGCATTGATTTGAGTGCGTCTGCGAATATCAGAGATGTGTTGAGTAGAGCCCATTGGTGAGTGACCTATCCCAAGCTTTGGTTTGAATTTTCCATACAAGTTTTCTGATTTTTTCGCACGATTTAGGCTAGTTTTCAAATTTTTCTGATTTTCACATTGTAGTTTCTCACATTTGTTAGGTATTTTAGCACATTTATCATTTTGGTTAAAGCATTTGATGATTTAGCATATTTATCTTGTATGTTCATGCCTTTGTCAAAGATGATAGCGCAAATGTTGGGTTAGCGCCTATGTGAATTATGCTTGCGTATTTGATCGTTATGTTAGTGCATTTGCTTAATTTAGTGCCTTTTCTTTGTGTATTCACACATATGTTTAATTGGTTAGCGCAAATGCTTGTTTTAGCACATGTGGTGATTAGGATAGCACTTTTGTTCTGTTGTACAACACTTGTTTAAAATTGAACTTTTTTTATTTTGGCAATGTTAAAGTTCAATTAGATGAATCTGATTAGATAATTGATGTGTGAATTTGATTGATTGATAGAAAATTGATGATGATTGATCAACTATTTGATAAATTTGATTAATATATTTGATTGCTTGATTGATTGCTTGATAGATGTTTTGATCGATAGGATATCTGTTTGTTTCCCTGATTGATAAATTGATTAGGAGCTCAAAGAGACTGATTTAAACTTTGATAAAGAGCTTAATTTGTTGATCATTTGATTGATAGCCTGATTTGCTTGATAGAATATATTTCATTAAATGTTGATTTGATAGGATAGATGATTGATATAAAACTTGTCTAATTAAATAGGAGAAACTAGATGTTCTCCAGTGTTGGGAAAAATTCTCGGCTATGTGCCATTTAGTCCCAAAGTTGAGAGATTAGACATATTGATGCCTATGGATTATGTCACCTATTATACATTCCGAATATTACATATAATAGGGGTCTATTGACCGCATTAGCTGAGAGATGGCATAGCGAGCACAACATGTTTCACCTCTCCACTGGTGAGATTAGTGTGACCCTTGAGGATGTCTATAGGATCCTTCACATTCCTATGACTGGCGAGCTTGTCCAGTATGACTACCAGGATCTAGGTGGGAGAGAGGCATTTAGGACAATGTTTGGTGATTAGAGAATTGACGATGGTGAGATTTGATGGGAGGACATGATCATGCACTATGAGACTCTCCCATTGATACTTCCAAGCTTGATTGGTGGATTCATATGTCCTGATTGGAGGTCTCAAGGATTTGTCATTCGATGGGAGGCATTTTGCAGAGCATGATGCAACATCATACTAGGTATGCATGGGGTGTGTGTGTGCTTTCTTAGCTGTATCATGATTTACATTAGGTTGTTTATGATGGCAGAGCTAGTCTCTCTACTAGTTGTACATTTCTTAAGGTCTGGTGTTGGGTGCACATTACTTTTACTCATTTAATACATGACAGAGTTTGTGGTGATGGTCAGCCATATGTGTATTTGTACAAAGGTATTATTACTTAGCCTAAGCTGGGTAATATTGACTATTGGAGATGGGTACTAGATTCCATGGATACTATGATTTGGAGACCTTATATTCATTGTGAGTCATGGTTAGATGACACTCGTATTTTTTATTTTATTTTGGAGAGTAGGTATCTGATTAGTCGCACTCCATTTATTATTGAGAGATAGTTATTCAGTCACAATTTGAGATAGTTTGGTATCATTCAACACATGCCTTATGTTGTTACGATGTATGCACGGTGATACAAGGATAGACGAGATTGGGGTCCTTCATTGTCTTTTGAGATAGCATACACAAAGTTTTTGGTTGTTCGCATTGTAGCATAGGATTTGAGACCACATATTTTGGATGTTGGGATTACATCGAATTATGCACACTACCTTATTGCACACCCATTTCTTTGCATTACTAATCCTACAGATTCTCCTCCTAGTTCAAGAGATGAGGAAGATGATTCATGTGATCTTGTTGTTAGATGGTGGAGATAGAGACAAGAGCTTAGAGTTTCTCGTGAGGCTGGAGGAGATGAGGGGGATGAGGGTGAAGATGACCAAGGAGGGAGATGAGGACGGAGAAGAGGTCGGGTTAGAGTCCAAGGAGGACCTTTTCGATAGGTTGGTAGGGTTGGGAGGCCACTTCCTATGGCAAGGAGAGTGCAGGTAGAGAAGGGATTGGATCAGTAAGAGGATTAACCTCTCCTAGATTAGGAAGAGGTGGAGGATTAGATAGAGGTCGGGGGAGGGGGATTGATTTTGGGCAGATCCATCTAAATTCGGGAGTGATGCTGGCATAGGGTGGTTGGGATGAGGGGGAGGAGGATTCAGAGGATCATGTGCTCCTCATTCAATGGCAGATTATGAAAGCTACTCGGGTGTAGACTCTAGCAAGTGAAGAGGGGGGTGGTAAGGAGGGTATGCAGGATGTAGCCCAGTAGGATGAGCCACAACAGGAGACCATGGATGACCTTAGAGCACAAATATATCAGCTCAAGGAATAGGTACAGGTGCTCACTCTTGAGAGGGATAGAGTTGTGAGGAGATATCATGATTCATAAGCTATTCTTGATCATGTACAAGCTATCAGTCATTGCATGGACCTAATTCCCGGAGCTAGTTTTGCTATCAAAGCAGCACACTAGATGACACCGATAGAGAATGAGGAGCTAAATTGACAAGTGCCAAAGTTGTTGAAGAAAGGTTGATCAAATTTTTTTTGAGTCCTTGTGTAGTACCTTATGTAGTACCAACCATGTTAGCACCTAAGAAGAATGAAGAATGGAGGATGTGTACTGATTCTAAAGAAATAAACAAGATCATAGTGAAGTACCGATTTCCTTTACCTAGGATGGATGACATAATGAATTGTTTGAGTGGAGCCAAATACCACACAAAGATAGACCTCAAGAGTGGATATCAATAGATCAAAATTAGGGAAGGAGATGAATGGAAGATAACATTCAAGAAAAATGAAGGATTGTATGAATGCTTGGTGATGTCTTTTGGGTTGATTAATGCACCAAGTACTTTCATGAGATTAATGAATGAGCTATTGAATAAATTATTGGGTAAGTTTGTTATTATGTATTTGGATGACATTCTTATTTTCAATAAGACAAAGGAGGAACATATGTTTCATTTGAGACAAGTTTTGCAGAGACTAAGAGAAGAAAAGTTGTTGATAAATCTTAAGAAGTGTAGCTTCATGAAGGAAGAATTGGTATAGTTGGGATTTGTTATATCTATGGATGGATTGAAGATGGACCCTGAAGAAGTAAAAGCAATTGTTGAATGGCCTACACCGGAAAGCATTGGAGAGGTAAGATCATTTCACAAATTGAATAATTTCTA
Source organism: Cryptomeria japonica (assembly GCF_030272615.1). Taxonomy (NCBI): domain Eukaryota; kingdom Viridiplantae; phylum Streptophyta; class Pinopsida; order Cupressales; family Cupressaceae; genus Cryptomeria; species Cryptomeria japonica. The sequence goes on along the minus strand of NC_081411.1, from coordinate 84,230,386 downwards.
CTATAAGTTTATCAAAAATTTCAGTTCAGTTTATGGCTCTATGATTGAGACAATGAGGGGAGATAGAAAATAATTCAAGTGGATAGTTAGAGCAACTAAGAGTTTTTAATTGTTGAAGCAAAAGGTGACTAAGCAACCAATACTAGCTTTACCAGATTTTAGCAAAGTGTTTCAAGTGGACTATGGTGCAAGTAGAAATACAATTGGAACAGTCTTAAGTAAAGAAGGGAGAGAAGTTGCTTATTTTAGTGAGAATTTGAATGATGCAAGAAGGAGATATTGTGTGTAATATGATCAGGAATTTTATGTCATAGTTCAAACCTTGAATAAATGGAGACATTACTTGTTGCCTAAGGAGTTTGTGTTGTATAATGATCATCAATCTTTTCAATATTTTAACAATCAAAGTAAGTTGAATTAGAGACACATAAGATGGGTAGAACTCTTGTAGAGTTACACCTTTGTGTTGAAGTATACAAGTGGAAAGTCAAACATAACCCTAAACTTAATTAAATTGAACCTTAACCCTAAACAAAATTAAAGCTAAATCTTAAACCAAATTGAACCCTAACCTAACACTAAATCCACTTCAATCATAACCATTACTACATTATGTGAACTATTTTAATACCAACCCTAACCTCGAAATTAAACCCTAGCCCTAGGTTTAAATCAAATTGAACTATAACTCTAAACGATATTGAGCCCTACACCTAAACCTAATTAAGAATTTAACTAAATTAAACTCTGAGCGTAACATTAAACCAAATTGAACCCTAAAACTAAAGCAAATTCACCGCTTTAGCTAACATTAAATTAAATCCAACATATACCCTAAACCTATAATTGAACATTATAATTAAACTAAACTCCAAGCCTAATATTTGATTACAACTACCATTGTAGTAGCATTAAGATTATGATAAAATTAGGATTACAGTTTTAATAATGGGTACATTTCAATTTTTATTTTGTTTAATAAGAGTTCACTAAAATTTAATTGAAAATAATTTATTGGAATTATAACTTAATAAATTTTTTTTTATATTTGTTTTTTAATAGTTTACTATGCTACTAGCTTATAAATATATTAAATTATATATAAAAAGAAAGTTTTTTGATATGAAGACTTTCATTTTTAATTTTAAAAAATTATATTATTTAACTGAAATAATAAAAAATTGAAAGATTTAATATCTCTTATATATATATGTTTAGGTTTTGATAAACCACATCAAACATTTAATATGAAGTATTTAAATATGAATAGTTTTCGAATATCTTCTATAAAATCACGCACTAATCTCTATACTAACTAAAAGGAAGTGTAAATCTTATTAATAACCTATTTTACATTTATTACTTAGGAAGCCAATATTTAATATTTTAGTTTACATTTATTACTTAAGAAGCTAATATTTAATATTTTAGTTTTAGATGAACATTATCTAATAATGTTTTTAGATCATTTACTATTTCACGCTTCCATTTAATATTTGCATGAAGGTAGTTGTACCTACCACATTTCGCTCTTGCCTTTATAAACAAGACATTTGTACATTGTAATCTATCACAATCTCAGGGAAAAGTTCTGTATTCTTTGGGTGAAAGTTTATTGCAGATAGTGATACTGACTTGGGAGGTTTTCCTCAACTATGACGTCTGGCACTGTTTTTTCAGTATTTATTTCCTTCATATTTATACCCTTGATATTGGCGGCTGATTTGAACGATGATACCATCAATGGGCTGTCTAAGCTGCAAACTATGACCATTGATGAGTACATAAATTACATCAATCCTCCAGCGGTTCATAAATTTCAGGTTTCATTTTTACTGAAATATAATTTTTCCATTTGTGTGCATAAATTCATAAGATTCATTTTTATTTAAACTTTTTGCATTTGTATTGTTTTGTTTGTAGAACGGCAATGGAGAAAAAGTACTTTGTGTAAAATATGAAGACCAGATATCCCTTCAATCGGGAAACACTAGCGTATGCTTTTGCAGCCTTCACCTTTTTTGTTTTAATTCAATTTGTTTGTATGAGATAGATCGATCTCACAGTGCATAGTTTGTTTGTGGATTGAAGAAAGGTTCAAGGGATAATTTTGCGTACAAAAATTCGTCGGCAGAAGAGTGCCCAGAGGGAAGTGTGCCCATCGTGGAGATCACACGTGAACGTGTTGAAAGAGCAGGATCTCTGAGACAATACTTAAATACAGGATTGCACGATAACACACAGAAAACTCATGAAGAAGCGAAGGTTTGATACTAATGAAATTGTTATATTAGTAAAGAAACGTCAAGGAAAATTATTTATTTTCAGCCTGAACTACTTTTATCTATATTTTGTAGAGCGCAGTAGCATTTATAAGTCCAAGGGGAAGCCAGGAGATCCATGAGATCAAAGCTTCTTTCAATGTATGGCAACCTTCCGTGGACACCAGTAATTCAGTTTTTAGCGCCGCTATATTGCGTCTTCTCCATGAGAATCCTGATGAGTCAATAAACGAAGCAATGGAAGCTGGATGGATGGTCTGAATAATTACTTTCTTTGTTTATTTCTACTAGCTCTATACTTTCCATTAGTAGAAATGATACTAAGGTGTATGTAACGCCTGCAGGTTTACCCCAGTCGCTATGGTAGTCCACGCGTTACATTTTATGTTGCCCATAGGGTTTTCCGTAAGGTAATGATTTAAATGGATTTTTAGATAATTTAATATATAAAATAAATGTTTTTAACAATTTTTAATTTTGTCATAGTTTTGTAGTTGTTTAAGTTTATTCTAAAATTGTATCTGTGTCTTTTGGAGGGCGAGGAAAAAGACTGCATCGACCTATCTTGTAAAGATTTTATTCAAGAAGGAAAAGAATACTATCCAGGAATGCCAATTCCTGGTATTTCTGCATATGATGGTACACAGATGGACAGCACCATAAGCATAAGAAGAGTAAGCACAAATATCTGTATATTTGTAGTTTCCTTAATATAAAGGGTTAGAAAACTACATTATTTACATACTAAATTACATCTTTACAAAGTGGCTGACACTAATGTTTATATATAATTTTCAGGAAACCAGGGGTAATAATGCAAACAATCTAGTGTGGGCAGTATATTTACAAGACAAGTTAGTGGGTCATTGGCCTGCAATTCTTTTCCACGACTTGACATTTTATGGGAATTTGGCCCAAATTGGAGGACAAGTAGTGATAAGATCTGGCAAGCGAGGAACTCCGTTTCCCAAGACGGAAATGGGTAGTGGAGACTTCGCTAGAAAAGGTTTTAAGAAAGCAGCTTTTGTCAGGAACATACGATTGTTTACTAATAATGGTGCTCTTATAACTGATAGAAAAACGAATTACTTCCTAAGTAAAAGACATTGTTATGGTATAAAAGGATATGTGAAACAAGATGACTATTGGGGGCATCATATATATTATGGCGGTCCTGGAGGTAATGCTGGTTATTGTACGTATTGAAATACTTTTGCCCCAAAGCATGAATGATATGAAGCCGAGTGTGTGAGCTGCACAGCAGCAGAGAAATAAAATATATGCACTTAAATGTACTTTCTGGTGTATTTGAATCGTGTATCTTTTTCTTCGAAGTGCGTTCTGTTAACTCCTTGCAAATATTATTAGCCTTCTTTTTCTTCAGGAAGTGTGTTTTTGTTATTTTTCATTCTTCCTGGAAGTGCCAATGGTGAATAAATTAACTTAGTTTAAAAGCCCGTGTTTCGGACTTAGTATTTATTCAATAAAACATTCATACATAAAATATCTATAAGTGTTTTTTTTGGTTTGTACTTTGCAATAGCAGAAATGGAAGCAAAGGAAAACAAGAAAATCCATGAAATAAAAGCTGTCTTCAATATATGGGAGCCATCTGTGGAGTCCGGTTTTGGTTTTAGTAGCAGTCAAATGTGGGTTTGTTTTAGTTCACAAAATAAAACAATGGCGATTTCCTTTCAATTTGAAAAATTAATAGAAATCAATACATAGTAATGATAGTCATGTGATCCAGGAGGATTCACTTATAACAAATTGCTTCTTTACCGGGGATTAGAACCCCCAAACCTCTCCTGCGAGCTACACTCTCCACCATTACAGAGCATTATCCATGCTAATCTATATTTGTCGTGGGTTGCATTTATAGAGGCGAAATCCGACCCCATCTCCCGCTTTCCATGATAGCCCACAAGAAAGTTTGAGCACTTTGCGGGCAGTTTACTATTTAGTTTCTATTTTGCGGTGATCTAATATATAAGGGGGCTTGATTCACCCCCTCATAAACGGAAGCTTCAACAAATTCGAGCCATAAAAGATATAAAGTTTGAATTGCCAACCTATAATGGAGAACTAGATGCATAGAAGCTTGATTATTGGATAAAATAAGTTGAAGTTTATTGCAGGACCAATAAAATAAGTTGAAGTTTATTGCAGGATTCAAAAGTTTATCGATGATGCTTCAAAGATCTAGTTAGCCACTATTCACCTGGGAGGCACAACCTTAATCTGGCGGGAGAGCAGAACTCAGGAAGATCTTAGCCAATATGGTAAAATAATTCTTCTTGGTTTGAGTTTACAACTGCACTTAAGAAACAATTTTATCCATTAAGTCAGATGTAAAAAACAATAATGAATTGACAATCATTAAGGCAAGAGAAAGGACAAACTATGCAAGAATATACAGAGGAGTTTAGGAAAAGAGCTTTAATTTTGGGCATTCTTTTATACACTCAAGAAACTTTGTTAAATTATATAGGTGGATTACATGAGAATTTGAGACATTAAATACTTATGTTTAATCCAACTAACCTTGATGAAGTTAGTGTACAAGCTATCCATTTGGAAAAAATCTCAAGGAATAGCCATGACAATCTTTTAATGAAATCCGATAAACAGAAAGGGAGCAAGAAAGAGAAGGAAAAAATACAACGGGTAGCTTCTATGAGGAAAGATGTGGAGAAACCTTACTGCTCACACTGCAAAAGGAAAGGGCACAAGGATGCAAAGTGTTAGAAATTGCATCCTGATGATGTAACCAAGATCATAGTTGTGGGTATAAAAGGTATTGTTCTTGTTGCCATTTCTAGTTCCCATGCTTCTTCTATAAAGTGTAATGAGATCCCTGTTAAAAGTAAAAGGAATGAACTGTTTCATATAAGGGATATTATAAAACAAAGAAAAAATGATACACTCATAGATAGCGTATCACAAGTGAACTTAATATCTGAACAAGTCGTTAAGCAGTTTGGATTCAAACTAACACCTCATCCTAAATCATATCCATTGGGTTGGGTGCATGATAATGCTTAGCTACATGTATCAAAACAATGTAAACTCTAATTTGCAATCACGTCTAAGTTTGTAGATGAGATAGAGTTAGATGTAATTCCACTTGACATCTGTGGGATGGTTCTAGGAAGTCCTTATTTGTATGGTAGAAAGGTCATTTTCTATAGGGAACATAACATGTATCATTTGTTCAAAGATGGAATTGAACTCATTGTGAAAGCTCATTGCATGAAGAATGATAGATCTATTGTAAACATAGGGCATTTGAAGATTATTTTAAATTTAAGCAATACATTAACCCTTATGTCTATAATAGCTAGTGATACCAAGCATAAAGATGAAATAATGCCTGATCATGATAAAGTATCATAGAAAGCATAGTGTGAGGATTAGTTGCAACCACATTTAAGACTTTATCCCAATGTGGTAAAAGAGGGTTTGAATGATTCATTTTCTAATGATGTTCCTATTGAGGAAATCCAAGATGTTGATACTTTTAATTTGGCATCATTCTATTCAGCACTGTTGCTTATTATTCTACTAGTTAGTTCTATGTGGTTGGTGGATGCGACAATGAATATTAATGAATATATTATTAATTGTATCAGCAGTGCTATCTATTTTTTCATTTTGTTTGGCATGGGTTAGGTGCTCAGAATTCCAGCGGATTGAACACATGATATTAGACAAGTGAGGTGACAATGCGCTCACTTAACATCCATGTAAAGCGGACCTTTTGGTGGTCCAAAACTTCTCAATTGGGCAAAAATTGATAAAATTATAAGCGACTGAGAGGGGAGGTGAATCAGTACAAGCAAAAACCACAACACAAATCTCATCACCACTTTAAATAACTTAGAGCTTAATAAACACAAGAGAAATATCAGCATATAAGCCAACACCCAATATAGCAAGCTCCACATAACACAAGGAATTATACATGAAAACCCAAAAGAGAAAAACGACGGTGGGATTTAGTACCCACAAGATTCACTATCGATAGAATAGAAATCTTGTTGTTCAGTCATCAGAACATCTTGAACCTATATATCCTCAGTATGATCTTTCTTTTCCTCATCAGTACCGGTATCATCATGTAGAATTATAACTGTTTCAGTTTAAACATTTACCGGTTATGTCTTTTCTCCTTCGTCTATCGGTTGGTTTCCCATAACAATATCATCAGGTGTAAAATCACTGATATCAACAACGTCTGAAATATCTTCTATCTCAAACTTATCTGGTTGCTCTTCCTCATGAGGAATCAAAACCAATAATTTCTTCAATATCAACTTAGTTTCCATATGAACTTATTGGGTCTCACCAAGTAACAATCTTATCAATCTGTTCTTGGATCTAAAAGATGATTAAGCCTTTGCAAGAATTTCATCTATCTCCTCCTTTGTGGCTTCAGGTTGCAAGTTTTTATGAATAAATTCAATAAATTCTCTATCTTGTTTCATGGTTGCCTGTCATCTAGAATCAAGCTTATCATGCAAAGAATTTGACATTTTATGGGAACTTCATCGAAATTGGAGGACAAGTAGTGATATGATCTGGCAAGCGAGGAACTCCATTTCCCAAGACGGAAATGGGTAGTGGAGACTTCGCTAGAAAAGGTTTTAAGAAAGCAGCTTTTGTCAAGAACATACGATTGTTTACTAATAATGGTGCTCTTATAACTAATAGAAAAACGGATTACTTCGTAAGTAAAAGACATTGTTATAATGTACAAGGATCTATAGAAAAAGATGAGTATTGGGGGCATCATATATATTATGGAGGTCCTGGAGGTAATGCTGGTTATTGTGTGTATTGAAATACTTTTACCCAAAAGCATGAATGATATGAAGCCGAGTGTGTGAGCTGCATTGCAGCAGAAAAATAAAACGAGGAGATTTATTTTATGATGTACGGGGTGCCCACATTAGTATTTATTCAATAAAACTTTCATACATAAAATATCTATAAGCGTTTTTTTTGGTTTGTAATTTGCAATAGCAGAAATGGAAGCAAAGGAAAACAAAAAAATCCATGAAATAAAAGCTGTCTTCAATATATGGGAGCCTTCTATGGAGTCCGGTTTTGGTTTTAGTAGCAGTCAAATGTGGGTTTGTTTTAGTTCTCAAAAAGAAACAATTAATAGAAATAATACATAATAGAAATAATAATCATAGTCATGTGATGCTATGTAGCTATTTACTTTCAATCTGAAAAATTAATAGAAATAATACATAATAATGATAGTCATGCGATCCAGGAGGATTCACTTATAACAAATTTGCAAAAAAAGAATCTGACGTGGCAACTTCTTTACCGGTCAGGCTATTGCAGTTTCATTGGTACAAATTTTTGATTAGGTATTCGAAACCCCAAACCTCTCGTGCGAGCTAATCTATATTTGTCATGGGTTGCATTTATAGAGGGGAAATCGGACCCCCATCTCCTACTTTCCATGCTCCACCATTGTAGCCCACAAGGAAGTTTGAGCACTTAGTGGGCAGTTTACTATTTAGTTTTTATTTTGCGGTGATTTAATATTTAAGGGGGCTTGATTCACCCCGTCATAAATCGAGACATCAACCAATTCGAGTCATAAATGATATTAAGCCTCAGTTAAAAGATTATAAGGTTTGAATTAGGGGTAAGTCAATTATTATATTGTTATCTGCTATTTCGCATGTAAAATAATATATAAAAGGGGGAATTTCTTTGTAATGGGACATTGGTGATTAGATAGGGAGTTGAGGAGAATTCTTTTGGGATAACACATTCGAGAATTTCTCTTGTCTGCAGATTTTTGTAATCCCTAAGACATTGTCTTTGAGTGTAATTGCGTTGTGAGGTGATTGAAGCCTAATCCAAACAGAGGAGTACGCAGAAGTCTTTCAGTGAAAGAGGAGACTCTTGGAGATATTGTAATGCAAGTTTAAATCTTGGATGATGTAATAAGGTGATTAATGCTTGGCGTCATCAATAAAGCTTGTGCTCATATTGAGTGAACTCCGTTATCAAGCTTGTGATCTCTCTTCTTCTCTTCTCTCTTATTTTCTTTAAGTTTTGATTCCTTGTTTCTTTTATTTTGTTATGCAAACAATTAAGTGAATGTAGCTTTTTTAATTTCAATGGATAAAAAAACTATAACCATGTAATTTTATTTGCGATCAGGATAAATCTATTTAAATTTAATTTGTAAGCCTTAATTATAGATCAAGTGGTATCAGAGCAGTTTGAGGAAATTGTAAGTGGTGGATGCTAAACAGGTTGAAATTAAAGCAAGGAGAAGGTGCACTTGAACAGTTTAATCCAGAGATCGGATCGAGGCGAGTTACTCAAAGATCAACCATGGAAAAACAAAAGAAGGAAAACATGTTAGTCCTAAACTGTTTGAGAATGAAGAACAATTTTGTAAAGTATTCCTAGACATGAAGATGATGGTGGAAGAGTTGTGCAAGTATAGACAGAAGAAAAAGGAAATAAAGGACAAAAAGAAGAAGGAAGGTGAATCCCCTTCGAAATATGACAAAGGCAAAGGATTAGGAGGCGGTAGTGACTCTCCTGAACCTCCATCCTCGTCTTCTTCATCTGGACTTCTTCTTCATCCTCTTTATCTGCTTCTTCTGCTTCTTCCCCCAAGAAGATATAATCTGTATAGTCTGAATCTAACTCACCTTTGTTGAAACTTGATGTAAAATTTGAATTGCCAAACTATAATGGAAACCTAGGTGGAGAGAAACTTGATTATTGGATAAAACAAGTTGAGGTTTATTGCAGGATTTAGTTTCTTTTATCGATGATGCTCCAAAGATCTAGTTACCCACTCTTGACCTCGGAGGCACAACCTTAATTGGGTGGGAGAGCAGAATTCAGGAAGATCTTAGCCGATATGGTAAAATAATTTATTCTCGGTTTGAGTTTACAAGTGCACTTAAGAAACAATTTTATCTGTTAGTTCACATGCAAAAAGAAACCCTAAAGGGATAAAGAATTTTTAATAATTAGAATAATTATTAAATACCTACAATATTATTTAATGCCTAAGTTTAGCTTAAGCATAAAGTATAATAGACTAATAATTAAATAAATATTTATTAGCTAATACAAGATAACTCTAACAAGGGTCGTATGACATCCTAATGGGTCATAGAATACCATATGACCCCTTAGGACACCATATGACCCCTAACGGCACCATATGACCCCTTATGACACCATATGACCCCTAACGACACCATATGGGGTCCTAAGGGGTCATATGGTGTCCAAAGGAGTCATATGGTGTTCTATGGCCCCCTACGACACCATATGACACCTTTTAACATCCTAGTACATGACATGATCACTTGCGACACCATATGATGCCTCAAAACACAATATGGTATCGTTAGGGGTCATATGGCATCCTAAGGGGTCATATGGTGTCATTAGGGATCATATGGTTTCCTAAGGGGTCATATGGCATTCTATGACCCACTAGGATACCATATGACCCATTATGATAGCATATGGCCCCCAACAACATCATATAACCCCTGGGACACCATATATTGTCGTTAGGGTTCATATGGTGTCCTAATGGGTCATAGAATACCGTATGACATCTTAGGACACCATATGATCTATAATGACACCATATGATGCCTTAGAACACCATATGACCCCTAACGATAACATATTGTGTCTTGAGGGCTCATATGGTGTCACAAGTGGTCATGACATGTAGTAGGATGTTAAAAGGGGTCATATGGTGTCCTAGGGGGTCATCAAACACCATATGACCCCTCAGGATACCATATGACCCCTTAGGACACCATATGGTGTCGTTAGGGGTCATATGGTGTCGTTAGGGGTCATATGGTGTCCTAATGGGTCATATAGTATTCTATGACCCATTAGGATGCCATATGACCCCTAACGACACCATATGGTGTTGTTAGGGGTCCTATGGTATCCTAAGGGGTCATATGGTGTCATAAGGGATCATGTGGTGTTCTATTGCCTCTTAGGACACCATATGACCCCTAAGAACACCATATGGTGTCTTGAGGGGTTGTATGGTGTCTTGAAGGTTCATATGGTGTCGTTAGGGGTCATATTGTGTCCTAAGGGGTCATATGGTGTCCTTAGGGGTCATATGGTATCCTTAGGGGTCATATAATGTTCTATGACCCCTTAAGACATGTCATATGGTGTTTTTAGGGGTCATATGTTGTCCTAAGGGGTCATATGGTGTTCTATGACCCATTAGGACACCATATGACCCCTAACAACAGCATATGACATGTCCTAAGGGGTCATATGGTGTCGTTATGGGTTATATGGTGTACTAAGGGATCATACAGTGTCCTAAGAGGTTATATGGTGTTCTATGGCCCCTTAGAACACCATCTGACCCGTTAGGACACCATATGACCCCTAAGGACACTATGGTGTCCTAAGGGGTCATATGGTATTGTTAGGGGTCATATGGCTCCCTAAGTGGTCATATGGTGTTCTATGACCCCTTAGGATACCATATGACCCCTGACGACATGATATAGTGTCCTAAGGGGTCATCTGATGTCATTAGGGGTCATATGGTGTCCTAAGGAGTTATATGGTGCTCTATGACCCCTTAGGACACCATATGGTGTCATAAGGGGTCATATGGTGTCATATGGGGTCATATGGTGTCCTAAAGGGATACAGAACACCATATGACCCCTTAGGACACCATATTTTGTTTTTAGGGGTCATATAGTGTCCTGAGGGCTCATATGGTGTTCCAAGGGGTCTTAAAACACCATATGACCCCTTAGGACACCATATGTTGTCATTATGGGTAATATGGTGTCCTAAGGTGTCATAGAATACCATATGTCCCCTTAGGACACCATATGGTGTCGTTATGGATTATATTATGTTGGATGGGGTCATATGGTGTCCTAAGGGGTCATAGAACATCATATGACCCCTTAGGACACCATATGACCCATTAGGAAATTATATGACCCCTTAGGACACCATATGGTGTTTTTATGGATTATATTGTGTTGCATGGGGTCATATGGTGTCCTAAGGGGTCATAGAACATCATATGACCCCTTAGGACACCATTTGACCCATTAGGAAATTATATGACCCCTTAGGACACCATATGGTGATGTTAGGAGTCATATGGTTTCCTAAGGGGTCATAGAACACCATATGACCCCTTAGGACACCATTTGGTGTCGTTAGGAGTCATATGGTGTCCTAAGGGGTTATGGAGCACCCTATGACCCCATAGGACACAATATAACCTCTAACGACACCATATGACCCCTTAGGACACAATATGGTGTCATTAGGGTTCATATGATGTCATGTGGGGTCATATGATGTTCTAAGGGATCATATGACCCCTTAGGACACCATATGACCCCTTTGTATACCATATAGTGTTTTTAGGGGTCATATGATGTTTTAAGGGGTCATAAAACACCATATGACCCCTTAGGACACCATATGGTATCATTAGGGGTCATATGGTGTCCTAAGGGGTCATAGAAGACCATGTTTCCCCTTAGGACACCATATGACCCCTTAGGATACCATGTAGTGTAATTAGGGGTCATATGGTGTCCTAAGGGGTCATAGAATACTATATGACACCATATGACCCATAACGACACCATATAACCCCTTAGGACACCATATGACCCTTAACGACACCATATGACCCCTTAGGACATGATATGGTGTTGTTAGGGGTCATATGGTATCCTAATGGGTCATATGGTATTGTAAGGGGTCATATTGTATTGTAAGGGGTCATATGGTGTCATGAGCATCAAGCCAACCAATACCCTCAACCCTATCTATCCTAAACAATGTTCCATCAATCTTGTACCCCATACCGTAAACCTTATATTGTAGAAACTATTATCTAAATCCTATATAGGGGAGGGAGAAAAAGGAGGGGAGAGGGAAGAATAAAGAGAAAGAGAGATCTACGAAGAAAGGAAGAGGTGGGTAGGGAGTGGCTGAGAGACCTAGTGAGGGAAGAGTCGATAGGTGAGGGAGAGAGAATAAAATAAGAGAGATAAGTTGACAAAGAGATAAAGAGGGGTAAGGAGGTAGAAAGGAAAGAATTGGAGATGAGAGAGATATAGAGGTGAGAGATCTAGAGCCTAGGAAGAGAGAGGTGACATACCTCAGGTGGAAAGATAGAGGTGAAGGAGATACAGGGGGATTAAGAGACAAAGAGGGAGATGTAGATATGTAAAGATGGAGAGAAGGAGAAAAATCGGTATGGAAAGAGAGGTTAGGAGGCAGAGGTATTCATTAAGAGAACACATAGAGAGAGAAGAGAATCAATAGGAAGAGAAGGGAGATGGAGGGAGGGAAGGTGAGACAAAGAGGGAGAGAGTATAGGAGAGACCTAGAGAGGGGAGAGAGAAGAAAGGGGGAGTAATAGGTCTAGATTTTTTGGTAGATAAAGAGGTAATGAGAGAGATAAGAGGAGAGAGTTAAAAAAGGGAGATGGGTAAGGGGTGATGGAGAGAGAGAGGTGGAGAGGAAGGGAGAGAAATAGGGAGGGGATAAATAGAGAGATGTGATATGTAGAGCATGAGAGAGAGAGGTTAAATAACTAGATGGGAGAGATAGAGGAGAGATAGATAGAGGGACTTAAAGATAGGTGCCTAATGAGACATTAATGGATAAGTATAGAGTTGGAGAGGTAATGAGGGAGAAACCTAGAAATTTGAGAGAGGGAGGTAGAGAGAGTAGGAGGGAGACGTGACAACCTAGGCAATTGAGAGAGGGAATAGATATAAGAGAAAATAGATGACTAAGAGGGGATGGATGGAGAGGTAGACATGGAGGGATTCAGAGACCTAAGGAATGAGGAGATAGATAGGTTTGGAGAAAGAGAATAGAGGGAGAGAGTTCATAAATGGATAGGGGTAAGGGAGATGGAGAGAAATATGGACATAGGGAAGAGAACTAGAGGGTGGACAATTAATTAGGTGAGATACCTAGAGGGGGAGAGAGAGGTGGGTAATAATATAGAGAGGGAAAGGTAGTGAGGTGAATATGGAGGGAGAAAGAGACCTAGATATGGGGAGAGAGCAGATAGAAGGGATAGGTAGTGGCCAAGAGAATGGAGAGGGAGGGGAGTGAAACAATAAGAGAATGAGAGAGAAGAAGAGATAGGGAGGGAATCCGAGATAAATATGGGGTTAAGGAAAGAATGGAAGGTAGAGAGGCTAGGTTTACCTAGAGAGGGGAGAGATAAGTGAGAGAGACAAGAGAGGGATAGAGATAGGTCTAGAGTTTGGGGACGATAAAGAGAGAGATACATAGGTAAAGAATGTTAATAGGAGCATGCTAATTACTAAAATTTGACTGTCTAAAATTTAATATGATCCTCTTAAAACTAGAATCTACATTATAAGTCCCATAGAGCTGAAAAAATACATATTGAAATTTGACTTATACTTAAATGTTATATTTCATGTATATATTCTCCTTTGAGGGTGCATTTAAATTGTGCCCAGATTGGAAAATCTACACACTCACAAAACCTTCATATTGGACAATGCAGAACATTTGGTGCACGCCAAATTTGGCACTCACCAAATGCAAACAAATGACTTTTCACATTTGGCGAGTGCCAAATTTGGCACGCGCCAAATGTGAAAATTCAAAATTTTGCATTTGGTGAGCACTATATTTTGCGCTCACCAAATGGTTTGGATTTGAAACCACCAATCCTTTGGGTTGGATTGTACTTGAGCATCCAACCCTTATCAGAAGATTAAAAAAATTCACATATTTTTGGCCATGCTCTCCATCAAGTTTGCACATGTTTCAATTAAACTAAAAGAAAAACACCATAGAAACCTCAATATGTCTCTTACCTATCCAAGCATATAATTTTTTTCGCATTTTTATTTCATTAAGGCTTTCATCTATAATTTCTTTTGTTAGTGTGTCCATTTCATCTATAGAAAGCTCCCTCTCTCTCTCTCTCTATTTTAGCTAATTTCTGATTGAAGTGTTTTTTAATTTTTTTAAAAAAAACTTGACATTTTAGGAGGGCCACAAAAGACGCTATGTTATGTTTTTTTCATAAAAACAAGACCACTTTTTGTGGCCCCCATTTTGAAGCCCTTTATCTCCACCATTTTCAGAATAAATTAGTAGTTTAGAAATTAGACTCAAAGCACTTTGACTCTTGTTCTTGATGCATCTTCAAATTTGGAGTGTAACTATCTTCAATTTGTCATTGAAGTTCAAACTTTGCTGATTTTAGAAAAAAATGGCATCTTAAGACCCCCTTTTGGTACCACAACTTGGTGCACATACCCTCTAGTGGTATCGTGTGATGTAATTTTTGAAATTAATGGTTTATGGGTTTAGGGTTTAGCCAACCTTGTAAATAAGGTTGATGAGCTGTATTTATAGGTGACTTATTCATTTAATTTGGGTATGGATGGGTATGGGTGGTTATGTCTGCATTTTTAGAGAAGGATTATGTGCTTATAGAGTCATATCATTCGGGTGAAGGTTGGAAAGGTTTCATGTTATAGAGTAGACATCAGTGCTTAACCAGAACTATATCAGGCATTAGTAGATGCTACTTTCATATATCATTTCTTTCTTGATTATAGTATGATGTTTATGTAAGTTAGTGAGACTTCCCTTTATGATGAGAAGTGTGCTCTAGGTTGTTGGCCTTTCTGCAAGTGCAAACCCCATTGTAATCATTCATAATACTACTGTAGAGTATTCATCTGATTGTGGGTAGGGTTTCCCACCATGGTTTTTCCCTTTCTGGGTTTTCCACATCAAATTATTGGTGTTATGTGTGTTGTACTTTCATGTCATATATTTCATTGTGTTGTGCTCTGGTATAAGGTTTATAATTGAATTAATTGTTGGACTATTAGTAAACTAATTCACTCCCCTTCTCAGTTTACTGTCGATATCAGAGAATTCTAACAATCTCTCCCTCTCTTTTCCTACATTCCTCAGCCCCTCTTTCTATCTCTCTCACTTACACACACCCATGCTCTCTCTGTCTCTCTCACTTACACACACCTGTGCTCTCTCTCTGTCTCTCTCAGTTACACACACCCATGCTCTCTCTCTCTCTCTCTCTCTCTCTCTCTCTCTCTCTCTCACACACACACACACACACACACACACACACACACACACACACACACACACACACACAACCCCTCCCTTCATCCCTCCCACTCTCTCACTTGGGCTCTATCAATCCCTTCTCGCTCTCTAGTCTCTCCCTATCTTTGCATCAACCTCTCTCTCTAGTCTCTCCCTCTCTTTCCCTCAATTCCTACCTTCCTACCTCCATCTCTCTATTACTGTGTCTCTCTCTCAGCCTCAATCGCTCCCTTCCTCCCTCCCTCTCACTTAGTCTCTCTCTCTCTCTAGTCTCTCCTTCTCTTTCCTTTTGGTATTTCCCTCTCTCTCTAGCTCTTCTCTCTCTATTTCCCCTATCTCTTTTCATCCCTTCCTCTCGCTCAAGATCATCTCTTCTCTCTAGTTCCTCTCTCTCTCTTTCTCTCTCTCTCTCTCTATCCTTCCCTCCCTCTCTCACTTGGGAACTATTTCTCTCTCTGAAACCCTTCATAGAGAGAGGGAGAGACTTAAGAGAGAGAGAGAGTAACCAAGATAGAGAGGGAGGGAGAAAAAGAGATATACCTAAGAGAGAGAAAGAAAGAGAAATGTGAGGGTTGAGAAAAAGAGAGGGAGATACTTGAGAGAGAGGGGGGACAGAGGGAGGGAGGGAAAGAGAGTGACCTAAGAGAGAGAGAGGGAGGAAGGAAGGGAAGGGTTGAGAGAGATAGAGAGAGGTTGATGGAAATAGCGGTAGAGACTAGAGATAGAGAGAGACCATGTGAGAGAGAGGGAGGGAGGAAGGAAAAAGTTAAGAGAGAGAGAGAACCCAACTCAGAGAGAGGGAGGAAGGGAGGGAGAGAGGTAGGGAGGGAGAGGGAGAGAGAGAGAGACCAAGTGAGAGAGATGGAGAGAGAGAGAAAGCTAAAGAAATAAAGGTTGTGTGTGTGTGTGTGTGTGTGTGTGTGTGTGTGTGTGTGTGTGTGTGTGTGAGAGAGAGAGAGAGAGAGAGAGAGAGAGAGAGAGAGAGAGAGAGAGAGTGAAGGGTAGTAAACAAAGGTAAAGAGGTAGTGTTAGATCTTAAGGTTTAAAGGAGAGAGTGAGATAGAGAGAGGTATAAATGGTATAGAGGAAGAGTGATAGAGAGAAATCTATAGGTTTAGAGTTAAGGGGAGATAAAGACAATGACATAGAGAGAATGAGAAAATTCTAATAAAAGAATCTTGATTACTGAAATTTGACTAAGTCTAAAAATTTAAATGACCATCTAAAACTAGAATCTACATTATAACTCCTAGAGATCAAAAACCACTCTCAAAATATCTTGCCAATATATACATTAAATATGACTTAAAGTATAAGAGAAAGTGACTGACTTATACTTAAATGTTATATTTCATGTATATATACATCTTGAGTTAGAATCAAATGTTATATTACATGTATATATTTGTAGAGAGTGAGTGAAAGAGAGACAATTTGCACTTTCCAAAATGGAAATGCAATTCTATTTAGCTAGTGTCAAATTTGGTGCTCGCCTTATTTAGCACAAACCAAATATATTTGGCATGACCAAACCTTAGGTTTGGCATGCCAAACCTATTGGTGCATGCCAAATATTGTGAGTACCTTATTTGGCATGCACTAAATGGCTACTTTTGGGCAAAAACAAATTGGAAACCTTTTGGTCCCCCATCTTGGTGCACTTATCCTTGTGTCCATTGTTAGAATGCACTAATACCAACAATAAAATGAGAGGGGGGGGGGGGTGAATCAGTTTAATAATAGTAACAACAATCAATTCAATTATAAACCTTATACCGAAAGACAACACAATGAAAGATATGACATGAATGCACAACACACATAAAACCAATATTTTGATGGGAAAAACCAGAAAGGAAAAACCACATTGGGAAACCCTACCCACAATCAAATGTATACTCTGCAGTAGTATTATGAATAATTACAATAGGGTATGCACTTGCAGAAATGCCAGCAACCTAGAGCACACTTCTTATCACAAAGGGAAGTTTCACTGAATTACATATACATTGGACTACAATTAGGAAAGAAGTGAACTATGAAAGTAGCATCTACTGATGCTTGATATAGTTCTGGTTAAGCACTGATGTATGCTATGCAATACAAAAGCTTACCAACCTTCACTAGAATAATATAGCTTTATTTGCACATAATCCTTCTCTGATAATGCAAATGTAACCACCCATAACCATCCATACCTAGATTAGATCAATAAGTCACCTATAAATACAGATCATCAACCTTATTGACAAGGTCGGCTAAACCCTAAACCCATTAACCCATATTTAAAAAAATTACATCACATGATACCACCAGACCAATATTATGATTTATATTGCATATCATGGACCTTAATCAAATATCCAAACAATTATATCAACCATAAATTCTGCTAAGACCAAAATCCAACATGCTTCACCAACTAGTAGAAACCCTTAGTGAAATAACATAAATTTTAATCGGATCTAAATAGGACCATCATAATAGCACGTTGCCCAATGCAAAGTCACGAAAAGGTTAGAATACAATAAATATGCAGCAACAACATGATAGAAATAGACTCTATAGGTAGGACCCAAAATCCATTGACCAAGTCACCAAATAGTGCATATCGGTAAAGCTAACCGAGAATGCTAGGCAAGCCGATAAAGCCAAAAGCTAGCCGAGTACCGGTAGATACCAAAAATGATAACCAAATCATGAACCAACAGAATATAGGAAGCATATTACCATCAGAATAAGAATCCAAAACCGATTCCAAATATCTAATCATACCGGATTAGAATCACAACCAAAACCAAGATGATCACCAAGACTAACTAGGATACACTATTGACATCAATCACAACACTAGCTCACCATATTGATGCATCCCTCCATCTCTAAGTCTCTTTCGGAGGGTCGGTAACCCCCAACTGATCTCTAAGATATTTGAAAGTGTCTTTAGGAAATGGTTTGGTTAAAATATCTACAATTTGTTCCTTAGTAGGCACATAAACCAGTCCGACTTCCATTGCTTCAACCTTTTCCTTCAAGAAATTATAACTTAGAGAAATGTGTTTTGATTTGGAATGAAATATCGGATTATTTGACATATCAATAGCAATAGTATTATCATAGTGAATAACAATAGGCTCATCATAACTTACCGTTATATCCTTTAACATTTGTTTCATCCATAAAATATGAGTACAGTTTGTAGTAGCTGCAACATATTCTACTTCAGCAGTAGACAATGAAGTGCATGATTGTTTCTTATTAAGTCATGAAACCAAATTCTTCCCAAGAAATAATGCACCACTAGTAGTGCTCTTTCAGTCATCCACATCTCCTACCCAATTAGAATCTATATATGCACATAATGTGAAGTCATCATCCTTAGGATACCATAACCCAAAGTCTCTTGTACTTGCCAAAGATCTGAATATCCTCTTGACAACAATATCATGAGTTTATCTAGGATATACCTGAAATGTAGAATTAATGCAAACAAAATTCATTATATCATGTATTGTCTGAGTTAGGTACAAAAAACCACAAATCAATGATTTGTATATACTCGGATTCACTTTAGGGGATTCATCATCCTTTGATAATTTGCAACTAGTTATCATAGGAGTACCAACATGTTTAGAATTCTCAAGTCCAAATTTCTTAAGTAACTCCTTCACATACTTAGTTTGACAAATGAAAATACCTTTATCAGTCTGAGTAATCTGCAAACCTAAGAAAACTTTTATCTCATTAATCATAGACATTTCAAATTCATTCTTCATATCATTAGAAAATTTCATGCATAGACCTTCTTCTCCTCCAAAAATGATATCATCCACAAAGACTTCAATAATCAGTATATCATCATGTTCAGTTTTGTAATATTAGTTACTATTAGCATTACCTTTGCTAAAACCAAGTTTTGAAATATACTTATCCAATCTAGCATACCATTCTCTAGGGGCCTGTTTTAGTCCATATAAAGCTTTCTTCAATCTGCAAACCATGTCATTTCTTTTGATAAATAAAATCCATCTGGTTATTCAATGTAAAATTCCTCTTCAAGATATCCATTCAAAAATGCACATTTAACATCCATCTGATATACTTTGTAGTTCTTGTGTGAAGCATAAGCAAGAAAAAGTCTTACTGCTTCAATTCTAGCAACCAGGGTATAAGTCTCTCCATAATCAATTCCTTCTTCCTATGAATAGCCTTTGTAAACCAATATAGCCTTATTATTTACAACTTGACCTTACTCATTGAATTTATTCCTGAAAAACCATTTACTTCCAATAATGTTCTTGTCTTTAGGTCTAGGTACTAGTTCCCATGTCTTATTCTTTTCAATCCGATCTAATTCCCCTTCCATTGCTTTTATCCAATTTTCATCCTTACTTGCTTCAATAAATGATTCCAGTTCAATTTGAGAAATTAAACTTACCTCTTCAGTAGCCAACCTTCTCCTAGTCGCCACACCTTTCCTTTTATCTCCAATGATTTGATTTCCAGAGTGATTTAGTTTTGCATACCAGATGTAAACTCACCATCATGATTTGATCTCAAGCATTTTATCTTCAATCCTATCTCAGTCTCAACCATAGATTTAAAGATTTTGAATTTCTCAAGAGCTTTAGATTTTCCTTTCAAAAATGCTACCCACATGATTCTAGAATAGTCATCAATAAGTAGCATAAAATATCTATCACCTAGAAAACTTTTAGCCCTTGCCAGTCCACACAAATTAGTATGAATAAGATCAAGAACTTCATTATATTTATCATGTATACTTCTGGAAGAAGTTGTAACTTGCTTACACATTTGACATTCTCTACATATCAGATTCTATGGTTTAACAATTTTGGGCAAATCCCTAACAGCCGATATTGAACTGATCTTCACTATGCAATAAAAATTTACATGACACATCCTCTCATGCCATAAAAAACTTTCGTCAATCTGAGAAATCAAGCAACCTTCTTACTAGAGTTCAAATGAAAGATATTAACTTTGGTCTGAGTTACGGAAGCAATCTCCAATCCAAATTTATTGACGATATTACATTTTCCATCTTTGAATTGCAAATGAAATCCTTTATCCACCATATGACCTACACTTAAAATTTTATGCTTTAAGCCTTCAACATAATAAAAATTATCACTATTAGTCTTAGCATCCAATGATATTGTTCCTTTGCCTTTGATCCTGCATGCCTTGTTGTCTCCAAATTTGACCAATCCACCATCAAATTGTTGCAATGTAAAAAACTTTCTATTGTCACCAGTCATGTGATGCGAGAAACCATTATCCATAACCCATTCATCCTTCTCTTCAATTTTTGTAGCTTAAGCCTTTTCTTCAGTATGAGTTGTTTCAATGACAGATTTTGGAGAATCATCCTTAATAGCAATAAAGACCCAATCTTTTCTGGATGAGGCTCCATTAAAAGATCCACTCACAGGTTCATCATCATCATCATCATCATTAGTAATACCAAAATAATCACCAACCTAATAACATGATTTATCCTTATTTCTTCTGAATCTAGGTGTGCTCTGATATTTAGGATTAGGCTTATAATTCTTCATAAATCTTTCATGATTCCTAGCAGCTCTTTCAGGGCATCTAGATGCAAAATGACCAATCTTATTACATGAAAAATATTTAAAAGGGACTTTTCCTTAATACTTCTTTCCAATCTATCTTCTTCTTACCAAAGGCAGATGCTTTAAATGTAGTCTTAGTTTTAGTAGCACTCTGATCTCCAAGTTCTTCAAGTTCAAAAGCAGTCAATTTCCCAAGTAATGTATCTTTGGTCACAGGGGTACTTGACATTGTCGAGAGTTCATTGACAATAGTAGCCTTTATCTTGTAAGTTGGAGGTAGAACTCTCAAAAATTTTGACACTATCTTATCCTCACTGACTAATCCACCATAGCATTTGATACCCATGACAATCTCATTGACTCTATCCATGAAAGAAATTATCTTCTCATCTTCTTCCTTCTTCAAAGTTTCATACCTTACCCGAAAACCTTCAAGTTTAGAAATCTTCACTGCTTGGTCACCTTCATAAAGAGTTTCAAGGTTCAACCAGATCTTCTTAAAATTCTCCAATTCTATGACGTTCAATAGCTTTTCATTAGATAGGGCGCTTAACAATTCTTATTTTTCTCTCACATCATTTTGGGCTCTCTTCTTTTCATTAGCAAGTGTTGGTGTTCTAGAATTAGGATCATGACGTATATACCCTTTCTCCACTATCTCGAAAACTTCAATTCCAAGACATCTAAGAGGAATCTTCATTCACTCCTTCCATATTTTATAATTTGTAGAATCAAATCTGGGACTCTCCTTCTATTAGGGATTGAATGTAGAACTAGATGCTAATGCCATCGAATCTCCTCAAGTGATTAAGCTTCTGTAGAGAGGACCTTGCTTTGATACCAGTAGTAAATTGAGAGGGGGGGGTGAATCTATTTACTAACAGTTACAAAATTCAATTCAATTTTAAAACTTATACTAGAGCACAACACAATGAAAGATACATGACATGAATGCACAACACACATAAAACCAATATTTTGACATGGAAAACCCGGAAAGGGAAAAACCACAGCGGGAAACCCTACCCACAATCTGATGAATACTCTACAGTAGTATTATGAATAATTAGAATGGCGTCTGCACTTGCAAATAGGCCAACTACCTAGAGTACATTGCTCATCACAAAGGGAAGTCTCACTGACTTACATATACATCGAACTACAATCTAGAAAGAAGTGAACTATGAAAGTAGCATCTACTAATGCCTGAAATAGTTCCGGTTAAGAACTGATGTCTTCTTTGCAATACAAAACCCTACAAACCTTCACTAGAATGATATGACTCTATTCGCACATAATCTTTCTATGATAGTGCAGGCATAACCACCCATAACCATGCATACCTAAATTACATGAATAAGTTACCTATAAATACAGATCATCAACCTTATTGACAAGGTCAGATAAACCCTAAACCCATTAACCCATAATTATAAAAATTACATCACACGATACCACTATACCAATATTATGATTTTCATTACATAACACAAACCTAAATCAAATATCCAAAAAATTATATCCATCAGAAATTCTGTTAAGACCAAAATACAACATGCTTCACCAACCAGTAGAAACCCTTAGTGAAATAATAGAAAGTTTAACTAGATTCAAATAGGACCATCATAATAACACATCATCTAATGCAAAGTCACCAAAAGATCAAGATACGATCAAGAAGCACCAACAACTTGATAGAAATGGATTCCATAAGCCGGACCCAAAATCCACTGACCAAGTCACCAAATAGTGCATACAGGTAAAGCTAACCGAGAACACTAGGCAAGCCGGTAAAGCCAAAAGCTAGTTGGGTACTGGTACATACCAAAAGCGATAACCAAATCATGAACCACCAGAATATAGAAAGCTTATTACAATCAGAATAAGCATCAAAAATTGATTCCAAAGATCTGATCATACTCGATCAGAATCACAGCCAAAACCAAGATGATCACCAAGAATAACCGAGATAGATCCAACTAGGATAGTCTCCAACTAGGATACAATGTTGACATCAATGACAACACTTAACCAAATCCAGAATATTGCCAACATCCATATTTTTTTTTTCTTTTTCTAATACAAATTTTTCTTTTCATAACTTGCATCAAATTTTTTACATTTAAATTCTACACTTATGATCATTTTTAAAATATTTAAAATATAAAATTTTCTACATGTTGTAACTATGAAATGATAGATTTTTTTAATATATTTGTTTTTATTTTATATTAATTTTTCTATATACAACTTATAATTTTGATGAGAATATATTTTATTTTATATGGTGTTTATTTTGAAAATCTTATCTTTAGAATTAATATTAATATTTTGACATGTGAATTATTGTTAAATCTAAGCTAAAAGGTAAAACGTTAACACACTCACACCATTACACTTCACCCCTTTCTACCATTGTAGAATGCCTCTTGACATTAATAATTCAAATTTTATGATTGTTTAATATTTTTAAATATTTTAGTTATCTTCTATATTCCATACTAATAAATGTATGATATATTGAATACACTACAAAAATTAAGTTCACATTTCAAATAGAGATAAGATTATGGTTAAATTAGGGTTATGCTTAAAGTTGGTGCTAGGTTAGGCTTTCGTTAAATATGTTAAGGTTCAATTAAAAATATAATTAGATTTAAGATTAAGTTAGGGTTAGTGTCATATTGATAAACATTAGGATTCTTATATTATTGTGTTTAATTATTATATTATACATTTATTATGATGATATACTAATAAATACATGATATATTAAATACAATCCAAAAATTAAGTTTGGATTATGATTAAGTTAGAGTTCTGTTTAAAGTTTGTGTTAAGTTAGACTTAGGTTAAATATGTTTTTAATTTATTTTTTCTTGTGGTTTTTTCCCCTTGTGCTTTTTAATTTGTTTTTTCTTTATTTTTTCTTTTGATTGTTATTTTGTAGGTTGTTTGTCCTCTAGCTTGTAGGTGGTCTCTTTGGCTATTTGGTTTTTTTCTCCTTTATTTTTCTAGTTTTTTTTATTATTGTTCTACTTCCTCAAATTTACCTTAATTGAGAATTCGTTAACCACCAAGAATCATATTTGTTTGGAGGATACTCAGATATTGTGTAGGGAGGACAAATTTTTTAAAAGGAAATTAAAAGTGGCTATTGAAATTTTTAATCATCCATCCAATCTTAATCGCGATGATGGGTTGAACCTCATTATCTTTTGGCACCTGTTTCTTTCATTCCTCAAACATCATCACTGCACCCCTCATTGACTTCTCCCACCTTTTCTTTGGTCTTTTTCCTCTGCTCATTCCCCACCCCCCCCTTCTTCTTTTGTTTTTCTCCCCCTCTCTTGTTGTGTCTCTCCCTTTGTTTGGGGTTTTATCTCTTCTCTTCATCTTAGGTTTTTCTCTCTTTTGAGGAGCTTTTTTATCGATGTTTTTGTTTTTCTTTCAGTGTGCAGGTTTGATCTTTGTTTTTACTGTTTTTTATATTTATTTTTATTTATATTTTCATTTGTGTATTTGTTCTCTTTTTGTTATTTTTTCATATTTTCATATATATATATATATATATATATATATATATATATATATATATATATATATATATATATATATATATATATATTCGTGTCTTTTTTATTAAGCTTTTACTTTATTTATAGCTAATAAAAAGCTAATAAAGTAAAAGCTAATATGGTTTTTTAATATTTTAATTTTGTTAGTGTCTTTATTTTTGTTGTTATTTTTTCTTGTGGTTTTTTCCCCTTGTCCTTTTTAATTTGTTTTTTCTTTATTTTTTCTTTTGATTGTTATTTTGTAGGTTGTTTGTCCTCTAGCTTGTAGGCGGTCTCTTTGGCTATTTGGTTTTTTTCTCCTTTATTTTTCTAGTTTTTTTATTATTGTTCTCCCTTGATCCCCGTCCCCTCTCCTACCCATCATCTCTTTTTAATCTCTCTCAGATCTGCAACTCACTAATTTTTTATTTCCTTGGAATTTCTCATCCCGATGATGAATCACGGATTGCAATTCGAAATGTTGATGATAAAAAATACATACATAATTGAATCCAGAAAAAATCAAGAGTAAACATAAATTTTAAATTTTATTAATGATTATTTTATTTTACCATATTGTCTACTTTATATTTATTTGAATTTTTATTATATTTGTGTGTAATTTGATAAAAAAAAATTACTATTGATTATAATTTAATTGTTTGATTTTATTTTTAAAGCTATAGTAAATATTGTATATTCATATGATAATTTAAAAGTTTTATTTTCTAGTTATTGTAGCTTTTGGATGTATTCATGTTATTATAGAATGTCTTCACCACATAAAAAAGATATTGTTTGTTATTTCTTTGGTTTAAAAAAAAAACTATTACTCATTTTATTTATTATGAAGATCAAAATAGTGTAATTCTATTTATTATATAGAGTCTTCATTCAAAAAATCAAATCAAAATATATGCAAGATGTCGAGTTTTCCATATTGATACTGATGAGAAATGAGATCCTAGCCTATAAATGTAAACTAAAATCCCAAATTTCTGTGGCATATCATTAGAACTAGAAATATGTTCATCTGCAGTCTTAATAGGAGAGATAAAAGCTAAGGTTCTATAATTATTTTTTTCTAATGGAATTGATATTGTAAATTGAATCTAGTATAATGATAACAAATTGATGAATTTCAACAATAACAATGAAATACATAACAAAAAATTAACAAAGTAGCTCAGATCTAGAAAGAGGATTCAAAGAGGAACCTATAGTTGATATTTGGGCTCAAAATTGTCTGACATAGTTGGAGGGTGTATAAAATTTTAGAATCAAGATCAAAAGGTCCCCTAGGTCTCCCTCTCCAAAATTCAGCCAAAAAGCATTGGACATGGTTGGAAGGAACCCTAGTGTAGGTGTGTTTTCCTATTCAAAAATTGGGATCATCTATCATTATCTTCTCTTCATAACTAGAGCACTCTCTTCGATCGGATCTAAACCTATACACACAAAATGAGAGAAAATTATTTATTTGTATAGGGGCTTGACTAAGTCAAACCTCATGTTGGTGTTCCTACCTCCACTATAGCAATGATTGATGAAAAGTGGGCTTATCCTAAAAAAGGATATAAATTGAAACTTTAATGGAAATACTTGAATTGCATATTTTTAGCAAAGAAATGAAACCCTTGGCTTGATGTTTCTTGAATAATGTTAATGCATGGCTTCATTATTAAGGAATTCATAAATCTTGATCATGATTGTTGAATTTTGAATGCCCGACTTCCTTGTTCATACAAATATGTACTCAATTAAGCTTGATTGAAAGCTCATAGGAATTGAATCGTATACTTCAAATTTAAATAAGAGAGGAAGTTCTATTTATATGTATACTTCAAATTTAAATAAGAGAGGAAGTTATATTTATATGCAACTTACATTTTTTCTGGTTTAATATCTGGGGAAGGCTAATATCGAGGGGGCAATTTCCCAATATTTGCAAAGTCAAACATTATAATTAAAAATTTGCAGCCAAATTATTTGGATGGGAGCGCTAGGCACACTATTCCACTAGAATAATGCTGTTGGGCATCATAGTCCACGAGGAGAAAGATGATGGGTGTAATTTGAGTCAAAACAAATATCATGAATAGGATATTGCATCAAGTTTTTAAAAATGAACCCAAAATCAAGAATAATCAAACACGAATTTATCTCCAAATCCATATTGCTAAGACATGGGTTTAAAGTAGAAAGCTATTTGCTTTTGAGTTTTCTAGAAAAACTTCTTTTCTTATATGAAATTGATAGAGGCTTATAATTTTTATAATCTGTTCTACAATAATTTAACAAAAGAATATAAAACAGTTTACGGAAAAGCACTTCACTCACGGATTACCACTTTTGACAACTCTAAATTTTCTGTGTAAGCACTTAGATATGTTGAATTCTGATAATTATTTACACATGACTCCTTTTGTTTCTTTATAGATCTTAGGTGATTATAGATGCGTCAAAATTTTGGGTAAACTTGATAAATATTAATGGAATTCACTATAAAAGGCTATACACGTGAACCACCTACTTTTATTTTTGCAACATTGGCTTTGGACCAAAGATCTTCATCGATCACAACAAAATAATGGTCGTTGCATAATTCTTTATTTGAAAAAAAACTTTTCTTTAATTAAGTGACAAGACAACTTATGCCTCAGCGTAACGGTCCCACATGGACATGTGGAATAATTTCATTTCATGTCAAACACACGATGTAAAGATGGTTTGCAGGAATATGACACATGGATAACTTTACACATGGAATTCTATCGCACACACATCAAAATCTTATTGTTTCATAATTTTAGGTCTTTCTAAGGAAAAATACCCAACAAAACTTAGGAAGAGTGAGTTTGTGTGATTTATATAAGAAGGGGGTAGCATAAACTGAACAATTTGGCACTTCATAATGGAATGCTCTGCTTAAAAGTTGATAACATGCACCAATTATTTGAGGAAGACAAAATTAACCAAACAACCAGTCTTCTAGTCAAAATCAGTAGAAGGACAAAATTAAAATCTTGGTCCCATAGACTATTTAGTCTCGTGGACAACATTAAAATCTTTCATTCATTCATCCTTCTGAAATGAAATTAGAGTTTGACATGTGGATGCCAACCTTGAGAATGGTGGGGCCACTCGTTTTGCTAGAAAAGCTAAACTCTAAGGCATGCTCTCACATAATGGGACATGCATCACCACCCTCTCATGTTGCAAATTGATGATATTTTATAGATGAGACCCTATGATGAAGAGTGAAAATGCGATATAATTGAGAGACAATACCATGCATCAACTAGATAGGGGCTCAACCACGTGGAGATATTGACATAGATAGGTGGCAAAACATTGCAAGATCACAAACATAGACATGTTATCAAAACCAAACCCATGATCACTTAACATTGAATAATGCAATAATAAATAAAAATCTAGATTTGTCGTAGGATAAAGACAATGACTAACATCATAAAGCGTACAAGATGATTTAAGAATTTTTAAAGAGCATGAGGGAAATTTCCAATAGCTAGTCTTTGAGGAATGGGGACAAATAACTCAATCGAAACAAAGGACTTAAATTATAACTTAAGTTATTAGCAACTTCAGCTAGCAAGTCAATGCCAAATTAAAATGCAAAAGCCATAGAATCATTAAACACCTAAGGTTTAGACTAGGGAAAACAAATAAAACCCTTCATGCTAGCAAGTAAAACCCTAGAAAATGTAGACATTATTCATATAATAAATTTTTTGAAGTGATGAGTTTGTTTGATTGCATAAATTTCAAAACTCTCAATTTTTGGATCTTGGGGATTATATTGATTTGTATGAATAAAAGAGGACTTTCTAGAGGCAACAATGATGGTGAGGTGAGGGTAATTTGATGATGCACATGAAACCTACAATGATATCTTTTGCTAATGAATAAGCTCCACTTTGTTGAATATGGTAGAGAGGGGAGTGATTATGTCCAATTATTTGAGTATAAGATCTTACTTGAAATATCTTCTCAGCAAGAAATCATGTTTGAAGTGAAGTGAAATGTCAATAATAGTTGTGCCTAAGTTCTCTCTTTTTAACCATCTTCATGCTCTCTAATTTGCTAATATCCATCATGTATATACTTAAAGTAGATATTCTAGAGGTGCAAAAGTATTCATCGAAAGATTTAGATGGTTGTTTTATATGAAGTGTGACCTACTCAGTAGTCTTTTCCATTGTGAGAGTGGGACTCATCTTTTACTTCACTAACCTAGTAAATGCACTCTCATGTAATAGAGTAAATGCAAGTCCAAAAGATTGCTTCCATTATTTTGAATCATGTAATACTATAGGCTTACTAATAATGATGTTTCTTAACCTATCCTTACTAAGATTGGTGAAAGACAATCCAATATACATTAAGAAATTTTTAACCAATCCTTGCTATCCTTATATAAAAATAAAAAGATCTAACATTTATGCATGGATCTTTATTTCTACTAGATGTATCTATTCTAAGTTCTTTAAAAAATATTTAGATTAAAAATCTATGAACCAATTTAAATTTCTAAATTTAAACAATAAGTATAGATAATCTAAAACACAAAATGAGACCCACTATTCTATTTAAAATATACAAAATATTATAAAATATTATTGTATATAATAAAAATTAAAAATAAAATTTTGAAATAAAATAATTTCAAAGTATAAATACCATAAATAGTATATTAAAGAAAAAACAAAGTTAAAATTAAATGTAAAAAAGAAAAAGGAAATCTAGAACTTTATACCGTGAAACCTCATCCCTACGCAAGTTTTTTTCTTGACTGGAGGATTGTTTAGTGTAATAGTTGTGTAGTCGTGAGGGGACAAGACTGAGTTGTGAAAGTGAAAGTTGCGACTTTTAAGGAGTGCTTTCGTATTGGTAAACCAGTTAATCTATTTTTCTCTTCTTTGAAGACACGGAAAGAATATCTTCTACGGCCTTCAACGCGCTTTACTGGGCAAAAACAGTGAAAAGGGGGCAAAAAATTATTCTCCACTACCGACTCGTCTCCTCTTTCCACGCGCCTTCGGCCTTCAACAGGCTTTAGTCGGCAAAAGCAAAAGCTGATAACTTAAAAAGATGTGTCTACGGTTTGGTGGGCTTAGTCAGTTACGTTGCCTTTTCCCGCGCGAATATTATCCACTCATTTCTCTGCTATGCATTCTTTCTTCTTTTTTAATATGCAATTCAAGTCCATCTGCTCTACACCATTCCCATCAGCTTCTTCTCTTTCAATCATTTCTGCGTTAAGCCAGCTTTGTCTGTTTTCTGTCTGCCTTAAATTTACAGCAAAGCCTCAACCTTAGCTGTGAAGCATTTTTCTTTGTTTTAGTTTATATCTCATGGCAACATCTTCTAGCAGTAGTGGCGCCTTTGATGCAGTAATGTTTCAATTGTATCTAGTGGCATGCTCTTCTAGCAGTATGCGTGCTTTCGATGCAATAATGTTTCAATTGTATCGAATGGCATACTCTTATCGTAGTAGTGGTGCTTTTGATGCAGTAATGTTTCAATATTATCTAATGGCATCCTCTTCCAACACTGCTGGTATTTTTTATGCAATAAATGCCATCTGCTCCTACTTTTGTTACATCCTCGTCTGGAACCAAACTCTTGCGCTATGATATATTCATAAATCATTGTGGACAAGATGTCAAACACACTCTCGCCAGCAAGATCTACGATTCCTTAGATGCCACGGGATTGAAAGTGTTTCTGGATAAAGATGAGTTGGATCTTGTGGATTACTTTCCCAAAGCCATAGAAGAAGCAATCAAAAGTTCTTCTCTTCATATCGCCATATTTTCTGAACATTATGCACAATCACCCTGGTGTTTGGCCGAATTGTTTTGTATGCTACAAACCCCCAGCAAATTTAAGCCCATTTTCTATCATGTTGATCCTTCTGATTTAAGATGGGCGATTGAAGGAAAAGGAATTTATAAAGGTGCCTTTTCTGATTATGTAGAGAAGAAAAGGTAGAACTGTAATGCTCTTCATTCGGCACCTTGTTAATTAATGTTCTCAATTATTAATTTTTTTAAAAGTGATTTACTTGGCTTTATATCGAAGTTGAGTTGAGATGAGTATTTTTGCGTTTTGCTTGTATTATGTTCCACCTGAGCAGATACCCTTCCGAACTGCAACGTTGGAAACAGGCACTCCAACAAGCGACATAATTAAGAAAGAGAATCAGGGGTAAGTACGAAATGATCTTCCTCCTGAATTTAGCTTATCAAATCTTCTATAATGTTTTTTTAAAAAATTTCTATAATATTCTTCATTTGAGTATCTTTTGCTTTGTTTGTTATATGTGTATCAGCATTAAGTTTGCTCCTTTTAATTAGTAGATAAAATGATTTTGATTTAATTCGATGCCCTTAATTGGATCCACAGTTGACGTTATTTATTAATTAAATGAATATAAAAATCAGTTATGCTTTGAAAATTAAAAAAGCTGATGTATTTTAATTTTTAATTAATTAATTATTCCCTTGGGCGGGAG
This sequence comes from Cryptomeria japonica, assembly GCF_030272615.1. Classification (NCBI taxonomy): domain Eukaryota; kingdom Viridiplantae; phylum Streptophyta; class Pinopsida; order Cupressales; family Cupressaceae; genus Cryptomeria; species Cryptomeria japonica. The sequence continues at coordinate 84,199,224 of NC_081411.1, read as the reverse complement.
TCTTCTGTTGTCATTGGATTTTTATGGTTTCAGATTTTGCATTAGGGGAAGAGCATCAATAGATAACATAGTTTCAATAACCGTCATCTTATTGTCATGTTGACCCCCCAATAGCAGTCATAGTGAAAACACTATTAATAAATTTGTTTTGTACCAATAACCGATCATTTTTGTGTACTTTTTGACCTCTATGCGCATAACTGATTCCACAACGTGCATCATTACTACCCAGAAGCCAGATCAATAGCTATAAATCAAAATCAAAATCCAATGTACCGTTTTAGGATCTGTGGGTGCGCGAAGTTAGCTATGACGGCTACTGGTGGTCTTCCCCTATTGTACAATTTTCTTTTTAGTTTTTTGTTTTTTTAAACTTTGTTGTTTCTGGATTTGATTGTGCGACCTTTTTAGCATTAATGTTTTCCATTATGGTTAAGATGTTTAGAGAATGCCAAGATATGATTAGCTCTAGATTGCATTTGAACGATTGGGCAGAGAGAGACATAAAGAAGTGGAACTTAAATATTTTAAGAATCTAAATCATATAAAAATTACTTTGCAATAAAAATTTATTAGAAATTTTTTAAAATATTTTATTAAAATATGTAGATTACCATATTTATGAATTTAATTACAATCCTCAGTCTAATACAAATATTAAATAATTTACACCAAAATAAATAATATGTACTATCTTGTAATTGTAATTAAGGCTAACTTAATGTGAATGTTAAGGGTTAGTTAAAATGAAAGTTTTTATTCTAAGATAAATTTTAAGACAGAGTTAGTATTAGCACTCAATTACATTAGAGTTGATGTTATTTAATTTTTAATTATTTATTGTAAGAAAAATATTAAAAATAATATTGTGTATAAATTGTTCTAAAAATATCTTTAACATTTTTTTATTTAAAATGAATAATAATTTTTTTTCAAAATATATAATTTTAGTTTTTTTAATACAATTATTTTATGTTGATCTTTACAATATTTGAACTATCTTACTATCGTACTATTTTTTTAAGTAATAATTAAACTTAATGATATTTTGTTGTAAAAAGTAAATATTAATAATAGTTTTAACTCTATTGTCACAAAATTTGTTTGATATATTTTTTGTTGCCACTTTTGAAAACTTTATATTTATATGTTGTATTTGATAATTCTATAAAATTAAAAAGAATTATTAAATATTTTAAAAATATTGAAAATTTAAAAGACTTAGCAATGATTTTTGAATAATAAAATAATTAGAAAATGTATAAATTATTTTATTACAATTTGTAAAATATGATGTTTTATGAATTGAATAATATAAATATTAAATAGTATATATTAAAATTAAATAATATGTGCCTTGTTTTATCTAAATTAAGGTTAGAGGGTTCACTAAAAGTTTGAGTTAGTATTACGATTCAAGTATAGGATTACCATTGTAGAATAAAACTTGATTTAGGATTATAATTAAATTAAGATTAAGGTTAGCATTAGAATCCAATTAAAATTAGAATTGGTATTCCTAAGATTTAATTAATATTAAGAATAAAATTAGTGTGTCATACTAGAAATTATTTTGATTCATGAGAGTCTTCACAATAACCTCACTGACACAGTCACGCTGAAGTAGAGTCTTGGCAGTTGGATTCAATTCTGTAGCATTGAGGTATTCAGAAGCTTGGGAAATATCCAACAAAGGGGAAAAATAAGGACGTAGCAGCTCGACATTGAAAACCGAATACAATCTTAAAAATGGTAGTAAATCTAGCTCAAAAGCATTTTCACCAACTATCTTGATAATGGTATATGGTCCATAACGGAGGGAAGAAAGATTCTTGCTTGGTCCTTGAAGACGCTCCTTCTACATTTGTAACCACAGCTTGCCACCAACCTGAAACTGATGAGTTCGGTGTTGATCATGTCTACCCTTATACTTTTTATTGCTCTGCTCCAAAACCTCATGAACTTGTTGTTGCAAGTGTCGGATTTTATCAATGAATTTATCTGCCCTATCTTCTTCCTTGCCAGCATTAAATGCACAATTAGATTGTAAGGTAGGGAGAGCTATATCCATAGGTGCCAATGGTTGATACCCAAGACAGACCTCAAAAGGACTATGCCTTGTAGAACTATGAAGGGCACGGTTATAGCTATGTTGCACACAAGTCAAGCTCTCATCCCATGTACTCGAAGTCTCCGATTACCAGGCATCCTTCAGTATTGAATTGAGATTGATAGATTCTAGCTTTTTCCAAAATTTTCTTCTTCCTTGTCTGGTATGCAGGGCATAGATATTAGAAAAGAGCCAAGATGTACTGTCTTTAATGTGGTGAAATCTAACAAACACCATGTTATTATCTAACCAAACAAGATTCCCCTAAACATATTGGAGGTTTCAAAAGAGATCTTTTATGCTACCAGAGGCACCATCCAAGCTACCTTCCAACAAGGTTCCTGAGAACCTCCAGTTTATGTAGACAATTAAGTCTGTGAATGTTCCATGAAATAATCTTAATATTAATTTGAGAGAGCATACCTCAGGGATGGTCAGATGGGTACCATCCGCAATATTCTTATTGTCTTCCAATTCCCTCATTTGATTCATTGATTTCCTTCCTAGTATTGATAGGATTGAGCCCACATCAAATTTGGCTCTTCCCCTCATTTTCACAGGAGTAGTTTGGGGAGTAGATTTAGAACCCTTTTTCCCTTCCTGCTTTCTCTAAGTGGCGTCATTATGCTGGATTTCATTATCTAGAGAGATCTGGGCAACAACTTTATGCATAGCAACATTTTTTCCTTCTTCATCCGCCCATTTAGTGCTTATGTTGAGAAGAGAGGTTGTCGGTTATGTCGAAAAGGTAGACTTGACATACTTAATTGACATCTGGGACTCAGAGGAAGAAACTCCTCTAAGAATATTGCATTATTGGGCATCTTCGAAGTTGGGAAGAGTGTCCTCACTATTCGAGTCCTTTATGACTGTGATCGAATCCTCCTCCTCATCATTCACTTGCAGAACCACATGGATTTCCCATTCCTCCAGCTCTTCTTCCTTCTATTCTTCACAGTTGGGGTTTGGATTTTCTCCTTTGTTTATCCTAGTCTGGGCTCATTCTTTATCCTCTTTCTTTGATTCCTCTCTACCTTCCTTATTCGAATTTTTCTTTTGATCAAAGGTATTGGGAATGGTAAAACTTTGTATCTCTTCTTCCATCTTCTTACTGGGATTTTTAGCCTTCCATTACATCTTTCTCCCTTTTTTTGCTTTCTCTTTTTCATCCTGGAATGGACTTTTTTTAGCAATATGTGTTGCCTTTTGCAGTGGAAGCACACAAAAGGGACAGTCTCATATTGCAACTATTAGATCTATTTCTCAATCCTGAAGTTAACCTCTATTGAGAGAGGCATATCCGTTCCTTAGAGACACCAACACAAATTCTCGCAAAGGTGAGTCTTCCTCTAGCAGCTATTGTTGGATCAATGGATAGGAGTTCACCAAAAGAGCTTTCCAGCCCATTAAAGACATCTTCAACCCAAGATTCTAGGGGAAGACCCGGGAGTCTTACCCACACAGGGGCCTGAGCAAAGAAGGATTCATTAAGATCCATCAATATTAGGTCTAGGACCCAGGAATTTACCGACCAGAATCAAGGCCATTAGAGCAATATTGTGATCAATCACAAGATCAAGAATTTTTATTGCAATCTCCCTTGCGAAGGATCAAAGATATCATGTACCTTAGGGAAAGAGGACTTTTGCTTGGTTTGACACCAAACAAAGAGGACTAGGGGTGAAAAACATGCACCTGATTGGGTTCCTGTCTTGGGGTACCACTACCATGTGTCAATCCCCCTCCACTCGGATCTAAGGGTTTTTCACCTCCTTGTGGGTCCCCCCAACAAATGGATCCTTGCCATCCGTCTAAGGATCTGCAGTCTCAGGTGCATCTCGTGATTCTTCCTTACCGCTTGCATCCTTGATCGCATGGCCAGGACAAGACTTCCTGCCTAAATCAGAATTGAAAATTCCTCTCCATGCCATAAGAGTAGTTACATGTAGAATGAAACATCCATAGTATTTTAGTTGATATCGTATTGAAAAAATAAAAAAATATTACACCTGTATAATAATTAAAATTTATATAATAATATTATTAGTTGATTGGAAAATATATTACAATAAGATTTTATAAAAAGTTTCAAATATAATTTTTGAAATTAATAAAAATAAAAAAGAATCACTTTAATGATTTTATTTAAATAATTTTTAATATTACGAAAAAAAAATCTTTCACTGAGAATAAGAGATAAGCTGACCAATAGATATGTTAATCGATTGAAGGAATGAATTAATCTTAGCACACTAATCAGATCAATTTCAAATGAGGCTTGAGATGAAAACCATTGTTGAAACATAAAATATCAAGTCTGGGTATCTCTAAAAATTACTAAACCAAAATATAAAAATACAACACAACAAAATACAAGTGGCATTACCTTACGTACGGGCATTAACTAAATTAAACATTATACTTATTGAGGACAATATTAGTTTTCAGTACCCCTCTTATTTTAATGGCAGAGAAAATTGAAGCATAAATTTCTTGCTTCATCTTTGAAGAGTTTCTCTGTTTCTAAATTATACAATTACCTTATGGGTTGTCTATGAGTACTGTTTTTTTATATAAAATGTTATTACTCTGTGAAGAATTTGATAATGTTGATAATGCTATTACTATTTTATGTAGTTCAATGACATCTAGAATGGAGAAGGGATTGTTTCAGGCAGCGATATAAATAACAAAATGAAAAATTGATATAGTTAAAGATTTAAAAAAATATAAATTGATAGAATAAATTTTAAAATTGAAACATATAGAAGATAATATGTAAACATGTAGTTTTTGAAATGTTGCTACTATTAATTTGATTGATTTGTAAATATATAAATAATTTTTTTTCTTCAAATTTGTTTAAGATTATTTCAAATAAATTTAAGATTTTAGATGACCAACAAAAGACATAAAAATTTCATAACTAATGAAACAATTTTTAACTTTGCTATAAATTAATCCACTAAAATTTAAAACCTATAAAATAAGAACTTCTAACAGAAAAATAAATATTAATTAATTTTATAATATATTTATTTTTAATCCCATAAAACATCTGTTCTAAAAATAATTCTTAATCATATCCTAATCTCCTAGAATCCCAAAACTTAGAAACTTATCTCATAATTTAGAAGCTAATCTCCTATAAATCCTGAAAGCTACTCTAAAAAAAACTAATATGAATCAAAGAATTTGTATAAATATCTAAACTATCCTACATTGATTCTGTGATATACATCTGACTCTGTCTCTCCTCTCATATTTATTCTTCAACTATGGCGTTTGACAATATTTTTTCATTATTTATTTTTTTAATATTTATACCATTGATGTTGGCAGCTGAACGTGTTGAAAGAGCAGGATCTCTGAGCAAATACTTAAACACAGGATTGCACGCCGACTCAGATGCATCTAACAACATTCTTATCATCATGAGGTTTGCTATTGCGTTTGTTTTTCATTAAATAAATAGTTTAATGGAAACAAGTTCAAATATATAGGTGTAGGTATTTGTATCTTTATAAAGTGAAATATAATAATTTGAGTAAGTATATAAATAAATAGTAAGTATGGCTCAACAGTCATATGGAGGGATTTAGTCTATTAGAGTCACTCAAGGGTTGAATCTGATCCAAACACACCTTTGAGAGTTTGGATCTTGATGGATGACTTTTTATATCACATACCATCATCGTCACCAAATGTGCCCAATCAATTTAGAAAATATGACTTGTTGAACTTGTATAGAAACAGTCAGATGGATTTGTCTCAAATTAAAATGTTATTCCAATAAATTAACTTACGAATCTATCATTTGTTGATTTTATCAAAAACATAGATTGAGCAACAGTCTTATATATTTGTTTTTTAAAGATATAATCTATCCTTATCTTTGCTTCCGATTTAAATTGTGTGATTGTTTACATTGACGTTTTATATCACACTCTAATCTACCTATCATCATCCTGATAAATCACAATGTGTGATCTTAAACCTTGATGTAAACAAAAAACCACATACAATCTGAATCAGAAACAACAATAAGAATTACTATAAATTGTAGAAAACTAATACCTTTAATATAATAAAAACAATAAACTTATAATATAAATTTACTATGAAAAAACCGGAATTAAAAATCACAGTCTTCAAAATGAAATTTTAAATTACCTAATTTTATTGTCATCCTTATTTTACACTATACGAATAACAATGATAAGTGGAATGGATGAAGGTTTTTGAGCATGACCTAGTTTTATCTTTATTTTGTAGTTTGCAGTAGTAGAAATGAGAAGAGAGGAAAACCCGGAAATCGGTTTTCAATGTGTGGCAACCGTACGTGCAGACCGGTGATGAGTTTAGTGCCGTCTTTATGCGGCTTTTGCGTCAGAATCTTGATGATTCAATAAACGAATTAATGAAAGCTGGATTGATGGTCTGCGTAATTACTTTGTTTTGTTTATTTGTACTAGCTCTATACTTCCAATTAGTATAAATGATACTATGGGAATGCGCGTGTTAGATTTTTTTGTTCTTCGTCAGGTTATGCGTAAGGTAATAATTGAAGGATCTTAGATAGATAATTTTTTTTTATTTTCTGTTATAGCTTTTGTAGTTGTTTAAGTTTATTCTAAAATAGTGTCTGTGAATTTGGAGGGCGAGGAAAAATCTTGCCTCGATCTAGATTGTTTCTGTATATGATCGCACACAAAGTGGGGTCACCGTAAATATAATACGAGTAAGTATAAATATTTGTTTTTTAAAATTTTTTTTCCCTGTTTTCTTAATAGAAATGTTTAAAGACCCAGATTATTTACAAATCAGACTACCTTTCTACCTATAAAACCCGATTCCATTCCCTTTGGTTACTGAATTTTTCTTCCAAGTGCTATTAGACAAACTAGTTTAAATATCTATTCATTTTTACAAGGTGGCTGACACTAATGTTGGTAATTTGTTTTAGGAAACCGGGGGTAACAATACAGACAATCTAGTGTGGGCAGTATATTTAGATGACAAGTTAGTGGGTCATTGGCGTGCTGGGCTTTTCCAGGACTTTGACATTTTTCGCCAATTTAGTTCAATTAGGAGGAGAAGTAGCTGTACTATCTGGTAGTCAAGGAACTCCATTCTCAAAGACGAACATGGGTAGTGGAAACTTTGCAGAGGAAAGGAATAAAAAAGCAGGTTATATTGGGAATATAGAATTGTTTACTACTAATGGTGTTCTTATATCAGACATGCCTCGGAGTTATATCTCAGCTAAAAAGGATTGTTATAATGTAAAAGGATATTTTATAAAAGATCACTCTTGGGGATACTGTATATATTATGAAGGTCCTGGAGGTTATGTTTCTCAATGTAAATATTAAAGTATTTTATTAAATAATTTATAGTTAGTTAAGAAAGGTTATTTATATTAATGTCTAGTAAAAGATTATATATTTTTTTGTTTTTAATTTATATTTTTTATTATTTATGTATTTAGATAAATTTTATTAGTAATTTTATGGGAATGTGGACTGTTTGGTAACTAATCTTATAAATATTTATATGAATTGGTCATTTGATAGAACATTTAGATGTTGTTACTAGTTTTTAAAATATTTTTTAATAAAAATGAATTATAAAGTATATTTTTTATGCTTTTAGAATTCATAAACTTGTATTTCTCATGGTACACATTATTAGGTGCATCATCTTTCTTAGAATGTTTGTGAACGTTTAAAGCTGGTTGTTATATTGTAGTATATGTGTCATTGTATTATATAATCATTAAATAGTTATTTTCTACTTCTAACCCTCATCAACTAGCACAAAAATCTTATAGATTTATATTTAAAGTTAACATCTAATTTATACAATATATTTTTATATAGAGCTATAGATATGAGAATGTGCTTTGTGATGACAGTTTGATGTAGATATTTAAAAAAATCGATAAAAAACTAAGTCAATTTGGCTATAAATTTGTGAGATGCTCCTTTATAAATGGGTTGTATACTTTTGATAGCTTCAAATCCCCCTTAATCCTGCTTAGAAGGTGTTGAGAATCACAAAGATGAGATTTATAGTTTTTTTAATGTCATATAATAAACATTTGTAACTTTGTAGCCATTATATTGGGTTCTTAGTCAAAGGTGTCTATAGAATATCTATGCATATCAACCATTTGATAATGATCTTAAATATTTCTTATAAAAAAGAATTCAACTTTCAAAATATTTTGATTTAGTGATATTGATTCTTATGTCTAAATAAAATTAAGAGTGCCAAAATAAATATTAACCATAAGAACTTGCATAAATTTATAATCATACTTTACTTAATTATTCATTACAATAATAAACTTTTTAATAAGGTAGTGGAAAACAGTGGATAGAAAGATTGCTAACATGGACTCCAAGATCAAAGATGTTGGTACTAAGAATGAGATGGAAGAGATTAGAAAACTGAGGAGGCTCTTAAAAAGAAAATTGAGGAGGTCAATAACACTTCAATGGATGTGGCTAACAAATACAATAGGTTATCCATGAGCTCTGACCCTATGAAAGTTTGTTTTTTTATAAAGCTTTAGTTTGTGCCATAATTGGGAGGACAAGGGTACCCTCACACAATAGACCATCATTTTGTATTGGGTGGTTGTTTTGTGTTTTCTGGTAATCTTGGTTCTTTTTTCTCTACTGATTTTCTAGTTACACTCTTGATGTCACTTTGTGCTTTTGGAATAAATCTATGGTTATATAGTGACACGAGCCAATCCCATTTTTATTAATAAATTTTTTTGAAGTAAAGAAGATAACCAAATATTATATTGAAAAATTACATAAATTTACAAAATTGATTATATAAATTAATATTCAAATATAATCAATCCTAATCCCAAGACTTATTACAACTATGTTGCTTTTGAGCACTTATTTTCTTGAAACTTATCAGGATAAAGCTCATTGCAGCAAGAAAACAAACAACAACTGAACCATGCAAAAATATTCACATAACAAACATTCTTAGCATATAAGATATTTTCAATTCTAGATATTGCGTTGTGAGATTGGCATCTATACAAGTGAAAATATTATCTAGATTAGCTTTCATCTATTCACAGTTAAGTATCTCTTTAGATCTTCTTGGCCTCGATTTCTAAGTATGTTGTATGGAGTAGATTCTCCATACCAATTTATCTCCTAGAGATCTACTTTTTGCTTCCCAATTTTTAATTCCACCTATTCAAATTTCATTGGAAGTGCAAAGATTGTCTAACCAAAGAAAATATCTCACTTTAGATTGAAGTTACTTGATTATTTTATTGTATATGGGGATTCCATTGAGAACTACATTTATTAGAAGAATTTTCCCACCTAGAATTAGCTATTTTACTTTCCTGGGGCAGATTTTATTTGAGACTGATGTTAGTAAGTTCTTCCATATTTTGGCTTGTTATTGCCTAATAAGAGTAGAATTCCTAGGTATTTTACATGGAATATCTTCTACTAAATAACCGCAAAATGTACCAAGTCTATTTTTTACTCGAGGAGGGGTATTGATGAAGAAGATTTTAGACTGTATTATTTACTATTTGCCTTTTATGGTATGTAGTAATGATGATTTCTATTTCATTGGCTCCTTGATGGATGCTCTTAAAAAGAGAAGGGTGTCATATGCAAATAGTGAGTATGTGATTTAACCAAGATAATGAATACAAATAACTTTCCAGGAACCTCTAAGACTCACAAGTGTTATAGCTCTAATCAGAGCTTCAACCATCAGAATGAATAAAAATAAGGATAGTGGATCAACCTGTTTTGTTTTGTGTGTCATGTAGAGGAGAAGAATCCACCTTTCTCTTCTCAAACTATTGATGGAAGACAGAGAGTAGGTCTTGTAGCAATGACTTTGGCGAAATTAAACTATGTTGTAGAGTCTAGTGTCATTAATTATACACCCTTCATTAATCTATCCAATTTCACACTCTCCTAGCACCTATTTTGGTATTTCCCTTTTCTCTATGCATTATAAGACTTTAATTATAATGAATTAATATTTAATTCAATATTATGAGTCTTATTTCACTTTATTACATCATCACAATCTTATTTGGGCCCTTAATTCTAGATGTGCCCTTTATCATTTTATCTGAATTTATCCTTAATCCTATCTTAATTTCAACTATCAAATCATATTTTGCATATCTACACATCTTGGTTTGAGCCATTGAGCTTGATTTAGCATTAGAATCACAATAACTTGTATCTCTACAATTTCAAAAAACAATTGTCAGGACCAAGGGCACCTGACATTCTAGTGCCACGCTTGTTTCCCCAAATTTTAGGAGGGTAATTGGTCGGTCTTATTCTATTCAAATTTAGCTCCGTGTGAAAATATATTGATTCTAATTTGTCCTAGAGATGATTTCAATGATGAAATCACTATATAAGACATCTTTCTCAACTCATTTTTCATCTATCTATCTATCCATCCATTATGTCAACAAGCAAGCAAGCATCCTTGCATACATGAAGCATTAACAAGCATTTTTAGAGATCTTCAATGTTGCATATTCTTGATTTGTGGAGCAAAATTACATCATTATTATACAAGCATGTGTGTGTGATTATGGTTTTGTCATGTACATGCCATTTCATACAATATATGTGATTACATCCAAAGAGCAAAGAATCATCATTAGATCTAAGGTATATTCCCTTAAGTAATTATTTCAGTATTTATATTATTTTATTCAAGGTTGATTCCATACTACAATTTGACTTAGGACAACCCCTCTTCCCAATAATTTTTCTTCTCTTTCAATTTAGGTTGAACTTTTGAGAACAAATCCAAACATTCAAATGTTGCTCAGATCCATGCTCGTGGCTCTATTTGACTACTATAGCTCAATATTTATCCATAATCTCTTCAATTTCAGCACATTTGGCTAATTTCAACATTTTAGCAATTCATCTTAGAAAGAGGATAATTAACCCTAACTAGCTGAATTTAATAAGAATTCTCAGCCCTATCCTTGTTGATTTGAGGCTATATTTATTAGGTTCACCCATATTTCAATGTAAAGATTAATTTGGTTCGTTAGTGGCCTTATCCTATTTGGTGAAACCCTAGTTCCAATTTATGCCTCTATATTTCATTACAATTTTCTTTTTTCTTAAATTATATAAATGTCAAATTTATTTTTACAATAGGATGTTCTTAAGTTGCATGGATTAAAGTTATATGAAAATTCCCTTTATGACCCTTTTGGTGATTCATCTCCCAATTTTCATCTCCTTAAAGAGGACATACTGATGCAAAAAAATACTTTTAACACTTCTCTCAATGATCTCCCTATTTGGAATGAACCATTGGAGGATGGTGTTGATTATTCTTTGAATATGTTCCTCCTCCATGAGGGTATGGTGCAGGAGCACCTAGGTTTGAGTGCATTTTCTAGATTTTGGTGTGCTAGTCTTTATTTTGGTTTAGGGTTGTGAATAATGGATTTCTCATAGGTCCACTTGTGTCTTGGATATGCATTTGAAGGATGGATGTCAACTAGATCATGTATTTACTCAAATTTGGCTTATGAGCCCTTGTAAGCCTAAAATGGCATAAACTTGCATTTTGGTGTAAAATGTCTTGAAACACCTCATTTGGCATTTAGAAATGTCATTTTCATTTTTATAAGTCATTTTAGGAGGTTTAGGATGAGTGGAAATGCATGAAATGTAAAAATGCACATTTTGGCAAAAGTTCTCATTGTTGCTCGACAACATTTTACAACTTTTGAGCAACTTTTTACATCTTTGAGCATATCGATGGTTAGAAAACCGATGAAGAGTTGGTTAGGATCCATATGGAATATAAAATTCTTTGAGAATGAATTTAAGCATGGTGGAAAACACCTTGAGCAAGTTGTAATACATTGTGAAGACTTTTCTAGATTTTACCTTGCATTTTCTTTAATTTTGAGCAACAGTCTATACTTAACGGATTGATATTAATACTATTCTTTCTTGATTGCTTTGTACGTGCTATTGTAGTAATCAAAAGGTGTTTGAAATAGTTTTTAGTGCAAGTTCAAAGTGTGTATTTGATTTTACATTGCTCTCGACCTGAGCAAGGGTTTAAGAGCCCAATTATGGGTCCATCTTGCAATCCCTTGAGCTTTGCTCAATAATCCCTTAGAATTGAGCCATGGCACCCTTGTACATTGTAAATTTGTTTTTTTTTTGGCCTAGAAGTCATTGAAAGGCTATTTGGCATCATTTCCTAGGCGAGCTCAGTTATAGGCCAATTAGCAAAATGAGTGAAAAGTTGCATATGCTTGTAGGGATGATCAGTTATGCAGATGCCAAGTGTTTGGAATAAGTAATTAAGGTGTGGAAGAGCCTATGTGGAAGGTTGGGGGTGTGACAGATCAGAGAAGACAATAAACCCTTTGAAGAAGACAACAAAGTCCCAAAACCCTTAATAAATGTCATTTTTGGGTTCCGTACCTGTACGGACAGACCTCAATTTCTCAGTTGACGGATTCAAAATTTCATCCAAAAGGGTATTTAGATCATAAAATATTTTTCTAGGTTCTTTGAGTTATTTTTGAGCAATTCCCCAAAAACCGGTTAGGTAGGACTAATTGGGGCTCTAGGGCTACTAGGCCTAGAAAATAGGAGAAAGAGGGAGAGATGAAGAAATGAGTTAAAGCCAATTATAAAACCAGTTGATTTTCATGGGAATACATTAAGAAAACTTACTACAACCCCTGTACGTATATGTTAGAAAATTGCATAGCCTTGAGGTTGGATTTACCCTTGTGAATCTCAACTATGCCTGAGCAACTATTGAGCATAATTTGATAGGGAGCACTCCTAGAGAGTTTGAGTGTTTTGGTTTGTTGGAAAACTAGTGCAGAGTTAAAGGATCCCACTAACATATCATTCAAACTTCCTATTGAGCAAGGTGAGACTCTGTTTGAGAACCCCTCCCCATCAGGGTAGCTTGGTGAAAGAGGATGATATTATGGTAAAATAATTTCATATTAGTGAGAATTCCTTTAATAACACTTCACCTTCTATTCATTTCAATATCCTTCCCCCTAGAGATGGAGAATCAATAAGACATGATTTTCCATTTCCTTAGGTTTTTCATGAAGATAATTTATAACAATATGATAATACGGTTTTCCATCAGATTTTAAATGCTCTCTCTCCTAAAGATGAAGAACCTAACACAGATCTAATCAATGCTATTCATGTTGTTGAAGAACCTAAAATTATTGTTAATGATGGGGTGACTTGTCAACCAGATTATCATATTGTTGGCAAGAGACACTGTATTGATTATCAAATGTTGTCATTGATGGGAACTTGAGTAATCCATCCAACCCATAGTTTATAATGCATTCATACTAGAAGATTAATTGAGGTCTACTGAAAAGAACATGTCATTTGATAGAGTGTATAGTAATTTGATTGGTGGTTCAATTGTGTTGAGTATTTGGTATTGTGAATCTTGGAGATGCATTATGATCATGTAATATACCTTATTCCAAGTTTGTGGCCTCTAGTGTTGAGAATTGAGTAAGTTGGAAGATCTGATAGATAGGTTTCTGGTTAGAACAGTGTTCATCAATTGTAACTTATGGAGATTCGTTGTGCAAATTGTGAAGAGTGATTTTGGTAGTTGTTTGCATGTTCGAGGATGTTGAGCCAGCATATGGGAAGTGTTTGGACAACTTATTTTGGTTTGCTTGGTTGTTTTGGATCAAATTGAGCTGACCTTGGGTAACATGTTTCATTTGTGTGTTATGTGGTTTTGGGCCAACATGATGAAGACCTCAAATATTGATGTGGATATATAAGACCGATTGATATGATCATTTGGTGTATTGGTGGTTATATGTGAAGTGTGTGTGAGCGATTGTGTGTAGTTTCTATTACTGTAGGTTTTTTATTTTCCTTATGTTAGGGGGTATTTATTTTTCCTACACTTGTTTTATTAAGCTTGTTTAGGTTATTAGGAGTGGTTAATATGAGGACACAAGGAAAAATACTTCATCTACATGTGTAACTCTCCACCTCACATGGGTATTTGAGTTACACATCCTCTTTTGGCTTGGTGTGCCACCTCTCATAACCAATAATTTGTTTGCGATCTGGGTTATGGGGTAGTTGGGTTTCTCATCCTTTTTTGACCTTATGTGCTAACTTTGTCAACTCCTTTCTTGTCTTCATGTAAGGAGGTTATGCCACATGTTTTGGCATTTACCAAGAGGGTAAACTCTCTCCCCTTTTATGGGGAATAGGAGTTAATGCACCTCTTGGATGTATATTCTATATAATAAGCATTATACTCTCACCGTCACTAGTTTAGTGATTGCTCGGTGAGAGTGTTCTCCAAACTTCTTTTTTGTGTCTATTTTTTCTCTCATATCAAATTTATATTCATTCAACTATTTTAATATTCGATCATCTGTTGTTTGGAGTTGTATGTGATCTACAACTGACATTCGATCCAAGCTCAGTTCTCGCTTCTCACAAAATCTAACATGGTATCAGTGCCATCTTGTCTCGTATAGATCATTGGTTTTTTTATTTATTTGAGAGATTTGAGACTATTATATAGCTAATATTTTCCTTAAAAACCAAGTATTCTCTTCTCCTACATTCTCATGTGACTTGGAGAATCAAAACAGTTTAAAGTAAAATAGCTTCTAAATTAATCTAGTTTATTATATATATGTGTTCCTTGAGATCTGGGTGAATGTACTTTTTTGGTAATATTGGAAGCTTAATCAACATTTCCAAAGTATTAAGAGGGCTTGAGAAAGTCAAAAGTGACTTTTATTTCACCAAAATCAGAGTTTGGAGGATATAGTAAAAAATGAGAGTGAAACATTTTTACTAGAGCTATTTTCATTTTGTCTTTAGTGTTCCAACTTTCATTCATTTTCAAGAAAAATGCTTTTTGATTTTTCATCCCAACATCGAAAAAATTCTAGGTTTCTGATGGTGCTCCCAAAAAATTAATACTTTTTGTAGCTATTGAGGTTGACTAGGGCCTAAGTCATTTTTCTAGTAGGGAAATTCAACAACATTTCTCAAAAGTTGCATAACTTTTGCCTCGGGTGTCAAATTTTTGCAAACAAATATTTGACAGAAAGCTAGAAATGAACACTTTCCATTCTTGTAGAGCTAATTAAAATATTCTTCTTTTCTTCAGAAAACATTGCAAGTTGAATCAGCTACATTTTAAAACCTCCCACTTTTTATGAGGAATAGGAGTTAGTGCACCCGTTGGATGTATATGCTATTATTTTTCAATATAAAATGCATTATACTCTCACCTTCACTAGTTCAGTGATTTCTCAGTGAGAGTCTTCTCCAAAATTCTTTTGTCTCTATTTTTTTTCTCATATCAGATTTATCTTCATTTGACTATTTTGATATTTGATCATCTATTTTTTGGAGTTGCATATAATCTACAAATGATATCAGATCCTAGCTCAGTTCTTGCTTCTCATAGAATCTAACAGTTTCACGTGCGTGGTTGAATTATTTATTCTCTGGAATACAATAGAATATTACAACAAAGAACTATTGTAGAGCAGATTATTTTATGCTTAATCTAAATAGTTTTTGGCATTTGTAGATGCTACTTATCATTTTAGACATTTCGATTATTATATGTAATCATTTTGTAGGGAGGTCTTCCTTCTGAGGTTGTAGGCCTTATTGTAATTTGAGAAGTGACTTGTAGCTAGTGTGCTTGAATGCAAGTGCATTCCTGTCATGTAATATTATTATACTTCTAACAAGATATATTAATATTGTGGGTCTCAATCCCAGTGTGGTTTTTCCCTTTACTGAGTTTCCATGTAAAAATCCTAGTGTTATGGTGTTGTGGTTATTTTCTTTGTGTTTTCGCACTTTCATTTTTTTTAGTTTTGCTAAGTGGTTTAAGAATCAAATTAAGAATCTTAAAAATTGCAAAACACTGATTCACCCCCCTTCTCAATGTTCCTTAATACAACAATTAGTATTAGAGCTTAGTTCCTCGAAAAAAGCCTAATAGCTTGAGGAGGATCTAAGAAAGTGAATTGATGGATTCCAATCATCTAAAACAAGAGCTTGTTGTAGCACTTGAGGATCTTGAACAAGCCCAAGCCCAAGCCAAGGTCTAGCAAGTGAGAGTAAACCTTAAGGATGCTGAGAAATTCATTGAATAATTGAAGAATCAGTTGGACAAGTCAAGGGAGAAGAGAAAGGATCTTGTTAATCAGCTTAAGCACAAAGAAAGTCAAAGCATTGATGAAGAAGCTCTAAACGAACATACTGAAGCATCTTATAGACTTGCTCGAGCTAATACATTCCAGAAGAATGAGATGGAAGCCATTGTGATGAGATTGACAAAAGAGATTAAAGAAAGGAAGAAGAATGAGGAGAAGCTTGCTCAATACTTGAAAGATAAATATGAAGATTGTTACAAACTTGAGAGTGATAATGGACAATTGAAGCTTGACTTGCAAGATTCTAGACAACATGAGGAAGATCTTGAAAGGTAGATCATTTTTACTAGATATGATATTGATATTCCATATGAGTATAAGGAGAAGTTTTGGGTTAGCTTAGCCAAGTTTGATGAGATGCTTGTAAGCCAAAATAATCCCAATGACACTCAAGGTATTGGATTTGAAAAGGGTCAAAGCTCCAAAGTAGCACAACACAAGAACAACTGAAGAAGACCTCTTGTAAGGCAACCTAATGCTCATAAATTTAATGGTAACTATTTTGCTTGCAATAAATTTGGTCATATGGATAGTCAATACATAAATAGGATGATTAATAATGGTCCATCTTTTACTAGTCAATGTTTCAACTGTAATAAATATAGTCATAAGGCAAACATATGTAGAAGTGTGATGAATAATATTTAGAATAGGAAAAATATCAAATGTTATGCATGTGGTGGGTTTGGACATGTTGCTAATCAATGCAGATCAAGAGGAAATCAATTGAAATTTAGACCTTCAAGGCAATATTATTTGATATGATTGCAACAAATCCCATCACATTTCTAAGTATTGAAGAAGAACAAATGTGAATATGAGAGGTTTGGAATACAAGAACAAGAATGTGAAGGCAGATGAGATGGGTAAAGCAAAATTTTAAGAGATCAGAGAACAAATGAAGAAGACTTGGGTGAAGAAGAGTGATGATAATGCAGTGAATGGGTCTAATAGATTTTGGTACCCAAACCTCATCTGGTAACTAAGCTAAGGGATCCAGCCTTAGGGGAGGTTTTCATGAAAAGCTTTCAAACCCCTTGTTTGAGATCTATACCTGATTTCGATCAGTTGTAGAGGTGTATTTAATTCTCAAAAATGTTTATGATATATTTTCAAGAGAATTCGAGCAGATTTGAAGATCTAGAGAAGAATTCTAGAGAGATACATAGTATCCATAAGTATTAGTGTTATGTACATTTATTGCATTCAAAATTTAGGTATGCAAAAGATAAAAAGAGAATTAACCTTTCATTTCTCACTTTGCATTTGAAACAAGAGAGCAGAACAGCATAGTGAAGGAGAATTTGTAGAGATTTTGAGCGACATCTAGATTTGGTGTGTGATGTTGCATCTTGTTGAAAGGTATTTAACAATGAAACCCCCTTCAGATGAAAGTTTAAAATTTGAATTGGATAAGATGGCTTCATTTGGTACTGCAACTCCTTTGGTTGTTAAAATCACCGAGCGTGTCCATCTAAGTTTCAAGAATCATCCATTCATTTTGATGTAAGATGATCCTAAGAGTGTGTTTTCATTAGTGCCCTACAGAGTATTGCATATTGAAGACATAATGGTTTATACTCATTGTTTTAATGAGGAACTGGGAAGTTTGTAAATGTTCAATCTATACAATAATCAGCTTTCTGATTGAATTTGATGTTGAAACTAGAATATCAAGAATTGGAAAACAAGGGTTTTACACAATTCCTTAGGTTTTCGATGTTCTATGAATATGAATGGATCCAATTCATATTGAGCCAAGTACAAGATGAATTTATAAGGTTAGACAAGACTCACAAGATTGCCAAGTCAGTTATTCAAGTTGTAACTCGATTATGTGAATCCAGAGAGCTATCATCTTTAAAAAATGTGCAGAATGACCTTGTGACTAATGCAACAGGGTCAAAATTTAATCAAGAGGCAATAAAAATCAATGGCATTTTGGAGCATGAAATTAGGAAAGTAGATTAAGGAAATGACAAGGTTGAGAATCCTCTGGTTGATGCTGCTAATCCTCTAGTTCTTGAGAATAATGCTAAAAAGGAAAAGGTAGAGGTTAAAGTTGAAGTCAAGACTACAACAAAAGGTATTGTAGAGACAGTGAAAGGCAAGCAAGTCATTAATGATCTGGATTTTATCCAAGGTCTAATCAATGTTGCTTCTTTGTCTCCAATTCAAAAGCTTCATCTTACATCATTTTCTCAAGAAAAAGCCAATGATGATCTTTTGAAATCTCACACTGATGATCGTATGTTGCTAACCTCAACAACTAGTGTTTTTAAGA
Source organism: Cryptomeria japonica (assembly GCF_030272615.1). NCBI lineage: Eukaryota > Viridiplantae > Streptophyta > Pinopsida > Cupressales > Cupressaceae > Cryptomeria > Cryptomeria japonica. The sequence goes on along the minus strand of NC_081411.1, from coordinate 84,180,546 downwards.
AGTTGATGCCCTCATTCCAAAAAGATACTTCAAATACTCCATTCAAGCAATTGAAAATTTTGATGAATTCTATAGATGAATATTTTGAGTCTTTTGAAAAGTCTGCTAAGGAGAAGGTCTAAAATTAATTCAATGCAAAGAGGCTCTAAAATTTAAAAAGGATGATTGCCAAGGACAAAGTCACTCAAGATGCCTATGTGAAGAGCATAGAAGATGCATTATCTGAAGGAGGAAAATTATACAAATAATGTTTATCAGAGTCTAAATGTATTGCATACATTGAGAAGAGGTCTAAGGTACATGAGAATGAGCTTGAATGCATATATCAATCAGTTGATCCCCTATCAATATCATTGAGAAGTCATGAAAATTAGGTCATATCATTACTTGACAAAATCAGAAGCTTGAATCAAGACATGATGAGAGTAATTGGTAGATTTGGAGAAATTAGGAGTCTCATTGCTCCCAAGCTGGCCATTACGCTGAGTGCTCTCAAGGATACTCAAGATGCTCTGGCCAGCGGTGATTTGAAAGACGTAAAAATAGCTAAGGCACAAGATTATTTGTTTAGTGAATTCATAACAATATTGGAGAATCTATAGAAGGGCTAGGACAACCACCTAGACACATTGAATAATTCATATGCAGACATATTCATTTTTTTGTGAGAATGTAAGGGTTGTGTGTACATATGCATATAGCATTTTTTTGGCTTGAATTTTTGGTTTTCAAAACTCTATAGTTGCCATTGATTTCAAAGGGAGAGAGTATAGGAGTGAAATATGTTGATCTTAGGGGGAGTTTCTGATTCTTTGAGTCTGGTTGATAGATTCTTGTTGTAGTGTACATTGTTTTGGTTTTGGTCCTCACATTTCACCAAATATTGCCATCAATGCCAAAGGGGGAGATTGTTGGCAAGACACACTACATTGATGATTAGATGTTGTCATTGATGGCAACTTGAGTAAAATATCCAATATACAGTTCATAATTCATTCATACCAAAAGATTGATTAAGGTCCAGTGAAAAGAATGGGTCATTTGGCAAAGTGTACAATAATTTGACTAGTAGTTCAATTATATTGAGTATGTGGTATTTTGAATATTGGAGATGCATTATGATCATGTAATATTCCTTATTCCAATTTTGTGGCCTCGGATATTGAGAATTGAGTAAGTTGGAAGATCCAATAGATAGGTTTCTGGTTAGAAGTGTTCGTCAGCTGTAACATGTGGAGATTTGTTGTGTGGATTAGGCAGAATGATTTTGGTGGTTGTTTGTGTGTTTGAGGATGTTGATACGATATATGGGAAGCATGTGGACAATTTATTTTGGTTTTCTTGGTTGTTTTGAATCGGATTGAGCCTTTGGGTAACATATTTCATTTACGTGTTATGAGGTTTTGGGTCAAGATGATGAAGACCTAAAATATTGATGCGGATATGTAAGTGTAGTGTCCTAAAATTGTGACACTTTCAATTTCGACTACGTTTGGGTCTTCACAATGGCGATGCAACACGGAACCTGAATGGAGATCGCTAAACTTGTTCATGACACCAAAAACTGCATTTTTTCAGCACCCTGGCCTGATCCTCCTTGCACCCTGCTGTCCCGGTAGGTGGGACCATGGCGCCCAGCGCCCTGGTCCCTGGCCCTATTTTGGGCCCGATCTCTTATGGGGCTTTGGGTCTTTTAGTTTGCAAATTGGAAAATAATCTTTCCTGGTCGACCTAAGGTTGGAAAATTTAGTCTTTTAATCCTAATTGACAAGTATATAAACTACATTTCCTCTCCCATTTTGGTAAGATGAAAAAAAAGGGCAGAAGCGATATTCAAACATTCAAGCATTCAAGCATTCAAGCATTCCTTCAAGCAATTGATCATTCTAAGTCTCCATTCAAGGCTAAGTGTTGCATTCAAGACAAGGATTCAACCATTGAAGAGGAGATCACATACAACATACAACATACAACAACATCTACGCCTTTGCATGTAAGAATACAAACATTCTTACAACAAGGTACTAGTACTTGTTTTACATTACAGTCATTTACATTTACAGCATTCTCATTTCTTGGTTAATTCCAAAACCGGGGTTTGACCTAAGGGAAAACCCCTAATCCCTAACCCCCCAATCATCTTCGCTTTTCTATGTGTAGGTTGCAGGTACGCAGCTGTAATTGAAGATCTGGAATCCTTGTGCAGAGACGAATAGATCCCCCTTCGTTTCGCAGATTTTTTGGAGGACCATGTGCACGCCGGGTGCCATCGTCCCGTCAACTTTCACTCAAATTTATAGGACAGCATCGTCTCGACATTTTACTGCTAATTCCAGGTCCATAGCTTCATCCTATATTCCTATCTTTGTTTATAAGTGAATCTTTCTCACTTTTCATGCATTCCTAGCTTAATCCTTCTATCTACATTCTTTACAAAAGAGGGTAGCCTTGCTGTCTTAACCCTTGAAACTCATTTAGAATCCAATCTTGCATTGTGTGGGATTGGATCTTGTGGTTTTCAACCCCTCTTTTGAATGTAAAGTCTCCCCTAAGTGAAAACTATCAACCCTAGTGACCTCCTTTCCCTCTCCTTGGAGTGGTGGGGGGAACACTTGGGGTTCGCTTGCGATTTTCTGCTTTACATTTTGGTGAACCTGATGTGAACATCCTTTTTGATTATTCATGGTTAGATCTAAAAATTGGATTCCTTGATTACATTTCCATGTTTGATCTTTTGCAAATTTTAGAGGTTAATTGCATAAAGACCCTAAATTTTCTTTTTAGTAATTGAGCTTGCGAAATTTTTAATGATTAATGCTTGTTTCAGATCTACCCTTCTATTACAAATTATCAATTCATATTTGTGCTTTAATTCTGAAAATTAAGTGGTTAAGTGTCAAAACCCTAATTTTTAAAACCCTCTTGATTCAACCTTTGACTGATAATTTCACTAATCAAAACATCTCCAAATCAGCTGTAACTTTGGATTCCGCAACAAAATCATAATATCTTTCATCCTTGAAAATTTGGAAAAAAGTTGTGAGGACCGTGTGCACCCCAAGCGCCATCGTCCTCGACATTTTTTCTAAAATTTCGGGAGTTAGATCTTACTGTATTTTTTTGCTAAAATCTAGAATTTTGGCTGATTTTATCAATTACAACACTTTCAAAATTAAGGTCAAAGTTGGTCTAGTGATTGCTTGGATTAAGGCTCCTAATCATTCAAAAATTGTTGAAACTGAAATTCATGTCAAAATTGTGTTCTTACTGTCCTAAATCTGAAAAGTGTGTTGGCATTCATTCAAAATTTCAGTGCTTTATTCAAATTTTTGCAGTTTGTGACTTTTGAAATTAAATGTTTAATTGCAACAACCTTGATTTCCACTTTCAAAATTGAATTTTGAATGAAATTGAGTCAATTTTTAAATTTCAAAACCTGCATTGCTTTTGGTATTCCCTCTAAAATCATAAAATTCAAAATTTCAGTTTCCCTCTTGTAAAGCGGAAAATCGCGGTCGAACCCTAGTTGGTCTCCCCTCTTCTAACTCCTAGGAGAGAGAAGGGAGGTTCGCTAGGATTCGATGGGTTTTCACTTAGGGGGAAGACTTTACATTCAAAAGAGGGGTTGAAACTCATAAGATCCAATCCCACACAATGTAAGGTTGGATGCTAAATGAATTCCAAGGGTTTGGAAAGCAAAGCTACCCTCTTTTGTAAAGAATGTTGATTAAGGAAATTAAGCTAAGGATGCATAGAAAGTCATAAAGATTCGCTTATAAACTGAGTTTAGGTTATAGGATGAAGCTGCGGACCTGGAATTAGCAGTAAAATGTCAATACGGCGCTGTCCTGCAAATTTGAGCAAAAGTTGTCGGGACGATGGCACCCGGCGCCACGGTCCTCCGAAAAATCCGCGAAACGAAGGGGGATCTGTTCGTCTCTGCACAAGGATTCCAGATCTTCAATCTCAGCCGCGTACCTGCAACCTACACACAGAAAAGCGAAGACGATTGGGGGGTTAGGGATTAGGGGTTTGCCTTTAGGTCAAACCCCGGTTTTGGAATTAACCAAGAAATGAGCAAGAGCTGTAAATGTAAATGACTGTAAAACAAGTACTAATACCTTGTTCTAAGGATGTTTGTATCCTTATGTGCAAAGGTTTAGATGTTGTATGTTGTAGTATGTAGTATGTGATCTCCTCTTCAATGGTTGAATCCTTGTCTTGAATGCAACACTTAGCCTTGAATGGAGACTTAGAAGGAATGCTTGAATGCTTGAATGCTTGAATGCTTGAATGCTTGAATATAATTTCCACGCCTTTTCCATCATCTCGAATGAAAGAGGAAAATGTAGTTTATATACTTGTCATTTAGGGCTGATAGACTGATTTTCCCGACCTTAGGCCGACCAGGGAAGTATATTTCCAAATTGCAATCAAAAAGACCCGATATCACTTAGGAAACCGGGCCCAAAATAGGACCCAGGGACCAGGGCGCTGGGCGCCATGGTCCTGGAGGACCAGGGCGCTGGGCTCCCTGGTCCTGAGGGACCAGGGCGCTGGGCATTCTGGTCCCACCTCCCGAGACATCAGGGTGCAAGGAGGTTCAGGCCAGGGTGCTTGAAAAATGCAGTTTTCAGTGTCGTGAGCGAGTTTTGGGGTCTCCATTTAGGTTGCGTGTTGCGTCACCATCATGAAGACCGAAATGCAGTCAAAATTGCAAGTGTCACAATTTTAGGACGCTACATTTAGCCCCCACTTTAGCGGGAGTATGTATGCTCATACTTCCGGTAAAGTACAAGGAAACAACGTTGAAAGACTTTCACCACGTCAAGGAGGCAAGATACACCAAGCCCCCAGTGGACTAAGGATCTTACAACTTCGATTGACAAAGTAAAAGGGAAGATCACGAGGGAGAACCATGACTGTCAGTAGTAAGGCTCCCTCACTATGAGTCATGCAAAAGAAATACCAAAAATCTTCAAGACAAAGCTAAGTTTGCCAAGAAATTTTCAAGTATCTTTGAAAGGATAGACAGGGTGTATGCCCCCCTACGTTAAAGCGATCGCACACGCCTCAACGGGGGTGATTGTTTTAACATAGTGATACACATAAGAAATGAGAAAGGAAAAAGGAGCACGTTATCGCAAGGATTTAGCCCACAAAACACAAAGCACGAGGTGACTTCGCTTTCCTTGGGGTCAGTATGCTGTATGATAAGTCATGTATATATCATATGTATGTATGCATAATTGTTCTTCATTCCCCAATCAAGGAAGGTCACCTAGAAGAAGGGAACACATGTGTCTTTTGAGTCAACATGAGAGAGATCGAGAGATCTCAATGCTTTGCATCGTCCTCAAGTAGACAACACTAAGGACGACAAATAGAAGAATGAGAATAACATATAGAAGAAGTAACAAAAGAGAGGGGGAGAGAGTCTGCTATGCTAATGTAACTAGTCTAGCATGTCATCTACCCCCCGATCTTGCTGATCAATGTTTCGGGAAGGCAGGGAACACGCTAGAGGAGGAACATCCAACACAGCAGATGGAGCTATCACAAGATCCAAACAAGGGCTATGTTCATGTTCCAAGCCACATTGTTCTTGTCTAGGAGCTAGGATAAGTGCTTTAGAAAATTCATTAGATAAATGGTTATCAACATCAACAAGTTCATATTCACTATCAGAAGCAAGAGGAGTAATATTTTCATCTATATCATCATCAAGATTTATAAAAATAGGATCTTTAACTCGCACAGGATCAAGACCATCATGCATCTTATGTTTAGGAGATTTAGGCTCAATATCCGGCTGAGGAGAAAATGGAATAATGCTTGTTGAAGGTTTTTTTGGAGATTGTAAAGTTTGAGAAGCAGTTGCTTGAGCCCTAAGACGACGCTTTCGTCGGCGTTCCCGTGCAGAACGATTACGTCTAGTCTTAGTAGGAAGTGTAGAAGATAGAGGAGGAGGAATGTTCTCATCCTTATCACTTGGATGTTTAGGTTGTGGTCTCTTAGGCTGGATAATAGGAGAAGAAGAAGGTCTCTTCTCTCTATAGAAGGCAGGAGGAGGAACTGCTCCATATAAGGGAAGAATTCTTGGTTTAGGAAGAAGACCAAGTCCATCATGATGAGGAGGTATAGGTCTACTTTTAGAAGATTTATTAGGCATAGACATAGTCACATCCATGGGGACGGGTTGGGAATCTTCTTGGGGAAAGACATTAGTTGTGTCTTTCAAAGGAAGAATTTCCTTCTCAAGAATGATAGGAATGTCAAGTTTAGGTGTTCTAGGTTCACTTAGAGATAGGATCATATCTGTTTTCCACTTTTGATAAGATTTGAAAAGATGATCACTTCGCGGAGGAAGAGATTGGAATTGTTTAGGCCAAAAGTAATCTATAGGAACACTAGAAGTTCTTTCAGCTGGTTTAAAGAGACTATGATTGACAGTAACGACTTCACCATTATGGGGAAATTTCAAACACTTGTGAATAGGAGAAGCAATAGCTTTCATGGAAGATAGCCAAGGATAGCCAAGCTTCACACGAAATTGTTCAGAAGATGGAATAATAGCAAAGTTCACATCAAGGGATTTGTTATGGACCTCAATAGGCAATGTAATAGAACCAATTGCAGGAGAAGAAAATGCATCAAATAATTTCACAATCACATTTGTTTTGTCATAGATCACTTGATTCAATTGCAAAGTAAAAAGAAATTCTTCAGTAATAACATTAACCATGCACGAAGGATCAATAAGCACTCCACGGCAAGGCATATTCTTGACTTTTGCAACTATGTATAAAGGACCATCAGGTGCCCTAATGGTTTCGCTAGAATCAAATGTGATGGAAGGTTCTTTAGGGTTTTCTTGCTGCTCTACAAAGTTAATCACATTCGGAGTCATAGACACAAGACCATCAGATGAGAAAGAGGAATCATTAGCCTCAATCACATTAGAAGTATGAGAAGTATGAGAAGGTAATGGATCAGTAAAAATTTGAAGATTTTGGTTAGGAGGAGCTACAGATGTGTTGCCTTTATCATTCACTCCAGAAACAGAAATAGTATTATTATCAATCAAATCTTGAATTTTACCCTTTAGAGAAAAACATTTTTCAGTATCATGCCCAGGCTGACGATGAAAGTGACAAAAAGCTTTGTGATCAAAATAAGGTGAAGTAATCTTTGCAGGATCAATTTGTCTTATAGGAGGAAGGGTAAGCACATTTTGTCCCAATAACTTATTCATAATATCATGCAATGATTCATTCAAAGGAGTATACTTTCTTTCTTTCTTGAAAAATTTAGAAATAGGAGGCACACCTGATGCTGCATTCACATTGTTGTTGATGATGTTTTCATTGAATTTGATGGAATCTCTGTTCGGTTTAAACTTCCCAAATGGTTGTTGACTGCTATCACCCTTATCACTCAGAGCCATAGGATGTGATTGTTCCATTTGACTCACAGTCAGTTGATAATTGTGAAGACTGGCGCACAACTGTTGGAAAGAAGTAAACTCAGAAAACAGAAGTTTGTCTCGAATATCTTTTTGCAAATTAGAAATAAAGATTCTTTGAATATCATTATCAGGCACTGGAAAAGAAATTTGAGCATACAAATGCTTATATCTACCAATGAAATCAGTCACTTTTTCTTTAACACCTTGTTTACAATGCATTAAATCAATCAAAGTAACTTTAGGACTTATATTGTTTTGAAATTGTTGAATGAAAGCATTTGCAAGTTGTTAGAAAGAAGTAATAGAATAAGAAGGCAACGAGCAATACCATTGTAGGGCTTTGTCTCTTAATGTTCTAGTGAACAGTTTTGCAAGCAACCTTTGGTCATAAGCAAAATCAGTACATATTGTTTGAAAAGTCTTAACATGTGTTAGAGGATCTCCTTTACCATTATAAAGCTCCAAATGCGGGATTTCAACATGCTTAGGAGGAATAGCTCAAACAATGTCAAGAGAAAGTGGGCTCGCAACATCAAATGTGGGCACACTAAACTTAGATTGATTCATAGAGGCAATTTGTTGTTGTAAAGAAGACACAGTTTGTGCAAGATTATTAATAGTAGCTTCAGTCGAAGAGTTCATATTAGGTGTGTTAGATTGAGATGGAGGTGTGATGTTATTGAAAGATGGTAAAGAGTAAGGTGGTGGGACCCTATGATAGTCAACCATAGGGGATGATTGGATAGGAGGAACACTACAAGGAGGAATGGAATGGTTAAATGAATTGCCCCCTTGTGTCATGTTCATTTGTGAAGATGTAATAGGAACACTTATTGAAGGAATGAATGAAGAAGTCGGATTAAATGAAGGAAGAGGGTTAATTGAAGAGGAAGGATTGCCCCCATGACTGGTGATCATAGGGGGAATGTCTTGTATAGAAGTAGTCATTATGTTTGATGTAAAGGTAGGTATGCTAGCAATAGAAGTTGTCAAAGGAATAGAATGATTGACTTGAGTAGGAGGTTGTGTATAACCCAAAGTTTTAGCACAACTCTTCATAGGCATCACATTCGAGTCCACGATGTGTTCAATACCACGCAAAATATCAATTCCATTCTTATCACTTTGAAGCATACGTTTTAGACCCTCAATTAAAGGAAGAGCTTGACTATCGGGATACTCATGAGACATCCATTGGTGAAAATCGTCAAATTGGTTATCCAATTTGGAAAGTTGTTCAACAGAAACTTCATGGGGAGTTTCTTCATCATTAGGAGGATTAGAGGAATTACCCATGTCCTCGTTAAAAAGACTACTCAAATTAGGTTCCATCTCCTCAGTAGTTAAACCTCGGAAAGACTTAATTCTACGGCTTCGTCTAACGGGAATAGTGTAAGTAGGGCTTATTGTTGTAAAACTCATGCACCAGAGAGAGAGAGAAGATTTTGATCTTAGAGGTAGCAATTTTCAGTAAAACCAGCCAATCTTCCAGATTTAAGCTGTTAAATACAATCACAATAGTCTCCCAAAATTTCAGAAAAAATGTTCGGGACCGTGGCGCTCGGAGTGCAACACGGTCCTTGCAACTTTTTTCAAAATTTGCAGGGATGAAAGGTATGATGATTTTAGAGCTAATCTGAAAAAATTGAGGGATTTTACGATCTGTAGATAGGCCAAATTAAAGTTGCAAATTCAAAATTGAACCCTATCAAGATTGTCGAAAAATGCAAAATTTGAATTTTGAAAAAGAGAGGGAGACTGAAATTTTGAATTTTATGATTTTAGAGGGAATGTCAAGAGCAATGCAAATTTTGAAATTTGAAAATTTACTCAATTTCACGCAAAATTCAATTTTGAAAGCGGAAATCAAAGTTGTTGTAATTAGGCACTTAATTTCAAAAGTCACAAAATGCAAATATTTGAATAAAGCACTGAAATTTCGAATGAATGCAAATACAATTTTCAGATCTAAGACAGTAAGAACACACTTTTGACACAAAATTTCAGTTTTGATAATTTTTGAATGATTAGGAGCCTTAGACCAAGCAATCACAAGACCAACTTTGACTGTAATTTTGAAAGTGTTATAATTGACAAAATCAGCCAAAATTCTGGATTTTAGCAGAAAAATACAGCAAGATCTCGCTCCCGAAATTTTGGAAAAAATGTCGGGGACGATGGCGCTCGGAGTGCAACACGGTCCTCGCAACTTTTTTCCAAATTTTCAGGGATGAAAGATATTGTGATTTTATTGCGGAATCCAAAGTTACAGCTGATTTGGAGATGTTTTGATCGGTCAAATTGTCGGACAAAGGTTGAATCAAGAGGGTTTCAAAAATTAGGGTTTTGACTTTTAACCACTTAATTTTCAGAATTAAAGCACAAATATGAATTGATAATTTGTAATAGAAGGACAGATCTGAAACAAGCATTAACATTTAGACATTTCGCAAGTTTAATTACTAAAAAGAAATTTTAGGGTTTTAATGCAATCACCTCTAAAACTTTGCAAAAGATCAAACATGGAAATGTAATAAATTTTTTCAGATCTAAGCATGAAAAATCAGAAAGGATGTTCACGTCGGGTTCACCAAAATGTAAAGCGGAAAATCGCGGTCGAACCCTAGTTGGTCTCCCCTCTTCTAACTCCTAGGAGAGAGAAGGGAGGTTCGCTAGGATTCGATGGGTTTTCACTTAGGGGGAAGACTTTACATTCAAAAGAGGGGTTGAAACTCATAAGATCCAATCCCACACAATGTAAGGTTGGATTCTAAATGAATTCCAAGGGTTTGGAAAGCAAAGCTACCCTCTTTTGTAAAGAATGTTGATTAAGGAAATTAAGATAAGGATGCATAGAAAGTCATAAAGATTCGCTTATAAACTGAGTTTAGGTTATAGGATGAAGCTGCGGACCTGGAATTAGTAGTAAAATGTCGATACGGTGCTGTCCTGCAAATTTGAGCAAAAGTTGTCAGGACGATGGTGCCCGGCACCACGGTCCTCCGAAAAATCCGCGAAACGAAGGGGGATCTGTTCGTCTCTGCACAAGGATTCCAGATCTTCAATCTCAGCCGCGTACCTGCAACCTACACATAGAAAAGCGAAGATGATTGGGGGGTTAGGGATTAGGGGTTTGCCTTTAGGTCAAACCCCGGTTTTGGAATTAACCAAGAAATGAGCAAGAGCTGTAAATGTAAATGACTGTAAAACAAGTACTAATACCTTGTTCTAAGGATGTTTGTATCCTTATGTGCAAAGGTTTAGATGTTGTATGTTGTAGTATGTAGTATGTGATCTCCTCTTCAATGGTTGAATCCTTGTCTTGAATGCAACACTTAGCCTTGAATGGAGACTTAGAAGGAATGCTTGAATGCTTGAATGCTTGAATTCTTGAATGCTTGAATTCTTGAATGCTTGAATTCTTGAATGCTTGAATATAATTTCCACGCCTTTTCCATCATCTCGAATGAAAGAGGAAAATGTAGTTTATATACTTGTCATTTAGGGCTGATAGACTGATTTTCCCGACCTTAGGCCGACCAGGGAAGTATATTTCCAAATTGCAATCAAAAAGACCCGATATCACTTAGGAAACCGGGCCCAAAATAGGACCTAGGGTGCAAGGAGGTTCAGGCCAGGGTGCTTGAAAAATGCAGTTTTCAGTGTCGTGAGCGAGTTTTGGGGTCTCCATTCAGGTTGCGTGTTGCGTCGCCATCGTGAAGACCGAAATGCAGTCGAAATTGCAAGTGTCGCAATTTTAGGACACTACACCTCTCTTTTTCAAAATTCAAATTTTGCATTTTTCAACAATCTGGGTAGGGTTCAATTTTGAGATTGCAACTTTAATTTGGCCTATCTACAGATCATAAAATCACTCAATTTTTTCAGATTAGCTTTAAAATCATCATAACTTTCATCCCTAAAAATTTCGAAAAAAGTTGCAAGGACCGTGTGCACCCCGGGCGCCACGGTCCCTGACATTTTTTTCGAAATTTCGGGAGATTGTCATGATTGCATTTAACAGCTTAAATCTAGGAGATTGGCTGATTTTATTGAAATTTACTACCTCTAAATTCAAAATCTTCTCTCCCTCTCTAGTGCATGAGTTTTACAACAATAAGCCCTACTTACACTATTTCCGTTAGACGAAGCCTTAGAATTAAGTCTTTCCAAGGTTTAACTATCGAGGAGATGGACCCTAATTTGAATAGCCTTTTTAACGAGGACACGAGTAATTCCTCTAATCCTCCTAATGATGAAGAAGCTCTCCATGAGGTTTCTGTAGAACAACTTTTGAAATTGGATAACCAATTTGGTGATTTTCAGCAATGGATGTCTCATGAGTATCCCGATAGTCAAGCTCTTTCATTAATTGAGGGTCTAAAATGTATGGTTCAAAGTGATAAGAATGGAATTGATATTTTGCGTGGTATTGCACACATCGTGGACTCGAATGTGATGCCTATGAAGAGTTGTGCTAAAACTTTGGGTTATACACAACCTCCTACTCAAGACAATCATTCTATTCCTTTGACAACTTCTATTGCTAGCATACCTACCTTTACATCAAACATAATGACTACTTCTATACAAGACATTCCCCCTATGATCACCAGTCATGGGGGCAATCCTTCCTCTTCAATTAACCCTCTTCCTTCATTTAATCCGACTTCTTCATTCATTCCTTCAATGAGTGTTCCTATTACATCTTCACAAATGAACATGACGCAAGGGGGCAATTCATTCAACCATTCCATTCCTCCTTGTAGTGCTCCTCTTTTCCAATCATCTCCTATGACTAACTATCATAGCGTCCCACCACCTTACTCTCAATCAATACCTTCTTTCAATAACATAATACCTCCATCACAATCTAACACGTCTAATATGAATCCTTCGATTGAATCAACCATTAACAATCTTGCACAAACTGTCTCTTCTTTACAGCAACAAATTGCCTCTATGAATCAATCTAAGTTTAGTGTGCCCACATTTGATGTTGTGAGCCCACTTTCTCTTGACATTGTTCGAGCTATCCCTCCTAAACATGTTGAAATCCTGCATTTGGAGCTTTATAATGGTAAAGGTGATCCTCTAACACATGTTAAGACTTTTCAAACAATATGTACCGATTTTGCTTATGACCAAACGTTGCTGGCAAAACTGTTTACTAGGACATTAAGAGATAAAGCCCTACAATGGTATTGCTCATTGCCTTCTTATTCTATTACTTCTTTTGAACAACTTGCAAATGCTTTTATTCAACAATTTCAAAACAATATAAGTCCTAAAGTTACTTTGATAGATTTAATGCATTGTAAACAAGGTGTTAAAGAAAAAGTGACTGATTTCATTGGTAGATATAAGCATTTGTGTGCTCAAATCTCTTTTCCAGTGCCTGACAATGATATTCAAAGAATCTTTATTTCTAATTTACAAAAAGATATTAGAGAAAAACTTCTGTTTTCTGAGTTTACTTCTTTCCAACAGTTGTGTGCAACTCTTCACAATTATCAACTGACTGTGAGTCAAATGGAACAAGCAAATCCTATGGCTCCGAGTGATAAGGGTGATAGTAGTCAACAACCATTTGGGAAGTTTAAACCGAACAGAGAGTCCGTTAAATTCAATGAAAACATCATCAACAACAATGTGAATGTAGCATCAGGTGTGCCTCCTATTTCTAAGTTTTTCAAGAAAGAAAGAAAGTTTACTCCTTTGAATGAATCATCGCATAGTATTATGAATAAGTTATTGGAACAAAATGTGCTTACTCTCCCTCCTGTAAAGAAAATTGATCCTACAAAGATTAATTCACCCTATTTTGATAACAAATCTTTTTGTCAATTCCATCGTCAACCTGGGCATGATACTGAAAAATGTTTTGCTTTAAAGGGTAAAATTCAAGATTTGATTGATAATAATACTATCTTTGTTTCAGGAGTGAATGATAAAGGCAACACATCTGTAGCTCCTCCTAACCAAAATCTTAAGATTTTTATTGATCCATTACCTTCTCATACCTCTAATGCGATTGAGACTAATGATTCCTCTTTCTCATATGATGGTCTTGTGTCTATGACTCCGAATGTGATTAACTTTGTAGAGCAACAAGAAATCCCTAAAGAACCTTCCATCACATTTGATTCTAGTGAAACTATCAGGGCACCTGATGGTCCTCTATATATAGTTGCAAAAGTCAGGAATACACCTTGCCGTGGAGTGCTTATTGATCCTTCATGCATGGTTAATGTTATTACTGAAGAATTTCTTTTTACTTTGCAATTGAATCAAGTGATCTATGACAAAACAGATGTGATTGTGAAATTATTTGATGCATTTTCTTCTCCTGCAATTGGTTCTATTACATTACCTATTGAGGTCCATAACAAATCCCTTGATGTGAACTTTGCTATTATTCCTTCGTCTGAACAATTTCGTGTGAAGCTAGGCTATCCTTGGCTATCTTCCATGAAAGCTATTGCTTCTCCTATTCATAAGTGTTTGAAATTTCCCCATAATGGTGAAGTTGTTACTGTCAATCATAGTCTCTTTAAACCAGCTGAAAGAACTTCTAGCGTTCCTATTGATTATTTTTGGCCTAAACAATTCCAATCTCTTCCACTGTGAAGTGATCATCTTTTCAAATCTTATCAAAATTGGAAAACAGATATGATCCTATCTCTAAGTGAACCTAGAACACCCAAACTTGATATTCCTATCGTTCTTGAGAAGGAAGTTCTTCCTTTGAAAGATAAAACTAATGTCTTTCCTCAAGAAGATGCCCAACCCATCCCTATGGATGTGACTATGTCTATGCCTAATAAACTTTCTAAAAGTAGACCTATACCTCCTCGTCATGATGGACTTGGTCTTCTTCCTAAACCAAATATTCCTCCTTTATATGGAGTAGTTCCTCCTCCTTCCTCTTATCCTATTATCCAGCCTAAGAGACCACAACCTAAACACCCAAGTGATAAGGATGAGAACATTCCTCCTCCTCAATCTTCTCCACTTCCTACTAAGACTAGACGAAACCATTCTGCACGTGAACGCCGACGAAAGCGTCGTCTTAGAGCTCAGGTAGCTGCTTATCAAACTTTACAATCTCCAAAAACACCTTCAACAAGCATTATTTCATTTTCTCCAAAATCTCCTAAACATAAGATGCATGATGGTCTTGATCCTGTGCGAGTCAAAGATCCTATTTTTATAAATCTTGATGATGATATAGATGAAAATGTTATTCATGATGAAAATGTTACTTCTTTTCATTCTGATAGTGAATATGAATATGTTGATGTTGATAACCATTTATCTAACGAATTTTCTAAAGCACTTATCCTAGCTCCTAGACAAGAACAATGTGGCTTGGAACATGAACATAGCCCTTGTTTGGATCTTGTGATAGCTCCATCTGCTGTGTTGGATGTTCCTCCTCTAGCGTGTTCCCTGCCTTCCCGAAACATTGATCAGCAAGATTGGGGGGTAGATGACGTGCTAGACTAGTTTCATTAGCATAGCAGATTCTCTCCTCCTCTCTTTTGTTACTTCTTCTATGTGTTATTCTCATTCTTCTATTTGTTGTCCTTAGTGTTGTCTACTTGAGGATGATGCAAAGCATTGAGATCTCTTTTGGTCTCTCTCATGTTGACTCAAAAGACACATGTGTTCCATTCTTCTAGGTGACCTTCCTTGATTAGGGAATGAAGAACAATTATGCATACATACATATGATATGCATGAATTATCATATAGCATACTGACCTCGAGGAAAGTGAATTCACCTCGTTCTTTGTGTTTTGTGTCTATTATCCTTGGGTTTATCTCATACTTGGGGGCTAAATCTTTGTGATAACATGCTCCTTTCCTTCTCATTTCCTATATGTATCACTACCTTAAAGCAATCACCCCCGTTGAGGCATGTGTGATCGCTTTAACATAGGGGGGCATACACCCTGTCTATCCCTTCAGGATACTTGAAAATTTCTTGGCGAACTTAGCTTTGCCTTGAAAATTTTTGGTATTTTTCTTGCATGACTCATAATGAGGGAACCTTACTACTGGCAGTCATGGTTCTCCCTCGTGATCTTCCCTTTTACTTTGTCAATCGAAGTTGTAAGATCCTTAGTCCACTGGGGGCTTGGTGTGTCTTGCCTCCTTGACGTGGTGAAAGTCTTTCAATGTTGTTTCCTTGTACTTTACCAGAAGTATAAGTGTATGCTTATACTCCCGCTAAAGTGGGGGCTAAATGTAGCATCCTAAAATTGTGACACTTGCAATTTCGACTGCATTTGGGTCTTCACGATGACGATGCAACACAGAACCTGAATGGAGACCCCGAAACTTGTTCATGACACCAAAAATTGCATTTTTTCAGTACCCTGGCCTGATCCTCCTTGCACCCTGCTGTCCAGTGCCCTGGTCCCTGGCTCTATTTTGTGCCCGATCTCTTATGGGGCTTCGGGTCTTTTAGTTTGCAAATTGGAAAATAATCTTTCCTGGTCAGCCTAAGGTCGGAAAAATCAGTCTTATAACCCTAATTGACAAGTATATAAACTACATTTCCTCTCCCATTTTGGCAAGATGAAAAAAAAGGGCGGAAGCGATATTCAAACATTCAAGCATTCAAGCATTCAAGCATTCCTTCAAGCAATTGATCATTCTAAGTCTCCATTCAAGGCTAAGTGTTGCATTCAAGACAAGGATTCAACCATTGAAGAGGAGATCACATACAACATACAACATACAACAACATCTACGCCTTCGCATGTAAGAATAGAAACATTCTTACAACAAGGTACTAGTACTTGTTTTACATTACAGTCATTTACATTTACAGCATTCTCATTTCTTGGTTAATTCCAAAACCGGGGTTTGACCTAAGGGAAAACCCCTAATCCCTAACCCCCTAATCATCTTCACTTTTCTGTGTGTAGGTTGTAGGTACGTGACTGTAATTGAAGATTTGGAATCCTTGTGCAGAGACGAAGAGAACCCCCTTTGTTTCGCGGATTTTTCGAAGGACCGTGTGCACATCGGGCGCCATCATCCCATCAAATTTTGCTCAAATTTATAGGACAGCATCATCTCGACATTTTATTGCTATTTCCAGGTCCGCAGCTTCATCCTATATTCCTATCTCTGTTTATAAGTGAATCTTTCTCACTTTTCATGCATTCCTAGCTTAATCCTTCTATCTACATTCTTTACAAAAGAGGGTAGCCTTGCTGTCTTAACCCTTGAAAATCATTTAGAATCCAATCTTGCATTGTGTGGGATTGGATCTTGTGGGTTTCAACCCCTCTTTTGAATGTAAAGTCTCCCCTAAGTGAAAACCGTCAACCCTAGTGACCTCCTTTCCCTCTCCTTGGAGTGGTGGGGGGAACACATGGGGTTCGCTCGCGATTTTCCACTTGACAGTAAGATCAATTGATATGATCATTTGGTGTATTGATGGTGATCTGTGAAGTGTGTATGAGTGATTGTGTGCAGTTTCACATGGGCAGTTGAAGGATTTGTGTTATGGAATATAGTAGAATATCAAAACAAAGTAGTATTGTAGAGTATAGTATTTTATGCTTCACCAAAATTGTTTTTGGCATTTATAGATGCTACTTATTAGTTCAGACATTTCAATTACTATATGTAATGATTTTGTAAGGCAATGATCCTTCTAGGGTTGTATCCCTTATTGTAATTTGAGTAGTGAACTCTAGGCAGTGTGCCGAAATGCATATGAATTCCTCTCATGTAATATTATCATACTTATAACAAGGCATATTAATATTGTGGGTCTCAATCCAACCGTGGTTTCTCCCTTTATCGGTTTTCCATGTAAAAATCCTTGTATTATGGTGTTGTGGTTTTTCGCTTTGTGTTTTTGCACTCTACTTTTATGCATTTTTTCTAAGTGGCTAAAGAATCATATTAAGAATGTTAAATAATGTAGAACACTAATTCAACCCCCCCTCTCAGTGTTTCTTGATGCCAACACATAGTTCCTTACATATATCATAATGAAATGCTTGCTTTGGAAGTTGACAAAAATATACAAATTGAAGCACAATATAATTTTTTATTTCCTGCATTCCTCTCTCCAATTTGGAAAAATACACCATCTCCTACCAAATAAGTTCTTACAAAATAAATCTTGGAGGATGATTAGGGGTTTTAAAATCTATATTTCTAGTTTGTAGCTCTGAGGGCGATAAAAATAATACAAAAGTAACAGGTGACGATGGATGGCATATTCTTCATGATCACTTTTGTAGTGTTATAAAATTGTGACCCTAGCAATTTTTTACCACATTAGGGTCCTCACGTAAAAAAAATTGAATTCCCAAGTTTGATCAGAGACCAGAGACTTGCTCGACCCTTGAATCTGCATCTTGCCTTGCTCTATGCATTGCCTAGACTACTTCTTGTTTTGAGAAAAGGGCAAGACAATGGCATGGCGTCCCTATCCCAGCCCTATTTTGGGGCAAGACCCTTCGAAACTCTGCATTGAACAATGCACTTTAAGCAAGAAAAACTTCCACGATGTCGGCCTGTGATGAAAATCAGTCGTTTTAACCCTAATTGATAAGTTGCATTCACTTTCCCATTTGCATGATACGAAGAACAAGAAGGTATTCATAAGTAAGAAATTCAAGCATTCAAGCATCCCTTTCAAGCATTGAGCATCTCAAATCTCCCGTCAAGGCCAGGTGTTGTATTCAAGTCAAGGATTCAATCATTGAAGAGGAGATCCATTCCTACATTCAACTTCATACAAGCAATTCTATCAACATTTATATCCCAACCTCCCTTGAGGTGATTTATATTTCAATCTTTCATTTACATTTACTTCCAATTATTTGGTTAATTCCAAAACTGGTGTTTGACCTGAAGACAAACCCCCAATCCCAACCCCTTTTCCTCTCTTTTCTATGTGTAGGTTATAGGTACAGAGTTATACTTACGGATTTGGACTTCATTTGCAAAGGTGGAAAAACCCTTTTCATTTCATGGATTTTTCGGAGGACCATGTACACTTTCACCATGGTCCAAGAAACTTTTCCTCAAATTCATAGGGTGGCTTTGTCTCGACATATTAGTGCCTGATCCAAGTTCATAGCTTCATCGCACACTTCGATCTCGAGTTATAATCAGTTCTTGTCACTTTTTCACTTAGTCTTAATACATAATTCAATCAATTCCTTTCCATTCCAAGAAGACCTATGTTTTCTTATCATTCTCATATCATTTCATCCAAAATTCAATCTTCTTCGTTAGAGGTTGAATCTGGTGAATTTCTCTCCTCTTCCAATGTAATATGTGAAAAGTGTTTGAGGGGAAATTTGTAGGGAAATTCTCATCTCTCCTTGGAGGGAAAGGGTAGCTTTCCTCTAGATCTTTCATTCACACATTTTCACCACACCATTAGAATTTCAAATAACATTCAAGTCTCTATTATGTTGCTCATCACTATGTGACATTGTTAGCTTACCTATTGGGGGCTCATTGTCATTCATTGCAGTACAATTTCAGGTGCAATCATACTTAGTAACATAATAGTTTATTTATTCTTGTCTCTATGCTTAAAGAGCAATAATATTATCCTATATTATCTCTTTCTTCTTTCATGGTTTCACTATTTCCTTTAGGGGTCGGATTTTTCATACTTTGATGTCCTATCTTGCATGGAATTGTTTATCTCCTATGATTAAGCTCTCCTTAAGGGAGTTTGTGATCCTTCTTCTAATTCTCTTTCTCTTTGAAAGTTGTCTCTTCTTTAGAGTTGAATTTACATATGTTAATGTCTTTTCTTGCATTTAATATTCCTTCATTGTGCATTTGCTTATATCTCATCTCTCCTTAGAGGTTGTGTAATTCTTCTCTTTGTCCCTATGCCTGGGGGCCATTGATCTTTCTTATCCTTTCTAAAGATCCACATTTTCCCTGTCGAGTGGTGTTTTCTTATGATTTGATGTCATACCATGTGTGAAGTTGTTGTTTGGTCAAGGATTCTCTCTTAATCAAGAGGTGTGTATCCTTGACTACAACCTCTTTTACACTTGCCAATGTATATCTATTGTAAAAAAAACCCTCACTTTGGGTCAATAGTGTCTCATTCTTCATCAAGAATCCCTTTCACCTAGCAATAAGAGGAAGGTTGCCATTCTTGTTCTCCTTCCCTTCTTTGGGTAAAAGATTCTATGTTTGTTCAAAAAATCCTATTGGATGTAGATATATTTTGAGCAAAGATCTCTTCTCATCCAAGGATCATCACTACACTTGTTGTAAGATATCTCTTTTTTAGCTATCTTATCTTTCCTTATAGGAGTACTGCCTTTTTAGCTAGGATTTATTCACATTGTTGTCAAAAAGGATATCTCCCTAGTGTTGAAGGTGCACTTGTTTCTAGCTTCTTTAAGACATCAACATAGGGCTATGTTGACATCTTAAGGGGGGGATATATATATATATATATATATATCTCCCTATTTATATTATATTTAATATATATTTGCATGTCTTAAATAAGGTGTTCATTCTTCAAACCAAAGAAAACAAACTCTTATACAAGATGCTTCATGCCTGAAACTAGACGTAACATTGATATATGTATTACATGGGGTGTACATTCTTGAAACTAGAGAAAAAAAATCTTACATTAGATGTCCTCGAACCAAGCCTATATTTCTCTTACATTGGGTTACACATTCTCAAAACCAGAGAAACCAAACTCTTATACGAGATGTTTTGAAAACCAAACTTGCCCCTTGGCATTTTTCATTACATTTTTTAAGAATGTTGAAGCATGCTTGAAATGAGAGAAAATAAATCTTATATGGGATGCTATACACTTGTAACTAGACATAACTTTCACAGACACATGAGGATGAGTGGAACTAGAAAAACGTAGCTAGACTATTCCTACTCTCCTCATCAACATGGATCACCTAGAAAAACATGAATACTAGCATATGAGAATACGAGAACACCTAGAAAAAATATCGTACATGTATGAGAATATGAGTATGAGTACAAGGAAAGGATAAAGAGAATATTCCTTTAGGCTTAGGGTTATCCTTTATTAGAGAACTTTGTATGTTGCCCTAAAATTGCATGTTATAAGCAGATAGAATACATAAGGCATTGGAATTATGTTGTACTTATTTAATTGATAATAAGAAAAGTTTCGATGGTTGTGTTGTGTGGATGTATCCCATTCTAGGTGAACCACGTTAAATCTCTATGTTATTTTGTGTAACGTTTTGTATCTACATATAATTGTTAATTTGTATTTGCTCAAGATATTTCTAACCCCTAACACCTTGCTACTATGTAGTCTAAATCTCTTCAATAACTTAGTAGCATACCTTTCTTTATAGATAAATATACCATCATGCATTTTGTTTACTTCTATGCCTAGAAAAAACCTCAAGAGACTTAAATTTGTCATCTCAAACTGTCTTTTCATGGCCTCTTTAAAATTAGCGATAAGAAAATCATCATCCCTAGTGAAAACTAAATCATCAACATACAAGACAACAATAAGAATCTTACCATCAACTATCTTTATGTAAAGAGTGGGATGACCATTGCTTTTGCCAAAGCCATTTCTCATAAAAAATGAGTCAATCTTGTTGTACCATCTCTGTGGAGCTTGCTTCAACCCATAAAGAGCCTTCCTTCAAGATATATACCTTTCCTTCATGACCTAAAACCTCATAATCAGGTGACTGCTCCACCAAACCTCTTCTTTTAATACTCCATTAAGGAAGGTAGACTTCACATCCATTTGAACCACCTTCCATTTGTCTTGGGCTGCCATAGCTATGACTACCTACACAGTCTCCATCCCTTCCATGGGGGCATACATCTCATCATAGTCTCTCCCAAACTATTATTTATACCCTTTGATGACCAGTCTTGCCTTATGACACTCTATTCTTCCCTTGCCATTACTTTTTCTCTTACAGACCAATTTAAGCCCAATAGCTTTCTTGTTGGGAGGTAAATCAATAAGCTCCCATGTATCATTCCTCTTTATTATATTTATTTCCTCATCCATTGCCTTAGACCATTTCTACTCTTTAATAGAATCCTCAAAATAAATTGGATCACTAAGAGAAAATAATGGAAAGTTCACATTTTCATCAAAATCTTCTTCATACCTTCCACCTTGGTAGATTTCCCTTAGAGTCTTGGTCTTTTTTGGAATAAAAGAGGCAAGAGTGGGGTTTTAACTCTCACAACTATTGCTTCTTTTCTATGTAGACTCTAAATTGCATCATCAGGACCTTTCGGGAGTCGATTGTCGGGCTACTTTCATTTCTACCTATTTCTATCAGGAGTTATCCAGAGTTGTCGAGAGCTCACTATAAGTGAATTTTGAGAATTCTTTGACAATATGTTTGACTTCCTATCTACATTAGGAGATGTCGGGAGATGTTTTTCACTATCTACTATTGTATAATCTTGATGATCTTCATACTCATCATCATAATCGATGGGCACATTTTGTGAGGTGGATGAAAAGGTATCCACTGAGCCATCCCATGATTCATTCTCCATGAACTCAACATCTCTATTAATTATGATCTTCTTAGTGATGGGTTTGTACATTCTATATGTCTTGGAATCAACACTGTAGCCCATAAAAATGCATTCCTTACCCTTGTCATCAAAATTTTACCTCTTCTCCTTCAGCACATGAGCTTATACCATACACCTAAACAATCTAAGGAGCTCAATTGTCCACTTGTTCCTAGACCATGCCTCTTGTGGAATCTTGTCACGAACTACATTGGTTGGAATTCTATTTATCAGATATACTGATGTTTTTACAACCTCTCCCCAATATTCATTTGGGAGTCCTTTTTCTTTGAGCACGCTCCTTGCCATCTCCACAATTGTCCTATTCTTCCTCTCAGCCACTACATTTTTCTATGGAAATTATAAAAGGTTGTTAGCTCCTTCTTGATGCCATTTTGCTTTCAAAAATTGACAAAGGCATTGGAGGTATACTCTCCTCCACTATTTGACCTTAGGACCTTTATGCAATGTCCACTCTCCTTTTCATCTTGGGCTTCAAACAATTAAAAAATATCAAAAGATTCAGGTTTATGCTTCAAAAAATAAACCCATGTTCTACAGTTGTAATCATCAATAAATGTCATAAAATATTGACTGCTACCAATAGATATGGTTTTCATGTAGTTCTAACCAAATCAATATGCACCAGCTCCAATGGCACTCTTTCCCTTCTAGAGTTTCCTTTATCAAAGGGCAACCTATGTTACTTACCAAAAATAAAAGCCTCACACTTGCTACTAGGATCTTCTATCCTTGGTAAACCATCTACCATTTTTTTCTTGGACAATAAACTCAAACCAACATAAGCCAAGTGTCCATGCCTAAGATTCCATAGCTTGGAGGGTTCTTGATTGTTTCTCTTGAGATCCATTAACTGTTGTATTACTATACATGCATACTCAAGAGGTGCAGTGATGGAATGAGAAGAGAAACACATCTCTATTCACAAAGGAAACATATGGTTCTTTGTCATTTGTACTATTGTAACAACTTTCTTACTCCAATCTTTGTAAAAAATGACACATTCACCCTTCTTCATCAGCACTCTGTATCCATTTTGGATCAGTTGTCCAAGACTCATGAGATTATGTTTAATGCCTGGAGAAAAATAAATATTCCCAATCTCCTTCATCTTACCTTGCTTCGTGTGAATCATAATAGACCCTTTTCCTACAACTAGAACTATTCCATTGTTCCCCAAATTTTATCTCAGATTTGAATTTTTGTTAAAATAAAAGAAAATGAACTCTCATTACCACTCATGTGACTACTGAAACCACTGTCCAAATAACACACCTCAAGACTACCTTCTTCACCAATGTTGCACATGCTGAAGGTTGTGGAGTGATTATTTTCACCCACATTGACATCAACCACATTAGAATTTTTCTTTGATTGATTACCTTGCTTTTTCTAGCAATCTCTTGTATAATAACTAAATTTATTGGAGTTAAAACATTCCACATTGCACTTGTCATATCTTTGATTCAAACTATTGTTCTTCTTGCCTTGTTTGGAGTTATTTTGAGAGTTGCTCACTCCCTCTTGGTTGTTTTCTCATCTAGAGTTATCTTCATTTCCATGGCCTCTTCCTCTTGGGCTCCTTCCATTGCTTTGTCCTCTCCCCCTGCCTCTTGCATTGGCTTGAGATTTGAAAGCTTACTCTTGGAAAGAAGTAGAAAACCTATTTAGATACTTCTCATGGCTTTAAAGTGAACCCATCAACTCATCAACTGTCCATAATGAAAAATCCGTTGCCTCTTCTATTACAATCACTATTGCATCAAACTTTGAAGGCAAACTTCAAAGAATTTTCTCAACAATCCTCTGCTCCTCCATGGTTTCTTTATTTGTCCTCAGGTGGTTCAACAAACCAAATACTTATATAAAATTCTGAAATAGAGTCGATGTCCTTCATTTGAAAAGTTTCCAAATCTCTTATAATAATTTGAAGCTTCACCAATCTAACTTTAGTAGTCCATTTGTAGCTAATTTGGAGGATTTCTCTTGCTTCCTTAGCATAGTTAGCTACAACTATTTTGAGAAATATCACCTTTGTCAAGGCTGCTTCAATAAAACTCAATACCTTAGCATCTTTCCTCCTTTTCTCCCTCAACTGGTTCTTCTAATTTTTTGAGAGGTTAGCATACTGACCTAGAGTAGTCATATCCACAAATTATTTGCAACCATGATGGTTTTCATCTTCTTGGCCCAAACATCATTATTTTGTCCATTAAAGGATGGTGGCTATTGCTAGCTCTTTCCTTCATCTTCAGCCATGTCTCTTACACACAAAACTCAAACACTTGGAGAAAAAAAATTTCCCAACTCACAAGGATTGAATTTCTACATCTCTTATACCATGAGAAAATTATACAAAAAAGGGTGGAAATAACATAAAATATATAACTCAAAAATAACTACTAAGTTCTAATCTATAGGCAATGATTAGGAGTTACATTCAACCACACAAAACAAAGCTTCTCAGAGCTTACTAGAAGTAAATGCTCAATTGGATCTACACATAGTCAGTAGCAATCAGGAGCGATCTCTGCTCAACTAATAAATCACACACACAAACAAATGCTCAATTGGATCTACACATAGTCAGTAGCAATCAAGAGTGATCTCTGCTCAACTGACAAACCACACACACACCTACAAGCTATTGTTGTTTACAATTTTTTTCTCTACTCTGAATATTCTCCTTTTTTGTCCTAGAGCTATCAACCCAAAAATTCTCCCTTAAATTCAAAATTCAAACTCAGCTACCTCCATTTACTCCTTTGCATTCTTGTTGTTCACATTAGGAGCAAATGGGGGCTCAATGCAATAAATTCCAATATTGTTTTTTTTGTTATAGCTTCAAAGCCCTCATATAAGGCGTGGAGAATCAAAGAGATAATATTTATGGTCTTTTAAGTCAATAACTAAACATTTGTATCTTTATAGCCATTATATGGGTTGCTTAGCCAAAAGTATCTTAAATACCTACATGTATCAATCATTTGATAACAATCTAATAATTTCTTGCAAGAGAAAATCAAAAATCAAAATATTTTAATTTACTAATATTGATTGTTATGTCTAAATAAACTTAAAAGCATCACAATAAGTATCAATCATAAAAAAATTGGATAAATGTTTTGATTAAAAAAAAACAAGCAAACCCTTTAACAAATATCTACCATAAATAGCTGTGCAAAGATATACCAATTCAAAAGACCAGCAAAAAGACAGCAAAGAGGAAGAAACTAGTACAAATTTTTTAAAGCCTCCAGGGCCTCTATTTCCAATTGAGTCATGTTTAGAGCAATTTCCTTGAGTTCCTAGATTTCTTGATTTGCAGATATCTTCTTAAATTGGCTCTGACTTCGATAAACTTGTGATCATATTTTTAACCCATTTATCTTCACAATAATAACTTTTTTAGTAAAGAGGATAACCCATTGTTATATTGAGCAATTGCATAAATTTACAAAATTTGACATAAAGGTTAATATTCAGATATGATCTATCCCAAGGCTTGTTACAGCCAACATCAACTGTCTTACTTTTGAGCACTTAAAAATAAGTGTTCTTGAAACATAAGAAAATAGAGCTCATAGTAGCAACAAAACAAAATGAGACTCTTAAGAGACATCCTCTCATCCATGTAGAAATATTCACATAGTGGATGTTAAACATACGCAGACCTGTATCTTGCCAGAATAGAGCTCACTACAGCATCTAGATGGAGTTCATAATACTAATCCTTCAAACCATGAACAAGACCGTTAATACCATGCAGAAATATTGACATAAAAAAATATTATTAACATATAAGAAATTTGTAATTCTATCCATATTGTGCTGTGACATTGTCATCTATGCATGCAAAAAGATTATCTACATTAGCTTTCCTATATTCACATTACGCCAAGGAATTTAAAAAGTAAATGCATTTTATTTAGTACATGTGTGAATTAATAATTATAAATCAGGAACAAGAATATCTGAAGAAATACTTATGATTAAAAGCATGAATGACATGGAGCCGAGTGTGTGAGATGCACAGTAGCAGATAAATAAAACATATGCACTTAAATGTACTTGTTGTTGTAATCGAATCATGTATCTTTCTCTTCGGGAAGTGCGTTTTGTTAACTCCTTACAAAGATTATTAGCCTTTGGCAGCACTGAAATATCGTAGTCCACAATTTGTTCTTTCATAGAGATGTATGGAACTTGAGAATTGATAGTGATATCTCAAATTTCTTGAATACTCAATTCCTTATAGGTGTGATTGTTGTAAATTAGAAATTAGCCAGAGCATCTGCCAAAGTATTTGGCTCTTTTCATATTCTCAACAAATTTCAAGAATTTATTTCACTCGTTCAAAGTGGCATTTGATGAGCTTTTTCTTGAATGAATACTAATTATTAGCATGGAGTCTCCTTTTCTTTTTCTTGATGTCTCCACTTATAGCAAACTAGAGACTAAGTTTGAGGGTGCTAATTTCTGCTATCATCTCTCAAAATCACACCGGCCTCCAAAATACCCCGATCTCCTCTCGTTGCGCCAAAGTGTCTAAGTACTTTTGTCTCATGATTCCTCACCGTTTGGTATGTGGTTTGGAGTAGATTCTCCATACCAATTTAGGTCCCAGAGCTCTATTTTGCCAACTTTCTCCGAGGCCCATATCGGAAATTCTATTTTCCTTGATAGATTGTCTAACCAAAAGAAAATATCTCACATTGGATTAAAGTACCTTAATTATTTTATTGTATATGGGGATTGCATTGAGAACTTCTTTAAATAGAAGAATTTTCCCACCTAGAGTTAGCCATCGTACTTTCCACGAGCTGATTCTATTTGAAATTCATGTTATTATGTTCTGCAATAATTTTGGCTTCTTATTGCCTAAGAAGAGAAGAATGCCTTGGTATTTTACATTGAAAACTGTCCACTGAATAGCCCCAAAATATGGCAAACCTGTTCTTTACTTGAGGAGTGACATTGATGAAGTAAATTTTAGACTTTGTATTATTTACTACTTGGCTTGAGAGATTAAACTACATGGTAATGATGAATTCCACTTCCTTTGGTTGCTCCGTGGATGCTCTTTAAAAAAAAAGGGTTTCATATGCAAATAGTGAGTGTGTGATTGAAACAAGATAATTATCAATACTAATACCTTTCCAAGAAACTATAAGACCCGTAGTGGTTATACTTTTAATCAAAGCTTCAACCATTAATATAAATAGAAAGGATGATAGTGGATCATCCTATCTACTCTTCTAAGAGACAGAGAGTTAGTCTTGTAGCAATGACACTAGTAAAATTTATATAAATTGAGTTGTAGAGTTATATGGGTCCAAAGTATGCAAAATTTATATAAATTGAGTTGTAGAGTTATATGGGTCCAAAGTATGCAAAATTTTAAGGGTTTTTTTGTTTGTTTGTTTTGTTTAAGGACTTCCAATGATGCATTCAGCTCTTTTAGAATTTTCTTTTTCTTCTCATTTTTTTTTAAAGCTAAGAGGAGATCCTTATATAGTACATCTAGATAGTTTGTAAAGAAGATAATTGCATAATCAATATTATCTAGAGTGATTTCTTGGAGACATGTCAAAAATGACATTTAAGTTCTCCAAGTGTAAATTTAGATAATAACATTTTATTTCATTTTTTCAAATTGTGAGTTAATAATCAAGATATGCTACAACTATTTTTTAACTTACTTTTCTATTCTTGTAATGAGGTTCTCCATATTAAGGAATTTTGGATCCCTTAGGAAGTGTTTTCAAGGTGAAGATATTTTCTCTATGCAAAGTGTTTAAGTACTGTTATCTCATGATTTCTTACTATTCAGTATGTGGTTTGGAGTAGATTCTCCATACCATTTTACCTCCTAGAGCTCTATTTTGTGCTTCCAAATTTTTATTTCCACCTACTTAAAGCTCATTAGAAATGCAAACTTTCTCCCATATGTCATTATAGGAAATTTTATTTTGTTGGATAGATTTTCTAACCAAAGAAAATAACTCAATTTAGATTGATGTTGTATGATTATTTTATTGTATAAGGGGATTGCATTGAGAACTTCTTTGATTATGTTACATTCCCTTTCTTATGTTAGTAATTTTATTTTTTTTTACTATGTATTTGAGATGAATTAATTGCTAAACATTTGTGGTTATTATGAATACTAATTGAGATGTAATTAATGGCATGAATGTATATTGATATTGAAAACAATGTTTTATTATATTTAGAAATCTTGGAAGGTTAAGATTAGACCTAACTTTCTTTCAGTGTTTAAGTGGATGAAAGAAATCTAATGTCTTCATGAAAAGGGACTAAGAGCATCATCTAGTAAAGGGATGTAGATCTTGGAAGAGGAACAAATTTCTATAGAGCCATGAACCTAGAGATAAATTGAACTTAGGAAAGATTAATTCATTAACTTATGTCTTGGGTAGTTATGTCATGATCTTATCAATCAGTTAAGCAATCCTTGATTTTTTACTTTTAATATCTTTGTTAATTAAGAAAACATAACATAATTTAGAGTAAGTGAATTTAAACATGAATAATATTATTAAACCAATTAACTCTTTAAATGAAGATTATATATACATATACATACATACATACATACATACATACATACATACATACATACATACATATATATATATATATATACAGATATATACATATATATAAATCTATATATCTATTTGTAAAATATTTAGATCAATGCATATATATATATAGTTGTTCAAGAATTGAATTCTTTTTAAGTGGACTGTTATGGTAAGGCCATATAAATGAGCTCAGAAGGATGATGTAATGTCACCTTCTATTAATGCAAATGCAACAAGAACGTATGGAGAGGCACCACATGCTATTAATTAGCCGATAGGCTCTAAGTAGGAGCTTTGCTCCCAGAAAATTCAACTTTTCACCGGATAAGTGTTAGCCTGTCTGCTTGCTTGCTAGCTTTCTACCGGTGTCGTGGAGTGACGAACGCATCCTGCTGGCATTCTTGTTATACTGTAGCTGCCAAACTATGGTATGTCCACCTGCCCACTTTGCATATGCACCTGCTGACTATTGCTATGACCACTGCTTATGCAAGCGTTGAGTCTTTAAACGCTGACTGGGTGAAATCAGTTATTATGAAAATGGAGTTTGCTTGTTTCTCTTCTACCATCTGTTAAAAACCAACAACAAAGAGAGAGGAAATTACAGAGAAGCAGACAATAGATGGTGGAAATCATCTAGGACATTTGCAAGGTATCACAGTTAAACTCAGGTATGTTTTGTCAAAAATATTTTCTTTCAATCCCATTTTATGATAAATTCGGGTATGTTTTGTGAAAAATATTTTCTTTCTATCCCATTCTTTGTCGCTTTCACCGCTTTGTGCTTCTTTCCAACAATTGATAGCTGACAAAATCTACGATTCTGTAGAGGATAATCTAAACAGGGTTTCAATTTTACTTTGCCACTTGCAAGGCACTCTAAATTAGCTCGCCTGGCCTTGAAGTCCATGTCGTGATCTCCCATACCAATGGTTATGTTGGGTATCATGCCCTGAATGTCAATTCCCACATGATTGTTGTCCGGATCAGATTCATTCTAGAATGTGTCGAATTTGATGACAAGCTGGCCGGTCGTGTTTCTGTTCATGGATGAGTCGAAGAGGCCGAGAAAAACACGCTGCTCTTTGGTAAAAAGCTTCTGTTGTTTGGATGACCAAGGCATTACCGTCCTTTGATTTAAATTTTTATGTTAAAACTGATTCGCAGCATGTAAATTTTTCTCAGAACCTGCACAAGATAAATCTAGCTAGAAAAGAATAGCTTGCAGGTGGATATAAGAAAAAATTAGGAGCCAAGAAAAAAACTATTTTTCATTATTTATAAAGAGATTACAAAGTAAATAGCCTCCATGAAAATTAAAAAACCAGACGAAAGCAGTGATCCAGGTAGATCCAGAAAACCTGAAAGATTCAGTCTCTGAAATCATCCGAATCAACATCATTGGAAAGAGGTCGCTGACACGATCTTCGACGCAACTTGAACGGGCTCAAAAGAAATTCGTATGCAGAAGTTATTTGCAGTCAAAAGTTTGATCAAACAGCCCAATTAGGTGTTCAAAAGGTGAAAAATTGGTCATCTTCAAGTTGGTCAAACTAGGTGTAAAAAAGGTTAAAAATTGGTCATCTCCAAGTTGGTCAAACTCAGCGTCAAATTGAAAGTGCTCATCGAGACATTACGACGTCGCTCGCTTGAATCGCGCAAAACGGAGTTCATATGAGTTATGGCCGGTCAATGTTGTCAAAAAGAATCATGTGATCAAGTCAAATGATGATGTCATCATGCTGACATGGCATCATGAGAGCTTGATACGTGACATTAATGTTAAGATACTGACATGGCTGATTCGGACCAATCTTGTTTGGACATGTGGGAGGTATATAATCCATTCAGGACATGACACTATTGTGTCACATGGCGCAATGCCCGGGTGCCATGTGGCATAGGCGGTTAAGTAAAAAATATCATGTCAAGATGGTGGGCTTTGAACCTTTGAACAGCCACTCCCTATTATCGGTGAACAATTTTTATTTGAACTATATCAAATGCGAATTGGAAGGTGGTGATTAAAACCGCCAATCTCCCCATCCCACATTTCTATGGAAGTCCGTGAAAGGGGGTCTCGGGTCCCTACAAATAATTGTTATCAAACAAATAACCTGAATATGATGGCCCACAACCTTCCTCTTTTTTGTAGGAATGTGGGCCCATGTACATGATCTAAAGACGCAAAAATAGGTGACTTCTAGTTGTAAGCCAATCCAATTACAAGCTTCAAAAGGTGTTATACCTGTAAAAGATTTGTGAGATTCATTTTGTAGTATGAAGCATAGTTGATTGCTTCACCCCACAATTTGGAAGGAAAGAGATCTTGCATTTAACATGCAACTACCATGTCTTTCAAAGATCGATTCTTCCTCTAAGCTACACCAAAATTTTATTTATATTTATTTATATTTAAACTTGTTGTTTGTAATTCTATGCTAAGCAATGTGGTTATGGATATTGGACAACTAACCTATTTGTATTAGACAAAATTATGAAAACCATTCTATATAACCCAAAGTCAGAACCTACTAAGGATGATTGCGATCACAAAGTTCCTATTGAAGGGTATTGAAAAATCTACAAGGCTTTGTTTGTAAATATCTATAATCTTTTGTGCTGACACTCTAATTGATTGATATTTTTGGGAGCATTAAAATGGCATGGAATTTTACATAGCTGTAATTACAAAATTTATAAGGCTTTATTTGTAAATCTCTGTAAATTTTTGTGAATGTTCAAGATAACTTCAACTTGATTAAAGATGTTGAGTATGGTCCATAATGTGTGCTTATGCTACCGATATGTTTTATAAAAGCTTTACTAATGTACAAAATGAGATGTGCACACAAAGATTTTTACTAGGTGGAAAGATACTCGGAGTTAAGAATGAATATATTTCTCTTACATGCATAATGTTTCAATATGGTGTGCTTTTATCTATTTGTTCAAACTTACATTTAGAAATCTAATTTTTAATCTTAGCTACTGTAGTGTTAGCATTATTTTCTACCTTTAAAGTTTGACTTACTCATGTTTGATTACAAATTTATTGCAACTTTTTTTTGTTTTTGATTAGTAAAAGAAACATTTATAAGGTTATTGCTATTTCCCACCTTTCAAGCTTCTTATTTCTCTATAATGAGGATCAAGTTGGTTTATTGAGGGCAAATTTTGTATTTGGAAGGCATTTTCGTGTTCATTCTATTTTTAATATTAGTTTATGAGAATAAGATAGAAATTAACATTATATAAACTTTATATTTATAGTCCCATTGAAGTTGTCCACCTATCTAAAATGGACATGATTGTACCCATGCATGCTTGTAATAGAAAATCCATTAGGTTTAAATATTAATGGAACCTCTAATATAAAGAATGAGGAATAATAAATATTAATGGAGCTTGTAATATTAATGGACTGATAATTGATACGATGTGCAAAGCTAAGCTATGATAATGATTTATGCTAAATTGCTAAAAAACAACTCTAAAAATGCTAACCAAATGAACTCATAGCTGCAAAGATAAAGACTCCTAATTTGACTATGAGATTAGCTATTAGTTCCAAAAATGGCTTAAGAGACTTCTATTCATAGCTTTTCTAGTGCATAAGCCTAGGTGATAGACATGAACAGTGCTCATTAAATCTTGCAATTTGGATGGCTATGAGCAAGAGGATGAGATGAGATAGAGAGAATATAGGATAGTTGGAGAAAATTTAGGGATAAGAGGATAGGTGTACTCAACTCCCTCCAAAGATGTAGGAAGGTTGAGAAATGTGTGTACATACATATTATTTGGAGAATAAATTGAATGTTGAAGATAATGATGCATATTAATATTAAAAATATTAATATCTTTAGTCATGATCGATGAGGTGGAAAAGAAGAAGTGATGTGGAAATGAGGTGAGTTGGAAAAGGAAGATTAAATAATTAATAAATTATTTAACTGATGAGACTATAGGATAGTGGATAGAAGTTTAACTAAATATTAGATATTTAATTAATTGATTAGAATAAATGAAGATAAATGAATTAATTAATAAAATGTTTCAATTAAATTAATTAATAGAAGAATATGAAATGAATTAAATAAACTAATCTTTTCAAATTAACTATTTAATAGAAGAATAATTATTAAATAAATATAATATATTTATTTAATTACTCTTAGCCAATTTTATGTGTATACATTTTGCCCCTCTTTGAAAAGATGTTGAGACAACATTGTTTCAAAGATTAAATCAAGTCTTGATAATACCCCTAATGAAGATAAAAATCTTGATTGTGTGCCCCCTTGGGAGATTAATCATGAAATTGTTGAAAAATTTGATTGAGCAATTGATCTCATGATAATTGATTGAAGAGATTTGAAAAGAGGCCCCTCAATTAAATTCATTTTTGTAAAACAAATAAAATTTCCCCATTTTTGAAAAAATAACTACCCCTTCAAAAATAAAAAAGGTAATAATAAAATTAACGTAGATCAATTTTATCCTCATTTGCAATTTGTTAGTGTTTGGAGAAAAAAGAATTTGGGGTGTTGAGCTAGCAAGATCGCAATCCAGTATAAGAGGCATTGATTTGAGTGCGTCTGTGAATACCAGAGATGTGTTGAGTAGAGCCCATTGGTGAGTGACCTATCCCAAGCTTTGGTTTGAATTTTCCATACAAGTTTTTTGATTTTTTCGCATGATTTAGGCTAGTTTTCAAATTTTTCTGATTTTCACATTGTAGTTTCTCACATTTGTTAGGTATTTTAGCACATTTATCATTTTGGTTAAAGCATTTGATGATTTAGCATATTTATCTTGTATGTTCATGCCTTTGTCAAAGATGATAGCACAAATGTTGGGTTAGCGCCTATGTGAATTATGCTTGCGTATTTGATCGTTATGTTAGTGCATTTGCTTAATTTAGTGCCTTTTCTTTGTGTATTCACACATATGTTTAATTGGTTAGCGCAAATGCTTGTTTTAGCACATGTGGTGATTAGGATAGCACTTTTGTTCTATTGTACAACACTTTTGTTTAAAATTGAACTTTTTTTATTTTGGCAATGTTAAAGTTCAATTCTCAGCTATGTGCCATTTAGGATAGATGATTGATAGAAATCATCTTGTCCAATTAAATAGGAGAAACTTGATGTTCTCTAGTGTTGGGAAAAATTCTCAGCTATGTGCCATTTAGTCCCAAAGTTGAGAGATTAGACATATTGATGCCTATGGATTATGTCACCTATTATACATTCCGAATATGACATATAATAGGGGTCTGTTGACCGCATTAGCTGAGAGATGGCATAGCGAGCACAACATGTTTCACCTCTCCACTGGTGAGATTAGTGTGACCCTTGAGGATGTCTATAGGATCCTTCACATTCCTATGACTGGCGAGCTTGTCCAGTATGACTACCAGGATCTAGGTGGGATAGAGGCATATAGGAGAGTGTTTGGTGATTAGAGAATTGATGGTGGTGAGATTCGATGGGAGGAAATGATCATGCACTATGAGACTTTCCCATTGATACTGCCAAGCTTGATTGGTGGATTCATATGTCCTGATTGGAGGTCTCAAGGATTTGTCATTCGATGGGAGGCATTTTGCAGAGCATGATGCAACATCATACTAGGTATGCATGGGGTGTGTGTGTGCTTTCTCAGCTGTATCATGATTTACATTAGGTTGTTTATGATGGCGGAGCTAGTCTCTCCACTAGTTGTACATTTCTTAAGGTCCGGTGTTGGCTGCACATTATTTTTACTCATTTGATACATGACAGAGTTTGTGGTGATGGTCAGCCATATGTGTATTTGTACAAAGGTATTATTACTTAGCCTAAGCTGGGTAATATTGACTATTGGAGATGGGTACTAGATTCCATGGATACTATGATTTGGAGACCTTATATTCATTGTGAGTCATGGTTAGATGACACTCGTATTTTTTATTTTATTTTGGAGAGTAGGTATCTGATTAGTTGCACTCCATTTATTATTGAGAGATAGTTATTCAGTCACAATTTGAGATAGTTTGGTATCATTCAACACATGCCTTATGTTGTTGCGATGTATGCACGGTGATACAAGGATAGACGAGATTGGGGTCCTTCATTGTCTTTTGAGATAGCATACGCAAAGGTTTTGGTTGTTCCCATTGTAGCATAGGATTTGAGACCACATATTTTGGATGTTGGGATTACATCGAATTATGCACACTACCTTATTGCACACCCATTTCTTTGCATTACTAATCCTACAGATTCTCCTCCTAGTTCAAGAGATGAGGAAGATGATTCATGTGATCTTGTTGTTAGATGGTGGAGATAGAGACAAGAGCTTAGAGTTTCCTGTGAGGCTGGAGGAGATGAGGGGGATGAGGGTAAAGATGACCAAGGAGGGAGATGAGGACGGAGAAGAGGTCGAGTTAGAGTCCAAGGAGGACCTTTTAGATAGGTTGGTAGGGTTGGGAGGCCACTTCCTATGGCAAGGAGAGTGCAGGTAGAGAAGGGATTGGATTAGTAAGAGGATTAACCTCTCCTAGATTAGGAAGAGGTGGAGGATTAGATAGAGGTTGGGGGAGGGGGATTGATTTTGGGCAGATCCATCTAAATTTGGGAGTGATGCTGGCATAGGGTGGTTGGGATGAGGGGGAGGAGGATTCAGAGGATCATGCGCTCCTCATTCAGTGGCAGATTATGAAAGCTACTCGGGTGCAAACTATAGCAAGTGAAGAGGGGGGTGGTAAGGAGGGTATGCAGGATGTAGCCCAATAGGATGAGCCACAGTAGGAGACCATGGATGACCTTAGAGCATAAATATATCAGCTCAAGGCATAGGTATAGGTGCTCATTCTTGAGAGGGATAGAGTTGTGAGGAGATATCATGATTCATAAGCTATTATTGATCACGTACAAGCTATCAGTCATTGCATGGACCTAACTCCCAGAGCTAGTTTTGCTATCAAAGCAACACACTAGATGACACCGATAGAGAATGAGGAGCTAAATTGACAAGTGCCAAAGTTGTTGAAGAAAGGTTGATCAAAAAATTTTTGAGTCCTTGTGTAGTACCTTGTGTAGTACCAACCATGTTAGCACCTAAGAAGAATGAAGAATGGAGGATGTGTACTGATTCTAAAGAAATAAACAAGATCATAGTGAAGTACCAATTTCCTTTACCTAGGATGGATGACATAATGAATTGTTTGAGTGGAGCCAAATAACACACAAAGATAGACCTCAAGAGTGGATATCAATAGATCAAAATTAGGGAAGGAGATGAATGGAAGATAAAATTCAAGAAAAATGAAGGATTGTATGAATGCTTGGTGATGTCTTTTGGGTTGATTAATGCACCAAGTACTTTCATGAGATTAATGAATGAGCTATTGAATAAATTATTGGGTAAGTTTGTTATTATGTATTTGGATGACATTCTTATTTTCAATAAGACAAAGGAGGAACATATGTTGCATTTGAGACAAGTTTTGCAGAGACTAAGAGAAGAAAAGTTGTTGATAAATCTTAAGAAGTGTAGCTTCATGAAGGAAGAATTGGTATAGTTGGGATTTGTTATATCTATGGATGGATTGAAGATGGACCCTGAAGAAGTAAAAGCAATTGTTGAATGGCCTACACCGGAAAGCATTGGAGAGGTAAGATCATTTCACAAATTGAATAATTTCTACTATAAGTTTATCAAAAATTTCAGTTCAGTTTATAGCTCTATGACTGAGACAATGAGGGGAGATAGAAAAGAATTCAAGTGGATAGTTAGAGCAACTAAGAGTTTTTAATTGTTGAAGCAAAAGGTGAGTAAGCAACCAATACTAGCTTTACCAGATTTTAGCAAAGTGTTTCAAGTGGACTATGGTGCAAGTAGAAATACAATTGGAATAGTCTTAAGTAAAGAAGGGAGAGAAGTTGCTTATTTTAGTGAGAATTTGAATGATGCAAGAAGGAGATATTGTGTGTAATATGATCAGGAATTTTATGTCATAGTTCAAACCTTGAATAAATGGAGACATTACTTGTTGCCTAAGGAGTTTGTGTTGTATAATGATCATCAATCTTTTCAATATTTTAACAATCAAAGTAAGTTGAATTAGAGACACATGCGATGGGTAGAACTCTTGTAGAGTTACACCTTTGTGTTGAAGTATACAAGTGGAAAGTCAAACATTGTTGTTGATGCATTGAGTAAAAGGAGGAATTTGCTGATAGAGATGAGTGTGAAAGTATTAGGATTTGAGGAGTTGAAGACCTTGTATGCAAATGACCCAGATTTCGCAAAACCTTAGAAAGAATGTAGAGAGCCGGTTATGGTGGATAGAACTAAGTAGTTCGATTACTTCATTTAGGATGGGATGTTATTTAGAGGAGTTTTATCTGAAATTTTGATAAAGGAGAAGCATACTAGAGGATTAGCTAGACACTTTGGTGTTGACAAAATAGTGGCATTGGTGAGTGAAGGTCGACCACATGCCAAGGAATGTTGGAAACAATGAATTGAAGCTTTGCAAGCTTTGGAAATTATCTAGAAGATTCGCTAAACAAAAAATATAAACAAAGTTGAATACTAAAAAAAACCAAATTAAAATGTAGCTCTCGACCTAATTGAAGACTAAACCAATTTGAACCTAACATTAAAATAAATTAAACCATAAAACTAGAATAAGTAGAATGATAACCCTAAACCTAATTAAATATTAGATAAAATTAAAAAGAACCCTAAACCAGTTATATATAATTGAAATTATTCATTTAAATAAATAATTAGAAATAAATTATTCAATTAGCTTTATTTTTCATTCTTAAACATGTGTCAAACTCTAATGCTAAACCTAATTGAATCCTCATCTTAATAGTAAACTAGTACCAAATGGTTAAATTTAACTAAACCATAAAATCAACCGTAAATGAAAACTCAAACTAACTTTAATCTTTATAAAGACCTAATGTAAATTGAACCCTAACCCTTAATAAATGCAAACAAATTTGAATGCCAACACTAAACCTAATTGAATACTAAACTAGATTAAGCACTAAACATAACCTTGAACCAAATTAAAATCTAACCTTAATAATAAACCACATGGAAACATGAAAATATACATGAATCAGATACCCTAAGCCTAAACCAAATTAAACCCTAACCTAACACTAAACCAAATCAAAGTAGATACTAAAAGCTAATTTAACACTAAATAAAATTGAAGACTAACCCTTATTAAATTAGAGTTAGTGTTATGATCCTAACCCTAACTATAAATCTAGATTTAATCTGAATCTGAACAATAAACCAAATTTAATAATAAATCTAATTCAACTTTATCCCTAAATCGCATTCAACACTAAGACTAAACCTAGTTGAACATTCAATTTAACCCTAACCTAAATATTAAAAAACAAGAAGTCTAATCTTAAACCTAACATAACTCTAACCCTAACAATAAACTAAATTAAAATGTAACCCTCAACATAATTGAAGACTAAACCATACTCAACCCTAACATTAAACCATATTGAACCTTAACACTAAACCAACAATAGATAAAACTAAATCCAAATTTTATATTTTATTGAATACTTAATTAAATTGAACCTTAACCCTAAACAAAATTAAAGCTAAATCTTAAACCAAATTGAACCCTAACCTAACACTAAATCCACTTCAATCATAACCATTATTACATTATGTGAACTATTTTAATACCAACCCTAACCTCGAAATTAAACCCTAACCCTAGGTTTAAATCAAATTGAACTATAACTCTAAATGATATTGAGCTCTACACCTAAACCTAATTAAGAATTTAACTAAATTAAACTCTGAGCGTAACATTAAACCAAATTGAACCCTAAAACTAAAGCAAATTCACCGCTTTAGCTAACATTAAATTAAATCCAACATTTACCCTAAACCTATAATTGAACATTATAATTAAACTAAACTCCAAGCCTAATTTCATCAGTTCAATTTGTTTGTATGAGATAGATCGATCTCACAGTGCATAGTTTGTTTGTGGATTGAAGAAAGGTTCAAGGGATAATTTTGCGTACAAAAATTCGTCGGCAGAAGAGTGCCCAGAGGGAAGTGTGCCCATCGTGGAGATCACACGTGAACGTGTTGAAAGAGCAGGATCTCTGAGACAATACTTAAATACAGGATTGCACGATAACACACAGAAAACTCATGAAGAAGCCAAGGTTTGATACTAATGAAATTTTTATATTAGTAAAGAAACGTCAAGGAAAATTATTTATTTTCACCCTGAACTACTTTTATCTATATTTTGTAGAGCGCAGTAGCATTTATAAGTCCAAGGGGAAGCCAGGAGATCCATGAGATCAAAGCTTCTTTCAATGTATGGCAACCTTCCGTGGACACCAGTAATTCAGTTTTTAGCGCCGCTATATTGCGTCTTCTCCATGAGAATCCTGATGAGTCAATAAACGAAGCAATGGAAGCTGGATGGATGGTTTGAATAATTACTTTCTTTGTTTATTTCTACTAGCTCTATACTTTCCATTAGTAGAAATGATAATAAGGTGTATGTAACGCCTGCAGGTTTACCCCAGTCGCTATGGTAGTCCACGCGTTACATTTTATGTTGCCCATAGGGTTTTCCGTAAGGTAATGATTTAAATGGATTTTTAGATAATTTAATATATAAAATAAATGTTTTTTACAATTTTTAATTTTGTCATAGTTTTGTAGTTGTTTAAGTTTATTCTAAAATTGTATCTGTGTCTTTTGGAGGGCGAGGAAAAAGACTGCATCGACCTATCTTGTAAAGATTTTATTCAAGAAGGAAAAGAATACTATCCAGGAATGCCAATTCCTGGTATTTCTGCATATGATGGTACACAGATGGACAGCACCATAAGCATAAGAAGAGTAAGCACAAATATCTGTATATTTGTAGTTTCCTTAATATAAAGGGTTAGAAAACTACATTATTTACATACTAAATTACATCTTTACAAAGTGGCTGACACTAATGTTTATATATAATTTTCAGGAAACCAGGGGTAATAATGCAAACAATCTAGTGTGGGCAGTATATTTACAAGACAAGTTAGTGGGTCATTGGCCTGCAATTCTTTTTCACGACTTGACATTTTATGGGAATTTGGCCCAAATTGGAGGACAAGTAGTGATAAGATCTGGCAAGCGAGGAACTCCGTTTCCCAAGACGGAAATGGGTAGTGGAGACTTCGCTAGAAAAGGTTTTAAGAAAGCAGCTTTTGTCAGGAACATACGATTGTTTACTAATAATGGTGCTCTTATAACTGATAGAAAAACGAATTACTTCCTAAGTAAAAGACATTGTTATGGTATAAAAGGATATGTGAAACAAGATGACTATTGGGGGCATCATATATATTATGGAGGTCCTGGAGGTAATGCTGGTTATTGTACGTATTGAAATACTTTTGCCCCAAAGCATGAATGATATGAAGCCGAGTGTGTGAGCTGCACAGCAGCAGAGAAATAAAATATATGCACTTAAATGTACTTTCTGGTGTATTTGAATCGTGTATCTTTTTCTTCGAAGTGCGTTCTGTTAACTCCTTGCAAATATTATTAGCCTTCTTTTTCTTCAGGAAGTGTGTTTTTGTTATTTTTCATTCTTACTGGAAGTGCCAATGGTGAGTAAATTAACTTAGTTTAAAAGCCCGTGTTTCGGACTTAGTATTTATTCAATAAAACTTTCATACATAAAATATCTATAAGTGTTTTTTTTGGTTAGTACTTTGCAATAGCAGAAATGGAAGCAAAGGAAAACAAGAAAATCCATGAAATAAAAGCTGTCTTCAATATATGGGAGCCTTCTGTGGAGTCCGGTTTTGGTTTTAGTAGCAGTCAAATGTGGGTTTGTTTTAGTTCACAAAATAAAACAATGGCGATTTCCTTTCAATTTGAAAAATTAATAGAAATCAATACATAGTAATGATAGTCATGTGATCCAGGAGGATTCACTTTAACAAATTTGCAAAAAAAGAATCTGAAATGGCAGCTTCTTTACCGGGGATTAGAACCCTCAAACCTCTCCTGCGAGCTACACTCTCCACCATTACAGAGCATTATCCATGCTAATCTATATTTGTCGTGGGTTGCATTTATAGAGGCGAAAGTTTGAGCATGATCCACCATTGTAGCCCACAAGGAAGTTTGAGCACTTAGTGGGCAGTTTACTATTTAGTTTTTATTTTGCTGTGATTTAATATTTAAGGGGGCTTGATTCACCCCCTCATAAATCAAGACATCAACCAATTCGAGTCATAAACGATATTAAGCCTCAGTTAAAAGATTATAAGGTTTGAATTAGGGGTAAGTCAATTATTATATTGTTATCCGCTATTTAGCATGTAAAATAATATATAAAAGGGGGAATTTCTTTGTAATGGGACATTGGTGATTAGATAGGGAGTTGAGGAGAATTCTTTTGGGATAACACATTCGAGAATTTCTCTTGTGTGCAGATTTTTGTAAT
This sequence comes from Cryptomeria japonica, assembly GCF_030272615.1. Lineage (NCBI taxonomy): Eukaryota > Viridiplantae > Streptophyta > Pinopsida > Cupressales > Cupressaceae > Cryptomeria > Cryptomeria japonica. The sequence goes on along the minus strand of NC_081411.1, from coordinate 84,139,352 downwards.
CCCTAAGACATTGTCTTTGAGTGTAATTGCGTCGTGAGGTGATTGAAGCCTAATCCAAATAGAGGAGTACGCAGAAGTCTTTCAGTGAAAGAGGAGACTCTTGGAGATATTGTAATGCAAGTTTAAATCTTGGATGATGTAATAAGGTGATTAATGCTTGGCGTCATCAATAAAGCTTGTGCTCATATTGAGTGAACTCCGTTATCAAGCTTGTGATCTCTCTTCTTCTCTTCTCTCTTATTTTCTTTAAGTTTTGATTCCTTATTTCTTTTATTTTGTTATGCAAACAATTAAGTGAACGTAGCTTTTTTAATTTCAATGGATAAAAAAACTATAACCACGTAATTTTAGTTGCGATCGAGATAAATCTATTTAAATTTAATTCGTAAGCCTTAATTATAGATCAAGTGGTATCAGAGCAGTTTGAGGAAATTGTAAGTGGTGGATGCTAAATAGGTTGAAATTAAAGCAAGGAGAAGGTGCACTTGAATAGTTTAATCCAGAGATCAGATCGAGGCGATTTACTCAAAGATCAAACATGGAAAAACGGAAGAAGGAAAACATGTTAGTCCTAAACTCTTTGAGAAGGAAGAACAATTTTGTAAAGCATTCCTAGACATGAAGATGATGGTGGAAGAGTTGTGCAAGTATAGACAGAAGAAAAAGGAAATAAAGGACAAAAAGAAGAAGGAAGTTGAGTCCCCTTCGAAATATGACAAAGAAAAGGATTAGGAGGTGGTAGTGACTCTCCTGAACCTCCATCCCCGTCTTCTTTGTCTAGACTTCTTCTTCATCCTCTTTATCTGCTTCTTCTGCTTCTTCCCCCAAGAAGAAATAATCTGTACAGTCCGAATCTAACTCACCTTTGTTGAAACTTGATGTAAAATTTGAATTGCCAAACTATAATGGAAAACTAGGTGGAGAGAAACTTGATTATTGGATAAAACAAGTTGAGGTTTATTGCAAGATTCAGTTTCTTTTATCGATGATGCTCCAAAGATCCTGTTACCCACTCTTGACCTCGGAGGCACAACCTTAATTGGGTGGTAGAGCAGAACTCAAGAAGATCTTAGCCGATATGGTAAAATAATTTCTTTTTGGTTTGAGTTTACAAGTGCACTTAAGAAACAATTTTATCTGTTAGTTCACATGCAAAAAGAAACCCTAAAGGGATAAAGAATTTTTGATAATTAGAATAATTACTAAATACCTACAATATTATTTAATGCCTAAGCTTAGCTTAAGCATAGAGTATAATATACTAATAATAAAATAAATATTTATTAGCTAATACAAGATAACTCTAATAGGGGTCGTATGGCATCCTAATGGGTCATAGAATACCATATGACCCCTTAGGACACCATATGACCCCTAACGGCACCATATGACCCCTTATGACACCATATGACCCCTAACGACACCATATGGTGTCCTAAGGGGTCATATGGTGTCCAAAGGAGTCATATGGTGTTCTATGACCCCCTAGGACACCATATGACACCTTTTAACATCCTAGTACATGACATGACCACTTGTGACACCATATGACACCTCAAAACACAATATGGTATTGTTAGGTGCCATATGGTGTCCTAAGGGGTCGTATGGTGTCACTAGGGATCATATGGTTTCCTAAGGGGTCATATGGTATTCTATGACCCATTAGGATACCATATGACCCCTTATGATAGCATATGGCCCCCAACAACATCATATAACCCCTAGGACACCATATATTGTTGTTAGGGTTCACATGGTGTCCTAATGGGTCATAGAATACCATATGACATCTTAGGACACCATATGATCCATAACGACACCATCTGATGCCTTAGAACACCATATGACCCCTAACGATAACATATTGTGTCTTGAGGGCTCATATGGTGTCACAAGTGGTCATGACATGTACTAGGATGTTAAAAGGGGTCATATGGTGTCCTAGGGGGTCATCAAACACCATATGACCCCTCAGGACACCATATGACCCCTGAGGACACCATATGGTGTCGCTAGGGGTCATATGGTGTCCTAAGGGGTCATATGGTGTTGTTAGGGGTCATATGGTGTCCTAATGGGTCATATAGTATTCTATGACCCATTAGGATGCCATATGACCCCTAATGACACCATATGGTGTTGTTAGGGGTCCTATAGTATCCTAAGGGGTCATATGGTGTCATAAGGGATCATGTGGTGTTCAATTGCCTCTTAGGACACCATATGACCCCTAACAACACCATATGGTGTCTTGAGGGGTCATATGGTGTCTTTAAGGTTCATATGGTGTTGTTAGGGGTCATATTGTGTCCTAAGGGGTCATATGGTATCCTTAGGGGTCATATAATGTTCTATGACCCCTTAAGACATGCCATATGGTGTTTTTAGGGGTCATATGTTGTCCTAAGGGGTCATATGGTTTTCTATGACCCATTAGGACACCATATGACCCCTAACAACACCATATGACATGTCCTAAGGGGTCATATGGTGTCGTTATGGGTTATATGGTGTACTAAGGGATCATACGGTGTCCTAAGAGGTCATATGGTGTTCTATGGCCCCTTAGGACACCATCTGACCCGTTAGGACAACATATGACCCCTAAGGACACTATGGTGTCCTAAGGGGTCATATGGTATTGTTAGGGGTCATATGGCTCCCTAAGTGGTCATATGGTGTTCTATGACCCCTTAGGATACCATATGACCCCTAACCACATGATATAGTGTCCTAAGGGGTCATTTGATGTCGTTAGGGGTCATATGGTGTCCTAAGGAGTTATATGGTGTTCTATGACCCCTTAGGACACCATATGGTGTTGTGAGGGGTCATATGGTGTCATATGGGGTCATATGGTGTCCTAAAGGGACATAGAACACCATATGACCCCTTAGGACACCATATGGTGTTTTTAGGGGTCATATAGTGCCCTGAGGGCTCATATGGTGTTCCGAGGGGTATTAAAACACCATATGACCCCTTAGGACACCATATGTTGTCATTATGGGTCATATGGTGTCCTAAGGTGTCATAGAATACCATATGTCCCCTTAGGACACCATATGGTGTTGTTATGGATTATATTATGTTGCGTGGGGTCATATGGTGTCCTAAGGGGTCATAGAACATCATATGACCCCTTAGGACACCATATGGTGTTGTTATGGTTATATTGTGTTGCATAGGGTCATATAGTGTCCTAAGGGGTCATAGAACATCATATGACCCTTTCGGACACCATTTGACCCATTAGGAAATTATATGACCCCTTATGACACCATATGGTGATGTTAGGAGTCATATGGTTTCCTAAGGGGTCATATAGCACCATATGACCCCTTAGGACACCATTTGGTGTTGTTAGGAGTCATATGGTGTCCTAAGGGGTTATAGAGCACTGTATGACCCCATAGGACACCATATAACCTCTAATGACACCATATGACCCCTTAGGACACCATATGGTGTCATTAGGGTTCATATGATGTCGTGTGGGGTCATATGATGTTCTAAGGGATCATATGACCCCTTAGGACACCATATGACCCCTTTGGATACCATATAGTGTTTTTAGGGGTCATATGATGTTTTATGGGGTCGTAAAACACCATATGACCCCTTAAGACACCATATGGTATCATTAGGGGTCATATGGTGTCCTAAGGGGTCATAGAACACCATATTTCCCCTTAGGACACCATATGACCCCTTAGGATACCATGTAGTGTGATTAGGGGTCATATGGTGTCCTAAGGGCTCATAGAATACCATATGACACCATATGACCTGTAAGGACACCATATAACCCCTTAGGACACCATATGACCCTTAACGACACCATATGACCCCTTAGGACATGATATGGTGTTGTTACGGGTCATATGGTATCCTAATGGGTCACATGGTATTGTAAGGGGTCATATTGTATTGTAAGGGGTCATATGGTGTCTTAAGGGGTCATATGGTGTCATGAGCATCAAGACGACCAATACCCTCAACCCTATCTATCCTAAACAATGTTCCATCAATCTTGTACCCCATACCATAAACCTTATATCATAGAAACTATTATCTAAATCCTATATAGGGGAGGGAGAAAAAGGAGGGGAAAGGGAAGAATAAAGAGAAAGAGAGATCTATGAAGAAAGGAAGAGGTGGGTAGGGAGTGGCTGAGAGACCTAGGAAGGGAAGAGTCGATAGGTGAGGGAGAGAGAATAAAATAAGAGAGATAAGTTGACAAAGAGATAAAGAGGGGTAAGGAAGTAGAAAGGAAAGAATTGGAGATGAGAGAGATATAGAGGTGAGAGATCTAGAGCCTGGGAAGAGAGAGGTGAGATACCTAAGGTGGAAAGATAGAGGTGAAGGAGATACAGGGGGATTAAGAGACAAAGAGGGAGATGTATATATGTAAAGATGGAGAGAAGGAGAAAAATAGGTATGGAAAGAGAGGCTAGGAGGGAGAGGTATTCATTAAGAGAACACATAGAGAGAGAAGAGAATCAATAGGAAGAGAAGAGAGATGGAGGGAGGGAAGGTGAGAGAGAGAGGGAGAGAGTATAGGAGAGACCTAGAGAGGGGAGAGAGAAGAAAGTGGGAGTAATAGGTCTAGATTTTTTGGTAGATAAAGAGGTAATGAGAGAGATAAGAGAAGGAGAGAGTTAAAAAAGGGAGATGGGTAAGGGGTGATGGAGAGAGAGAGGTGGAGAGGAAGGGAGAGAAATAGGGAGGGGATAAATAGAGAGATGCGATATGTAGAGCATGAGAGAGAGGTTAAATAAATAGATGGGAGAGATAGAGGAGAGATAGATAGAGGGACTTAAAGATAGGTGCCTAATGAGACATTAATGGATAAGTATAGAGTTGGAGAGGTAATGAGGGAGAAATCTAGAAATTTGATAGAGGGAGGTAGAGAGAGTAGGAGGGAGACATGACAACCTAGGCAATTGAGAGAGGGAATAGATATAAGAGAAAATAGATGACTAAGAGGGGATGGATGGAGAGGTAGACATGGAGGGATTCAGAGACCTAAGGAATGAGGAGATAGATAGGTTTGGAGAAAGAGAATAGAGGGAGAGAGTTCATAAATGGATAGGGGTAAGGGAGATGGAGAGAAATATGGAGATGGGGGAAGAGAACTAGAGGGTGGACAATTAATTAGGTGAGATACCTAGAGGGGGAGAGAGAGGTGGGTAATAATATAGAGAGGGAAAGGTAGTGAGGTGAATATGGAGGGAGAAAGAGACCTAGACATGGGGAGAGAGCAAATAGAAGAGATAGGTAGTGGCAAAGAGAATGGAGAGGGAGGGGAGTGAAACAATAAGAGAATGAGAGAGAAGAAGAGATAGGGAGGGAATCTAGGATAAATATGGGGTTAACGAAAGAATGGAAGGTAGAGAAGCTAGGTTTACCTAGAGATGGGAGAGATAAGTGAAGAGACAAGAGAGGGATAGAGATAGGTCTAGAGTTTGGGGACGATAAAGAGAGAGATACATAGCTGAAGAATGTTAATAGGAGCATGCTGATTACTAAAATTTGACTATCTAAAATTTAATATGATCCTCTTAAAACTAGAATCTACATTATAAGTCCCATAGAGCTGAAAAAATACATATTGAAATTTGACTTATACTTAAATGTTATATTTCATGTATATATTCTCCTTTGAGGGTGCATATAACTTGTGCTCAGATTGGAAAATCTACACACTCACAAAACCTTCATATTGGACAATGCAGAACATTTGGTGCACGCCAAATTTGGCACTCACCAAATGCAAAAAAATGACTTTTCACATTTGGCGTGTGCCAAATTTGGCATGCACCAAATATGAAAATTCAAAATTTTGCATTTGGCGAGCACCATATTTTGCACTCACCAAATGGTTTGGATTTGAAATCACCAACCCTTTAGGTTGGATTGTACTTGAGCATCCAACCCAAAGGGTTGGATGACCATTTCAGGCATGACACATGTTTTTATCAAAAGATTAAAAAAATTCACATATTTTTGTCCATGCTCTCCATCAGGTTTGCACATGTTTCAATGAAACTAAAAAAAAATACCATAGAAACCTCAATCTGTCTCTTAGCTATCCAAGCATGTAATTTTTTTTGCATTTTTATTTCATTAAGGCTTTCATCTATAATTTCTTTTGTTAGTGTGTCCATTTCATCTATAGAAACCTCCCTCTCTCTATATTTTAGCTAATTTCTGACTGAAGTGTTTTTTAATTTTTTTTTTTAAAAGTTGACATTTTAGGAGGGCCACAAAAGACGCTATGTTATGTTTTTTTCATAAAAAAAAGACCACTTTTTGTGGCCCCCCATTTTGAAGCCCTTAATCTCTACCATTTTCATAATAAATTAGTAGTTTAGAAATTAGACTCGAAGCACTTTGACTCTTGTTCTTGATGCATCTTCAAATTTGGAGAGTAACTATCTTCAATTTGTCATTGAAGTTCAAACTTTGCTGATTCTAGAAAAAAATGGCATCTTAAGACCCCCTTTTGGTACCACAACTTGATGCACATACCCTCTAGTGGTATTGTGTGATGTAATTTTTGTAATTAATGGTTTATAGGTTTAGGGTTTAGCCGACCTTGTAAATAAGGTTGATGAGTTGTATTTATAGGTGACTTATTCATGTAATTTGGGTATGGATGGTTATGGGTGGTTATGTCTGCATTTTTAGAGAAGGATTATGTGCTTATAGAGTCATATCATTCAGGTGAAGGTTGGAAAGGTTTTGTGTTATAGAGTAGACATTAGTGCTTAACTAGAACTATATCAGGCATTAGTAGATGCTACTTTCATATATCATTTCTTTCTTGATTATAGTATGATGTTTATGTAAGTCAATGAGACTTCCCTTTATGATGAGAAGTGTGCTCTAGGCTATTGGCCTTTCTGCAAGTGCAAACCCCATTGTAATCATTCATAATACTACTGTAGAGTATTCATCTGATTGTGGGTAGGGTTTCCCACAATGGTTTTTCCCTTTCTGGGTTTTCCACATCAAATTATTGGTGTTATGTGTGTTGTACTTTCATGTCATATATTTCATTATGTTGTTCTCCGGTATAAGGTTTATAATTGAATTAATTGTTAAACTTGTTAGTAAACTAATTCACTCCCCCTCTTAGGTTATTGTCAATATCAGAGAATTCTAATAGTCTCTCCCTCTCTTTTCCTACATTCCTCAGCCCCTCTTTCTGTCTCTCTCACTTACACACACTCGTGCTCTCTCTGTCTCTCTCACTTACACACACCCGTTCTCTCTCTCTACCTCTCTCAGTTACGCACACCCATGCTCTCTCTCTCTCTCTCACACACACACACACACACACAACCCCTTCCTTCATCCCTCCCACTCTCTCACTTGGGCTCTATCAATCCCTTCTCTCTCTCTAGTCTCTCCCTATCTTTGCATCAAGCTCTCTCTCTAGCCTCTCCCTCTCTTTCCCTCAATTCCTACCTTCCTACCTCCATCTCTCTCACTGTGTGTCTCTCTCTCTCTACCTCAATCCCTCCCTTACTTGCTCCCTCTCACTTAGTCTCTCTCTCTCTCTCCCTCTAGTCTCTCCTTCTCTTTCCCTTTGGTATTTCCCTCTCTTTCCATCACTTCTTCCCTCTCTCTCTAGCTCTTCTCTCTCTATTTCCCCTATCTCTTTTCATCCCTTCCTCCCTCTCGCTCAAGATCATCTCTTCTCTCTAGTTCCTCTCTCTCTCTCTCTCTATCCTTCCCTCCCTCTCTCACTTGGGAACTATTTCTCTCTCTCAACCCCTTCGTAGAGAGAGGGAGAGACTTAAGAGAGAGAGAGAGTAGCCAAGATAGAGAGGGAGGGAGAAAAAGAGATATACCTAAGAGAGAGAAAGAAAGAGAAATGCAAGGGTTGGGAAAAAGAGAGGGAGATACTTGAGAGAGAGGGGGGATAGAGGGAGGGAGGGAAAGAGAGTGACCTAAGAGAGAGAGAGGGAGGAAGGAAGGGAAGGGTTGAGAGAGAGATAGAGAGAGGTTGATGGAAATAGAGGAAGAGACTAGAGATAGAGAGAGACCATGTGAGAGGGAGGGAGGGAGGAAGGAAAAAGTTAAGAGAGAGAGAACCCAACTCAAAGAGAGGGAGGAAGGGAGGGAGAGAGGTAGGGAGGGAGAGAGAGAGAGACCAAGAGAGAGAGAGAGGGAGAGAGAGAGACCTAAAGAAATTAAGGTTTTGTGTGTGTGTGTGTGTGTGAGAGAGAGAGAGAGAGAGAGAGAGAGAGAGAGAGAGAGAGAGAGAGAGAGAATATAATATAGAGTGAAGGGTAGTAAACAAAGGTAAAGAGGTAGTGTTATATCTTAGGGTTTAAAGGAGAGAGTGAGATAGAGAGAGGTATAAATGGTATAGAGGAAGAGTGATAGAGAGAAATCTCTAGGTTTAGAGTTAAGGGGAGATAAAGACAATGAAATAGAGATTATGAGAAAATTCTAATAAAATAATCTTGATTACTAAAATTTGACCAAGTCTAAAAATTTAAATGACCATCTAAAACTAGAATCTACATTATAACTCCTAGAGATCAAAAACCACTCTCAAAATATCTTGCCAATATATACATTAAATATGACTTAAAGTATAAGGGAAAGTGACTGACTTATACTTAAATGTTACATTTCATGTATATATACATCTTGAATTAGAATCAAATGTTATATTACATGTATATATTTGTAGAGAGTGAGTGAAAGAGAGACAATTTGCACTTTCCAAAATGGAAATGCAATTCTATTTAGCTAGTGTCAAATTTGGTGCTTGCCTTATTTAGCACAAACCAAATATATTTGGCATGACCAAACCTTAGGTTTGGCATGCCAAACCTATTGGTGCATGCCAAATATTGTGAGTACCTTATTTGCCATGCACTAAATGGCTACTTTTGGGCAAAAACAAATTGGAAACTTTATACCGAAAGATGACACAATGAAAGATATGACATGAATGCACAACACACATAAAACCAATATTTTGATGGGAAAAACTAAAAAGGGAAAAACCACAGTGGGAAACCCTACCCACAATCAAATGAATACTCTGCAGTAGTATTATGAATAATTACAATAGGGTATGCACTTGTAGAAACGCCAACAACCTAGAGTGCACTTCTTATCACAAAGGGAAGTCTCACTGACTTACATATACATTGGACTACAATTAGGAAAGAAGTGAACTGTGAAAGTAGCATCTACTAATGCCTGATACAGTTCCGGTTAAGCACTGATGTATGCTATGCAATACAAAAGCTTACCAACCTTCACTAGAATAATATAGCTTTATTCGCACATAATCCTTCTCTGATAATGCAAATGTAACCACCCATAGCCATCCATACCCAGATTAGATGAATAAGTCACCTATAAATATAGATCATCAACCATATTTACAAGGTCGGCTAAACCCTAAACCCATTAACCCATAATTAAAAAAATTGCATCACATGATACCACCAGACCAATATTATGATTTATATTGCATATCATGGACCTTAATCAAATATCCAAACAATTATATCAACCATAAATTCTGCTAAGACTAAAATCCAACATGCTTCACCAACTAGTAGAAACCCTTAGTGAAATAACATAAAGTTTAATCGGATCTAAATAGGACCATCATAATAGCACGTCGCCCAATGCAAAGTCACAAAAAGGTTAGGATACAATAAATATGTAGCAACAACATGATAGAAACAGACTCCATAAGTAGGACCCAAAATCCATTGACCAAGTCACCAAATAGTGCATATCGGTAAAGCTAATTGAGAATGCTAGGCAAGCCGGTAAAGCCAAAGCTAGCCCAGTACCAGTAGATACCAAAAATGATAACCAAATCATGAACCAACATAATATAGGAAGCATATTACCATCAGAATAAGAATCGTAAACCGATTCCAGATATCTAATCATACCGGATCAAAATCACAACCAAAACCAAGATGATCACCAAGATTAACCAGGATACACTATTGACATCAATCACAACACTAGCTCACCATATTGATGCATCCCTCCATCTCTAAGTCTCTTTCGGAGGGTGGGTAACCCCCAACTGATCTCTAAGATATTTGAAAGTGTCTTTAGGAAATGGTTTGGTTAAAATATCTACAATTTGTTCCTTAGTAGGCACATAAACCAGTACGACTTCCATTGCTTCAACCTTTTCCTTTAAGAAATTATAACTTAGAGAAATTTGTTTTGATTTGGAATGAAATACCAGATTATTTGACATATCAATCACAATAGTATTATCACAGTGAATAACAATAGGCTCATCATAACTTACCATTATATCCTTTAACATTTGTTTCATCCATAAAATATGAGTATAGTTTGTAGCAGCTGCAACATATGCGACTTCAGCAGTAGACAATGAAGTGCATGATTATTTCTTATTAATTCATGAAACCAAATTCTTCCCAAGAAAGAATGCACCACTAGTAGTGCTCTTTTGGTCATCCACATCTCCTACCCAATTAGAATTTGTATATGCACATAATGTGAAGTCATCATCCTTAGGATACCATAACCCAAAGTCTCTTGTACTTGCCAAATATCTAAATATCCTCTTGACAACAATATCATGAGTTTATCTCGGATCTACCTGAAATATATAATTAATGCAAACAAAATTCATTATATCAGGTATTGTCTGAGTTAGGTACAAAAAACCACTAATTAATGATTTGTATATACTCGGATTCACTTTATGGGATTCATCATCCTTTGATAATTTGCAACTAGTTATCATAGGAGTACCAACATGTTTAGAATTCTCAAGTCCAAATTTCTTAAGTAACTCCTTCACATACTTAGTTTGACAAATGAAAATACCTTTATCAGTCTGAGTAATTTGCAAACCTAAGAAAACTTTTATCTCACCAATCATAGACATTTCAAATTAATTCTTCACATCATTAGAAAATTTCATGCATAGACCTTCTTCTCCTCCAAAAATGATATCATCCACAAATACTTCAATAATCAGTATATCATCATGTTCATTTTTGTAATATCAGTTACTATTAGCATTACCTTTGTAAAACCAAGTTTTGAAATAGACTTATCCAATCTAGCATACCATGCTCTAGGAGCCTGTTTTAGTCCATATAAAGCTTTCTTCAATCTGCAAACCATGTTGTTTCTTTTGATAAATAAAATCCATCTAGTTATTCAATGTAAAATTCCTCTTCAAGATATCCATTCAAAAATGCACATTTAACATCCATCTGATATACTTTGTAGTTCTTGTGTGAAGCATAAGCAAGAAAAAGTCTTACCCCTTCAATTCTAGCAACCAGGGCATAAGTCTCTCCATAATCAATTCCTTCTTCCTGTGAATAGCCTTTGTAAACCAATATAGCCTTATTATTTACAACTTGACCTTACTCATTCAATTTATTCCTAAAAAAGCATTTACTTCCAATAATGTTCTTGTCTTTAGGTCTAGGTACTAGTTCCCATGTCTTATTCTTTTCAATCCGATCTAATTCCCCTTCCATTGCTTTTATCCAATTTTCATCCTTACTTGCTTCAATAAATGATTCCAGTTCAATTTGAGAAATTAAACTTACCTCTTCAGTAGCCAACCTTCTCCTAGTCACCACACCTTTCCTTTTATCTCCAATGATTTGATCTTCAGAGTGATTTAGTTTTGCATACCTGGGAGTCTTTGAATTTTCTTGATTTGCGAACTCATTCTATTGTTATTCTATCACTGTTGGATTCTCTAATGCTACCAGTGTCACTGGTTCACTATTTTGATTTGATTCTTGCATTACCAATTCGAGTCTGATAAATTCATCTTATAGTCCATAATCAAATGATCTGATCTAATTACTGCAATGCTCATCCACCTTGACATTTATGCTTTTTATTATCCTATTCAATCTTTTGTTATAACATCTATATGCTTTACTCTTCATAGAATAACCCAAAAATATTCTTCATCACTTCTAGGATCAAACTTTCCTAATGCATCATCTCTTCTAATATAACATTCACTTCCAAAAATTCTGAAATATATGACAGTAGGAGTATGAACAAACCATAATTTATAAGTTGTCTTACCGGTATCACCTTTAATGTGTACTCTATTGAAAGTGTATGCTCCTATGTTGATAACCTCTCTCTAATAGATATCAGGTAATCTATCTTTGTCATCATTATCCTTGTTGTATCCAATATTTTTTTGTTCTTCCTTTCCACCAATTTGTTCTGTTGTAGAGTTCTAGGTGTAGAAAATTGTCTCCTAATACCATTCCTTTCATAGAAGTTGTTGAACTCACTAGATGTAAACTCACCATCATGATCTGATCTCAAGCATTTTATCTTCAATCCTATCTCAGTCTCAACCATAGATTTAAAGATTTTGAATTTCTCAAGAGCTTTAGATTTTCCTTTCAAAAATGCTACCACATGATTCTAGAATAGTCATCAATAAGTAACATAAAATATCTATCACCTAGAAAAATTTTAGCCCTTGCCAGTCCACACAAATTAGTATGAATAAGATCAAGAACTTCATTATATTTATCATGTATACTTCTGGAAGAAGTTGTAACTTGCTTACCCATTTGACATTCTCTACATATCGGATTATATGGTTTAACAATTTTGGGCAAATCCCTAACAGCCGATATTGAACTGATCTTCACTATGCAATAAAAATTTACATGACACATCCTCTCATGCCATAAAAAACTTTTGTGAATCTGAGCAATCAAGCAACCTTCTCACTGGAGTTCAAATGAAAGATATTAACTTTGGTCTGAGTTACGGAAGCACTCTCCAATCCAAATTTATTGACGATATTAAATTTTCCATCTTTGAATTGCAAATGAAATCCTTTATCCACCATATGACCTACACTTAAAATATTATGCTTTAAGCCTTCAACATAATAAAAATTATCGCTATTAGTCTTAGCATCCAATGATATTGTTCCTTTGCCTTTGATCCTGCATGCCTTGTTGTCTCCAAATTTGACCAATCCGCCATCAAATTGTTGCATTGTAAGAAACTTTCTCTTGTCACTAGTCATGTGATGCAAGAAACCACTATCCATAACCCATTCATCCTTCTCTTCAATTTTCGCAGCTCAAGCCTTTTCTTCAGTATGAGTTGTTTCAATGATAGATTTTGGAGAATCATCCTTAATAGCAATAAAGACCCAATCTTTCCTGGATGAGGCTCCATTACAAGATCCACTCACAGGTTCATCACCATCATCATCATCATCATCATCATCATCATCATCATCATCATCATCATCATCATCATCATCATCATCATCATCATCACCATCATCATCATCATCATCATCATCGTCATCATCGTCATCATCATCATCATCATCATCATCATCATCATCATCATCAGTAATACCAAAATCATCACCAACCTAATAACATGATTTATCCTTATTTCTTTTGAATCTAGGTGTGCTCTGATATTCAGGATTAGGCTTATAATTCTTCATAAATCTTTCATGATTCCTAGAAGCTCTTTCAGGGCATCTAGATGCAAAATGACCAATCTTATTGCATGAAAAATATTTAAAAGGGACTTTTCCTTAATACTTCTTTCCAATCTATCTTCTTCTTACTAGAGGCAGATGCTTTAAATGTAGTCTTAGTTTTAACAGCACTCTGATCTCCAAGTTCTTCAAGTTCACATGCAGTCAATTTCCCAAGTAATGTATCTTTGGTCACAGGGGTACTTGACATTGTCGAGAGTTCATTGACAATAGTAGCCTTTATCTTGTAAGTTGGAGGTAGAACTCTCAAAACTTTTGACACTATCTTATCCTCACTAACCAATCCACCATAGCATTTGATACCCATGACAATCTCATTGACTCTATCCATGAAAGAAATTATCTTCTCATCTTCTACCTTCTTCAAAGTTTCATACCTTACCCGGAAACCTTCAAGTTTAGAAATCTTCACTGCCTAGTCACCTTCATAAAGAGTTTCAAGGTTCAACCAGATTTGCTTAAAATTCTCCAATTCTATGACGTTCAATAGCTTTTCATTAGATAGGGCGCTTAACAATTCTTATTTTTCTCTCACATCATTTTGGGCTCTCTTCTTTTCATTAGCAGGTGTTGGTGTTCCTAAATTAGGATCATGAGGTATATACCCTTTCTCCACTATCTCGAAAACTTCAGTTCCAAGACATCTAAGAGGAATCTTCATTCACTCCTTCCATATTTTATAATTTGTAGAATCAAATCTGGGACTCTCCTTCTGCTAGGGATTGAATGTAGAACTAGATGCTAATGCCATCGAATCTCTTCAAGCGATTAAGCTTCTGTAGAGAGGACCTTGCTTTGATACTAGTAGTAAATTGAGAGGGGGGGTGAATCTGTTTACTAACAGTTACAACAATCAATTCAATTTTAAAACTTATACTAGAACACAACACAATGAAAGATACATGACATGAATGCACAACACACATAAAACCAATATTTTGACATGGAAAACCCGGAAAGGGAAAAACCATAGTGGGAAACCCTACCCACAATCAGATGAATACTCTACAATAGTATTATGAATAATTAGAATGGCGTCTGCACTTGCAAAGAGGCCAACTACCTAGAGTAAATTGCTCATCACAAAGGGAAGTCTCACTGACTTACATATACATCGAACTACAATCTAGAAAGAAGTGACCTATGAAAGTAGCATCTACTAATGCCTGAAATAGTTTCGGTTAAGCACTGATGTCTTCTCTACAATACAAAACCCTACAAACCTTCACTAGAATGATATGACTCTATTCGCACATAATCTTTCTTTGATAGTACAGGCATAACCACCCATAACCATGCATACCCAAATTACATGAATAAGTTACCTATAAATACAGATCATCAACCTTATTGACAAGGTCAGATAAACCCTAAACCCATTAACCCATAATTATAAAAATTACATCACACGATACCACTATACCAATATTATGATTTTCATTACATAGCACAAACCTAAATCAAATATCCAAACAATTATATCCATAGAAAATTTTGTTAAGACCAAAATACAACATGCTTCACCAACCGGTAGAAACCCTTAGTGAAATAATAGAAAGTTTAACTAGATTCAAATAGGACAATCATAATAACACATCATCTAATGCAAAGTCACCAAAAGATCAAGATATGATCAAGAAGCACCAACAACTTGATAGAAATGGATTCCATAAGCCGGACCCAAAATCCACTGACCAAGTCACCATATAGTGCATTAGGTAAAGCTAACTAAGAATGCTAGGCAAGCGTATAAAGCCAAAAGCTAGTTGGGTACTGGTACATACCAAAAGCGATAACCAAATCATGAACCACCAGAATATAGAAAGCTTATTACAATCAGAATAAGCATCAAAAATTGATTCCAAAGATCTGATCATACTTGATCAGAATCACAGCCAAAACCAAGATGATCACCAAGACTAACCAAGATAGATCCAACTGGGATAGTCTCCAACTAGGATACAATGTTGACATCAATGACAACACTTAACCAAATCCAAAATATTGCCAACATCCATATTTTTTTTTTCTTTTTTAATACAAATTTTTCTTTTGATAACCGGCATCAAATTTTTTACATTTAAATTCTACACTTATGATCGTTTTTTAAATATTTTAAATATAAAAATTTCTACATGTTGTAACTATGAAATGATAGATTTTTTTAATATATTTGTTTTTATTTTATATTATTTTTTCTATATACAACTTATAATTTTGATGAGAATATAATTTATTTTATATGGTGTTTATTTTGAAAATATTATCGTTAGAATTAATATTAATATTTTGACATGTGAATTATTGTTAAATCTAAGCTAAAAGGTAAAACGTTAACACACTCACACCATTACACTTCACCCCTTTCTACCATTGTAGAATGCCTCTTGACATTAATAATTCAAATTTTATGATTGTTTAATATTTTAAAATATTTTAGTTATCTTCTATATTCCATACTAATAAATGTATGATATATTGAATACACTACAAAAATTAAGTTCACATTTCAAATAGAGATAAGATTATGTTTAAATTAGGGTTATGCTTAAAGTTGGTGCTAGATTAGGCTTTCGTTAAATATGTTAAGGTTCAATTAAAAATATAATTAGATTTAAGATTAAGTTAGGGTTAGTGTCATATTGATAAACATTAGGATTCTTATATTATTGTGTTTAATTATTATATTATACATTTATTATGATGATATACTAATAAATACATGATATATTAAATACAATCCAAAAATTAAGTTTGGATTATGATTAAGTTAGAGTTCTATTTAAAGTTAGTGTTAAGTTAGACTTAGGTTAAATATGTTAAGGTTTAATTAGAGATATGATTGGATTTAAGGTTAAGTTAGGGTTAGAGTCATATAGATAAACATTATGATTGTTATATTATTGTATTTTAGTTATTATAGGTGTATTACACTCACATAATGGATGCACAAAAATGTGTTAATAAGTACTAGAATCATTAAATTTGAAGTGTTTGTGACACTTAAATGCATTAAAAGAAAAAATATATTCTATTTATTTTTTCTGTCAACTACCACTTGCTTTGAGTTTAGCTATTAATTAATTCTATTTATCTACATCATACTAATAGTTAGATTTGTAGTTATGTCAATCTAATATTATAATAATAATATAATGATATGATATTAATAATAATAATAATTAATCTTACTAGATTTTTTTGTTTTGGAGAAGAGTTTAATAAAAACATAAAAATATAAATAGCATACCTATATTTTTATAAATCTAAGTAAAAACCCTAATGGTGTTCCTCTGAAAGGTCCTCCTCGGCCTCCCCTTTCTTGGCCTAATTGCATTCCTTTGCAAAACCCAATCTCCTCTTGGCCTAGTTCTATTCCTATACATAAACCTATCTTTGTGACTTTTCCAAATAATATTCCTCTACATGAAAATGATAAACTTCGGGCATCTTCTTCTAATCCTAGACCGCCCTTCAAATCAAATCAGACAAAGATTTTGTGGAAGCTATATTTTGAGGGTTTCAAGAGGGTGCCATAGGATTCATTCAAATTTTGGAAGAAGAAACTACATGGTAATGATATGCCTCACAAGAAAGATGCTTTCATGGTGGAAAATGCTAGGTAAAAGGCTGCTTGCTTGATCACGCTCCTTGAACATCTGCTTTTGCCGCAAATCTCCCATCTTAAAGATCGAGCTCTTATTGTTAAGTTTTAGAAGTCTTCTCCATCACCCTCTAGATTAAGTGATTGGGGTAAAAAATATTCGGCATGAGTTAAAGAGATTTTTTATACTGATAATGGCTCTGATTTCTTCATTTCAATTTTTGACTCAAAAGAATAAGATTCATCGATTCAAAGGCTGGTTTTGCAAGGGATTTGGTTTATTTAGTATCCCATAGATTCTTAATTTTAAATTAGACTCAAACATATGCAAGTTTTCCCCTTTTTGGGTTTCATTTCTTGCCCTCCCTTTAAAATACAAAGATCTGAAATTAATCAAACTTTTTTCGAACCAGATGGGTATTTTTGTAAAGCATGATCTTATACCTTTCGAGATGACTCATCTCCCTACTCGAGTGTGTTTATTGTTGGAACTCTCCAAGGATTTTCTAGTTTCAATCTCTGTTTCTTTGAAATATGGTTGTTGGGAGCAAATAGTGACTATAGAAGATCTGATAGCTGTTGACTGTCAATCAGATTTTTTGGGTCATTTCAACTTTCAATGTCAAGGTCCATCTCATTCAGAGATTAAGGTGTGTGATGATCATTATTCTGACCCTTCAACATGTTCTCTTAAAAATTCCTGGAAACATAATGAACTTAATTCACATACGGCTGACTACCAAGGGCTCTCCAACTATAAATCAGAACACTCATTCCTTCTCTTTCTTAAGTCATTGGTTGAATTATTTGTTAATGTCCCAAGTTTAGCATATCTAAGGAAGTTTTCCAAATGTTAAAAGAGGGGTTATTTCACATGCCAACCTCTTTGAGCCCTAAAATAGAGAGAATGCCTTTCTTAGAATACCTAGTTTATGAGGTGGTTCATAAGAACATTCCAATTCATATTTTGATCAATATTCATTCAGACTGTCACAAGCAAAATTCCTACCTTCCATGGTACCACCACCTAGCTCCCCATAATCCTTTAGATGATCTGGATTCAATTGCTGATGATTTGCTTTGATATGTAGGATCCCATCTTTTTGATGAAATTGCCAATGAGAATTTGTAGGTCCATTTGACATTCCTTACATACTAGCTTAGCAGGCTTAACAATTTTAGGTAGATCTCTAGCAACTTGTATAGAACTAATCTTAACCATTGAATCAAAAATAACATGACACACTCTCCTATGCCACAACCAACTTTCATCAATTTGAGCAATCAAGCAACTTTTCTCACCAACATTTAATGAAATATATTACCTTTAGTCTCAGTTCCAGATGCAATCTCTATATCAAAGGCATTTAAGATCTTTCATTTTCCATTCTTGAATTGTAACTTGAATTGTGAATCACATCCTTTCTCAACCATTTGTCCAACACTTATAAGGTTATTCTTCAAACATTAAACATACATGACATCTTTAGTGTTATTCTTACCATCAAAGGAAATAGAACCTCTACCATGAATCACATGGTCTTTGTAATCTCCAAATCTTACTATTCCACCATTATACATCTCCATACTCACAAATTTTCTTTTTATCATTGGTCATATGATGTGAACAACTATCATCAATTACCCATTCATCTTTCTCTTCAACTTTAGCAACTAAAGCTTTCTCCTCAATAGTGCAACTTGTGGAATCGACAGGTACTGATCCATTTTATTTAATAACAATAAACACAACTTCATATCCTTCCATTTCTTCATCTACAACATCTTCATTTGCAGAATAATAACAATGCTTCCGATGCTTATACTTCCAGTTAGGCTTGTAAGGCTTATCATACTTTTCATGCTTCTCATATCTATTATTCCTATCATGCTTATCAAATTTATCATGCCTATAATATTTAGACATTCTTTTGAAGCATCTAGAAGAAAAATGTCCAATCTTATTGCAAGAGAAACATTTCGATACTTACCAGCGCCTTTACGCAATCTTCAAGCAATCAATGCTTCAAGCTCATCCAATTGTCTTTCTTTCTCTTCCATCTCTCTTCTCTCTCTTTCATATTTAGATATTCTACATTCATTAGGATCATACTTCTTCTTTCTAGATATAGATGCTCTAATGATGTCTCAGACTTTCTACATGATTTAGCAAATTCTCTTAGTTCAAATGCAACAATCTTCCCAACCAACATATCTCTTGTCATAGTAGTGACACTCCGGATCTCATCAATAGAAGCTACCTTATGTTTGTAAGCAGGAGAAAATGATCTCAACACCTTGGCAACAATTTCATCTTCTTCAAGGGTTCCATCGACACATCTGATACTTAGGATGAGTTCATTCACCTTAGCCATGAAAGTGTTTACATTCTTATCTTCTCCTATCTTCAACATCTCATACTTTCCTTTCAAACTTATATCTTAGCAACTTTGACTTGTTTATCTCCTTCATATAGGGTCTCAAGCTTCTCCCAGATCTCATTTGTGGTTTGAAGTCCCATTATATTAGTCATCTCTAAATTAGTCAAGACGCTCAACAATGCTTCCTTAGCTCTAATGTTATTTTTCAGCTTCCTTGATCTCATCAACAATAATTAATCCATTTCGAGGAACAAAATAGGCATAAAACTTTGCAAAATCACTAAAAAAAGCTCTTCCATAAAGATTGTTGATGTTTTTCAAGCTCTCAAGTAATAATGGACGTAAAAATAAAATCCAAATAATTATTTTAAGAGAATGTCCATATTAGAAATTGATATATATTTTGGTTTTTAACTAGTATAATCAATGAAATGAATTGAACCTTGTGGCCATTTATCATGTGTTGCATTTTTCAAAATTTTCACCTTCAAACAGTATGAATAACCATTTCTGGCTTCTCCTTCCCTTAATCTCCTATTTTCTAAATCTGTTTTAATGACAGAGAAAATTGAAGCATAGATTTATGGCTTCATCTTATAAGAGTTTCTTTGTTTCTAAATTATACTATTACATTATAGTTGTCTATGAGTACTATTTTTTTATATAAAATGCTATTACTCTGTAAAGAATTTGATAATGTTGATAATGCTATTACAATTTTATGTAGTTCAATGACATCAATAATGAAGAGGGGATTGTTTCAGGCAGTTATATGAATAAGAAAACAAAAGTGATATAGTTAAAGGTTAAAAAATATATATTAATCAAATAAATTTTAAAATTGAAATATATAGAAGGTAATACGTAGTTTTTGAAATGTTGTTGCTATTCATTTGTTTCTATAGTGTGCAGTGTTGTTTGATTGATTTGTAAATATATATAGATAATTTTTTTTCTTCAAATTTGTTTAAGATTATTTCATATAAATTTAAGATTTTAGATAATTGACAAGTCACGTAAAAATTTCATAATTAATGAAGCAATTTTTAGCTTTGCTATAAAATTAAGGAATTTAAGTGGTGACACACACGTGAGGTCATAATTCTATTCATGGCATTTTAATGACGAAGGAGTTACAAAATGCGTTTTTGGGGTAGAATTCAAATTTGAATTTTAAATGCATGGTCAAGTGTAACCCCCACTATGACAACAATCATTTTGAATGAAATTAATTTTGAAAATGATTTATTTTCTCAATATGCTATTTAGCACATGTTGTAGGAGGAAATGAGAAGGTTCTAGAAGAGAATTTTAAATTCAATTTTTGCATGTAACCTCCACTATGGCAATTAATCATTTTGAATGAAATTATTTTGGGAAAAGAATATAGAAATCAATTAATTTCTTTTGTAGTGGGGAAATGACTCTCTTTTCTATATATCGAGTTCTAAATTTTCGAAAAAAAAGGAGTTCATTGTTTATTTTGATGATAAAGTAGTCTTGAAATTCTTATGAATTTATTTTCAATACCATGTTAGTTGTAGGAGAAGTTTTGTAGATGTGTAGTAGGATTTTGGAGAAGATCATTACCAAGATTCAAGGAGGAATTGAAGGAGGTGAAGAAGGTTCTTCATTCAAATTCAGGTTCCCCTCTTGCATATTCATTGCTTGCTTTTTCTTTTCAAAGAAAATCTTCATCTTGTCTATTTCAGAATTTTGCACATAAGTAAGTTTATATTTTAATTTTATTTTTTTAAAAGAAATCTCTTTTATCCATTTTAGATTTTTGCAAGGAAATCTTTTCCAGTTTTTGTTGATTGATTTAATCAAATACATGTAATAAATTGCTTTTCTATCCAGAAAAGAAAAGAAAAAAATCTTCTTTTTTATTCTGCATGTAGGAAATAAATTGGTTAATTGATTTCTTTCAAAATATGAATATACAAATTTGAATATGGTTAAATCTGTTATCTTTTCCTCAATCAACTTTCTTTATTTTACAAAAAATAGATTTTTTTTAGAATGGAATATATATATTAGAATAACTTGAACAAAAATAAATCTATTGCCAAAGTAATCTAAAATCAAAATAAAGAAAACAAAAATAGAAATATATTTATCTCTATGTGTGGATTTTAAAAAAACATTCATCTCTGTGCATTATAGAAAAAAAGTTCATCCCTGTACTTTTTAGAAACATATTCATCTCTTTGGATTTTTAGAAAAAAAAATATATATTATTCCTGTGCATGTATGAAATTAAAAAAAAAAAGGGTAAATCTTGCCTTATTAATAAATTAGTAAATTTCCCTTCAAATATATATTATATAAGCATATATATCAAATTTATTTAAAGTCATATTAAATTTATGTTCTAAATTTGTTTGTAGATTTAAGTTTTTTTTTTTTTTAAATTTTAGTTTATTTATTTAAGATTAAATAAATATAATTATTATATTATTAAAAGATTTTGAGTTAATTACCAATTATTTAAGAAAGAAAAAAACATATATATATTTTGAGTTAGGAATTGTTTTATTAAAATTGAATTATACTTTAGAGTTTGTAATTAAATTTTATGAAAAAATTATTTATATTCTAAGTTGTTTAAGTAATTGAAATTTATTTGTATCATTAAAATAAGTAGTTCAAATTTATTTTAATTTTATTCTTTTATTTTAATTTAAAATTAAAAAAATGTTTTAGAATATTGAAAGTTATTTTGAATGATACAGATTAATAAGCTTATAGTTCTTTGAAATTTAATTAAGCACTTGGTGATTAAAAAAAAATCATTTAGGATTAGTTTATAATTATAAATTTTAATAATTGAAAATTAATCAAATTTAGTGATGGATTTATTTATCGAGGTCTATTTAATGAAAAATGGTTTTTTTATTGATATCTATTTAAAAAGGATTAATGAGACCTATTTATAATCTAACCTTATTAAAATTAATGGAGATATGTTTAAAATATCATCTCTAAGTTTTTGGAATTAGATTATTAAAATATTAAAGGAACATTTAAGCGAAAAGAGTATAACCCATATTAATGGATACCTTATTGGAGTTTTATTATGGAGAATTAAGTTGCAAATTTGAACTCTTTTTAATTTCTAAAGAGTTAGTATCTCCTCAATGATGGGAAAAGAGTCACTTGGGTTTTGAAAAGATAAGTATTGTATAAGGCAAAAGGGACAATTAACAATTGAGAATTTGAGTAGATAATCAAGCATTAAGAGATCTATCATCTTGAATTAATCCTTCTTAGGATGTAGATATAATAGTTAAATCTTCTTATTAAACAAATTAGTTTGACTGGGGAAAAACAAAGCAAAGGAAAATGTTATTGCACCAATGATACACTTATTCCATAGTTTTGGATCTTTTCATCAAATAATTAAATCCTAATAGTAAGTGGGTTATTACTGTTTTGCTTCGGTCATAATTTAATGTTACTATAAAGTGAACATTTCTATTAACAAGTATGGTCTTGTCAAGATATGCCACAACTAATTTTGAGATTGCTTCTTCTATTCTTGTAATGAGCTTCACTGTATTAAGAAATTTTGGATCTGCTAGGAAGTGTTCTCAATATAAAGATCCTTTCTCTATCCAAACTATCTAAGTACTTTTCTCTCATGAATTCTTGGTATGTGGTATGGAGTAGATTCTCCATACCAAATTAGCTCTTAGAGCTCTACTTTCTGCTTCCCAAATTTTAATTCAATCTATTCAAATTTCATTGGAAGTGCAAACTTTCTCCAATGCCAAATTTCATTGGAAGTGCTAACTTTCTCCAATGCCAATATAGGGAATTTCCTTGATTATTTTACTCTATATGGGGATTCCATTGAGAACTACATTGATTAGAATAATTTTCCCACCTAGAATTAGCCATTTTAATTTCCTCGAGTTTATTCTATTTGAGACTGATGTTAGTAAGTTCTTCCATATTTTGGCTTGTTATTGCCTAAGAAGAGTAGAATTCTTAGGTATTTTACATGGAATATTTTTTACTAAATAACCCCAAAATGTGCCAAGTCTATTTTTTACCCGAGGAGGGGCATTGATGAAGAAGATTTTAAACTTAATATTCTTTACTATTTGCCTTTTATAGTATGTAGTAATGATGATTTCTATTTCTTTTGGCTACTCGATGGATGCTCTTAAAAAGAGATGGGTGTCATATGCAAATAGCGAGTATCTGGTTTAACCAAGACAATGAATACAAATAACTTTCCAAGAACCTCTAAGACTCACAAGTGTTATAGCTCTAATCAGAGCTTCAACCATCAGAATGAATAAAAATAAGGATAGTGGATAAACCTATTTTGTTTTGTGTTTCATGTAGTGGATTCATATAGAGGAGAAGAATCCACCTTTCTCTTCTCAAACTATTGATGGAAGATAGAGAGTAGGTCTTGTAGCAATGACTTTGGCAAAATTTATATAAACTATGTTGTAGAGTCTAGTGTCATAAATTATACACCCTTCATTAATTTGTCCAATTTCACACTCTCCTAGCACCTATTTTGGTATTTCCCTTTCCTCTATGCATTATAGGGCCTTAATTGTAATGAATCAATATTTCATTTTAATATTATGAGTCTTATTTCACTTTATTACATCATCACAATCTTATTTGGGACCTTAAGTCTAGATGTGCCCTTTATCCTTATATCCTAATTTATCCTTAATCCTACCCTAATTTAAACTATAAAAGTATATTTTGCATATCTACACAACTTGCTTTGAGCCATTGAGTTCGATTTAGCATTAGAACCACGATAACATGTATCTCTAGAAATTCAAAAAATAATTGTCAAGACTAGGGGCATCCGACATTCTAGTGCCATGCTTGTTTCTCCAAATTTTAGGAGGGTAATTGGGTGGTCTTATTCTATTCAAATTTATCTTTGTGTGAAAATATATTGATTATAAGTTGTCCTAAAGATGACTTCAATGATGAAATCACTATATAAGACATCTTTCTCAACTCATTTTCCATCTATCTATCTGTCCATCCATTTTGTCAACAAGCAATCAAGCATCCTTACATACATGAAGCATTAACAAGAATTTTTAAAGATCTTCAAGGTTCCATATTCTTGATTCAATCATTGTGGAACAAAATTACATCATTATTATATAAGCATGTGTGTGTCATTATGGTTTTGTCATTTTCATGCCATTGCATACAATATATGTGACTACATCCAAAGAGAAAAGAATCGTCATTAACAATTATAGATCTAAGGTATATCCACTTAAGTAATTATTTCCTTATTCATATTATTTTATTCAAGGTTGATTCCATACTAGGGTTTGACTTAGGAATGCTCCTCTTCCCAAGAATTTTTCTTCTCTTTCAATTTACGTTGAACTTTTGAGAATAGATCCAAACATTCAAATGTTGCTGAGATCCATTCTTGTGGCCCTATTTGACTAGTGTAGCTCAATATTTATCCATAATCTCTTGAATTTTAGAACATTTGACCTGATTTCAACATTTTTGCAATTCATCTTAGAAAGAGGATAATCAACCCTAACCAGTTGATTCTAATAAGAATTGTCAGCCCTATCCTTGTTGATTTGAGGTTAGATCTATTAGGTCCACCTATCTTTCAATTTAAAGGTTAATTTGGTTCATTAGTGGTCTTATCGTATTTGGTGAAACCCTAGTTCCAATGGACGCCTCTATGTTTGATTACAAGTTTCCTTTTTCTTAAATTATAAAAATGTCAAATTTTTTTTTATAAGAGGATATTCTTAAGTTGCAAGGATTTAAGTTAT
Source organism: Cryptomeria japonica (assembly GCF_030272615.1). NCBI lineage: Eukaryota > Viridiplantae > Streptophyta > Pinopsida > Cupressales > Cupressaceae > Cryptomeria > Cryptomeria japonica. The sequence continues at coordinate 84,113,996 of NC_081411.1, read as the reverse complement.
ATGAAAATTCCCTTTATGATCCTTTCATTGATTCGTCTCTTAAATTTAATCTCCTTAAAGGGGACATATTGATGCAAAAAAATATTTTTTAGCACTTCTCTCAATGATCTCCCTATTTGGAATGAACCATTGGAGGATGGTGTGGATTATTCTCTAAATAGGTTCCTCCTCCATTAGGGTGGCTTGGTGAAAGAGGATGATACTATGTTAAAATAATTTCATATTAGTGAGAATTCCATTAATAACACTTCACCTTCTATTCATTTTGAATAACCTTCCCCCTAGAGATGGAGCATCAATAAGACATGATTGTCCATTTCCTTAGTTTTTTCATGAAGATAATTTATAACAATAGGATAATATCATTTTCCATTAGATTTTCAATGCTCTCTCCTAAAGATGAAGAGCCTAACATAGATCCAATCCATGTTATTCATGTTGTTGAAGAATTTAAAATTATTTATAAGGAATGGGGTGACTTGTCAACCAGATTATCATATTGTTAGCAAGATACAATGCATTAATTGTCATATGTTGTCATTGAGGGGAACTTGAGTAAGTCATCCAACCCGTAGTTTATAATGCATTCATACCGGAAGATTGATTGAGGTCTAGTGAAAAGAACATGTCATCTAGCAGAGTGTCTAGTAATTTGAATGGTGGTTCAATTGTGTTGAGTATTTGGTATGGTGAATCTTGGAGATGCATTATGATCATGTAATATGTCTTATTCCAAGTTTGTGGCCTCTAGTGTTGAGAATTAAGTAAGTTGGAAGATCTGGTAGATAGGTTTCTGGTTAGAATAGTGTTCATCAATTGTAACATATAGAGATTAATTGTGCAAATAGTGTAGAGTGATTTTGGTAGTTGTTTGCATTTTCAAGGATGTTGAGCCAACATATGGGAAGTGTCTGAACAACTTATTTTGGTTTTCTTGGTTGTTTTGGATCGGACTGAGCCAACCTTGGGTAGCATGTTTCATTTGTGTGTTATGTGGTTTTGGGCCAACATGATGAAGACCTAAAATATTGATGTGGATATATAAGACCAATTCATATTATCATTTGGTGTATTGGTGGTTATATGTGAAGTGTGTATGAGCGATTGTGTTTAGTTTCTATTAATGTGGGTTTTTTATTTTCCTTATGCTAGGGGGTATTTATTTTTCCTACACATGTTTTATTAAGCTTGCTTAGGTTATTAGGAGTGGTTAATATGAGGACATGTGGTGAAATACTTCAGATACCTGTGTAACTTTCCACCTCACATGGGTAGTTGAGTTACACATCCTCTTTTGGCATGTTTTACCACCTGTCATAACCACTATTTTATATCCTAAGTGGGTTATGGGATAGTTGTGTTTCTCACCCTCTTTTGGACTTATGTGCTAACTTTATCAACTCCTTTCCTATCTTCATGTAAGGAGGTTATGCCACATATTTTGGCATTTACCAAGAAGGTAAAATCTCTCACTTTTAATGGGCAATAGGAGTTAATGCACCCCTTGGATGTATATGCTATAGAATAAGAATTACACTCTCACCCTCACTAGTTTAGTTAGTGCTCGGTGAGAGTGATCTGAAAAATTCTTTTTTAGTGTCTATTTTTTCTCTCATATCAAATTCATCTTCATTAAGATATTTTGATATTCGATCATCTATTGTTTGGAGTTGCACATGATCTACAACTGACATTAGATCCTAGCTCAGTTCTCACTTCTCTCTTCTCATAAAATCTAACATGGTATTGGAGTCGTCTTGTCTGGTATAGGTCATTGTTTTTCTGATTTATTTGAGAGATTTGAGACTATTATATAGCTAATTATATCCTTAAAAAACCAAGTATTCTCTTCTCCTATATTTTCATGTGACCTGGAGAATCAAAGCAGTTTAAAGTAAAATAGCTTCTAAATTAATCTAGTTTATTATATATATATGTTCCTTGAGATTAGGATGAATGTAGTTTTTTGGTAATATTGGAATCTTATTTCATATTTCAAAAGTGTTCAAAAGGCTTGAGAAAGTCAAAAGTGACTTTTATTTCACCAAAATTAGAGTTTGGAGGACATTGTAAAAAAATCAATGTGAAACATTTTTACTAGAGTTGTTTTCCTTTTGGTTTTAGTGTTCCAACTTTCATTCATTTTCAAGAAAAACGCTTTCTAATTTTTCATCTGAACATCGAACAAATTATAGGTTTCTAATGGTGTTCTAAGAAAATTAATAATTTTTATAGAAATTAAGTTTGAACAGGGCCTAAGTCATTTTTCTAGCAGGGAAATTTAACAACATTTCTCAAAAGTTGCATAAATTTTGCCTTGGGTGTCAGATTTTTGCAAACAAATATTTGACAGAAAGCTAGAAATGAGCACTTTCCATTCTTGCAAGGATAATTAAAATATTGTACTTTTCTTCAATAGATATTTCAAGTTGAATCAGATACATTTTAGAACCTCCCACCTTTTACGGGGAATAGGAGTTAGTGCACCCCTTGGATGTATATGCTATTATTTTTAAATATAAAAATCATTATACTCTAACCTTCACTAGTTTAGTGATTGCTCAGTGAGAGTCATCTCCAAAATTCTCTTATCTCTATTTTTTCTCTCATATTAGATTTATGTTCATTTGACTATTTTGATATTTGATCATCTATTGTTTGGAGTTGCATATAATCTACAAATGGCATAAGATCCTAACTCAGTTCTCGCTTCTCACAGAATCTAATAGTTTCACGTGTGTGGTTGAATTATTTGCACTTCAAAATACAATAGAATATTAGAATAGAGAAGTATTGCATAGCAGAGTATTTTATGCTTAATCATAATATTTTTTGGCATTTGTAGATGCTACTTATCATTTTAGACATTTTGATTATTATATGTAATCATTTAATAGGGAATTAATCCTTTCGAGGTTGTACCCCTCATTGTAATTTGAGCAATAAGTTGTAGCTAGTGTGCTTGAATGCAAGTGCATTCACCTCATGTAATATTATTATACTTCTAACAAGGTATATTAATATTGAGGGTCTCAATCCCTCTATGGTTTTTCCCATAACTGGGTTTCCATGTAAAAATCACGATGTTCTGGTGTTGTGGTTATTTTCTTTATGTTTTTGGACTTTATTTTTTTTAAGTTTTGCTAAGACATTTAAGAGTCAAATTAAGAATCTTAAAAATTGCAAAACACTGATTCACCGCCCTTCTCAATGTTCCTTAATTCAATAATTAGTATCAGAGCTCAGTTCCTCGAAAGAAGCCTAACAACTTGAGGAGTATCTGAGAAAGTGAATTAATGGATTCCAGTAGTCTCAAAAAAAATTGTTGTAGCATTTGAGGATCTTGAATGAGCCCAAGATGAGGTCTACCAAGTGAAAGTAAACCTTAACAATATTGAGAACTTCATTGAATCATTGAAGAATTAGTTGGACAAGTCAAGGGAGAAGAGAAAGGATTTTGTTGATTAGCTTAAGCAGAAAGAAACTCAAAGCATTAATGAAGAAGCCCTAAAGGAAGATACTAAAGAGTGTTATAGACTTGCTAGAGCTAATACATTCTTGAAGAATGAGATGGAAGCCATTGTGATGAGATTGACAAAAGAGATCGAAGAAAGGAAGCATAATGAGGAGAAGCCTTCTCAATCCTTGAAAGATAAATTTGAAGATTGTTACAAACTTGAGAGTGATAATGAACAACTAAAGTTTGACTTGAAAGATTATAGACAACATGGGGAAGATCTTGAAAGGTAGATCAATGTTATTAGATATGATCTTGATGTTACAAATGAGTATAAGGAGAAGTTTTAGGTTAGCTTAGCCAAGCTTGATGAGATGCTTGTAAGCCAAAAGAATCCCAATGACACTCAAGGTCTTGGATTTGAGAAGGGTGAAAGCTTCAAATTAGCACAACACAAGAACAACTGAAGAAGACCTTTGGTAAGACAACTGAATTTTCATAAATTGAATGGTAATTGTTTTGTTTGCATTAAATTTGGTCATATGGTTAGTCAATATGAAAATATGATGATTAATAATGGTCCATATTTTACCGGTCAATGTTTCAAATGTAATAAATATGGTCATAAGGCAAATGTATGCAAAAGTGTGATGAGTAATATTTAGAATAGGAGAAATGTCAAATGTTATGCATGTGGTGGGTTTGGACATGTTGCTAATCATTGCAGATCATGAGGAAATTAGTTGAACTTTAGAACTATGCAAGGAAATATTATTTTCTATGCTTGCAGCAAATCCCATCCCATTGCTAAGTATTGAAGAAGAAGAAGAAGAAATGTGAATAGGAGAGGTTTTGAAGACAAGAACAAGAATAAGAATGTGAAGGCAGATGAGATGGGTAAAGAATTTTTTAAGAGATCAAAGAGAAGATGAAGAAGACTTGGGTTAAGAAGAGTGATGATAATGCAGTGAATGGGTCCACACCTAATTTTGGTGCCTGAACCTCATCTGGTAACTAAGGTAAGTGATCCAGCCTAAGGGGGAGCTTTTCATGAAAAGATTTCAAACCCCCTGTTTGAGATATATGTTTGATTTCGGTTAGTTGTAGAGTGTATGTGATTCTCACAGATGTTTATGTAATATTTTCAGGAGAGTTCGAGTAGATTTGAAGATTTAGAGAAGAATTCCTGAGAGATACATAATATCCATAAGTATTAGTGTTAAGTGCATTTATTGCATTGAAAAGTTAGGTATGCAAAGGATAAAAAGAGAATCAACCTTTAATTTCTTACTTTTTATTTGAAACAAGAGAGGAAAAGAGCATAGTGAAGGAGAATTTGTAGAGATTTTGAGCGATATCCAGATTTGGTGTGTGATGTTGCATCTTGTTGAAAGGCATTTAACAATGAAAAACCCCTTTAGTTGAAGTTTAAAATTTAAATTTGATAAGATGGCTTCATCTAGTATTGCAACTCTTTTGGTTGTTAAAATCACCGAGCGTGTCCATTTGAGTTTCAAGAATCATCCATTCATTTTGATGTAAGATGATCCTAAGAGTGTGTTTCCATCAGTGCCCTATGAAGTACTGCATATTGAAGACATAATGGTTTATACTCATTATTTGATTAAGGAATTGGGAAGCTTTTAAATGTTGAATTTGTACAATAATCAGTTATCCGATTAGAATTTGATGATGAAACTAGAATATCAAGAATTGGAAAATAAAGGTTTTGTGCAATTCCTTAGGTTTTCGATGTTCTATGAATAGGAATAGATCTAGTTCATACTGATCCGAGTACAAGATGAATTTATAAGGTTATACAAGACCCACAAGATCATCAAGTTAGTTATTGAAGTTGTAATTCATATATGTGCATCTGGAGAGCTATCAGCTTTGAGGGATGTGTAGAATGACATTGTGACTAATGCAATACCTGGTCAAAATTTAATTAAGAGGCAATAAAAATCAATAGAATTCTGGAGCATGAAATCAGGAAAGTAGATGAAGCAAAGGAAAAGGTTGAGAATCCTCCAGTTCATGTTGCTAATCCTCCAATTCCTGAGAAGAATGCTACAAAGGAAAAGGTAGAGGTTAAAGTTGAAGTCAAGACTGGGGCAAAAGGTACTGCAAAGACAATGAAAGGCAAACAAGTCTTTATTGATCTGGAGCTTATCCAAGGTCCAATCAACATTTCTTCTTTGTCTCCAATTCAAAAGCTTCATCTTACATTATTTTCTCAACCAAAATTCAGTGATGATTTTTGAAATCTCACACTGAGGATCGTATGTTACTAACCTCAACAACTAGTATTTTTAAAAATTTGATGCTCTCATTCCAAAAAGATACTTCAAATACTCCATTAGGGTAATTGAAAATTTTGATCAATTCTGTAGATGAACATTTTTTAGTGTTTTGAAAAGTCTGCTAAGGAGAAGGTCCAAAATTAATTCAATGCAAAGAGGCTCTGGAATTTGAAAAGGATGATTGCCAAGGATGAATTCACTTGAGATGCCTATGTGAAGATCATAGAAGATGCATTATCTGAAGGAGTAAAATTATACAAATCATGTTTATTAGAGTCTAAATGCATTGCATACATTGAGAGGAGGTATAAGGTACATGAGAATGAGCTTGAACACATATATGAATTAGTTGATCCCCTATCAATATCATTGAGTAGTCATGAAAATTCTCATATCATTACTTGAGAAAATCATAAGCTTGAATCAAGATTGGGAGAGGGTAATTGATAGATTTGGAGAAATTAGAAGTCTCATTACTCCTAAGATGGACATTACGTTGAGTGCTCTCAAGGATACTCAAGATGCTCTACCCAGGAGTGATCCAGAAGATGTAAAAATAGCTAAGTCGAGAGCTTAATTATTTAGTGAATTCATAACAATGTTGGAGAATCTGCAGAAGGGCCATATGCATACATATTCATTTTTTTGTGAGAATGTAAGAACTGTGTGTTCATATGTATATAGCAATTTTTTTGACTTGAATTTTTTATTTTCAGAACCCTACAGTTTCCATTGATGTCAAAGGGAGAGAGTAGAGGAGTGAAAAATGTTGATCTTAGGAGGAGTTTCTGATTCTTTGAGTTTGGTTGATAGATTCTTGTTGTAGTGTACATTTTTTTCACCAAGTTTTATGGTTGATTCCAAAGTGGGAGATTATTGGCAAGAGACACTACAATGATTAATAGATATTGTAATTGATGGCAACTTGAGTCATATATCCAATCTACAGTTCATAATTCATTCATACTGAAAGATTGATTGAGGTCTAGTGAAAAGAATGGGTCAGTCGACAGAGTGTACAATAATTTGACTGGTAGTTCAATTGTATTGAGTATTTGGTTTTGTGAATATTGGAGATGCATTATGATCATGTAATATTCTTTATTCCAATTTTGTGGCCTCCAATGTTTAGAATTGAGTAAGTTGGAAGATCCAGTAGATAGGTTTCCTCTTAGAAGTATTCATCAGCTGTAACATGTGGAGATTCATTGTGTGGGTCAGGCAAAGTGATTTTGGTGGTTGTTTGTGTGTTTGTGGATGTTGATACGATATATGGGAAGCATTTAGATAATTTATTTTGGTTTTCTTGGTTGTTTTGGACCGAATTGAGTCGACCTTGGGTAAGATGTTTCATTTACGTGTTATGAGGTTCTGGGCCAACATGATGAAGAACTAAAATGTTTATGCAGATATGTAAGACCAATTGATATGATCAATTGGTGTATCAATGGTTATGTGTGAAGTGTGTATGAGTGATTGTGTGCAGTTTCATATGCGGAGTTGAAGGATTTAAGCTATGGAATATAACTGAATATCAAAATAGAGTAGTATTGTAGAGAAAATTATTTTATGCTTAACCAAAACTATTTTTAGCATTTGTAGATGCTACTTATTAGTTCTAGAATTCCAATTATTATATGTAATCATTTTGTAAGGCAATGAGCCTTCTAGGGTTGTAGCCCTTATTGTAATTTGTTTAGTGAACTCTAGGAAATGTGCCTAAATGCTTGTGTTCCTCTCATGTAATATTATTATACTTCTAACAAGTCATATTAATATTATGGGTTTCAACCCAGCTGTGGTTTATCCCTTAACTGGGTTTCCATGTAAAAATCCTTGTATTATGGTGTTGTGGTCTTTTGCTTTGTGTTTCAGCACTCTACTTCTGTGTAGTTTTGCTAAGTGGTTAAAGAATCATATTAAGAATGTTAAATACAATAGAACACTGATTCACCCTCCACTCTCAATGTTTCTTGATTCCAACACATAGTTCCTTATGTATATATCATAATTAAATGCTTGCTTTGGAAGTTGACAAAAATATACAAATTGAAGCACAATATAATTCGTTATTTCCTACATTCCTCTCTCCAATTTGGAGAAATACACCATCTCCTACTAAATAAGTTCTTACAAAAGAAATCTTGGAGGATAATTAGAGGTTATTATATTTCACCCCTTTTTTTTTGTAGAAAATCTAAGACAAATAATTCAATACTCAAAACTTTTATCCTAACACATGTGTCGATATTGATTGGGCCCCTTTAAACACCAATCCAATTTTTCTTAAGAGTGAACCCTCTTCTAATCCTACATATGGACACAATGGATAAGTTTTAGGATGTGTGCAACAAAGTCTTGAAAGACATGAGAAATTAGACATTTTTAATGAAAAATTAGGTTTCCAACCTCTTCCTTTGTCGACATCCCCCTGACATCTTTTCATTTCTGTATGGGATTCCAACAAGCTAGTATTTTATCCAATCCTTTTTATGTCAACTTGCTTTCTCTTCTTTGTTATAAACTTTACCTTGGTACCCATGGACTAGGGACCCCAATGACCCTATTTTCAAACAAAGGCACTTAGCCCCTTGGTTCTTCTCAGGACCCTATTTCCCAACACATTGGTCCTTCCAATTCAAATTCATTTGTTTCAAGTTCCTTCTAGACTATTTTAAAATCTGTATTTCCAGTTTGTATCTCTAAATGCCATAAAAATAATATAAAAGTAACAAGTGATGATGAATGACATATTCTTCATGATCATTTCTATAATGTCATAAAATTATGACCCTAGCAATTTTTGACCACATTATGGTCCTCACGCAAAGAAAATAAAATCCCCAGGCTTGATCGAAGACTGGCGGCTTGTTCGACCCTTGAATTTGCATCTTTCCTTGCTCTATGCACTGCCTAGACTACTTCTTGTTCTGAGAAAAGGGTAGGACAAGGGCATGGCATCCCTGTCCCTGGCCTATTTTGAGGCACAACCCTTCCAAACTCTACATTGAACATTGCAATTTAAGCAAGAAAAAATTCCTTAATGTCGTCATGTGACGAACAATCAGTTGTTTTAACCCTAATTGACAAGTATAAAAGTTGCATTAACTTTCCCATTTGCATGATAAGAAGAACAATATGAATTCAAGCTTTTAGTAATCCCTTTCAAGCATTGAGCCTATCAAGTCTCCCTTCAAGGCCAGGTGTTGTATTAAAGTCAAGGATTCAATCATTGAAGAGGAGATCCATTCCTACATTCAACTTCATACAAGAAATTCTATCAATATTTCTATAGCAACCTCCCATGAGGTGATTTACATTTCAATCTTTCATTTACATTTACTTGCAAGTATTTTCTTTCATCATTGGGTTAATTCCAAAACTGGGATTTGACTTGAAGGCAAACCCCTAATCCCAACCCCTTTTCCTCTCTTTTTTGTGTGTCAGTTGTAGGTGTGCAGCTGTACTTTTTGATTTAGATTCCATTTGTAGAGGTGCAAAAACCCTTTTCATTTCATGGATTTTTTGGAGGACCATATACACTTTTTCCCCGGTCTGGGAAACGTTTCCTCAAATTCACAGAGCGGCTTCATCTTGACATATTATTGTCAGATCTAGATGCACAACTTCATCACAGACTTCGATATCGAGTTATAATCAGTTTTTGTCACCTTTTCACTTAGTCTTAATATATAATTCAATCAATTCCTTTCCATTCCAAGAAGAGGTGTTCGCTTATCATTCTCATATTATTTCATTCAGAATTCAATCTTCTTCTTTGGAGGTTGAATCTAGTGAATTTCTCCCCTCTTCCAATGTAATGCATGAAAAGTGTTTGAAGGGAAATTTGTAGTGAAATTATCATCTCTCCTTGGGGGGAAAGGCTAGCTTTCCTCTAGATCTCTCATTCACACATTTTCACCACACCATTACAATTTTAAATAACATTGAAGTCTCTGTTATGTTTCTCCTCACTATGTGAAATTGTTAGATTACCTATTGGGGCTCATTGTTATTCATTGTGGTACAATTTTAGGTGCAATCACACTTAGTAACATAATAGTTTATTTATTCTTGTCTCTATGCTTAGAGGGAAAGAATATTATCCTATCTTATCTATTTCTTCTTTCATGGTTAATATTTTTCATACTTTGATGTCCTATCTTGCATGGAATTATTTATCTCTTATTATTAAGCTCTCCTTAAGGGAGTTTGTGATCCTTCTTCTAATTCTGTTTCTCTTTGAAAGTTACCTTTTCTTTAGACTTATAATTTAAATATCTTAATGTCTTTTCTTGGATTTTGTTGGATTTTGCCAAGATCAAGGGCACAATGAAAAGCATAAAAGAGACAATAGAATGACAAGAACAAACTGTATTCTCATCAATATAAAAATGATCAACTGGATTAACCAATACAATGAATAGAGGCCTGCTTATATAGGCAAGGCCATATGGATGTATGAGCACACAAATATGACAAGTGGCTCAATGAGAAACAAGGGTAGGTAGGAAATAGGTGTGGGTAGGTAGGAGAAATAATATAATATTCCACATGAGGTGGATCACCCACCGAAGGTGGAATTATCACTCCATAATAAGTGGATATGATAGTGTAATAACAAGATCAACACCATAAGAGGTGGAATTTCTCCTACACACACTATCCCAATGAGGCACAAACACGCAAGTGTCTCATATCCAAACTACTATGTAATGCATTATCCTAAGTAAACTTAAGTAAGTGTAATAATATCCATGATGAATAATTATTTACACCAACACCCCCCCTTAAGTGCAACTTAGGGGAATGCACTTAAGTCTACAATGCAAGTAAGCAATGCAAGATGGGTCCCAGCTATGAGGCCATGATAGGTACCCATGTACAACATGCAAATGCAAGAAAAACAATGCAATGCAATCTCTCACAACTGGAGAAAGGGAGAAAACCCAGTGGGAAAAAACTCCCCCCCAAAAGAGAGATGAATGCACAAAAGAAAATCAAGGAAGAAGGACAAAACCTCAAAGAGGAAAAAGTCCCCCCCATAAGATAGGAAGGAGAAGTCAGCTGACCCCCCCTAATGACACATCCCACACCCCCAAGAGAGCTCGCAACTTATGGAACTTACTCTCGGTGAAAGGTTTGGTGAACATGTCAGCAACCTACTCTGCTGTAGAACAATACTGCAAATCAATGACCTGCTCCTGGATGAGCTCTCGGATATAGTGCATATGAATCTCGATGTGTTTGGTCCGCTGATGCTGGACCGGGTTCTTCGAGATGGCAATGGCACTCTGATTGTCACAATATAGGACTGTCGGCCGTGGAGTAGGAAATCCAAACTCTGTGAGAATCTGCTGTAGCCAAATGGTCTCAGTCGCTGCGTTAACAGCACCTCGATACTCAGCCTCAGTCGAAGAGAGAGCAATAGCATGTTGCTTCTTGCTCTGCCAACAAATGGGGCCCGGACCAAGGTGAAAAATGTAACCAGAAGTAGACTTACGATCAACTAGATCGCCAGCCCAATCGGAGTCTGTGTAACCAACCAAGTGAAGTCCTGTACCTGCTGCATAGTGAATCCCATAGTGATGTGTACCCTGGATGTAATGTAGAATGCATTTGGCAGCTTTCCAATGAAGCTCATGTGGTTCCTACATGAAGCGGGAAACCATGCCAACTGCAAATGAAATATCAGGGTGTGTATGAGTCAAGTAGATGAGACTACCCACAAGCTGACGATACAAAGTGGCATCAACGAGTGGAGAAGAACACTGAGCCTCAAGCTTGACTCCTAAAAGAAAGGGAGTCGGGGCAGGCTTGCAATCAGCCATATGAAAGCGTGCAAGTAGATCAAGAGCATACTTGGGCTGCGATAGAGTGATCCCGGAAGATGACTGTGAAATCTCAATCCCGAGAAAGTAGTGCAAAAGACCCAAGTCAGTCATAGAAAATCTGTCATGCAAAGCAGATTTGACCCTGCTAATGATGGATGAAGTACTCCCTGTAATGATCAAGTCATCAACATAGAGCACAAGTATCAAGTGAGAGTCATCCTGTCGCAAAATGTAGACATTCGGATTGGAATGACACCTGGTGAAACCTGCGGAGAGTAGAAACGAATCCATCTTAGCATACCAAGCCCTGGGGGCCTGCTTAAGGCCATAGATAGATTTCCTTAATCTGCAAACCAAAGAAGTATCCTGGATGAAACCCTGTGGCTGCTCCATATAAATCTCCTCATCAAGATCACCATGAAGAAAGGCACTCTTCACATCCATCTGATGTACAGCCCAACCATGAGCTGCAGCTATAGCAAGTGTCAAACGAATGGAGTTCATCTTAGCTACGGGTGCAAAGGTCTCAGTATAGTCAACACCTGCAACCTGCGAGAAACCTTTGGCAACAAGCCAAGCCTTATACTTATCCACACTACCATCCGCTGCAAACTTGGTCTGATAGATCCACTTACATCGAACCATCTTTCTCCCCTTAGGGAGATGTACTAGATCCCATGTGTTTTTCCTCATCAAGGAACTATACTCTTCCTCCATAGCCTAGTCCCACTCAGGAACCCCTGATGCTTCCCTAAATGTCTATGGATTGGAAGCGGTAGCAATAAATGCATGTGGATGATCCTGATGTTGTGATCGAGTTCTCCGTGTATCCAAAGGATCCCCAACAAGAGAACTCGCGGACTCAAGTGTCTGTCGAGCCCAACGAGGTCTAGGTGGAGGTGGAGAATGAGGCACCTCAACTACAAATGGACCCTGCGGTGGTGTAACCCTGCGAGTCGGAGTTGAGGGAGTCTCATCATCTAAATCACTAACATCACCATCCACAATGGAGGAAGGTGGAGGAGGTGGAGAGGCTAAGCTAGGAGAGCTTTCCTCAAAGTGAACACTCCTCTCAATGAATACCTCATGTGTCTCTGGATCCATCAATCTGTATGCCTTAACACCCTCAGGATATCCAACAAATATGCAAGGCCGACTCTGTGGTTCCAATGCCTTGCGTTTCTGTGGAGGTATGCGAGCCCATGCTGGACACCCAAAAACTCTGAAATGTCTCACAATCGGTTTCCTACCAACCCAAGCTTCAAAAGGAGTAATACCTTGTAAAGCTTTGTGAGGAACCCGATTCTGGATGTGTGTGGCACAACTGATAGCCTCTGCCCAAAAGGCGGGATCAAGAGAACGTGCATGGATCATACAGCTAGCCATTTCTTTGAGAGTTTGATTCTTGCATTCTGCAACCCCATTCTGCTATGGAGTGTATGCAACAGAATGCTGAAGATCAATCCCCTCAAATGTACAAAAGTCCTCAAGTCTCTTGTTCACATATTCCCTGCCATTATCTGTACGAAGAATCTTGATCACTTTCCCTGATTGCTTTTCCACACGAGCCTTGAAGTCCTGAAATCTGTCAAATACTTCACTCTTATGAATGAGAAAGTAGACCCAAGTGAAGCGGGAGTAGTCATCAATGAAGGTAAGAACATAGCGGGCCTTACTAAATGAAGGTGCTGGAAATGGACCTGCTACATCACTGTGAACAAGTTGAAGAACTTCCAAAGCTCTCCAAGTTTTCTCTTTATCAAAATTCTCTTCGGGATGCTTGCCCATGGAACAACCTGAACATACACCCTCTGAAAAGCTGATTCGAGGAAGACCTGTGACCATGTCTTTAGTGCTGAGCTGCTGAAGATAGCGGTAGTTTAGGTGACCAAACCGCTCATGCCATAGCTTACTTTCTGAATTTGAATGAGTAAGGAAGGCCCTAGAAGGTGAATGTGGCACAAAGTGGGAAAATGAGTAAAGCCTAGAGTTGTCATTGACTTGTCCCACTGCTACCAAGGCATCATCATCAAGTTCCTTTACCACAACTGAATCTGGTGTAAACTCAACCTTTTTCCCATTTCCATAGTGAGTGATTTGGTAGATGGAGAGAAGGTTGGTAGACAAGTTAGGAACATAGAGAACATTCTCAAATGTTCCATCATCCATGTCAACTGAACCTTTCCCTTCAACCTCTACTTGTGTATCATCACCTATGTAAATGTGAGGTACCTTAGATGGCTCTAATGTAGAAAACTGCTCCTTTCTAGAACCCATGTGATATGAGGCACCCGAGTCAAGTATCCATTGTTGTGAAGAACCTGTTTTAGCCACAAATGCTTGCCCTTTTCCTTTTGACTGTGAGGAAGAAGAAGATGAATCCTTCTTTGTGTAGGCGGATGGCAAGTTGATGTTGTTTTTCTTGAGAAGATTGGTTAACTCATCAACTTGCTTTGCGTGGCATCGATGCTCATCATGACCATACTTTTTGCAATATGCACAAGTTGGTTTATCCTTCTTAGGTGTTGTCCCCTTCTTGGAAGAGGATTGTTGATTGCCTTGTGATGGAGAGGATGATTGTCCCTTTTCTTGTTGTGGTTGAGACTTAGATTGCTTCTTCTTCTTGTTGGAATTTTTGCCTTGACTTCCTTGATTTCCTTGATTTGCTACCAAAGCCTTGGACTTTGAAGACTTGAGAAGCCCCATGTTCAACAACTTGGATTGTTCCAATATCAACATTTCTGTGAAAGCTTCAAAAGAAGGCATAACATAAGAACTCCCCACTGTCAAACGATGAGTTTGGAAGCTAGATACAAATGCTGCATACTCTGGTGCAAGCTTGTCCAACAAGTTGAATATCAATTGAGCATCCTTTTTGTCTATTCCACAATCCTTTAGCTTTGCTCTTAGCTCATTTGCTTTGGTTACATAATCTTGGATTGTATCAAAATTCTTGGGATCTAAGTTGGTGAGCTCATTATCAATTTGATAGCCTCTGATTTCATCAACTTGTCCATACAATTTCTGAAACATATCCCAAGCCTCTTTAATTGTTTTACACTTCTCAATGTGGAAAATGAGGTCATCTGATACATACTTGCGTAAGGTTCCAAGAGCCATGCAATTCTTAGTGAGCCATTCTAATTGAGCATTTGGATCAGCCTTAGGATCAGGTGGTGCTGTTATTGTTCCATCTATGTAGTGTGTGAGACCCTTTTCCATTAGTTTACTCCATACTTTAATTTTCCATGATGCATAATTATGTGGAGTTAATGGTGGAAACTTATTAGGACTCATTGCAACAAGAATGGAAAGATCAAAAAAGAGGCACAATCACACAAGACAACCCCCCAAATTCACTCAATCAAAGAACCCCCCCCAAATGTGATGATTTTGGCACTTTATAAGTAGTGCGTATACAATGGGCCACTTGCAAAAATGGCAAAGTGGACTTCTGATTTACAATTTTACAACTGCCTCAAGAAGGCCAAAAGAGACTCAAACTGATAATGCAAGAGATCTAACTAAGATCCAAGCAATTTACAAGTACCTAATAGGCCAAATAAGACCAATATCTGAAAGTACAATTGTCACTCAAAATATCTGAAATATGATCATAGATTCTGAGAGTAGACGAAAAAATAAGCACTTTCAAAAAAAACGGCACCTGAAAAGGAGGTCGTATGAGCTCAAACGAGGCCTTTGAAGTTGCAGAATTGAGGATTAGACAGGTACAGCTGAGAGAATCCGAAAATTCCGAAAACCCTATGCATCAAAATCAGAAAATAACCACACCACTGCGAAGATCATGAAATTTTAGCCCATTTCAAAAAAAATTGCACCAAAAAAGGAGCAAAAATGAGCAAGATATGGCCTTCCAAAGTTGGACTGCAAAACTGAAAAGCCCAATGGAGAGGGGTTTAAAAATTTTCAAAAAATGCTGATGTGGCGCTGACGTCAGCAAAACACTATGTTAAATTTGACGGCCGTATGACCGTCACCAAAACTTCACCTCTCCGTTGACTGGACGTCTGTACCGTACGGACGAATTACGCGGCCTGCTGACTGTACAATCCGTACTATTGACGTGGCACCGTACGGAAGGCTCGCGTGGCAGTACGAAAACCTGCTTGGCTGTGTGACTGTGCAGTACGGCTACACACGTGGCTAGGTACGGATGCCGGCTTGTCTGAGTGACGTGTCAGACAGGTGGCGGTCAGGCTGGATGAGTTGGCAGAGCTGGGATCTGCGTGGAGGTGCCGGAAGCTGCCGAAGGTACCAGAGAGGCGGAGCCCGAAGCGGCGGCATCCGGGAGTGTGCAGACAGGCGGAGCCCGAAGCGGCGGCGGCCGGGAGGAAGCAGACAGGCGGAGCCCGAAGCGGCGGCGGCCGGGAGGAAGTACAGACAGGCGGAGCCCGAAGGGAACTGCGGAGGCGGGCGAGCGGGGAGGTGTCGCCGGGGACGAGCGTTGCTCGGGCGGCGTGTCGGTGGCCGCGGTACGAGGGAGGCGCGGTGGAGCAGACAATGCAGACGTCGGGCGGAGTGCGGGCGTGTACCTGCGCGCACAGACCTGCAGGTACCTGCAAAACGACAGGTACGACGAGCACAGGGGGGGTCTGCGGACCCCCCAAAAACCAATATTTTTGATTTTTTTTTGCTTTCCAATTTTTCGATTTTTTCGAATTTTTTTGAACTTTTTTTTTTTTTTTTGATTTTCAAAAACAATTTTCAGAAAATGAAATTTTTTTTTTTTTTGAAAAATATGTAAAAAATTCGAAAATCCGTATGATATAGCCAAATTGGGGAAAAAAAATTTCCTCACCAAAATAGGTCGACTTTATAGTCAAAATATATGGAAATGGCCTCCCGGATTCAACGGTGATGTCCAAATCGCTGTATGATGCCTCCAAAAAATGAAGATCCCCAAATCCAAAAATAGAAGCCTTCCACGATGTCTCCAAAAACTAATCAACGAAGCCCCAAAAGCTCTGATACCATGTTGGATTTTGCCAAGATCAAGGGCACAATGAAAAGTATAAAAGAGACAATAGAATGACAAGAACAAACTGTATTCTCATCAATATAAAAATGATCAACTGGACTAACCAATACAATGAATAGAGGCCTGCTTATATAGGCAAGGCCATATGGATGTATGAGCACACAAATATGACAAGTGGCTCAATGAGAAACAAGGGTAGGTAGGAAATAGGTGTGGGTAGGTAGGAGAAATAATATAATATTCCACATGAGGTGGATCACCCACCGAAGGTGGAATTATCACTCCACAATAAGTGGATATGATAGTGTAATAACAAGATCAACACCATAAGAGGTGGAATTTCTCCTACACACACTATCCCAATGAGGCACAAACACCCAAGTGTCTCATATCCAAACTACTATGTAATGCATTATCCTAAGTAAACTTAAGTAAGTGTAATAATATCCATGATGAATAATTATTTACACCAACAGATTTAATTTTCCTTCACTGTGTATTTTCTTATATCTCATCTCTCCTTAGAGGTTGTGTAATTATTGTCATTGTCCCTATGCTTCGGGGCCATTGATCTTTCTTATCCTTTCTAAAGATCTACATTTTCCTTGTCGAGTGGTGTTTGCTTATGATTTGATGCCATACCATGTGTGAAGTTGTTGTTTGCTTATGATTTGATGTCACACCATGTGTGAAGTTGTTGTTTGCTCAAGGATTCTCTCTTAATCAAGAGGTGTGTATCCTTGACTACAACCTCTTTTACACTTGGCAATGTATATCTATTGTAAAAAAATCCCTCACTTTGGGTCAATAGTGTGTCATTATTCATCAAGAATCCCTTTCACCTGGCAATAAGAGGAAGGTTGCCATTCTTGTTCTTCCCTTCTTTGGGTAAAAGATTCTATGTTTGTTCAAAAAATCCTATTGGACATAGATATATTTTGAGCAAAGATCTGTTCTCCTCCAAGGATCCTCTTTACACTTGTAAGATCTTCCTAACCCCTAAAAACTTTCTACCATGCATTCTAAATCTCTTCAATAATTAGCATATCTTTCTTGATAGATAAATATACCATCATACATTTTTATATTTCTATGCCTAGAAAAAATCTTAAGAGACCTAAATTTGTCATCTCAAACTCTCTTTTCATGACCTCTTTAAAATCATCAATGAGGAAATCATCATCCCTAGTGAAAATTAAATCATCAACATACAAGACAACAATAATAATCTTACCATCAACCATCTCGATGTAAAGAGTGGGATGAGCATTTCTTTGGCAAAATCCATTGCTCATAAAAATGAGTCAATCTTGTTATACCATCTTTGTGGAGCTTCCTTCAACCCATAAAGAGCCTTCCTTTAGGCTATATACCTTGCCTTCATGACCCAAAACTTCATAACAATGTGACTGATCCACATAAACCTCTTCTTTTAACACTCCATTAAGGAAGGTAGAATTCACATCCATTTGTGTTGGGCTGCCATAGCTATGACTACCTACACAGTCTCCAACCTTGCTATGGGGGCATACATCTCATCATAGTCTCTCCCAAACTATTGTTTATATCCTTTGATAACCAATGTTTTCTTATGGCACTCTATTCTTCCATTTCCATTACTTTTTCTCTTATAGACCAATTTCACCCCAATAGATTGCTTGTTGGGATGTAAATTGATTAGCTCCCATGTATAATTCCTCTTTATTGTATTTATTTCCTCATCCATGGCCTCACACCATTTATACTCTTTAATAGCATCCTCAAAATAAATTGGATCACTATGAGAAAATAATGCAAACTTCACATTTTCATAAAAATCTTCTCCGTACCTTCCACCTTGGTAGATTTCCCTTAGACTGTTGGTCTTTTTTGGAATAAAGGAGGCAAGAGTGGGGTCTAAACTATCACCTCTATTGCTTCTTTACTATGTAGACATTGATTTGTGTTGTTGGGAGCTTTCAAGAACCAATTCTCTAGCTAGTTTCCTTTCTACGTGTTTCTATAAGGAGCTATCCAGAGTTGTCAAGAGCTCACTATAACTAAATTTTGAGAATTCTTTGACAATATGTTTGACTTTCTATATATATTAGGAGATATCGGGAGGTGTTTGTCACCATCTTCTTTTGTATAATCTTGATGATCTTTATACTCATCATCATCATCATCAATGGGCACATTTTGTCAGGTGGATGAAAAGGTATCCACTGAGCCATCCTGTGACTCATTCTCCATGAACTCAACATCTCTATTAATTATGATCTTCTTAGTGATGGGGATGTACATTCTAGATGTCTTGGATTCAACACTATAGCCCACAAAAATGCATTCTTTACCCTTGTCATCCAACTTTTTCCTCTTCTCCTTTGGCACATGAGCTTATGCCACACACCTAAACACTCTAAGGTTCTCAAGTGTCCACTTGTACCTAAACCATGCCTCTTTTGGAATCTTGTCATGAACTGCCTTGGTTGGACTTCCATTTATCAAATATAGTGACATTTTTAGAACCTCTCTATAATATTCATTTGGGAGTCCTTTTTCTTTGAGCATGCTCCTTGCTATCTCCACAATGGTCTTATTCTTCCTCTCGACTACTCCATTTTTCTATGGAACTTATAAGAGGTTGTCAGCTCCTTCTTGATGCCATTTTTCTTTTGAAGATTGACAAAGGCATTGGAGGTATACTCTCCTCCACTATTTGACCTTAGGAACTTTATGCAATACTCACTCTCGTTTTCATCTTGAGCTTCAAACAATAAAAAAATATCAAAAGATTCAGATTTATGCTTCAAAAAGTAAACCCGTGTTCTACGGTTGGAATCATCAATAAATGTCATAAAATATTAATTATTACCAATAGATATGGTTTTCATGAAGTTCTAACCAAATCAGTATGCATGAGCTCCAATGGTGCTCTTTCCCTTCTAGATTTTCCTTTATGAAATGGCAACCTATGTTACTTATGAAAAACGAAAGCCCCACACTTGCTACTAGGATCTTCTATCCTTGGTAAACCATCTACAATTTTTTTCTTGGACAATAAACTCAAACCAACATAAGACAAGTGTCCATACCTAAGATTCCATAGCATGGCGGTTTCTTTTTTGTTGCAGTGATGGAATGAGAAGAGAAATACATCTCTATCCTCAAAGGAAACATATGGTTCTTTGTCATTTCTACTATTGTAACAACTTTCTTACTCCAATCTTTATCAAAAATGATACATTCACCCTTCTCCATCAGCACTCTGTATCCATTTTGGATCAACTGTCCAAGATTCATGAGATTATGTTTAATGCCCGGAGAAAAATAAATATGCCCAATCCTTCATCTCACATTACTTTGCATAGATCATAATAGACCCTTGGCCCACAAATAGAACTATTCCATTGTTCCCCATATTTTATCTCAGATTTGAATTTTTTTTCTATAAAAGAAAATGAACTCTCATTACCACTCATGTGGTTACTGAAACCACTATCCAAATGCAACACCTCAGGGCTACCTTCTTCACCAATGTTGCACATGATGAAGGCTGTGAAGTGATTATTTTCACCCTCATTCACATCAACCGCATTAGCATTTTGCTTTGACTAATTACCTTTCTTTTCTAGCAATCTCTTGCATAATACGTAAATTTATGGGAGTTAAAACATTCCACATTGCACTTGTCATATCTTTGATTCAAACTGTTGTTCTTCTTGCCTTGTTTGGATTTATTTTGAGATTTGATCACTCCCTCTCCGTTGTTTGCTCATCTAGAGTTATCTTCATTTCAATGGCTCTGCCTCTTGAGCTCCTTCCATTGCTTTGTCATCTCCCCCTATCTCTTGCATTGACTTCAGATTTGAAAGCTTGCTCTTGGAAAGAAGTAGAAAACCTATTTAGATACTTCTCATGGGTTTAAAGAGAACCCATCAACTCATCAACTATCAATTATGACAAATACTTTGCCTCTTCAATGACAATCACTATTGCATCAAAATTTGAAGGCAAACTTCAAAGAATTTTCTCAACAATCCTCTACTCATTTATGGTTTCTTCATTTGTACTTAGGTGGTTCAATAAACCAAATACCCTTATATGAAATTCTAAAATAGACTCATTGTCCTTCATTTTAAGAGACTTAAAATCTCTTATAAGCATTTGAAGCTTCACCAATCTAAATTTATTACTCCCATTGTAGCTAATTTGGAGGATTTCTCATACTTCCTTCACATAGTTAGTTGTAGCTATTTTGAGAAATACCACCTTTTTCAAGCCTTCTTCAATAAAACTCAATACCTTATCATCTTTCTTCCTTTTCTCCCTCAACTGGTTCTTCTAATTGTTTGAGAGGTTAACATACTGACCTAGAACAGTTGTATCCACAAACCCAGTGATGTAAAGTTCCCACAAATTATTTACAACCATGATGGTTTTCATCTTGTTGGCCCAAGCATCATTATTTTGTCCATTAAAGGATGGTACCTATTGCTATCTCTTTCCTTCATCTTCACTCATGTCTCCTACATAGAAAACTCAAACACTTGGAGAAAAAAAATCCCAACTCACAAGGATTGAAGTTCTACAATTCTTATACCATGAGAAAATTATACCAAAAAGGCTAGAAATAACATAAAATACATAACTCAAAAATAACTACTAAGTTCTAATCTATAGGTAGTGTTTAGGAGACACATTTTGTTGGAATTTGCATGACGATTGCATTAATGATATATTATGTTGTCATTGATGTCACTTAACTAGTAATAATGATATTGTTGATATTATTGTGATGATGTTTTGTAACTGGTAGGAAGAGCTAGTGAAAGAATTGGTATTGGTAGGAAGATTTTGTGGAGTGAACTGGTATTTTTATATATTGGAGAGTTGAATCAGTAAACCGTACTTGTTGTTTGTTAAACCCTAACTGATTAAGTTTGGCAATTTAGTTATATTTGTTTATGATCTAATGATGAGCGGTAATGATAATTCCATGTATGAAGAGAGTTTCAAAGTGATTTAGGCACGTTGATTAAAACGGTTTTTGTCTAGGGAATGAGAAAATGTATTGCATCTAATGAAAAGCAGGTGATGAGTTACTAAGTTTGATGATGTGGTGATCAAGAAGCGGTTGAGGCTTTCTAGATTTATGTGTAGATATTGCTATGTAATCCAATGGTCATACTTGAACCAACTTGTTTGTAATCTCTATTTGAGAATTGGGTTTTTGTTGTGCTACCAACCTAATTGATTTGTTTATAAGATTGATGAGTTGTTTAGTTTTAGAGTTGGAAAAGTTTGAGTTGAGTGTGTGGTTGCCGAACCAGATTATGTATCTGCAGTTTCAGTAAAGGCAGATAGGATCATGAAAAGGATCTGAACTAGCAAGTGTAGTGCTATTAAGACAGATCAGCAAACTCCTATTGTTTTCTAACAATTACAGTATATTGAAATCCCCTAACTGGGTAAGCTCTAGCAAGCTTTGTACTATTCAAATCCTCTAACAAGATGATCCATTACCTTGGATTTCAAATCCTCTATTGAGGTTACTCTTAATTGGGTATTGCTTCTAACAAGGTATTTGTAGTCAGTCCCTTAATCGGGTGATTCCTAACAGGATCAGTTCTTAACAGGACTTTTGTAAAAGCTTTAATAGGTTTGGCTCCTAATAGGGAAAACTTTAAAAGAGTTCAGATAGTTATCTTGTGAGTCTCATCTCACCATGGTTTTTACCTTTTTGGGTTTCCACATCAAAAATATTTGTGTTAAGTGGTGAATATTTTTGTGGTTATGATATTATGGTTGATTTTCTTAACTACTTAATCTATTTTGATAAGTCATGATAACCGGAAGCATTCTAAAATGAATTTTTACTAATGTCTGTAAAAGCATTTGGATGTTTATGAGTTTGAAGTTGTTGACTGTTAGTTTGTTGTAACAATCAACCAATTTATCTTGAGGGTTTTTATCTTGATAGTGATATTGCATTGATAGTTCTAAGTGTACTTTGAGAGATTGATTTTGAGGTTGGTGAAGTTTGTATCATTTTTTCTATCTACTGATTCACCCTCCCCCCCATTCAGTAGTTGACTAGATTATTTTTCTTCCATCATACCATCAATTGGTATCAGAGATCATCAGGTCATCTAAGATTTAAGCCTAACAGCTTGAGGTAAACATATTGCAGATCATGATGAAGAAGGAAGCTCTGAAGTTAAATAGAGAGAACTGTAGGATATGGAGTGACAAAATAAGAATTTATATCAAAAGTCTAGGTAACCAGTATTGGGAACATGTCGACACTAAGTATGTTGCACCTACTGGGATGATGGTTGCTGATTAGAAGAAAGAGAAACAAGAAAATCATCAAGCATTAGAGGCCATTCTTAGTTCTTTGTCTGATGTAGAATATGTAGATGTTCATGGTCTAGAGACTGCATATGAGGTATGGAAAAAACTTGAAGAGATTTATAGCGGTAATGAACATGTTAAGATTTCTAAAGAAGAGAGTCTAAGAGGGAAGTTTGATGGCATGTAGATGGATGAAGGTAAGAATATCTAGCAGTATGGTCAAAGGATAAAAAAGATGGTGAAATTAAGAGTGCAGGAGCTAAAGTCTATTGACCAAACTATTGACCAAGCTATCTAAGTTTCAACTATTCAGGAGCTGAAGTCTATTGACCAAGCTATCTGAGTTTCAACTATTCAGGAGCTAAAGTCTATTGACCAAACTAAGGTAACTCTTGACTCCATTGAAAAATTTGATGCTTTTGAATTAAATTGTTATGATGGTAGTATACAAAAATCTGAGTCTACATTTAGAGCTTTTGTTTCTAATCCATCTATGAGGAAAAGTAGAGATGTTAGTCATAGCTATGAATCTAGATCCAGTAGAGAAGCTGATGATGAAGACAGTTTAGTTGAGCTCGAAGCATTATTGGCCAAGTGGTTGGCTAGAGGTAGTGGTAAATATAGATGTAAATTAGCTTTAAAATGTTTTGCATGCAACAAGATTGGACACATAGCTACTAACTATCCTAATGGTGATAATGAGCACAAAAGAGAGAAATTCAAGAAGTATAAGGGGAAAGATAAAAGAGATTGTCTTATTGTTGTTGATGGTGGTATCATTGATGAGGAATCTGACAATGATGCTAATGAAGATATTGTGATTGTAGCCATTAAAGAGGAGATATCTGATCAGAAGGCATTAGTGTCTCGAATGGATAACTCTGATGATTGGATCATTGATAGTGGTTGTTCACATCACATGACTGATGATTGGAGCAAATTTCTTTCTTTGAAAGAATTTGATGGTGGCATTGTAAGATTTGGCAATGACTCACCCTACATGGTTAAAGGTAAGCAAACTATTTATCTTAATGAAAAGAGCAATGCAAATGATGTCTACTAAGTTGAAGGTTTAAAGCACAATCTTTTGAGTGCACCACTACTCAATGACAGAGGATACCCATTGGAGTTTAAAAATGATATGTACAAAATCTATGACAACAAATGTGAACTAATTACAACTGGGAAGCAAACTAAAGGTAATGTATTCCACCTTAATCCTAAAGTCAGCAACTATTTAATTGGAAAGATAGATGATAGTTGGCTTTGGCATAGAAGATTTTGTCATATAAAATTTGATAATATTGTTAAAGTGAGTAAGTCCGAGACACTGAGAGGTTTGCCTCAGTTGGACAAACTGGTTAATGCTCTGCGTAAAGAATGTCAGTTGGGAAAGATGACATCCTCAACTTTCAAGAGAAAATCCTTTACAATAGAACATCTGTTAGATTTGATTCATACAGATCTTTGTGGGCCAATAAGAATAAAAAGCATTCAAGGTGACATATATTTTATGATCTTCACTAATGATTCCTCAAGGATGATGTGGGTCACATTCTTGAGAGATAAGACTGAAGCTTTTAGTAAGTTGAAGGCATTCAGGGCCTTAGGTGAGAAGGAGAGCACTAAGAAGATAAAATGTTTGAGGACAGATCAAGGTGGTGAATTTACTTCTAAGGAATTCACTAGATATTGTGAAGTAAATGGTATCAAATGACAACTTTATGCACCAAGGATACCATAGTAGAATGATATCTCAAAGAGGAACAACCAGTCAGTTGTTGAAGCTGCTAGGACGATGTTGATAAAAGGAGATGTAGCAAATTTTTTTTGGAGAGAAGTTATCAGCACAACTGTCTACACTATGAACTGGATTCTGGTAAAGAGATGTAAGGACAAGACCCCTTATGAACATTAGTATGGTAGATCACCTAATGTTAGTTGTTTCAAGATATTTGGAAGCAAATATTTCATTAAGAGAGGTGATTATATTAGCAAAAGGCTAAAAGTGATGAAGGTATATTTCTTGGTTATTCCACCAAGAGCAAGGCCTACAAGTATTTTAACAACCGAACACAAAGAATTATTGAGAGTGTTGATGTTTGAGTGGATGAATATCCTAAAGTCACAGAACCAGTTTGAAGAAAAAGGATGAAGATCGTTGCATTTTGTTTTTGGAAACTGTGAAATCTAGAGTAATATTATTAAACCAATTAACTTTTTAAATGAAGATGATACATACATACATACATACATACACACATATATAGATCAATGCATATATATGATATATTTATACATATATATAAGAATTAATTGTTGTTCAAGAATTGAATTCTTTTTAAGTGGACTGTTATGGTAAGGCCATCACTTGTTTTCATATTAATGAGCTCAGAAGGATAGTGCAATGTCACCTTCTATTAATGTAAATGCAACAAGAACGTATGTAGAAGCACCAGATGTAATTAATTAGCCGATAGGCTTTAAGTAGGAGCTTTGCTCCCAGAAAATTCAAATTTTCACCGGATAAGAGTTAGCCTGTCTGCTTGCTTGCTAGCTTTCTGCCGGTGTCGTGGAGTGACAAACGCATGCTGCTGGCATTCTTGTTATACTGTAGCTACCAAACTATGGTATGTCCACCTGCCCACTTTGCATATGCACCTGCTGAGTATTGTTATGTCCACTGCTTATGCAAGCGTTGAGTCTTTGAACGCTAACTGGCTGATATCAGTTATTATGAAAATGGAGTTTGCTTGTTGCTTTTCTACCATCTGTTATAACCAACAACAAAGAGAGAGGAAATTACAGAGAAGCAGACAATAGATGGTGGAAATAATCTAGGACATTTGCCAGGTATCACAGTTAAACTCGGGTATCTTTTGTCAAAAATATTTTCTTTCGATCCCATTTTATGATAAATTCGGGTATGTTTCGTGAAAAATATTTTCTTTCTATCCCATTCCTTGTAGCTTTCACCGCTTTGTGCTTCTTTCCAACAATTGATAGCTGACAAAATCCACGATTCTCTAGAGGATAATCTAAACAGGGATTTTAATTTTACTTTGTTACTTGCAAGGCACCCTAAATTAGCTCGCCTGGCCTTGAAGTCCATGTCGTGGTCTCCCATACCAATGGTTATGTTGGATATCATGCCCTGAATGTCGATGCCCACATGATTGTTGTCCGGATCAGATTCATTCTAGAATGTGTCGAATTTGATGACAAGCTGGCTGGTCGTGTTTCCGTTCATGGATGAGTCGAAGAGGCCGAGAAAAGAACGGTGCTCTTTGGTAAACGGTTTTTATTTGAACTATATCAAATGCGAATTGGAAGGTGGCGATTCAAACTGCCATTCTCCCCATCCCACATTTCTATGGAAGTCCGTGAAAGGGGGTCTCGGGTCCCTACAAATAATTGTTAACAAACAAATAACCCGATTATGATGGTTCAAAAATCTCTTATTATTAGGGCTAATTCATCGAGGGCCATGTAAGCAAGGGGAATAGGATTTTATTTAAACAGATTTCTAAACAAATAAACCTCAAAAACAATAAGGGTTGTAAATGGGATATGAAGGTTATTTTGTTGTAAGGAGGTTATTTTTATTAATTATGGTGGTTTAACTTCATATGACATATTTTTATGTATAAAAGGGGTGCATGTGTTTGATTTTTCATTCAAGTGATTTTTGACAAGAAATTCTTTTGGAGACAATTAGTCATATAGGAGGATTTTTATCAAGCACAAAGGCATTGTGTTTTGATTGTACTCTTGAAAGTAATTGGATAAAGAGGCAGTTGAAGCCTAACCCTAGAAAGGAGAACTTGCATAAGAGCCTTTAGGTGCAAGAGAAGGCTGTGAAGAGATTCTGATGTAGGTTTAAAGCTTGGGTGATGTACAGAAGCTGTAATTGCTTCACATCATTAATAAAGTGATTCCTATTGAGAAGCAGACTCAGAGATGTATCTCAAATTGAGCGAACTCTATTATCAAGCTCGTGATCTCTTTTCTTCTCTTTTGTATTATAATTGTCTTCTAATATTTGACTCTTTGAGTTTTTCTAATTACCAAATTTAAGTAATTAGCTTATGTTTCACTAATTTTGGATAAAGAATAAGTGAAATCTATTTTTTTGTAATTTCGGTAGTTAATATACATAATCACACAATTCTATTGGATTGGGAAAAATCTATAACTAGGAGTTAAGTGCAATTATTTTGTAAACTTATAATTTCAAATCAAGCAGGGGCTGAATTACAAATGATAGAGATGAAACTCGTACTATCTACTTTGGTCAGCTTCTAATGAAACATGACAACATTAGTTTTCTAGAATAAAACAAGGAAATTTTACCCTTAACTCATAGGAAAAACAATAAGAAGGTGCCCTTAAGTTATGCAAAAACAATAGGAAGTTGTCGCTCTTAAGTCTAACTAAGGAGACAAATGCCTAAGGAAACGAAAGAGGAAAGAGGGAAAAACCAGTGGGAACAAAATCCCCCCTCAAACTAACTATGCATGACAACTCTATGTTATAGTGTCATTAAACCGACGAAGATCTCACAAAATGTGAAAATTCTACTTATTGAAAGTATTCGTGAAGATGTCAAGAATTATTTCAGAAGTAGGACAATACTTCAAATCAATGGCCCCATCATAGATCAATTCTCAAATGTAGTGCATATGGATCTGAATCTGTTTGGTTCGTTGCCATTGTATAGGATCTCTGCAAAACTTTAGTGTACTCTAATTGTCACCCCAAATTACTGTCTAATGACAAAAAACAATACTGAGCTTAGTAAGAAATTTCTACAACCAAATGGCTTGAACTGTAACATTGATGACACCACTATATTCGGCTTCTACCAATGATAAAGCAATGGTAGATTGCTTCTTTCTTGATGAACAAATATGAATGGATCCCAAACTAAGAACATATCCTAAAGTATACTTGCAATCAATGCTATCACCAAACTAATTAGAATCAATGTAGCCAAGGAGATCCAAAGTACATCCTATTGAATAAGGAATCCCATAGCTAATGGTTCCTTGAACATAGTGAAGGATGCACTTGGCATCTTTCCAGTGTAGCTGATGAGGCTCCTTCATATGTCTAATAACAACCCCTACTGCATATGAGAGTGAGTGACATAAATAAGACTCCCCACAAGTTGTCATTATTCAGTGCAATCGACCAATGGTGTATCTTTTCCATCTTCAATCTTTACTCCTTAAATGAAAGGTGTGCCTGATGGCTTGCAGTTGATCATACGAAACCAAACTAGGAGATCTCTATCATACTTGGATTGAGCTATGGTGATTCCTTATTCATTTTGACTAATTTCAAGTCCAATGAAAAAGTGTAGGAGACCCATGTCTATCATGGAGAATCTGTCATGCAAAACAATTTTAATTGTAACAATGGATGTAGCTGAACTACCTGTTACAAGTAGATCATCTACATAAATCACTATGATCAACAAGGAGTTAGATGTTCTCATCATATAAATATTTGGATCAAATTTTCAATGCATGGAACTTTGAGACATAAAATATGAGTTTGTTTTAGCATACCATGCTTGAGGTGCCCACTTGAGGCTATACCCATGTGCCTGCTCTATATAGATTTCCTTTTTGAGATCACCACGAAGAAATGCATTCTTCATATCCATGTGGTGAACCTCCCACCTTCTTGCTTCTATAATGGCAAGAGCCAACTGAATGGACTCCATTTTTGTCACTAGTGCAAAATTCTCACCATAGTTGATACAATGAACTTGTCAAACTCCTTTGGCTACCAACTTTCCTTTGTATCTACTCATGCATCCATCTATTGCTTTCTTTCTCCTATAGACACACTTACATCTGACAAGATTGCTATTGGAAGGAAGATGAACCAAGTCCCAAGTTTGGTTGGTAACGAGTGAGTTGTATTCCTCATCCATGGCTTCTTCACAAAGAGGATTCCCTATAGCTTCTACATAAGTTAGAGGGTCAGATTCTAGAACCACAAAAGGCATGCATTGGTATGATATTCTTTGTAGTTAAGAGTGCATGAGGGGTTTCATATATCTCAACTAAGCTCCTTGTTCTTTGATTTCTGTTAGGGGATATGGAATAATCACTAGAAGCCTCATCATGATCTAGATGTGGATCTTCATTTGCATGCACAGGTTCATCATAATTGGATTCAAATATATAAAATAATATCAGAATGATTGCATGTATCATCTCTAAGGTTTGTGAGAGAAGGTAGCATGAAAGTGGTATCATGGTGTTCCTAAGATGCATGAGATATATTTTCATCAAAGTAGACAGTCCTCTCAAAAAAGACCATGTCAGTGGAAAGATCTAACAACCTATATCCCTTGACACAATCTGGATACCCTACATATATGCATGCTTCTCTTTGAAGACCCAAAGCCTTCCTCTTTTTTGTAAGAATGTGGGCCCACGTACATGATCCAAAGAAGGAAAAATGGGTGACTTCTAGTTGTAACCCACTCCAACCTTTACAAGGTGTTATTCCTGTAATATATTTGTGATGAGATTTATTTTGTATGTATGAAGCATAGTTGATTACTTTAGCCCACAATTTGAAAGGAAACAGATCTTGGATTTAACATGCAACTACCATCTCTTTCAAAGATTGATTCTTCCTCTCAACTACCCCATTCTATTGACGAGTGTAAGGAACTATGTTCTGCATTGTATTACAACTTCATCACAAATATGTTGAACATCACTTTTCAAATATTCCCCCCATTGTTGACACACATATATGAAATTTGGAGATAAAAAAACACCAAAAATTTATTTAAAATTATTTACATTTAAACTTGTCATTTGTAATGCTATGCTAAGCAATGTGGTTATGGACATTGGACACCTAACCTACTTTGCTTGTATCACTATTTGATAAATTCTATTTCTTGTATTAGATAAATTTATGAAAAAAAATTTCGTATAACCCAAAGTCAGAACCTACTGAAGGATGATTGCGACCACAAAGTCCATATTGAAGGGTATTGAAAAATCTACAAGGCCTTGTTTGTAAATATCTATAATCTTTTGTGCTGACACTCTAACTGATTGATATTTTTGGGAGCATTAAAATGGCATGGAATTTTACATAGCTATAATTATAAAATCTATAAGGCTTTATTTGTAAATCTTTGTAAATTTTCTGTGCTGACAATTCGACTGAATGTTCAAGATAACTTCAACTTGATTAAAGATGTTGAGTATGGTCCATAATGTGTGGTTATGCTACTAATATGTTCTATAAAATCTTTACTAATGTGCAAAATGAGATGTGCACACAAATATTTTTACTAGGTGGAAAGATACTCGGAGTTAAGAATGAATACTTTTCTCTTACATGCATAATGTTTCAATATGGTATGATTTTCTCTATTTGTTCAAAATTGCATTTAGAAACCTAACTTTTAATCTTAGATATTGTAATGTTAGCATTATTTTTCACCTTTAAATTTTGACTTACTCATGTTTGATCACGAATTTATTCCAACTCTTTTTGGATTTTTGATTAGTAAAAGAAACATTTATAAGGTTATTGCTATTTCCCACTTTTCAAGCTTCCTATTTCTCTATAATGAGGATCAAGTTGGTTTATTGAGGGCACACTTTTTATTTGGAAGGCATTTTCATGTTCATTCTATTTTTACTATTAGTTTATGAGAATAAGATAAAAATTAACATTATATAAAATTTGTATTTATAGCCCCATTGAAGTTGTCCACTTATCTAAAATGGACATGATTCTACCCATACATGCTTGTGATAGACAATCCATTAGGTTTAAATATTAATGGAGCCTCTAATATAAAGAATGAGGAATAATAAATATTAATGGAGCTTGTAATATTAATGGATTGATAATTGATATGATATGCAAAGCTAAGCTATGATAATGATTTATGCTAAATTGCTCAAAAACAAATCTAAAAATGCTAACCAAATGAACTCAGAATTGCAAAGATAAATACTCCTAATTTAACTATGAAATTAGGTATTAGTTCCAAAAATGGCTAAGGAGACCTCTATTTATAGATTTTTTAGTGCATAAGCCTAGGTGATAGAGATGAAAAGTCCTAATTAAATCTTGCAATTTGGATGGCTATGAGCAATAGGTTGAGATGTGAGAGATAAAGTTGGAAGATGTTCCTCCTACACATATAGGATGGAGAAAAGGGTGGAAGGAGAAGCCATCTCACCTTGACTGAGGATGAAGATAGAGAGAATATAGGATAGTTGGAGAAAATTTAAGGATAAGAGGACATGTGGACTCAACTCCCTCCAAAGATGCAGGAAGGTTGAGAAATGTCTGTACATACATATTATTTAGAGAATAAATTGAATGTTGAAGACAATGATGCATATTAATATTAAAAAATATTAATATCTTTAGCCACATGATGGATGAGGTGGAAAAGAAGAAGTGATGTGGAAATGAGGTGAGTTGGAAAAGGAAGATTAAATAATTAAGAAATTATTTAACTAATGAGACTATAGGATAGTGGATAGAAGTTTAGTTAAATATTAGATTTATTTAATTGATTAGAATAAATCAAGATAAATGAATTAATTAATAAAATATTTCAATTAAATTAATTAATAGAAGAATATGAAATGAACTAAATAAACCAATCTCTTCAAATTAACTATTTAATAGAAGAATAATTATTTAATAAATATAAAATATTTATTTAATTAGTCTTAGCCATTTTTGTGTGTATACATTTTACCCCTCTTTGAAATGATGTTGAGACAACATTGATTCAAAGATTAAATAAAGTCTTGATAATACCCCTAATGAAGATAAAAATCTTGATTGTGTGCCCCTTGGGAGATTCATCATGAAATTGTTGAAAATTTTGATTGAGCAATTGATCTTATGATAATTGATTGAAAAGATCTGAAAATAGCCCCTCAATTAAATTCATTTTTGTAAAACAAACAAAATTTCCCCATTTTTGAAAAAATAATTACCCCTTCAAAAATAAAAAAAGGTAATAATAAAATTAACCTAGGTCAATTTTATCCTCATTTGCAATTTGTCAATGTTTGGAGAAAAAAGAATTTGGGGTGTTGAGATGGCAAGATGATGATCAAGTATAAGAGGCATTAATTTGAGTGCATCTATGAATACCAACTGAGTAGAGCCCACCGATGAGTGACCTGTCCCAAGCTTTGGTTTGAATTTTCCATCCAAGTATGTCGATTGTTTCACATGATTTAGAATAGTTTTTGTATTTTTTTTATTTTCACATTGTAGATTCTCATATTTTTTAGGTATTTTAGCACATTTATCATTTTGGTTAAATCATTTGATGATTTACGATATTTATCTTGTATGTTCATGCCTTTGTCAAAGATGATAGCGCAAATGTTGGGTTAGTGCCTATGTGAATTATGTTCCCACATTTGATCGTTATGTTAGTGCATTTGCTTAATTTAGCACCTTTTCTTTGTGTATTCACACATATGTTTAATTGGTTAGCACAAATACTTGTTTTAGCACATGTGGTGATTAGGATAGCAATTTTGTTCTGTTGTACAATGCTTTTGTTTAAAATCGAACTTTTTTTATTTTGGCAATGTTAAAGTTCAATTAGATGAATCTGATTAGACAATTGATGTGTGAATTTGATTGATTGATAGACAATTAATGATGATTGATCAATGATTTGATAAATTTGATTAATATATTTGATTGCTTGATTGATTTCTTGATAGATGTTTTGATCGATAGGATATCTATTTGTTTTCCTGATTGATGAGTTGATTAGGAGCTCAAAGAGATTGATGTAAACTTTGATAAAGAGCTTAATTTGTTGATCATTTGATTGATAGCCTGATTTTCTTGATAGAATATATTTGATTAAATATTGATTTGATAGGATAGATGATTGATAGAAAACTTGTTTGATTAAATAGGATAAACTAGATGTTCTCCAGTGTTGGGAAAAATTCTTGGCTATGTGCCATTTAGTCCCAAAGTTGAGAGATTAGACATATTGATGCCTATGGATTATGTCACCTATTATACATTCCTAATATTACACATAATAGGGGTCTATTGACCCCATTAGCTAAGAGATGGCATAGCGAGCACAACACATTTCATCTCTCTACTAGTGAGATTAGTGTGACCCTCAAGGATGTCTATAGGATCCTTCACTTTCTTGTGACTGGAGAGCTCATCGAGTATGACTACCAGGATCTAGGTGGGACAGAGGCTTGTAGGAAAGTGCTTGGTGATTAGAGCATTTATGGTGGTGAGATTCGATGGGAGGAAATGATCATGCACTATGAGACTCTCCCATTGATACTTCCAAGCTTGATTGGTGGATTCATCTGTCCTGATTGGAGATCTCGAGGATTTGTCATTGGATGGGAGGCATTTTTTAGGTCATGATGCAATATCATACTAATTATGCATGGGGTGTGTGTGTGCTTTCTCATCTATATCATGATTTACATCAATTTGTTTATGATGGCGGAGCTAGTCTCTCTATCGGTTGTACACTTCTTTAGGTTTGGTGTTGGGAGCACATTGTTGTTACTCAGTTGATACATGGAAGAGTTCATGGTGATGACCAACCATTTGTGTATTTGTATAGAGGTATTATTACTCAACCTAAGCTAGGTAATATTGACTATTGGAGATGGGTAGTGGATCCCATGGATACTATGATTTGGAGACCTTATATTCATTGTGAGTCATGGTTAGATGACACTCATTTTTATTTAATTATATTTTTGTAGAGTAGGTATCTGACCAGTCACATTCCATTTATTATTAAAAGATAGTTATTGGATAATATTTTGAGATAGTTTGGTATCATTCAACACATGCATTATGCTGTTATGATGTATGCATGATGATACAAGGATAAACGAGATTGGGTTCCTTCATTATATTTTGAGATAGCATACACAGAGTTTTTGGTTGTTCCCTTTGTAGAATAAGATTTGAGACCACATATTTTGGATATTTGAATTACATCGGATTATGAACAGTACCTTATTTCACACACATTTCTTCGCATTACTGATCCTGCAGATCCTCCTCCCAGTTTAGGAGATGAGGAAAATGATTCAAATGATCATGTTGTTAGATGGTGGAGACAGACAAGATCTTAGAGTTTCTCGTGAGGTTTGAAGCACTTTTGAATAGGTTGGTAGGGTTGGGAGGCCACTTCCTATGGTTAGGAGAGATGCAGGTAGAGAAGGGATTGGAGCAGCAAGAGGATTAACCTCTCCTAGATTAGGAAGAGATGGAGGATTACACAGTGGTCGGGAGAGGGGGATTGATTTTGGGCAGATCCATTCAAATTCTGGAGTGATAGTGACATAGGATGGTTGGGATGAGGGGGAGGAGGATTCAGAGGATCATATGCTCCTCATTCAGTGGAAGATTATGAGAGCTTAGACATAGACTCTAGCAAGTGGAGAGGGGGGTGGTAATGAGGGTGTGCAGGATGTAACCCAGTAGGATGAGCTACAATAGGAGACAATGGATGACCTTAGAGCACAAAAAGACCTGCTCAAGGCATAGTTACAAGTGCTCACTGTTGAGTGGGATAGATTTGTGAGGAGATATCATGATTCACAAGCTATTCTTGATCACATACAAGCTATCCATCATTGCATGGACCTGATTCCCAGAGCTAGTTTCCCTATCGATGCAACACACTAGATGACACCAATAGAGAATGAGGAGTGAACTTGACAAGTGCAAGAGTTGTTGAAGAAAGGTTTGATCAGAAAATTTTTGAGTCCTTGTGTAGTACCAACCATGTTAGCACCTAAGAATAATGAAGAATGGACGATGTGTATTGATTCTAGAGAAATAAACAAGACCATAGTGAAGTATGAGTTTCCTTTGCCTAGGATGGATGACACAATGAATTCTTTGAGTGGAGCCAAATACCACACAAAGATAGACTTGAAGAGTGGATATCATCAGATCATAATCAGAGAAGGAGTTGAATGGAAGACAACATTCAAGAAAAATGAAGGATTGTATGAATGGTTGGTGATGTCTTTTGGGTTGATTAATGCACCAAGTACTTTCATGAGATTGGTGAATGAGGTATTGAATAAATTGTTAGGTAATTTTGTTATTGTGTATTTGGATTACATTCTTATTTTCAATAAGACAAAGGATGAACATATGTTGCATTTGAGACAAGTTTTGCTGATAAATCTTAAGAAGTGTAGGTTTGTGAAGGATGAATTGGTATAGTTGGGATTTGTTATATCTATGGATGGATTGAAGATGGACCCTAAAAAAGTAAAAGCAATTGTTGAATAGCCTACACTAGAAAGCATTAGAGAGGTATGATCATTTCATGAATTGAATAATTTCTACTATAAGTTTATCAAAAATTTCAGTTTATTTTATGGCTCTATGATTGAGGCAATGAGGGGAGATAGAAAAGAATTCAAGTGGACAACCAGAGCAAATAAGAGCTTTTAATTATTGAAGCAAAAGGTGACTAAGCAACCAATACTAGCTTTAC
Organism: Cryptomeria japonica; assembly: GCF_030272615.1. Lineage (NCBI taxonomy): Eukaryota > Viridiplantae > Streptophyta > Pinopsida > Cupressales > Cupressaceae > Cryptomeria > Cryptomeria japonica. The sequence continues at coordinate 84,078,514 of NC_081411.1, read as the reverse complement.
TAGATTTTAGCAAAGTGTTTCAAGTGGACTATGGTGCAAGTAGAAATACAATTGGAGCAATCTTAAGTAAAGAAGGGAGAGAAGTAGCTTAGTTTAGTGAGAATTTGAATGATGCAAGAAGGAGATATTATGTGTAATATGATTAGGTATTCATTAAGAGAACACATAGAGAGAGAAGAGAATCAATAGGAAGAGAAGAAAGATGGAGGGAGGGAAGGTGAGAGAGAGAGGGAGAGAGTATAGGAGAGACCTAGAGAGGGGAGAGAGAAGAAAAGGGGGAGTAATAGTTCTATATGTTTTGGTAGATGAAGAGGTAATGAGAGAGATAAGAGAAGGAGAGAGTTAAAAAAGGGAGATGGGTAAGGGGTGATGGAGAGAGAGAGGTCAAGTGGAAGGGAGAGAAATAGGGAGGGGATAAATAGAGAGATGTGATATGTAGAGCATGAGAGAGAGGTTAAATAACTAGATGGGAGAGATAGAGGAGAGATAGATAGAGGGGCTTAAAGATAGGTGCCTAATGAGACATTAACGGATAAGTATAGAGTTGGAGAGGTAATGAGGGAGAAACCTAGAAATTTGAGAGAGGGAGGTAGAGAGAGTAGGAGGGAGACATGACAACCTAGACAATTGAGAGAGGGAATATATATAAGAGAAAATATATGACTAAGAGGGGATGGATGGAAAGGTAGACATGGAGGGATTCAGAGACCTAAGCAATGAGGAGATATATAGGTTTGGAGAAAGAGAATAGAGGGAGAGAGTTCATAAATGGATAGGGGTAAGGGAGATGGAGAGAAATATGGAGATGGGGGAAGAGAACTAGAGGGTGGACAATTAATTAGGTGAGATACCTAGAGGGGCAGAGAGAGGTGGGTAATAATATAGAGAGGGAAAGGTAGTGAGGTGAATAGGGAGGGAGAAAGATACCTAGATATAGGGAGAGAGAAGATAGAAGGGATAGGTAGTGGCCAAGAGAATGGAGAGGGAGGGGAGTGAAACAATAAGAGAATGAGAGAGAAGAAGAGATAGGGAGGGAGTCCAGGATAAATATGGGGTTAAGGAAAGAATGGAAGGTAGAGAAGTTGGGTTTACCTAGAGAGGGGAGAGATAAGTGAGAGAGACAAGAGAGGGATAGAGATAGGTCTAGAGTTTGGGGATGACAAAGAGAGAGATACATAGCTGAAGAATTTTAATAGGAGCATGCTTATTACTAAAATTTGATTGTCTAAAATTTAATATGATCCTCTTAAAACTAGAATCTACATTATAAGTCCCATAGAGCTGAAAAAATACATATTGAAATTTGACTTATACTTAAATGTTATATTTCATGTATATATTCTCATTTGAGGGTGGATATAACTTGTGCCCAGATTTGAAAATCTACACACTCACAAAACCTTCATATTGGACAATACAAAACATTTGGTGCACACCAAATTTGGTGCTCGCCAAATGCAAAAAATTGACTTTTCACATTTGGCAAGTGCCAAATTTGGCATGCGCCAAATGTGAAAATTCAAACTTTTGCATTTGGCGAGCACCATATTTTGCGCTCACCATATGGTTTGGATTTGAAACCACCAACCCTTTGGGTTGGATTGTACTTGAGCATCCAACCCAAAGGGTTGGATGACCATTTTAGGCATGAGACGTGTTTTTATCAAAAGATTAAAAAATTTCACATATTTTTGGCCATGCTCTCCATCAGGTTTGCACATGTTTCAATGAAACTAAAAAAAACACCATAGAAACCTCAATCTATCTCTTAGCTATCCAAGCATGTAATTTTTTTCGCATTTTTATTTCATTAAGGCTTTCATCTATAATTTCTTTTGTTAGTGTGTCCATTTCATTTATAGAAACCTCCCTCTCTCTCTATTTTAGCTAATTTTTGACTGAAGTGATTTTTAAATTTTTTTAAAAAAAGTTGACATTTTAGGAGGGCCACAAAAGATGCTATGTTATGTTTTTTTCATAAAAACAAGACCAATTTTTGTGGCCCCCCATTTTGAAGCCCTTAATCTTGACCATTTTCAGAATAAATTAGTAGTTTAGAAATTAGATTCGAAGCACTTTGACTCTTGTTCTTGATGCATCTTCAAATTTGAAGTGTAACTATATTCAATTTGTCATTCAATTTTAAACTTTGCTGATTTTAGAAAAAAATGGCATCTTAAGACCCCCTTTTGGTACCACAACTTGGTGCACATACCCTCTAGTGGTATCGTGTGATGTAATTTTTGTAATTAATGGTTTATAGGTTTAGGGTTTAGCCAACCTTGTAAATAAGGTTGATGTGTTGTATTTATAGGTGACTTATTCATGTAATTTGGGTATGGATGGTTATGGGTGGTTATGTTTGCATTTTTAGAGAAGGATTATGTGCTTATAGAGTCATATCGTTCAGGTGAAGGTTGGAAAGGTTTTGTGTTACAGAGTAGACATCAGTGCTTAACCAGAACTATATCAGGCATTAGTAGATGCTACTTTCATATCTCATTTCTTTCCTAATTATAGTATGATGTTTATGTAAGTCAGTGAGACTTCCCTTTATGATTAGAAGTGTGCTCTAGGCTGTTGGCCTTTCTGCAAGTGCAAACCCCATTGTAATCATTCATAATACTACTGTAGAGTATTCATCTAATTGTGGGTAGGGTTTCCCACCATTGTTTTTCCCTTTCTGGGTTTTCCACATCAAATTATTGGTGTTATGTGTGTTGTGCTCTAGTATAAGGTTTATAATTGAATTAATTGTTGTACTTGTTAGTAAACTAATTCACTCCCCCTCTCAGTTTACTATCAGTATCAGAGAATTCTAATAGTCTCTCCCTCTCTTTTCCTACATTCCTCGGCACTACTTTCTATCTCTCTCACTTACACGCACCTGTGCTCTCTCTATCTCTCTCACTTACACACACTTGTGCTCTCTCTCTGTCTCTCTCAGTTACACACAGCCATGCTCTCTCTCTCTCTCTCTCTCTCTCACACACACACACACACACACACACACACACACACACACACACACACACACAAACACACACACAACCCCTCCCTTCATCCCTCCCACTCTCACACTTGGGCTCTATCAATCCCTTCTCTCTCTCTAGTCTCTCCCTATCTTTGCATCAACCTCTCTCTCTAGTCTCTGCCTCTCTTTCCCTCAATTCCTACCTTCCTACCTCCATCTCTGTCATTGTGTCTCTCTCTCGGCCTCAATCCCTCTCTTCCTCCCTCCCTCTCACTTAGTATCTCTCTCTCTCTAGTCTCTCCTTCTCTTTCCCTTTGGTCTTTCCCTCTCTTTCCATCACTTCCTCCCTCTCTCTCTAGCTCTTCTCTCTCTATTTCCCCTGTCTCTTTTCATCCCTTCCTCCCTCTCACTCAAGATCATCTCTTCTCTTCTCTCTCTCTCTCTCTCTCTCTCTCCTTCCTCCTCTCTCACTCTCTCTCTCTATCCTTCCCTCCCTCTCTCACTTGGGAACTATTTCTCTCTCTCAACCCCTTCATAGAGAGAGGGAGAGACTTAAGAGAGAGAGAGAGTAACCAAGATAGAGAAGGAGGGAGAAAAAGAGATATACCTAAGAGAGAGAAAGAAAGAGAAATGCAGGGGTTGAGAAAAAGAAAGGGAGATACTTGAGAGAGAGGGGGGACAGAGGGAGGGAGGGAAAGAGAGTGACCTAAGAGAGAGAGAGAGGGAGGAAGGAAGGGAAGGGTTGAGAGAGAGATAGAGAGAGGTTGATGGAAATAGAGGAAGAGACTAGAGATAGAGAGAGACCATGTGAGAGAGAGGGAGGGAGGAAGGAAAAACTTGAGAGAGAGAGAACCCAACTCAGAGAGAGGGAGGAAGGGAGGGAGAGAGAGAGACCAAGTGAGAGAGAGGGAGGGATGAAGGTAAGGCTATCTCTCTCTCAAGTCTCTCCCTCCTTTTTCCTCAACCCATACCTTCCCCTCTCTCTCTCTCACCTTCTCTCACTTAGTCTCTCTCTATGGGCTTTCTCCCTAGTATATCCCTCTTTCTATCAACCTCTGCCTCTCTCTATCTCTATCTCTGTCTCTGTCTCTCTCTCTCTCACACACACACATACACACACACACACACACACACACACACACACACACACACACACTTAGGTTCTCTTTAGTATATCCCTCTCTCTCCATCAACCCCTCTCTCTCTCAACCCCTTCCTTACTCCCTATATGTATCTCACTTACTCTCTTTGGTCTCTCCCTCTCTTTTCATCATTTACTCTCTCTCTAGTCTCTCACTCAATTTTTATTAACCCCACCCTCTATCTCTCAGGTCTCTCCCTCTCTTTCCCCCAACCCCTCCCTTCCCCCCTCTCTTTCCCTCCATCTCTCTTACTTGGGCTTTGTTTATCTATAGGTGATAGAACTAGAGCCTAGGGAGAGAGCAGTGAGAGAGATAGAGGGGGATATATGTGGGTAATGAGATAGGGAGGGATAGGTAGAGAGAGGTATATATGGAGGGAGGATGAGACACAAGGATGATGAGAGAGAGAGAGGGAAGAGAGAGGGAATCATGAATAGAGATGGGGGTAAGGGGGGAAGGCAAGATAGAGAAGCATAGATATTGGGAGAGACCTAGAGAGAGGAGATGTAGATTGAGATGTTCATAAGAAGAGAGAAATGGGTAAGGATATATAGAGAGTGAAAATACGTAGAGCCTAGGGATTGAGAAGTGAGAGACCTAAGGGGGAAGATAGAGATGAAAGAGATAGATTGTGACAGAGGTGGATAATGAGATAGGGACTAAGAGGTAGAGAGGTAAAGATAGAGAAGGAGAGACCTAGGGATGTGGAGAGATAAAGGGTGAGAGGAAGAAGTATTTATTAAGAGAGGGAGAAAGAGGAAGAGAGAGCAAGGGAGGAAGGGATAGATATGGAGGTAAGGAATGAAGGTGGGAGAGACCTAAAGAAATAAAGGTTGTGTGTGTGTGTGTGTGTGTGTGTGTGTGTGTGTGTGTGTGTGTGTGTGTGTGTGTGTGTGTGTGTGTGTGTGAGAGAGAGAGAGAGAGAGAGAGAGAGAGAGAGAGAATATAATATAGAGTGAAGGGTAATAAACAGAGGTAAAGAGGTAGTGTTAGATCTTAGGGTTTAAAGGAGAGAGTGAGATAGAGAGACCTATAAATGGTATAGAGGAAGAGTGATAGAGAGAAATCTATAGGTTTAGAGTTAAGGGGAGATAAAGACAATGACATAGAGAGAATGAGATAATTCTAATAAAAGAATCTTGATTACTGAAATTTGACTAAGTCTAAAAATTTAAATGACCATCTAAAACTAGAATCTACATTATAACTCCAAGAGATCAAAAACCACTCTCAAAATATCTTGCCAATATATACATTAAATATGACTTAAAGTATAAGAGAAAGTGACTGACTTATACTTAAATGTTATATTTCATGTATATATACATCTTGAGTTAGAATCAAATTTTATATTACATGTATATATTTGTAGAGAGTGAGTGAAAGAGAGACAATTTGCACTTTCCAAAATGGAAATGCAATTCTATTTAGCTAGTGTCAAATTTGGCACTCGCCTTATTTAGCACAAACCAAATAGATTTGGCATGACCAAACCTTAGGTTTGGCATGCCAAACCTATTGGTGCATGCCAAATATTGTGAATACCTTATTTGGCATGCACTAAATGGCTACTTTTGGGCAAAAACAAATTGGAAACTTTTTGGTCCCCCATCTTGGTGCACTTATCCTTGTGTCCATTGTTAGAATGCACTAATAAAAACAATAAAATGAGAGGGGGGGAGGTGTGTGAATCAGTTTACTAATTGTCACAACAATCAATTCAATTATAAACCTTATACTGAAAGACAACACAATGAAAGATATGACATGAATGCACAACACACATAAAACTAATATTTTGATGGGAAAAACTAGAAAGGGAAAAACCACAGTGGGAAACCCTACCCACAATCAAATGGATATTCTATAGAAGTATTATGAATAATTACAATGGGGTATGCACTTGTAGAAATGCCAACAACCTAGAGCACACTTCTTATCACAAAGAGAAGTCTCACTGACTTACATATACATTGGACTACAATAAGGAAAGAAGTGAACTGTGAAAGTAGCATCTACTAATGCCTGATACAGTTTCGGTTAAGCACTGATGTATGCTATGCAATGCAAAAGCTTACCAACCTTCACTATAATAATATAGCTTTATTCACACATAATCCTTCTTTGATAATGCAAATGTAACCACCCATAACCATCCATACCCAGATTAGATGAATAAGTCACCTATAAATACAGATCATCAACCTTATTGACAAGGTTGGCTAAACCCTAAACCCATTAACCCATAATTAAAAAAATTGCATCACATGATACCACCAGACCAATATTATGATTTATATTGCATATCATGGACCTCAATCAAATATCCAAACAATTATATCAACCATAAATTCTGCTAAGACCAAAATCCAACATGCTTCACCAACTAGTAGAAACCCTTAGCGAAATAACATAAAGTTTAATCGGATCTAAATACAGCATGTTGCCCAATGCAAAGTCACGAAAAGGTTAGGATATAATAAATATGCATCGACAACATGATAGAAACAGACTCCATAAGCAGGACCCAAAATCCATTGACCAAGTCACCAAATAGTGCATATCGGTAAAGCTAACCAAGAATGCTAGGCAAGCCAGTAAAGCCAAAAGCTAGCCGAGTACCGATAGATACCAAAAATGATAACCAAATCATGAACCAACAGAATATAGGAAGCATATTACCATCAAAATAAGAATCCAAAACCGATTCTAGATATCTAATCATATCGGATCAGAATCACAACCAAAACCAAGATGATCACCAAGACTAATTGGGATACACTATTGACATCAATCACAACACTAGCTCACCATATTGATACATCCCTCCATCTCTAAGTCCCTTCTGGGGGGTGGGTAACCCCCAATTGATCTCTAAGATATTTGAAAGTTTCTTTAGGAAATGGTTTGGTTAAAATATCTACAATTTGTTCCTTAGTAGGCACATAAACCAGCCCGACTTCCATTGCTTCAACCTTTCCTTCAAGAAATTATAACTTATAGAAATGTGTTTTGATTTGGAATAAAATACCGGATTATTTGACATATCAATAGAAATAGTATTATCACAGTGAATAACAATAGGCTCATCATAACTTACCGTTATATCCTTTAACATTTGTTTCATCCATAAAATATGAGTATAGTTTGTAGTAGTTGCAACATATTCTACTTCAGCAGTAGACAATGAAGTGCATGATTGTTTGTTATTAAGAAATGAAACCAAATTCTTCCCAAGAAAGAATGCACCACTAGTAGTGCTCTTCTGGTCATCCACATCTCATACCCAATTAGAGTTTGTATATGCACATAATGTGAAGTCATCATCCTTAGGATACCATAACCCAAAGTCTCTTGTACTTGCCAAATATCTGAATATCCTCTTGACAACAATATCATGAGTTTATCTAGGATCTACCTGAAATATAGAATTAATACAAACAAAATTCATTATATAAGGTATTGTCTGAGTTAGGTACAAAAAACCACTAATCAATGATTTTTATATATTCGGATTCACTTAGGGGATTCATCATCCTTTGATAATTTGCAACTAGTTATCATAGGAGTACCAACATGTTTAGAATTCTCAAGTCCAAATTTATTAAGTAACTCCTTCACATACTTAGTTTGACAAATGAAAATACCTTTATCAGTCTGAGTAATCTGCAAACCTAAGAAAACTTTTATCTCACCAATCATAGACATTTTAAATTCATTCTTCATATCATTAGAAAATTTCATGCATAGAGCTTCTTCTCCTCCAAAAATGATATCATCCACAAAGACTTCAATAATCAGTATATCATCATGTTCAATTTTGAAATATTAGTTACTGTTAGCATTACCTTTACTAAAACCAAGTTTTGAAATATACTTATCCAATCTAGCATACCATGCTCTAGGGGCCTGTTTTAGTCCATATAAAGCTTTCTTCAATCTGCAAACCATGTCATTTCTTTTGATCAATAAAATCCATTTGGTTATTCAATGTAAAATTCCTCTTCAAGATATCCATTCAAAAATGCACATTTAACATCCATCTGATATACTTTGTAGTTCTTGTGTGAAGCATAAGCAAGAAAAAGTCTTACTGCTTCAATTCTAGCAACCAGGGCATAAGTCTCTCCATTATCAATTCCTTCTTCCTATGAATAGCCTTTGTAAACTAGTATATCCTTGTTATTTACAACTTGACCTTACTCATTCAATTTATTCCTGAAAAACCATTTACTTCCAATAATGTTCTTGTCTTTAGGTCTAGGTACTAGTTCCCATGTCTTATTCTTTTCAATCCGATCTAATTCCCCTTCCATTGCTTTTATCCAATTTTCATCCTTACTTGCTTCAATAAATGATTCCAATTCAATGTGAGAAATTAAACTTACCTCTTCAGTAGCCAACCTTCTCCTAGTCACCACACCTTTCCTTTTATCTCCAATGATTTGATCTTCAGAGTGATTTAGTTTTGCATACCTGGGAGTCTTTGAATTTTCTTGATTTGCTAACTCATTCTGTTGTTATTCTATCACTCTTGGATTCTCTAATGATACCAGTGTCACTAGTTCACTATTTTGATTTGATTCTTGCATTACCAATTCAGGTTTGATAAATTCATCTTCTAGTCCATAATCAATTGATCTGATATAATATCTACAATGCTCACCCACCTTAACATTTATGCTTTTTATTATCCTATTAAATCTTTTGTTATAACATCTATATGCTTTACTCTTTGTAGAATAACCCAAAAATATTCCTTCATCACTTCTAGGATCAAACTTTCCTAATGCATCATCTCTTCTAATATAACATTTGCTTCCAAAAATTCTGAAATATATGACAGTAGGAGTATGAACAAACTATAATTTATAAGTTGTCTTATAGGTATCACTTTTAATGTGTACTGTATTGAAAGTGTACGCTCCTATGTTGATAGCCTCTCTCTAATAGATATCAGGTAATCTATCTTTTGTTATCATTATCCTTGTTGTATCCAATATTGTTTTGTTCTTCCTTTCCACCAATTTGTTCTGCTGTAGAGTTCTAGGTGTAGAAAATTGTCTCCTAATACCATTTCTTTCATAGAAGTTGGTCAACTCACCAGATGTAAACTCACCATTGTGATCTGATCTCAAGCATTTTATCTTCAATCCTATCTCAGTCTCAACCATAGATTTAAAGATTTTGAATTTCTCAACAGCTTTAGATTTTCCTTTCAAAAATACTACCCACATGATTCTAGATTAATCATCAATAAGTAAAATAAAATATCTATCACCTAGAAAAATTTTAGCCCTTGCTAGTCCACACAAATTAGTATGAATAAGATCAAGAACTTCATTATATTTATCATGTATACTTATGGAAGAAGTTGTAACTTGCTTACCCATTTGACATTCTCTACATATTGGATTATATGGTTTAACAATTTTGGGCAAATCCCTAACAGCCGATATTGAACTGATCTTCACTATGCAATAAAAATTTACATGACACATCCTCTCATGCCATAAACAACTTTCATCAATCTGAGCAATCAAGCAACCTTCTCACTGGAGTTCAAATTAAAGATATTAACTTTGGTATGAGTTACGGAAGCAATCTCCAATCCAAATTTATTGACAATCTTACATTTTCCATCTTTGAATTGCAAATGAAATCCTTTATCCACCATCTAACCTGCACTTAAAATATTATGCTTTAAGCCTTCAACATAATAAAAATTATCGCTATTAGTCGTAGCATCCAATGATATTGTTCCTTTGCCTTTGATCTTGCATGCCTTGTTGTCTCCAAATTTGACCAATCCACCATCAAATTATTGCAATGTAAAAAAATTTCTCTTGTCACCAGTCATGTGATGCGAGAAACCACTATCCATAACCCATTCATCCTTCTCTTCAATTTTCACAGCTCAAGCCGTTTCTTCAGTATGAGTTGTTTCAATGATAGATTTTGGAGAATCATCCTTAATAGCAATAAAGACCCAATCTTTCCTTGATGAGGCTCCATTACAAGATCCACTCACAAGTTCATCATCATCATCATCATCATCATCATCATCATCATCATCATCATCATCATCATCATCAACAACAACAGTAATACCAAAATCATCACCAACCTAATAACATGATTTATTCTTATTTCTTCTAAATCTAGGTGTGCTCTGATATTCAGGATTAGGCTTATAATTCTTCATAAATCTTTCATGATTCCTAGCAGCTTTTTCAGGGCATCTAGATGAAAAATGACCAATCTTATTGCATGAAAAATATTTAAAAGGGACTTTTCCTTAATACTTCTTTCCAATCTATCTTCTTCTTACTAGAGGTGGATGCTTTAAATGTAGTCTTAGTTTTAGCAGCACTCTGACCTCCAAGTTCTTCAAGTTCAAAAGCAGTCAATTTCCCAAGTAATGTATCTTTGGTCATAGGGGTATGTGACATTGTCGAGAGTTCATTGACAATAGTAGCCTTTATCTTGTAAGTCAGAGGTAGAACTCTCAAAACTTTTGACACTATCTTATCCTCACTGACTAATCCACCATAGCATTTGATACCCATGACAATCTCATTGACTCTATCCATGAAAGAAATTATCTTCTCATCTTCTTCCTTCTTCAAAGTTTCATACCTTACCCAGAAACCTTCAAGTTTAGCAATCTTCACTGCCTAGTCACCTACATAAAGAGTTTCAAGGTTCAACCAGATCTTCTTAAAATTCTCCAATTCTGTGATGTTCAATAGCTTTTCATTAGATAGGGCACTTAACAATGCTTATTTTTCTCTCACATCATTTTGGGCTCTCTTCTTTTCATTAGCAGGTGTTGGTGTTCTAGAATTAGGATCATGAGGTATATACCCTTTTTTCCACTATCTCAAAAACTTCAGTTCCAAGACATCTAAGAGGAATCTTCATTCAGTCCTTCCATATTTTATAATTTGTAGAATCAAATCTGGGACTCTCCTTCCGCTAGGGATTGAATGTAGAACTAGATGCTAATGGCATCGAATCTCCTCAAGTGATTAAGCTTCTGTAGAGAGGACCTTGCTTTGATACCAGTAGTAAATTGAGAGGGGGGTGAATCTGTTTACTAATAGTTACAACAATCAATTCAATTTTAAAACTTATACTAGAGCACAACACAATGAAAGATACATGACATGAATGCACAAAACACATAAAACCAATATTTTGACATGGAAAACCCGAAAAGGGAAAAACCACAGCGGGAAACCCTACTCACAATTAGATGAATACTTTGCAGTAGCATTATGAATAATTAGAATGGTGTCTGCACTTGCAAAGAGGCCAACTACCTAGAGTACATTGCTCATCACAAAGGGAAGTCTCACTGACTTACATATACATCGAACTACAATCTAGAAAGAAGTGAACTGTGAAAGTAGCATCTACTAATGCCTGAAATAGTCCTGGTTAAGCACTGATGTCTTCTCTGCAATACAAAACCCTACAAACCTTCACTAGAATGATATGACTCTATTCGCACATAATCTTTCTTTGATAGTGCAGGCATAACCACCCATAACCATGCATACCCAAATTACATGAATAAGTTACCTATAAATACAGATCATCAACCTTATTGACAAGGTCAGATAAACCCTAAACCCATTAACCCATAATTATAAAAATTACATCACATGATACCACTATACCAATATTGTGATTTTCATTACATAGCACAGACCTAAATCAAATATCCAAACAATTATATCCATCGAAAATTCTGTTAAGACCAAAATACAACATGCTTCACCAACCGGTAGAAACCCTTAGTGAAATAATAGAAAGTTTAACTGGATTCAAATAGGACCATCATAATAACACATCATCTAATGCAAAGTCACCAAAAGATCAATATACGATCAAGAAGCACCAACAACTTGATAGAAATGGATTCCATAAGCCAGACCCAAAATCCACTGACCATGTCATCAAATAGTGCATACAGGTAAAGCTAACCGAGAACGCTAGGCAAGCTGGTAAAGCCAAAAGCTAGTTGGGTACCGGTACATACCAAAAGCGATAACCAAATCATGAACCACTAGAATATATAAAGCTTATTACATTCAGAATAAGCATCGAAAATTGATTCCAAAGATCTGATCATACTCGATCAGAATCATCATACTCGATCAGAATCACAGCCAAAACCAAGATGATCACCAAGACTAACCGAGATAGATCCAACTGGGATAGTCTCCAGCTAGGATACATACAAATTTTTCTTTTGATAACTGGCATCGAATTTTTTACATTTAAATTCTACACTTATGATCATTTTTTAAATATTTTAAATATAAAATTTTCTACATGTTGTAACTATGAAATGATAGATTTTTTTAATATATTTGTTTTTATTTTATATTTATTTTTCTATATACAACTTATAATTTTCATGAGAATATATTTTATTTTATATGGTGTTTATTTTGAAAATATTATCTTTAGAATTAATATTAATATTTTGACATGTGAATTATTGTTAAATCTAAGCTAAAAGGTAAAATGTTAACACACTGACACCATTACACTCCACCCCTTTCTACCATTGTAGAATGCCTCTTGACATTAATAATTCAAATTTTATGATTGTTTAATATTTTTAAATATTTTAGTTATCTTCTATATTCCATACTAATAAATGTATGATATATTGAATACACTACAAAAATTAAGTTCACATTTCAAATAGAGATAAGATTATGGTTGGTGCTAGGTTACGCTTTCGTTAAATATGTTAAGCTTCAATTAAAAATATAATTAGATTTAAGATTAAGTTAGGGTTAGTGTCATATTGATAAACATTAGGATTCTTATATTATTGTGTTTAGTTATTATATTATACATTTATTATGATGATATACTAATAAATACATGATTTATTAAATACAATCCAGAAATTAAGTTTGGATTATGGTTAAGTTAGAGTTCTATTTAAAGTTAGTGTTAAGTTAGACTTAGGTTAAATATGTTAAGGTTTAATTAGAGATATGCTTGGATTTAAGGTTAAGTTAGTGTTAGAGTCATATAGATAAACATTACGATTGTTATATTATTGTATTTTAGTTATTATAGGTGTATTACACTCACATAATGGATGCACAAATATGTCTTATTACGCTGAAGGCGTATTGCACTCACATAATGGATGCATAAAAATGTGTTAATAAGTACTAGAATCATTAAATTTGAAGTGTTTGTGACACTTAAATGCATTAAAATAAAAAATATATTCTATTTATATTTTCTGTCAACTACCACTCACTTTGAGTTTAGCTATTAATTAATTCTATTTATCTACATCATACTAATAGTTAGATTTGTAGTTATGTCAATCTAATATTATAATAATAATATAATGATATGATATTAATAATAATAATAATTAATCTTAATAGATTTTTTTGTTTTGGTGAAGAGTTTAATAGAAACATAAAAATATAAATAGCATACCTATATTTTTATAAATCTAAGTAAAAACCCTAATGGTGTTCCTCTAAAAGGTCCTCCTCGACCTCCCCTTTCTTGGCCTAATTGCATTCATTTGCAAAACCCAATCTCCTCTTGGCCTAATTCTATTCCTATACATAAACCTATCTTTGTGACTTTTCCAAATAAAATTCCTCGGCATGAAAATGATAAACTTCGGGCATCTTCTTCTAATCCTAGACCGCCCTTCAAATCAAATTATACAAAGATTTTGCAAAAGCTAGATTTTGAGGGTTTCAAGAGGGTGTCACATGATTCATTCAAAGTTTGGAAGAAGAAACTACATGGTAATGATATGCCTCACAAGAAATATGCTTTCATGGTGGAAAATAATAGGTAAAAGGCTGCTTGCTCGATCACGCTCCTTGAACATCTGCTTCTACCACAAATCTCCCATCTTAAAGATCGAGCTCTTATTGTTAAGTTTTAGAAGTCTTCTCCATCACCCTCTAGATTAAATGATTGGGGTAAAAAATATTCGGCATGAGTTAAAGAGATTTTTTATACTGATAATGGCTCTGATTTCTTCATTGCAATTTTTGACTCAAAAGAATAAGATTCATCGATTCAAAGGCTGGTTTATTTAGTATCCCATAGATTCTTAATTTTAAATCAGACTCAAACATATACAAGTTTTCCCCTTTTTGGGTTTTGTTTCTTGCCCTCCCTTTAAAATACAACGATCTGAAATTAATTGAACTTTTTTCAAACCAGATGGGTATTTTTGTAAAGCATGATCTTATACCTTTTGAGATGACTCATCTCCCTACTTGAGTGTGTTTATTGTTGGAACTCTCCAAGGATTTTCCAGTTTCAATCTCTATTGCTTCTAAATATGGTTGTTGGGAGCAAATAGTGACTATACAAGATCTGATAGTTGTTGACTGTCAATCAGATTTTTTGGGTCATTTCAACTTTCAATGTCAAGGTCCATCTCATTCAGAGATTAAGGTGTGTGATGATCATTATTCTGACCCTTCAACATGTTCTCTTAAAAATTCTTGGAAACATAATGAACTTAATTCACATATGGTTGACTACCAAGGGCTCTCCAACTATAAATCAGAACACTCATTCCTTCTCTTTCTCAAGTCATTGGTGGAATTATTTGTTAATGTCCCAAGTTTAGCATATCTAAGGAAGTTTTCCAAATTTTAAAAGAGGGGTTATTTCACATGCCAACCTCTTTGAGCCCTAAAATAGAGAGAATGCCTTTCTTAGAATACCTAGTTTATGAGGTGGTTCATAAGAACATTCCAATTCATATTTTGATCAATATTCATTCAGACTGTCACAAGAAAAATTCCTACCTTCCATGGTACCACCACCTAGCTCCCCATAATCCTTTAGATGATCTAGAGTCAATTGCTGATGATTTGCTTCGATCTGTAGGATCCCATCTTTTTGATGAAATTGCCGATGAGAATTTGTAGGTCCATTTGACATTCCTTACATACTAGCTTAGCAGGCTTAACAATTTTAGGTAGATCTCTAGCAACTTGTATAGAACTAATCTTAATCATTGAATCAAAAATAACATGACACACTCTCCTATACCAAAACCAACTTTCATCAATTTGAGCAATCAAGCAACTTTTCTCACCAACATTTAAATGAAATATATTAGCTTTAGTCTTAGTTCCAGATGCAATCTCTATATCGAAGGCATTTAAGATCTTTCATTTTCCATTCTTGAATTCTAACTTGAATTGTGAATCACATCCTTTCTCAACCATTTGTCCAACACTTATAAGGTTATGCTTCAAACATTAAACATACAAGACATCTTTAGTGTTATTCTTACCATCAAAGGAAATAGAACCTCTACCACGAATCACACGGGCTTTGTAATCTCCAAATCTTACTATTCCATCATTATACATCTCCATACTCACAAATTTTCATTTTATCATTGGTCATATGATGTGAACAACTATCATCAATTACCCATTCATCTTACTCTTCAACTTTAGCAACTAAAGCTTTCTCCTCAATAGTGCAACTTGTGGAATCGATAGGTACCAATCCATTTTTTTTAATAACAATAAAAACAACTTCATATCCTTCCAATTCTTCATCTACAACATCTTCATTTGTAGAATAATAACAATGCTTCTGATGCTTATACTTCTAGTTAGGCTTGTAAGGCTTATCATACTTTTCATGCTTCTCATATCTATTATTCCTATCATGCTTATCAAATTTATCATGCCTATAATATTTAGACATTCTTTCCAAGCATCTAGAAGAAAAATGTCCTATCTTATTGCAAGAGAAACATTTCGAAGGCAATTTTGCATCATACTTACCAGCGCCTTTACGTAATCTTCGAGCAATCAATGCTTCAAGCTCATCCAATTGTCTTTCTTTCTCTTCCATCTCTCTTCTCTCTCTTTCATATTTAGATATTATACATTCATTAGAATCATACTTTTTCTTTCTAGATATAGATGCTCTAATGATGTCTCAGACTTTCTACATGATTCAGCAAATTCTCTCAGTTCAAATGCAACAATCTTCCCAACCAACATATCTCTTGTCATAGTAGTCACACTCTGGATCTCATCAATAGAAGCTACCTTATGTTTGTAAGCAGGAGGAAATGATCTCAACACCTTGGCAACAATTTCATCTTCTTCAAGGGTTCCATTGACACATTTGATACTTAGGATGAGTTCACTCACCCTTTCCTTTCAAACTTATAACTTAGCAACTTTGACTTGTTTATCTCCTTCATATAGGGTCTCAAGCTTCTCCCAGATCTCATTTGTGGTCTGACGTCCCATTATATTAGTCATCTCTAAATTAGTCAAGATGCTCAACAATGCTTCCTTAGCTCTAATGTTATTTTTCAGCTTCCTTGATCTCATCAACAATAATTTGTCCATTTCGACGAACAAAATAGGCATAAAAGTTTGCAAAATCACTAAAAAAAGCTCTTCCATAAAGATTGTTGATGTTTTTCAAGCTCTCAAGTAATAATGGATGTAAAAATAAAATCCAAATAATTATTTTAAGAGAATGTCCATATTAGAAATTGATATATATTTTGGTTTTTAACTAGTATAATCAATGAAATGAATTGAACCTTTTGGCCATTTATCATGTGTTGCATTTTTCAAAATTTTCACCTTCAAACGGTATGAATAACCATTTCTGGCGTCTCCTTCCCTTAATCTCCTATTTTCTAAATCTATTTTAATGGCAGAGAAAATTGAAGCATAGATTTATGGCTTCATCTTATAAGAGTTTCTCTATTTCTAAATTATACTATTACATTATAGTTGTCTATGAGTACTATTTTTTTATATAAAATGTTATTACTCTGTGAAGAATTTGATAATGTTGATAATGCTATTATGATTTTATGTAGTTCAATGACATCAATAATGAAGAGGGGATTGTTTTAGGCAGCTATATGAATAAGAAAACAAAAGTGATATATTTAAAGATTAAAAAATATATAAATTAATCGAATAAATTTTAAAATTGAAATATATAGAAGATAATACGTAGTTTTTGAAATGTTGTTGCTATTCATTTGTTTCTATAGTGTGCAGTGTTGTTTGATTGATTTGTAAATATATATAGATAATTTTTTTTCTTCAAATTTGTTTAAGATTATTTCACATAAATTTAAGATTTTAGATAATTGACAAGTCATGTAAAATTTTCATAATTAATGAAGCAATTTTTAGCTTTGCTACAAAATTAAGGAATTTAAGTGGTGACACACACGTGAGGTCATAATTCTATTCATGGCATTTTAATGAGGAAGGAGTTACAAAATGCTTTTTTGGGGGAGAATTCAAATTTGAATTTTAAATGCATGGTCAAGTGTAACCCCCACTATGACAACAATCATTTTGCATGAAATTAATTTTGAAAATTATTTATTTTCTCAATATGCTATTTAGCACATGTTGTAGGAGGAAATGAGAAGCTTCTAGAAGAGAATTTTAAATTCAATTTTTGCATGTAACCTCCACTATGGCAATTAATCATTTTGAATGAAATTATTTTGGGAAAAGAATATAGAAATCAATTAATTTCCTTTGTAGTGGGAAAATGACTCTCTTTTCTATATTTCGAGTTCTAAATTTTCGAAAAAAAAGGAGTTCATTGTTTATTTTGATGATAAAGTAGTCTTGAAATTCTTATGAATTTATTTTCAATACCATGTTAGTTGTAGGAGAAGTTTTGTAGATGTGTAGTAGGATTTTGGAGAAGATCATTACCAAGATTCAAGGAGGAATTGAAATTCTTATGAATTTATTTTCAATACCATGTTAGTGCGTAAAGAGTATAACCCATATTAATGGATACGTTATTGGAGTTTTATTATGGAGAATTAAGTTGCAAATTTGAACTCTTTTTAAATTCTAAAGAGTTAGTATCTCCTCAATGATGGGAAAAGAGTCACTTGGGTTTTGAAAAGATAAGTATTGTATAAGGCAAAAGGGTCAATTAACACTTGAGAATTTGAGTAGATAATTGAGCATTAAGAGATCTATCATCTTGAATTAATCCTTCTTAGGATGTAGATATAATAGTTAAATCTTCTTATTAAACAAATTAGTTTGACTGAGGAAAAACAAAGCAAAGGAAAATGTTATTGCACCAATGATACACTTATTCCATAGTTTTGGATATTTTCATCAAATAATTAAATCCTAATAGTAAGTGGGTTATTACACTTTTGGTTCAGTCATAATTTAATGTTACTATAAAGTGAACATTTCTATTAACAAGTATGGTCTTGTCAAGATATGCCACAACTAATTTTGAGATTGCTTCTTCTATTCTTGTAATGAGCTTCTCTGTATTAAGAAATTTTGGATCTGCTAGGAAGTGTTCTCAATATGAAGATCCTTTCTCTACCCAAACTATCTAAGTACTTTTCTCTCATGATTTCTTGGTATGTGGTATGGAGTAGATTCTCCATAATGAATTAGTTCTTAGAGCTCTACTTTCTGCTTCCCAAATTTTAATTCCATCTATTCAAATTTCATTGGAAGTGCAAACTTTCTACGATGCCAAATTTCATTGGAAGTGCAAACTATCTCCAATGCTAATATAGGGAATTTTTTATTTTTTTGTGTGGATAGATTGTCTAACCAAAGAAAATATCTCACTTTAGATTGAATTTCCTTGATTATTTTACTCTATATGGGGATTCCATTGAGAACTACATTGATCAGAAGAATTTTCCCACCTAGAATTAGCCATTTTAATTTCCTCGAGTTTATTCTATTTGAGACTGATGTTAGTAAGTTCTTCCATATTTTGGCTTGTTATTACCTAAGAAGAGTAGAATTCTTAGGTATTTTACATGGAATATTTTTTACTAAATAACCCCAAAATGTGCCAAGTCTATTTTTTACCCAAGGAGGGGCATTGATGAAGAAGATTTTAGACTTTTTATTCTTTTCTATTTGCCTTTTATAGTATGTAGTAATGATGATTTCTATTTCTTTTGGCTCCTTGATGGATGTTCTTAAAAAGAGAAGGGTGTCATATGCAAATAGCGAGTATGTGATTTAACCAAGACAATGAATACAAATAACTTTCCAAGAACCTCTAAGACTCACAAGTGTTATAGCTCTAATCAGAGCTTCAACCATCAGAATGAATAAAAATAAGGATAGTCGATAAACCTATTTTGTTTTGTGTTTCATGTAGTGGATTCATATAGAGGAGAAGAATCCACCTTTCTCTTCTCAAACTATTGATGGAAGATAGAGAGTAGGTCTTGTAGCAATGACTTTGGCAAAATTTATATAAACTATGTTGTAGAGTATAGTGTCATAAATTATACACCCTTCATTAATTTGTCCAATTTCACACTCTCCTAGCACCTGTTTTGGTATTTCCCTTTCCTCTTATGCATTATAGGGCCTTAATTGTAATGAATCAATATTTCATTAAATATTATGGGTCTTATTTCACTTTATTACATCATCACAATCTTATTTGGGACCTTAAGTCTATATGTGCCCTTTATCCTTATATCCTAATTTATCCTTAATCCTACCCTAATTTAAACTATCAAAGTATATTTTGCATATCTACACAAGTTGGTTTGAGCCACTGAGTTGGATTTAGCATTAGAACCACGATAACTTGTATCTCTAGAAATTCAAAAAACAATTGTCAAGACCAGGGGCATCTGACATTCTAGTGCCATGCCTATTTCTCCAAATTTTAGGAGGGTAATTGGGTGGTCTTATTCTATTCAAATTTAGCTTTGTGCGAAAATATATTGATTATAAGTTGTCCTAAAGATGACTTCAATGATGAAATCACTATATAAGACATCTTTCTCAATTCATTTTCCATCTATCTATCTATCCATCCATTTTGTCAACAAGCAATCAAGCATCCTTACATACATGAACCATTAACAAGAATTTTTAGAGATCTTCAAGGTTCCATATTCTTGATTCAATCATTGTGGAACAAAATTACATCATTATTATACAAGTATGTGTGTGTGATTATGGTTTTGTCATTTTCATCCCATTGCATTCAACATATGTGATGACATCTAAAGAGAAAAGAATCATCATTAACAATTATAGATCTAAGGTATATCTACTTAAGTAATTATTTCCTTATTCATATTATTTTATTCAAGGTTGATTCCATACTAGGGTTTGACTTAGGAATGCCCCTCTTCCCAAGATTTTTTCTTCTCTTTCAATTTAGGTTGAACTTTTGAGAATAGATCCAAACATTCAAATGTTGCTGAGATCCATGCTTGTGGCCCTATTTGACTAATGTAGCTCAATATTTATCCATAATCTCTTGAATTTTAGCACATTTGACCTAATTTCAACATTTTTGCAATTCATCTTCAAAAGAGGATAATCAACCATAACCAGTTGAATCTAATAAGAATTGTCAGCCCTATCCTTGTTGATTTGAGGTTAGATCTATTAGGTCCACCTATCTTTCAATGTAAAGGTTAATTTGGTTCATTAGTGGTCTTATCGTATTTGGTGAAACCCTAGTTCCAATGGACGCCTCTATATTTGATTACAAGTTTCCTTTTTCTTAAATTATAAAAATGTCAAATTTCTTTTTATAAGAGGATATTCTTAAGTTGCATGGATTTAAGTTATATGAAAATTCCCTTTATGATCCTTCCATTGATTAATCTCCCAAATTTAATCTCCTTAAAGGGGACATATTGATGCAAAAAAATATTTTTAACACTTCTCTCAATGATCTCCCTATTTGGAATGAACGATTGGAGGACGGTGTGGATTATTCTTTGAATACGTTCCTCCTCCATTAGGGTAGCTTGGTGAAAGAGGATGATACTATGTTAAAATAATTTCATATTAGTGAGAATTTTGTTAATAACGCTTCACCTTCTATTCATTTCAATAACCTTCCCCCTAGAGATGGAGCATCAATAAGACATGATTGTCCGTTTCCTTAGGTTTTTCATGAAGATAATTTATAACAATAGGATAATATCATTTTCCATCAGATTTTCAATGCTCTCTCCTAAAGATGAAGAGCCTAACACAGATCCAATCAATGTTAATCATGTTGTTGAAGAATTTAAAAATATTTATAAGGAATGGGGTGACTAGTCAACCAGATTATCATATTGTTAGCAAGATACAATGCATTAATTATCATATGTTGTCATTGAGGGGATTTTGAGTAAGTCATCCAACCCGTAGTTTATAATGCATTCATACCAGAAGATTGATTGAGGTCTAGTGAAAAGAACATGTCATCTAGTAGAGTGTCTAGTAATTTGATTGGTGGTTCAATTTTGTTGAGTATTTGGTATGGTGAATCTTGGAGATGTAATATCATCATGTAATATGTCTTATTCCAAGTTTGTGGCCTCTAGTGTTGAGAATTAAGTAAGTTGGAAGATCTGGTAGATAGGTTTCTGGTTAGAATAGTGTTCATCAATTGTAACGTATAGAGATTAATTGTGCGAATAGTGCAGAGTGATTTTGGCAGTTGTTTGCATTTTCAAGGATGTTGAGCCAACATATGGGAAGTGTTTGAACAACTTATTTTGGTTTTCTTGGTCGTTTTGGATCAGACTGAGCCAACCTTGGGTAGCATGTTTCATTTGTGTGTTATGTGGTTTTGGGCCAACATGATGAAGACCTAAAATATTGATGTGGATATATAAGACCAATTGATATTATCATTAGGTGTATTGGTGGTTATATGTGAAGTGCATATGAGCGATTGTGTTTAGTTTTTGTTAATGTAGGTTTTTTATTTTCCTTATGCTAGGGGGTATTTATTTTTCCTACACATGTTTTATTAAGCATGCTTAGGTTATTAGGAGTGGTTAATATGAGGACACGTGGCGAAATACTTCAGATACCTATGTAACTTTCCACCTCACATGGGTAGTTGAGTTACACATCCTCTTTTGGCTTGTTGTGCCACCTCTCATAACCACTATTTTATTTCCTAAGTGGGTTATGGGGTAGTTGGGTTTCTCACCCTCTTTTGGACTTATGTGCCAACTTTATCAACTCCTTTCTTGTCTTCATGTAAGGAGGTTATGCCACATATTTTGGCATTTACCAAGAAGGTAAAAGCTCTCACTTTTCATGGGCAATAGGAGTTAATGCACCCCTTGGATGTATATGCTATATAATAAGAATTACAGTCTCACCCTCACTAGTCTAGTTAGTGCTCGATGAGAGTGCTCTGAAAAATTCTTTTTTAGTGTCTATTTTTTCTCTCATATCAGATTCATCTTCATTAAGATATTTTGATATTCGATCATCTATTGTTTGGAGTTGCACATGATCTACAACTGACATTAGATCCCGGCTCAGTTCTCAGTTCTCTCTTCTCATAAAATCTAACATGGTATTGGAGTCGTCTTGTCTAGTATAGGTCATTGTTTTTCTGATTTTTTTGAGAGATTTGAGACTATTATATAGCTAATTATTTCCTTAAAAAAACAAGTATGCTCTTCTCCTATATTTTCATGTGACCTGGAGAATCAAAGCAATTTAAAGTAAAATAGCTTCTAAATTAATCTAGTTTATTATATATATAAGTTCCTTGAGATTAGGATGAACGTAGTTTTTTGGTAATATTGGAATCTTATTTAGTATTTCAAAAGTGTTCAAAAGGCTTGAGAAAGTCAAAAGTGACTTTTATTTCACCAAAATCAGAGTTTGGAGGACATTGTAAAAAAATCAATGTGAAACATTTTTACTAGAGTTGTTTTCCTTTTGGCTTTAGTGTTCAAAATTTCGTTCATTTTCAAGAAAAACACTTTCTAATTTTTCATCCGAACATCGAACAAATTCTAGGTTTCTAATGGTGTTCCTAAAAAATTGATAATTTTTATAGAAATTAAGTTTGAACAGGGCCTAAGTCATTTTTCTAGCAAGGAAATTCAACATCATTTCTCAAAAGTTGCATAAATTTTGCCTCGGATGTCAAATTTTTGCAAACAAATATTTGACAGAAACCTGGAAATGAGCACTTTGCATTCTTGCAAGGATAATTAAAATATTGTACTTCTCTTTAGCAGATATTTCAAGTTGAATCAGATACATTTTAGAACCTCCCACTTTTTACGGGGAATAGGAGTTAGTGCACCCCTTGGATGTATATGCTATTATTTTTCAATATAAAAATCATTATACTCAAACCTTCACTAGTTTAGTGATTGCACAGTGAGAGTCATCTCCAAAATTCTTTTATCTCTATTTTTTCTCTCATATTAGATTTATGTTCATTTGACTATTTTGATATTCGATCATCTATTGTTTGGAGTTGCATATAATCTATGAATTGTGTAAGATCCTAGCTCAGTTCTCGCTTCTCATAGAGTCTAATAGGTTCACGTGCATGGTTGAATTATTTGCGCTTCAGAATACAATAGAATATTAGAATAGAGAAGTATTGCATAGTAGAGTATTTTATGCTTAATCATAATAGTTTTTGGCATTTGTAGATGCTACTTATCATTTTAGACATTTTGATTATTATATGTAATCATTTAATAGGGAATTAATCCTTCTGAGGTTGTATCCCTTATTGTAATTTGAGCAGTAAGTTGTAGCTAGTGTGCTTGAATGTAAGTGCATTCCCCTCATGTAATATTATTATACTTCTAACAAGGTATATTAATATTGAGGGTCTCAATCCCGCTGTGGTTTTTCCCATAACTAGGTTTCCATTTAAAAATCACGACGTTCTAGTGTTGTGGTTATTTTCTTTATGTTTTTGGACTTTATTTTTTTAAAGTTTTGCTAAGAGGTTTAAGAAAGGAAGAAGAATGAGGAGAAGTCTGCTCAATCCTTGAAAGATAAATTTGAAGATTGTTACAAACTTGAGAGTGATAATGGACAACTGAAGCTTGACTTGCAAGATTATAGACAACATGGGGAAGATCTTGAAAGGTAGATCAATGTTATTAGATATGATCTTGATGTTACAAATGAGTATAAGGAGAAGTTTTAGGTTAGCTTAGCCAAGATTGATGAGATGCTTGTAAGCCAAAAGAATCCCAATGACACTCAAGGTCTTGGATTTGAGAAGGGTGAAAGCTCCAAATCAGCACAACACAAGAACAACTGAAGAAGACCTCTGGCAAGACAACTGAATTTTCATAAATTGAATGGTAATTGTTTTGTTTGCATTAAATTTGGTCATATGGTTAGTCAATATGAAAATATGATGATTAATAATGGTCCATATTTTACTGGTCAATGTTTCAAATGTAATAAATATGGTCATAAGGCAAATGTAAGCAAAAGTGTGATGAAAAATATTTAGAATAGGAGAAATGTCAAATGTTATACATGTGGTGGGTTTGGACATGTTGCTAATCATTGCAGATCACGAGGAAATTAGTTGAACTTTAGAACTATGCAAGGAAATATTATTTTCTATGCTTGCAACAAATCCCATCACATTGCTAAGTATTGAAGAAGAAGAAGAAGAAGAAATGTGAATAGGAGAGGTTTTGAAGACAAGAACAAGAATAAGAATGTAAAGGCAGATGAGATGGGTAAAGAATTTTTTAAGAGATTGAAGAGAAGATGAAGAAGACTTGGGTTAAGAAGAGTGATGATAATGCAGTGAATGGGTCCACACCTAATTTTGGTGCCTAAACCTTATCTGGTAACTAAGCTAAGTGATCTAGCCTAAGGGGGAGGTTTTCATGAAAATATTTCAAACCCCCTATTTGAGATCTATGTCTAATTTTGATTAGTTGTAGAGTGTATGTGATTCTCACAAATGTTTATGTAATATTTTCAGGAGAGTTCGAGTAGATTTGAATATTTAGAGAAGAATTCCTGAGAGATACATAGTATCCATAAGTATTAGTGTTAAGTGCATTTATTGCACTGAAAAGTTAGGTATGCAAAGGATAAAAAGAGAATTAACCTTTAATTTCTCACTTTTTATTTGAAACAAAAGAGGAAAAGAGCATAGTGAAGGAGAATTTGTAGAGATTTTGAGCGATATCCAGATTTGGTGTGTGCTGTTGCATCTTGTTGAAAGGCATTTAATAATGAAACCCCCCTTTAGTTGAAGTTTAAAATTTAAATTTGATAAGATGACTTTGTCCAATACTGCAACTCATTTTGATGTAAGAATCATTTTGATGAATGATTCTGAGTTTCAAGAATCATCCATTCATTTTGATGTAAGATGATCCTAAGAGTGTGTTTCCATCAGTGCCCTAGGAAGTACTGCATATTGAAGACATAATGGTTTATACTCATTATCTGATTAAGGAATTGGGAAGCTTTTAAATGTTGAATTTGTACAATAATTAGTTATCCGATTAGAATTTGATGTTGAAACTAGAATATCAAGAATTGAAAAATAAGGGTTTGGTGCAATTCATTAGGTTTTCGATGTTCTATGAATAGGAATAGATCCAGTTCATACTGATCCAAGTACAAGATGAATTTATAAGGTTAGACAAGACCCACAAGATCAACAAGTCAGTTATTGAAGTTGTAATTTATATATGTGCATCTGGAGAGCTATCATCTTTTAGGGATGTGTAGAATGACATTGTGACTAATGCAATACATGGTCAAAATTTAATTAAGAGGCAATAAAAATCAATAGAATTCTGGAGCACGAAATCAGGAAAGTAGATGAAGCAAAGGAAAAGGTTGAGAATCCTCTGGTTCATGTTGCTAATCCTCCGGTTCCTGAGAAGAATGCTACAAAGGAAAAGGCAGAGGTTAAAGTTGAAGTCAAGACTAGGGCAAAAGGTACTGTAGAGACAATGAAAGGCAAACAAGTCATTAATGATCTGGAGCTTATCCAAGGTCCAATCAACATTTCTTCTTTGTCTCCAATTCAAAAGCTTCATCTTACATTATTTTCTCAAGAAAAAGTCAGTGATGATTTTTGAAATCTCACACTGAGGATCATATGTTACTAACCTCAACAACTAGTATTTTTAAAAATTTGATGCCCTCATTCCAAAAGGATACTTCAAATACTCCATTAGGGTAATTGAAAATTTTGATCAATTCTGTAGGTGAACATTTTTCAGTGTTTTGAAAAGTCTGCTAAGGAGAAGGTCCAAAATTAATTCAATGCAAAGAGGCTCTGGAATTTAAAAAGGATGATTGCCAAGGACGAAGTCACTTGAGATGTCTATGTGAAGAGCATAGAAGATGCATTATCTGAAGGAGGAAAATTATACAAATCATGTTTATCAGAGTCTAAATGCATTGCATACATTGAGAGGAGGTCTAAGGTACATGAGAATGAGGTTGAACGCATATATGAATCAGTTGATCCCCTATCAATATCATTGAGTAGTCATGAAAATTCTAATATCATTACTTGAGAAAATCAAATGCCTGAATCAAGATTGGGAGAGGGTAATTGATAGATTTGGAGAAATTAGGAGTCTCATTACTGCTAAGATGGACATTACATTGAGTGCTCTCAAGGATACTCAAGCTGCTCTAGCCAGCAGTGATCCAGAAGATGTAAAAATAGCTAAGTCAAAAGCTTAATTGTTTAGTGGATTCGTAACAATGTTGGAGAATCTGCAAAAGAGCCATATGCATACATATTCATTTTTTTGTGAGAATGTAAGAACTGTGTGTTCATATGTATATATAGCAATTTTTTTGACTTGAATTTTTTATTTTCAGAACCCTACAGTTGCCATTGATGTCAAAGGGAGAGAGTAGAGGATTGAAAAAAGTTGATCTTAGGAGGAGTTTCTGATTCTTTGAGTTTGGTTGATAGATTCTTGTTGTAGTGTACATTTTTTTGGTTTTGTTCTGCATTTTTCACCAAGTTCTATGGTCAATTCCAAAGTGGGAGATTGTTGGCAAGAGACACTACAATGATTAATAGATATTATAATTGATGGTAACTTGAGTCATATATCCAATCTATAGTTCATAAGTCATTCATATTGAAAGATTGATTGAGGTGTAGTGAAAAGAATGGGTCAGTCGACAGAGTGTACAATAATTTGATTGGTAGTTCAATTGTATTGAGTATGTGGTTTCACAAATATTGGAGATGCATTATGATCATGTAATATTCTTTATTCCAATTTTGTGGCATCCAATGTTTAGAATTGAGTAAGTTGGAAGATCCAGTAGATAGGTTTCCTCTTAGAAGTATTCATCAGCTGTAACATGTGGAGATTCATTGTGTGGGTCAGGCAAAGTGATTTTGGTGGTTTTTTGTGTGTTTGTGGATGTTGATACGATATATGGGAAGCATTTGGATAATTTATTTTGGTTTTCTTGGTTGTTTTGGACTGAATTGAGCTAACCTTGGGTAAGATGTTTCATTTACATGTTATGAGGTTCTGGGCCAACATGATGAAGAACTAAAATGTTTATGCAGATATGTAAGATTGATTGATATGATCATTTGGTGTATCAATGGTTATGTGTGAAGTGTGTATGAGTGATTGTGTGTAGTTTCACATGCACAGTTGAAGGATTTGCGCTATGGAATATAACCGAATATGAAAATAGAGTAGTATTGTAGAGAAAAGTATTTTATGCTTACCCAAAACTATTTTTAGCATTTGTAGATTCTACTTATTAGTTCAGGAATTCCAATTGTTATATGTAATCATTTTGTAAGACAATGAGCCTTCTAGGGTTGTAGCCCTTATTGTAATTTGTTTAGTGAACTCTAGGAAATGTGCCTAAATGCTTGTGTTCCTCTCATGTAATATTATTATACTTCTAACAAGTCATATTAATATTATGGGTTTCAATCTAGCTGTTGTTTATCCCTTAACTGGGTTTCCATGTAAAAATCCTTGTATTATGGTGTTGTGATCTTTTGCTTTGTGTTTCTGCACTCTACTTTTGTCCAGTTTTGCTAAGCGGTTAAAGAATCATATTAAGAATGTTAAATACAATAGAACGCTAATTCACCCTCCACTCTCAATGTTTCTTGATTCCAACACATAGTTCCTTATGTATATATCATAATTAAATGCTTGCTTTGGAAGTTGACAAAAATATACAAATTGAAGCACAATATAATTCGTTATTTCATAAATTCCTCTCTCCAATTTGGAGAAATACACCATCTCCTACTAAATAAGTTCTTACAAAAGAAATCTTGGAGGATAATTAGAGGTTATTATATTTCACCCCTTTTTTTGTAGAAAATCTAAGACGAATATATTCAATACTAAAAACTTTTATCCTAACACATGTCTCGATATTGATTGGGCCCCTTTAAACACCAATCCAATTTCGCTTAAGAGTGAACCCTCGTCTAATCCTACATATAGATACAATGGATAAGTTTTAGGATGTGTGCAACAAAGTCTTGAAAGACATGAGAAATTAGACATTTTTAATGAAAAATTAGGTTTCCAACCTCTTCCTTTGTCAACATCCCCCTGACATCTTTTCATTCCTGTATGGGATTCTAACAAGCTAGTATTTTATCCAATCCTCTTTATGTCAACTTGATTTCTCTTCTTTGTTATAAACTTTACCTTGGTACCCATGGACTAGGGACCCCAATGGCCCTATTTTCGGACGAAGGCGCTTAGCCGCTTGGTTCTTCTCAGGACCCTATTGCCCAACACCTTGGTCCTTCCAATTCAAATTCAATTTTTTCAAGTTCCTTCTAGACTATTTTAAAATCTATATTTCTAGTTTGTGTCTCTAAAGGCCATAAAAATAATATAAAAGTAACAAGTGATGATGGATGGCATATTCTTCATGATCATTTCTATAGTGTCATAAAATTATGACCCTAGCAATTTTTGACCACATTATGGTGCTCATGCAAAGAAAATAAAATCCCCAGGCTTGATCAAAGACTAGCGACTTGCTTGACCCTTGAATTTGCATCTTTCCTTGCTCTGTGCACTACCTAGACTACTTCTGGTTATGAGAATAGCGTAGGACAAGGGCA
Organism: Cryptomeria japonica; assembly: GCF_030272615.1. Lineage (NCBI taxonomy): Eukaryota > Viridiplantae > Streptophyta > Pinopsida > Cupressales > Cupressaceae > Cryptomeria > Cryptomeria japonica. Next base: position 84,049,468 of record NC_081411.1, on the reverse strand, counting down.
TGGCGTCCCTATCCCTAGCCTGTTTTGAGGCACGACCCTTCAAAACTCTACATTGAGCATTGCACTTTAAGCAAGAAAAACTTCCTTAATGTCGTCATGTGACGAAAAATAAGTCATTTTAACCCTAATTGACAAGTATAAAAGTTGCATTAACTTTCCCATTTGCATGATGAGAAGAACAATATGAATTCAAGCTTTCAATAATCCCTTTCAAGCATTGACCATATCAAGTCTCCCTTCAAGACCAGGTGTTGTATTAAAGTCAAGGATTCAATCATTGAAGAGGAGATCCATTCCTACATTCAACTTCATACAAGAAATTCTATCAACATTTCTATAGCAACCTCCCATGAGGCGATTTACATTTCAATCTTTCATTTACATTTACTTGCAAGTATTTTCTTTCATCATTGGGTTAATTCCAAAATTGGGATTTGACTTGAAGGCAAACCCCTAATCCCAACCCCTTTTCCTCTCTTTTTTGTGTGTTGGTTGTAGGTGTATAGCTGTACTTTCTGATTTAGATTCCATTTGTAGAGGCAGAAAAACCCTTTTCATTTCATGGATTTTTTGGAGGACCATATACACTTTTGCCATGATCTGGGAAACGTTTCCTCAAATTCACAGAGCGGCTTCGTCTCGACATATTATTGTTAGATCTAGGTTCACAACTTCATCACACACTTCGATATCGAGTTATAATCAGTTTTTGTCACCTTTTCACTTAGTCTTAATATATAATTCAATCAATTCCTTTTCGTTCCAAGAAGAGGTGTTTGCTTATCATTCTCATATCATTTCATTTAGAGTTCAATCTTCTTCTTTGGAGGTTGAATCTAGTGAATTTCTCCCCTCTTTCAATGTAATGCGTGAAAAGTGTTTAAAGGGAAATTTGTAGTGAAATTATCATCTCTCCTTGGAGGGAAAGGCTAGCTTTCCTCTAGATCTCTCATTCACACATTTTCACCACACCATTACAATTTTAAATACAATTTAAGTCTCTATTATGTTTCTCCTCACTATGTGAAATTGTTAGATTACCTATTGGGGCTCATTTTTATTCATTGTGGTACAATTTTAGGTGCAATCACACTTAGTAACATAATAGTTTATTTATTCTTGTCTCTATGCTTAGAGGGAAAGAATATTATCCTATCTTATCTCTTTCTTCTTTCATGGTTTCACTATTTCCTTTAGGGGTCATATTTTTCATACTTTGATGTCCTATCTTGCATGGAATTATTTATCTCTTATTATTAAGCTCTCCTTAAGGGAGTTTGTGATCCTTCTTCTAATTCTGTTTCTCTTTGAAAGTTACCTTTTCTTTAGACTTCTAATTTAAATATCTTAATGTCTTTTCTTGCATTTAATTTTCCTTCATTGTGTATTTTCTTATATCTCATCTCTCCTGAGAGGTTGTGTAATTATTATCATTGTCCCTACGCTTTGGGGCCATTGATCTTTCTTATCCTTTCTAAAGATCTACATTTTCCTTGTCGAGTGGTGTTTGCTTATGATTTGATGCCATACCATGTGTGAAGTTGTTGTTTACTTATGATTTGATGTCACACCATGTGTGAAGTTGTTGTTTGCTCAAGGATTCTCTCTTAATCAAGAGGTGTGTATCCTTGACTACAACCTCTTTTACACTTGCCAATGTATATCTATTGTAAACAAATCCCTCACTTTGGGTCAATAGTGTGTCATTATTCATCAAGAATCCCTTTCACCTAGCAATAAGAGGAAGGTTGCCATTCTTGTTCTCCTTCCCTTCTTTGGGTAAAAGATTCTATGTTTGTTCAAAAAATCCTATTGGACGTAGATATATTTTGAGCAAAGATCCGTTCTCCTCCAAGGATCATCTTTAAACTTGTAAGATATCTCTTTTTTAGCTATCTTATTTTTTCTTATAAGAGTACTACCTTTTTAGCTAGGATTTATGAACCTTGTTGTCTAAAAGGATATCTCCCTAGTGTTGAAGGTGCGTATCCTTGTTTCTAGCTTCTTTAAGACATCAACATAGGGTTATGTTGACATCTTAAATAAGGTGTTCATTATTGAAACTAGAGAAAACAAACTCTTATGCGAGGTGATTCATGTCTGAAACTAGAGGTAACATTGATACCTATATTACATGGGGTGTACATTCTCGAAACTAGAGAAAAAAAATCTTACATGAGATGTCCTCGAAACCATGCCTATATTTGTCTTACATTGGGATACACATTCTCGAAACCAGAGGAAACAAAATATTATATGAGATGTTCCAAAAATCAAACCTGCCCCTTACCATTTTTCATTACATTTTTTAAGAATGTTGAAACATGCTTGAAACTAGAGAAAATAAATCTTATATGGGATGATATACACTTGAAACTAGAGATAACTTTCACACAAACGTCAAGATGAGTGGAACTACTAAAACATAGCTAGACTATTCCTACTCTCCTCATCAACATGGATCACCCAAAAAAACATGAATACCTAGAAAAAATCTTGTACATGTATGAGAATATGAGTATGAGTACAAGGAAAGGATTACGAGAATATTCCTTTAGAGTTAGGGTTATCCTTTATTAGATGAGTTTGTATGTTGCCCTAAAATTACATGTTATAAGTGGCTAGGATGCATAAGGCATTGGAATTATGTTGTACTAATTTAATGGATAATAAGCAAAGATTGGATGGTTGTGTTGTGTGGATGTATCCCATTATGGGTGAACCACATTAAATCTCTATGTTATGTTGTGTAATGTTTTGTATCTACATATAGTTGTTAATTCATATTTTCTCAAGATCTTCCTAACCCCTAAAACCTTTCTACCATGCATTCTAAATCTCTTCAATAATTAGCATATCTTTCTTGATAGATAAATATACCATCATACATTTTTATATTTCTATGCCTAGAAAAAATCTCAAGAGACCTAAATTTGTCATCTCAAACTCTCTTTTCATGACCTCTTTAAAATCATCAATGAGGAAATCATCATCCCTAGTGAAAATTAAATCATCAACATACAAGACAACAATAATAATCTTACCATCAACCATCTTGATGTAAAGAGTGGGATGAGCATTTCTTTGGCAAAATCCATTGCTCATAAAAATGAGTCAATCTTGTTATACCATCTTTGTGGAGCTTCCTTCAACCCATAAAGAGCCTTCCTTTAGGCTATATACCTTTCCTTCATGACCCAAAACTTCATAACAATGTGACTGATCCACATAAACCTCTTCTTTTAACACTCCATTAAGGAAGGTAGAATTCACATCCATTTGAAATACCTTCCATTTGTGTTGGGCTGCCATAGCTATGACTACATACACAGTCTCCAACCTTGCTATGGGGCCATAAATCTCATCATAGTCTCTCCCAAAATATTTTTTATACCCTTTGATAACCAATGTTTTCTTATGGCACTCTATTCTTCCCTTTCCATTACTTTTTCTCTTATAGACCAATTTAACCCCAATAGCTTGCTTTTTGGGAGGTAAATTGATTAACTCCCATGTATAATTCCTCTTTATTGTATTTATTTCCTCATCCATGGCCTCACACCATTTCTACTCTTTAATAGCATCCTCAAAATAAATTGGAGCACTATGAGAAAATAATGCAAAGTTCACATTTTCATCAAAATCATCTCCGTACCTTCCACCTTAGTAGATTTTGCATAGACTTTTGGTCTTTTTTGGAATAAAGGAGGCAAGAGTGGGGTCTAAACTCTCACTTCTATTGCTTCTTTTCTATGCAGACTCTGATTTGTGTTGTTCTAAGCTTTTGAGAACCGATTCTCTAGGCAGTTTCCTTTCTATGTGTTTCTATAAGGAGCTATCCAGAGTTGTCGAGAGCTCACTATAATTGAATTTTGAGAATTCTTTGACAATATGTTTGACTTTTTATATACATTAGGAGATATCGGGAGATGTTTTTCACCATCTTCTTTTGTATAATCTTGATGATCTTTATACTCATCATCATCATCAATGGGCACATTTTGTCAGGTGGATGAAAAGGTATCCACTGAGCCATCTCGTGACTCATTCTCCATGAACTCAACATCTCTATTAATTATGATCTTCTTAGTGATGGGGTTGTACATTCTAGATGTCTTGGATTCAACACTATAGCCCACAAAAATGCATTCCTTACCCTTGTCATCCAACTTTTGCCTCTTCTCCTTTGGCACATGAGCTTATGCCACACACCTCAACACTCTAAGGGTCTCAATTGTCCACTTGTACCTAAACCATGCCTCTTGTGGAATCTTGTCATGAACGGCCTTGATTGGACTTCCATTTATCAGATATAGTGACATTTTTACAGACTCTCTGTAATATTCATTTGGGAGTCCTTTTTCTTTGAGCATGCTCCTTGCTATCTCCACAATGGTCTTATTCTTCCTCTCGACTACTCCATTTTTCTATGGAACTTATAAGAGGTTGTCAGCTCCTTCTTGATGCCATTTTTCTTTCAAAGATTGACAAAGGCATTGGAGGTATACTCTCCTCCACTATTTGACCTTAGGAACTTTATGCAATACTCACTCTCATTTTCATCTTGGGCTTCAAACAATAAAAATATATCAAAAGATTCAGATTTATGCTTCAAAAAGTAAACCAGTGTTCTACAATTGGAATCATCAATAAATGTCATAAAATATCAATTGTTACCAATAGATATGGTTTTCATGTAGTTCTAACCAAATCAGTATGCATGAGCTCCAATGGTGGTCTTTTCCTTCTAGATTTTCCTTTATGAAATGACAACCTATGTTACTTACCAAAAACGAAAGCCCCACACTTGCTACTAGGATCTTCTATCCTTGGTAAACCATCTACAATTTTTTTCTTGGACAATAAACTCAAACCAACATAAGACAAGTGTCCATACCTAAGATTCCATAGCATGGAGGGTCATTTTTTGTTGCTCTTGAGATCCATTAAATGTTGTATTTCTATACATGCATACTTAAGAGGTGCAGTGATGGAATGAGAAGAGAAACACATCTCTATCCTCAAAGGAAACATCTAGTTCTTTGTGTAGACACCTAAAATTGTCTAGTCTAATTAAATAAATATTTTATTTATTTAATTACTTTAGCCTAATTCTTCTATTAATTAAATAAATCTTTATTTATTTAATTAATTCATTTATCCTCTTCTACCCTTATTTCTCATTTAAATAAATACATTTATTTATTTAAATTATCCTTTTCTTAAATTAAATAAATATTTTATTTATTTAATTGATCCCACTTCTTCTATTAATTAAATAAATCTTTATTTATTTAATTAATTCATTAGCTTTTTCTACCCATGACACATGTCATTCATCTCTTAATTCCTACACTACCTACCCCTTTCATTATTTTATTATTTCTTCTACCTACCCTCTAATCCTAGCCGACCTCCTTTTTTACACCTCTCAATCTTATCCCTCCATTTCATATTGTGTCTTCTATTTAAGGAGATGCTTCCTTCATTATCAAACCCTAATGACTGATCTTAAGGACTTGGCTATACTATGATCCTACTTGCAACCACATTCCGTTCTTTGTTGAGATCTTGTGCATATAAAATCTAAGAGAAAATATATCAAGCAAGATCAATGGAGATAGGAAGAATGGAGATCCAAACCCTATTGGATGTGTGATGGTATCATCTTTGTGATTTTGTTTTATTTACATTGTCTTAGGTAATCTTCATATGTTATGGTGGATCTTTGTTGTTGTTAGGCTAGGGTTTGGTGTTTGAATTCATTTAGCCTTTCAATCTTGTTATTATTGTTATCCATTTTCACCATATACATTTTGGCACGCCCAGTGGGACTCTTGTCCCTTTGCATTTAACCTCCTTGTTGCAGATCAGACATTTTCGGCAGCATTTTTGGTATTTTCGCGTCTGCGAACTTTCAGATCGAATTTTTGATTTTCTGGTGCGTCTGAGACAGCTGGATCCACGTCTGTGTTTTGGCAATATTTCATTTTGTAGGTTCCAGGGAGGCGCGTCTATGTTACAGAAACGCGTCTGTGTCATTTTTACCCACGTTTGTGTCTAGAAAGAGCGTCTATGGTTTTTACTCACATCTGTGTCTCACAGAACCGCGTTTGTGTCTTAGAGTCACATCTGCGTCTAGGGTAATTGCATCTGTGTATTGCCTGTTTCCAAAATTTTAAAATTTTATTGATTCAATTTTCAGATTTTGCATTTAGGGTTTTAGATCCGGTTTTTTTTTTTTTTGGACTAACAGTTTCAAATCTAGCTAGCACAATTGGTGCTGCTTGTCTTAAAAGCAAAATCATTTGGTTGAAGGCCCCTATTTTCACAAAGTCTTTTGGGCCTTAAAATTTACCTAACTTGTGTGCTTGCAGGAAGGGGTGATCATTTGAAACAATCCAAACTACTAATAAATCTTTGTTGCAGGTCCTTGGCAAGGGTTTTTTGGATTTTTATTGTGTGCCTTGTTTTCATAGACTAGCAAACACTTCCATTGGTGCACTAAAATTGAATCATTGTCTTTTGTGTCTTGAGAAATAGGCTCTTTTTGTTTAATCTTTAGAGGGCTTGTCTTCTCGTGTGGTCATTAGGACTACTAGTGAGAAGAGAATGACCCAAGAGGTAGCGAAGAAAACCCACCTCTTCTGAACCACTATAATCAAATGTATTCATGGTGAAAACTATGAATAACGTGTGCTGATTAGTTCATACTGACACTATGTCTCCCCATAAACCCGTTTGATCAAATTTATTTGATCATTTGTAGGGCGTAACCCCTACCGGCTGGAAGCCTTCTGTATTTACAGAGCTGAAAGTGCCGCATGTATGGCCACACAAGCGGATGCCCTTACTAGCACCTTTTTGTTTTAGAAGCCCAAATCCTTCTAGTTGTTGGGGCAGGAGGTCAGACCTCTGGTAGCGGCCCACACACATACGGTTCTTAGTAGAGATACAAAGTTCACCATGGGGAGTTTTCATGTGGACTAATGCTTGGCTAACCCGAGAAGTGAGTGTCGAGGGTGGAGCTAGTGAGGTCAAGCATCTAAGTATCCGCTCTGAATAGCGTAGCCTCAGGGGTAAAACCCTATGTGGGATCAACAACTATTGTCTTGGCCAGCCATAAGAATTGTGCTTGACTTATTTTAAACATTCAAACATTCAAGACCAAACAGCAAAACATTGTGTCTTTTGTGTCTTCAAATGTATGCAAAACAATTTTACATCAAACAACACACTTTTCTTGGAGTCATTTTTGAGTCTAAACACTTGCAAACATTGAGTCCTCACCAACATTGTGTCCTCTTGTCCCGAAAAATAGTCAAACAGTCAGATTTGGTCACAACAAAATGACTTCACAGATTGGAAAAAATTGCACAAATTTTACAGAAACATGTCTGTGTCTGTTTTAACAGCGTCTTTGTTATCTAGGAGCGTCTGTGAAGGGAAGAATAGCATCTATGTTTATAACAGCGTTTGTGTTGAATAGAGACACGTCTGTGTAGTATACAAGCGTGTCTGTGTTCAAAAATTGCAAAAAATTTTACAGTCCAGCAAACAAAAAGAAATTAGTTTCGGAATTCTTGAGCTTCCTAGGTTGTTTCTCCAGGTTTCATCTAGCATTCAACCTGTCTTTGGGTCTCACACAGTCCATCATTGCTTCACATCTCATTTTACATTCACACTTGTCTAAACTTGAGTCAAAAGGTCACTTGCTTGTCCTCATCATACTTTGTCAACACACTACATACAACAACACTTTGCTAGGTGGTCCCTCATCAAGGTTTCTTACCTTTGGGTCTCATTTGGTCTTACTTAGGGTCAAGGTCAGCTTACCTCATCAAGAGAAACTATCCTCTCTTTGGAAGTCACACCTACTCTACTACATACATACTTGGTCTTACACTTTGGACATTGCAAGTACACCTCAGATTCATTTACACTCCATCCAACTCTTGGTCTTCCATACTCTTTCCAAGTTTTCATCTAGTCTCACACATCTTGGTCAATACCTAGTTCATGGTTGAAACCCATCTTCAAAAATCTAGGAGAGAAACTAAAGAGGCTCAAGAGACCGCAAACATGAGTTCTTATGAGTATGACAATGATATCTTTTTCAATACTGATCACACTACATTACCTGACATGGATGTCTATAGAAACATTCCAAATGTTGAGAACATGGGCACTACAAACAACAATGCTACACATAATGACAATATGGACAACTTTTCAATACATTCAGCAGATGTGGAAGAATCCATTATGAATCCCCATTTCAATCGACTAGTTGAGGAAATAATGAGGAGGGATAGACAATACTTTTTACAAATGATGGCACAAAGTGGAGCCAAGATACCTCATGATTTTGACATGTCTCAAATAATGGAAAATAGACCTTTGCAACAAAATCACTCCAACATGGATCAAAGGAGACCTAATAGTGGAGGAAATAGAGGACCATATATGGTACCTGAATCACCATCGTCTTTGCTTCAAAAACCAGAGCTCCTACATACACATGATCAAGCATATGATACTCACCTTCGCAGACCATCATGGAAGTCTTATGCAGATAAATATGCTCAAGCTACGGATCAACCAAAACAATTGGATATTCAAAGACATGCTCAAAATTTGGACACAAGGAAACCCCGTGTCAAATTTGGGGGCAACACAATAGAACATGACATGCCTGTAGAGTATGGTATACATGCACAAAATAAATATGGTGTTCCTCAACATGAATCTATACCAAGTGCTCCATATATGCCGCATCACTATAGACCCCCTCCATACAAACATGTGTATGATCAATATCATCCATATATGCAACATGCTCCTCCTCAAATTGGTGCCTCAAACATGGGGTATGATTCAAGAAGTCGATCTCCACCTAAGAGCAATTTGGAACAACAAATCAAGGACCTACAAAAGAAAATGGAGGACATAAATACACCGAAGCCAACATACACAATGAGATACATATGTCCTTATCCATTCGACAAGAGCATTCCAATGCCTCCATTTCCTACACACTTTGTGATGCCTAAATTTGATAAGTATAGAGGAAAAAGGGATCCTAAGGCACACATAAGACAGTTTTTCACAGCTTGTATTGAAGTAGCAGCAGAAGAGATGTATTTGATTAGATTATTCCCACAAAGCTTAGGTGATCAAGCTATGGAATGGTTCTCCCAACTCCCACTTGGTATTAAGTCATGGGGTGACTTAGCAGAGGCTTTTATTCAACATTTCTCCTACAATATAGAGACAGACATATCAGTCACTACTTTGTGCAACACTAAGCAAAAAGAGGGAGAGTCTTTTGCATCATTTTTACAAAGATGGAGGAACCTAGCCAGTAGATGCTCTTGTGAAATTCCATAGAAACAAATGGTAGAGATGTTCACACAAAACATTAACAAAGACATTGGCTATGATATAAGGAAAGCTTGTTTATCCACTTTCAAGGACGTCATTGAGAAAGGCTTAGCAATAGAGAAGGTTCTAATTGAGGAAGGAGTCATTAAGATATTTAAGGAGAACAAAGATGACTTTAAAGGAAAAGACAAGCCAAGATTTTGGAATAAAAACAAGAACACAGTCAATGATGGTGTTGTTGATGCCAATACACTGCAACCCAAATTCATCTTTTCTGGATCAAGTTCTACAAACAATCAGGTGAATACTCAAACAACTTCCAGATCATGAAGGAAGTACACCCCATTGGGAGAACCATTTGAGTCAGTCTTCAAGACGCTAGTGGCAAACAAAGTAATCACAATTCCAGATTTTCCTCCGTATGAACCAAAGATTAAACCAAATTGGTGGAATGATGATGAGTATTGTGAATTTCATAAGAGCAAGGGTCATAAGACAGGAAATTGTCATCGACTAAAGAACATCGTACAGGATCTCATTGATAGAGGTGACATTGAGATTGAGGGACACTCATCCAATCAAGAACATGAGATGTTTAAGGAACCATTCCCAAAACATGATAAGGGAAAAGCTAAAGTCACAGATGATCAAGCCAACTATACTAGAGCACCTTACAACTATGATTCAACTATCAATCACATCTTGATGGACAATCATGTCTCTACTATTATCATCAAGGACAAAAACCTTGAGAATCTTCCTCAGAGACCCAAGATTATCCTAAGAGGTGTTGGATCTTCTTCCGAGTCTACCTCTGAGTGTCATGTACAACTCATTGAGGTAAAATTACTTTGCTAGGTGCTTCAACTAAAAACACTACTTCTTCATCAACCAAAACTAAGTATGACCTTGTAGAACAGTTAGGGAAGACACCCGCACTCATCTCCATACTTGAGCTCTTACGTATATCCCCCGCTCATAAAGCTATTCTTGACAAAATCTTGAGAGACACTGCCGTTCCTACTGATCTAAACATGGACCAGTTTCAAGCCATGGTGGGATACCTTTCCATTCCACATTCCCTTACATTCATAGAAGCCGATGACGCCTCTATAAGTTAGCCACATAATGCACCATTACACATTGAAGCCTTCATACATAAACATATAATAAAGCGAGTCCTGATAGATGGAGGAGTAGGTCTAAACATTTGTACGTTGAGCACCATTAAACAATTGGGATATTCTGATAAAGTTGTGAATTCAACAAATCAAATCACCATCAAGGCATATGATGATGACGAGTGCTCATCCAAGGGCACAGTCACCTTACCTCTAAGAATTGGGCTAGTTACAAAGGATGTGGTTTGTCAAGTCCTAGATCTAAATCTCACTTATAATATATTGCTAGGACGTCCCTGGATTCATGAAATGAGGGCAGTCCCATTGACATATCACCAATGCATTAAGTTTCCTCACAATGGAGTCGAGGTAACAGTTAACAGTGATCCTAATCCATTCATATATTGCAATAACCTGAGATCACATATGGAAAGCATCAATCCCAGTAATCGTGAAGCTATTCCTTCTTCCACATACGTTGATCCTGAGTCATTGAAACCTTCGACATCAAAACAAGGTGAGCTTAAAGGCAAATTTCAGGACAAAGGCATGGGAGAGTACACTTTAAATCAGACCATGTACTTATGACAAGTCATGAGTTCTCCAAAAGAATATGGAAGACCACATCCTAACAAACAAGTATCCATCATGATACTCGAATGGGACCCTACTATCTTTCAAAGATGGGGCAGATTGGAAGAGGAAGATCTATACAAAATGCTTTACAAAGACATTGAAGATGACACACAAGATCACATCAATATACCCTGTGAGAAATATGGCAAAGGCTTCAAGATTCTACAAAAATTTGAGTATGATGGAAAAATCCCTCTTGGGTTACGAAAGGAAGGCATCATTGAACCTTTACAACCTAAATTGACTTTCAAAAAGGAACGCTCGAAGGGACTTGGTTTTCTGACTTCCAAGATCCACACTAAAAGGATAGAAGAAGCATTATAAATCAAAGCTGCCAAAGTTCAGCAAGAGGATCGCTATTCCAAAGACTCCAATGAATGGAAATGGGGTTCAGACAAATCCTCCAGTGATTATGAGCTCACCGAAACATTCAGAGAGCCAGATGAACTCACAGAAGAAGAGGAATTTTATAAAAAGTTCAGAGTTGGTCAAGAAACAACCCATGAGGATTCCACACAGTCTTCATCTCAAGGTTATAGGTTGAAATCACATAGGATGAGAACACCTGTCCCAGAATGCGCTACTAGTGATGACAATTTGGATTCACTCGCAATCGAAACTGATGAGGAGAGTGCCATCGATGACCTTGATGATTACCTTGACATACCTGAATATAACCACATCTTCACTCTTAGCCCCACAAATTTTGAAGACATTAAAGGCCTTCCCCTTGTTCACCACTAACTCATTAACTGGGATAATGAAGGACCAGCACAGTTTGACACATTCCAAAATGATGAAGCTGTTATTGACTATCTTGGCATATGAGCTGATCTCCCTCCTAGGGACCATAAAGCAGGATACACTATAGAACTCAACAACATGGCATATTTTGGTGAGGGTGTCAGACCGTCCAGTCGCAAAAATGTGAAAATAAGAACAAATCAAGGGTCTTATGGTGAAAACCACACTGTGGTGCTATCTAATCCCAAAAAAGTAAAAAGAAAGGATGTATCTGAGGGCGAAAACCTCTCTGAGGCACCTAAAGATGGAAGGCTCAACATTCTCCCAGCATCGTATGAGGAAAAGTCATCCATGTTGGTAGAGGAGACTATCTAAACAAACATTGGTACGGAAGAGGTTCCACATAACATATTCCTGGCTAAATCATTGACAGAGTCCGAAAGGTCACAGTTCATAAGTTTCTTCAAGGAATGACAAATCAACTTTGCATGGTCATACACTGATATGCCTGGACTAGATCCAGATTTGGTAATGCATCATTTGACAGTCAAACCGGGGGCAAAGCTAGTGAAACAGAAATTAAGAAAAATGCATCCACAAGTGGAATTACTAGTCAAAGCAGAGCTGGAGAAGTTATTGGATGTCAGATTCATACGCCCAATTGATTATCCCGAATGGATATCCAATCTAGTGCCTGTCAGTAAACCAAATCGCAGCATCAGAATATGTACAGATTTCAGAGACATCAACAAAGCTTGTCCAAAAGATGACTTCCCATTACCAAATATTGACTTGATTGTTGATCTCACAACAGGCCATGAAATGTTATCATCGATGGATGGATTTTTTGGTTATAATCAAATCAGGATCGCACCTGAGGATCAACACAAAACATCATTCACTTGTCCTTGGGGAACTTTTTGCTGGAATGTCATGCCCTTCGGACTAAAAAATGCAGGTGCTACATATCAAAGAGCAATGACTACTATCTTTCATGATCTCATGCACATAACTGTGGAAGATTATGTTGATGATCTCTTGGGTAAATCAGTAGACAGAAATACACATTTAGACATACTTTCAGTCATCTTTGATCGGTTGGAAAAATACAAAGTAAGATTAAACCCCAAGAAATGTGTCTTTGGAGTAACCTCCAGGAAGCTCCTAGGATTCATTGTGTCCAAAAGAGGAATCGAAGCTGATCCAGCAAAGGTCAAAGCTATCTTGGACATGCCACCACCCAGAAATATCAGTCAACTTCGATCCTTACAAGGGAGACTCCAGTCTATACGAAGATTCATAGCACAACTCGCAGATAAGTGTAATCCTTTTCAACACCTACTACATAAAAATATCAAATTCAAATGGGATGATAACTATCAACAGGCTTTCCAAACGCTCAAATATTATCTCTTGAATCTGCCTGTTCTGATGCCACTAGATCCAGATTAGCCTTTGTTACTATACATATCAGCTACTCCAACAGCACTGGGGGCACTCTTAGCACAACAAATTGCTGGGGGCAAGGAAAAGGTCGTATACTATATTAGTCGCACATTGGTGGGATAAGAGCTAAACTACACACCAATCGAGCGTGCATGTCTTGCCATGGTCTTTGCTTCACAGAAATTACGACATTACATGCTCACTCATAAGACTAAGTTGGTTGCAAGAATTGATCCATTAAAATACCTTCTTAATAAAGCAACCCTTACTGGGTGATTGGCCAAATGGGTAATGATCTTGAGTGAATTTGACATCGAGTATGTGGACAGAAAAGCAATAAAAGGACAAGCCATCACAGATCAATTAGCAGATGCCCCCATGATTGATGATGTTCCTCTAAATTCAGAATTTCTAGATGAATCCATTTTAACAATATCACATGCAAAGCCGTGGCAATTGTACTTTGACGGCTCATACACATAGCATGGGGCAAGAGCTGGTATCCTCTTTATAACTCCTCAAGGGGATTCTATACCAAAATAATACCACTTATCATTTCCTTGCACTAACAATATAGCAGAATATGAGGCATTAACAACTAGATTACGGATTGCAGTTCAGTGGAAGATCTAGGAACTTTGTGTTTTTGGGGATTCTCAACTTGTCATCTGTTAGGCAACTGATGATTACCAAATAAAAGATGAAAAATTAATGCCTTACAAACAAATGGTGGATGATCTGAAACAACACTTCACAAGGATAGATTTTGAGCAAATCCCGAGAGAGAAGAATCGCGCCGCAGATGCCATGGCTACAATTGCTTCATTGATCGATCTACCTCCAAATGAGACCTGCTGTGAGTTCTTGGTGGATAACCTTTTAGTTCCTTCATATGAGATCACTCCCACTGAGATGATATGTGTTGTTGGTCTCGAGTCCCAATTATATGGTTCCATCTTCACATACCTTCGCAATAATATCCTTCCACCTGATCTATCAAATAACCAACGTCACACCTTCATTCACCAATCCTCTTGATATGTCATTTTAGCTGATATCCTATACCGGCAAGGTCTAGATGGCACTCTTTTTAGATGTTTAGAAAGCGACGAAGCTCAGATTGCATTACGTGAAGTGCATGAAGGGATATGTGGTCCACATGCTAGTGGTCCTACCTTGGCAAAGAAACTCATTAGGACTGGATATTACTATCCCAATATGAAAAAAGACTCATATCAGTTTGTCAAGAAATGTAAGCAATGTCAAATTCATGGAGACCTCATATATGCGCCAGCACAAGAACTAAAACCACTTGCGTCTCCTTGGCCCTTTTGTCAGTGGGGACTCGATCTCATAGGCAAGATTCACCCTCCTTCTTCTAATGGTCATAAATTCATTATCACTGCCACAGAGTATTTCACAAAGTGGATTGAAGCCGTGCCTCTCACACAAGTCACTGGAAAACATATTACTACATTCATCCTTAACTATATCATTTGTCGATACGGTATTCCTGTTTCCATTATCATTGATAACAGGTGTCCCTTCAAAAATTAGGATGTTCGTGAACTCTGTGACCGCTTCCATATTTCCCATCGTTTCTCCACACCATATTACCCCCAAGGTAATGGCCAAGCTGAGGCATCTAATAAAACAATCCTTAAAATCCTCAAGAAGACAGTCGACGATGCTGGCCGTAATTGGCATATCTAACTCAATCTTGCACTTTGGGCCTATTGCACAAGTGTCCGCACACCTACAAGAGCTACACCCTATTCACTTGTCTATGGCGCTGAAGCCATCTTGCCTATTGAGGTTGAGTTACCCTCTTTACGGGTCTCTTTGCAAAACATCATCAGTGATGAAGATTACAGGGTCTCTCGCTTACAAGAACTGGAACTGCTGGATGAACGGAGACAAACTTCTTTTAATCATCTCAAGGCTTACCAACAACGAATGAGTCATAGCTACAATCACAAAGTCAAGCCTCACACATTTGAGGTAGGTGACTTGGTTCTTTGAAAAAACCCCAAAAATCAGCAAGACAGAGAGAAGAAGGGCAAGTTCGAACCAAACTGGCTTGGTCCTTATATCATCACAACAACATATGGATCTGGTGCATATCAGCTCTCAACTACAGAAGGTGAACCTTTGGAGGATCCTATCAACAGCATGCACCTTCGCAGGTTCTACACATAGCTCTTTGGAATATCCTAATTCAAAAATACAAAAAAAAATCAAAAAACTTCAAAATACAAAAAAAATAAAATTTATAAAACAAAAAAAATCGTACTTGGTGTAAACCTAGCAAACAGGCGCCTTGTGACACAAAAAAAATCAAAAAATTGAAAAAAGTAAAGAGAAATAATTTCGTCCAATGGTGAAAACCACTTAAGTGGTGCCCTAGGCAAGTACCATGGTGAAAACTGGGTCACAAGCGCCATGTGTAGAGACATTGCTCCTCCCTCCTTCAGGATTCACTTTCATCCTTTCACTTCACACACACTCATGACCAATTCATCCATAATAAACTTACCCATTCCCATCATGGCTTGTTATTGATCTACCCAAGATTGGTTAGCCATTCCTAATAAACCTCCCTTTCCATCCATAATTAATCAGGTCCTATCTGTGGCTAAGGCAATTCCTACGTCTAGTGATGGGTGTGGAACTAAGAGCATCACATGTTTCAAGGAGTATAGTTTCTTCTAGCTTACTTCAGTCTATTCGCGCACAATCTACAATAAAGCAACATCTGCATCGCCAGTCCACAATAAAGTTTCATCTTCTTCACAATAAAGTATCAGTTTCATGGATTTAGTTAGTTTCAGATGAGACACAGCAGCAACAATGGGCTTCAACAAAATCAAATCTTTCAACAGACTCAAACAACATATGGTTTAGTGTGATCTATCCTTTTTGTGAAAGTAAACATTGTGACCACAAGCAAATAAGACTTATACAAGTGACAAGAGACACTAAACTTGAGGACTACAGTGGATGTTGGTGTCGAGTCTTGGTTTTTTTTTTTATTTTATCTTTTGGTGACATGTCTTTTAGCTTTTTCAGGATGTCTTTGACTAGAGATTATATCTCCAGGATGTCTTTGACTAGAAAGGCAAGGATGGGGTATCATCACCTATTTGTATTTGTTGTTTGTGGATTGTCTCTTAGTAATGCTATGACTTGTCCAAGGATATGAGGACACTGTGAGTCTAGTGTGAACTGGGGCATTCCTTGTTTGTGACTGTCTTATCTCCATGCAAACAGGTACAATGACTTTTTGGGTCGAACATATGCCTCGATTGTCATAACCTACTTTCCATAATAAAGCTCAATGATGATGATGCACAAGAAGCTCTTTCACTTTCATATCTTCTATCTTTCATCCCCCTTTCTTGATTGACTTCCATCATCCTTCTCGAGTCCGTGTAGCCTACTATCATACGACTGAGTATAATGACACAACAAAAACATTTGCATGTCATATAGTTGCACCTGCATTACCACATATAAGCATTTCATACATACATATAGATATCAAAATTACATTACATCCTGCACACTACACCTGTTAGCACAATTTACATTTGCATTATTATATTCATTTATATTCCATACATTCACATTTGCATCATGCATATACAACATAAGAGAACAAAAATATTGCATTTCACTATGTACATATTTGCATCCATATTATAAGCATCACATAAAACATACATCATTAAACATCTCATCACATAGGTACACATGCATATAGCTGCCGCAAAAATGAATCATCTCATATATATAATCAAAAGTGTCATGATACAATGATGTCAAAAATACATATGGCTACAAAAGCACCCGCAGGTGTCTACATCATCATACAAAAAATGGTACAAAACTGATACAATGGGAGCCCTCTATGGCTATGATGAACTCCCTCCCTTGGAGCCACCTAGCCTCAGTGGAATCTGAGCCCCTGAAAGACCCGCCCCAGGATCATCCTGCCTATCCCCTCTATCTGGTGGTGGTGGAGGACCCATGACCCCACCACTAGATGCCTACCTCCTCTGACTCCCTCCTGTAGCTGTTGCTGTATGCGACGGTCTATGGAAGCTCCTCACCCACTGATCTGCTGGCACTACACCATAGTAGAGGTCCCTCCAGTAGCCTATCTCCTCTCCTGCCCATAGGACATAAGCGTATCCTACCCCTGTGTCCTCAGCTGCCTGTCTCCCTGCCCTCAGTGCTGTCTCAGCCTCTGTATAGCGTTGGATTGCCTGATCCCACTCCCGCTCAGTATCTCTGAGCCTCATCTTGAGCCGATCCCTCTCCCTCTCCAACTCTTGGATCTCATTTACCTGGCCCTGGCAGATCTCCCTCAGCTCTAGCAGCTCATCCTCCTTTGGGTCAGCCCCCTCTGCATCTGCATGTGGCTCCCCCTCTATGGGTGCCTGCCCCTATACTTGTACCTGTACCTATACTGGTGCCTGTACGGGTACCTATCTCCATCCTTGTACCTATGCCTGTACCTGCCCCTGTGCTTATACTGGCACCTGTCCTTGTACCTGTCCCTATCTTTGTACTTGCCTGGGACCCTGTGCTCCTAGCACCTATAAAGGCAATCCACCGCGACTCCACACCACCTGAGCCTGTCTCTCCTCTCCTCCCTCCCTCCGAGGTGCAACTCGCCTCTCTCCAACTACTCCTCTCCTCCTCCGTCAGCCTCTACCCCCATCACCTCCACCATCATCATCATCTCCCCCCACATCTCCCTCCAATGCCTCTCCTGGATCCATCAACCATGGGAATGGATGCTCTGCCCAATAGGCTGTGTACTTGGCATCCATGTTGGCATCATCAACCTCTGGCCACATGTCCCAGGGTAGGGGCACCATCTCTGCCAGCTGTGTGACCGCCTAATCATATGACAGTAACGGCCCAAACTGCGCCTGATCTCTGACTGTGCGGGCATACAGGCCCAAGCCCCATGGTATCCTTTGAATCCTACCATACTGCCTACAAACCCTATCCACAAGCTGCCTCTCTAGCACATAGGGCGTCTGCTCAATTAGGTACCTGCTCCGAAAGGTGTAGGGCAGCTCCACTGCATCATCCTCCCACTCCTCACAGCCTAGATATGGCCTCCAGATGACCACATCAATATCGTCTATCACTCGCCACCAATGCTCTAACCTGCCAATCCGTGGCTGCGAGGTGATCATATCGTACAAATGTACAAAGCTGCATCCATGACCCCTGCCCTTGAAGTGTATCGGTCGGGTAATCAGCAGATGCTCATAGGCCCATACCTGCAGCAGTGTCACTCCGCAACCCAATCCCACTGATCCATGATAAACGAACTGGTGAAGCTCGTAATATAAATGGGCCAGCACACATGGTCCCTAGGCATATCTAGTGTGCTACATCACCAGTGTCTCCAGTGCTCCCCCCCAGCCCACAGCCAATCCCCGTGTCGCCCTATTTGGACACAGGAACCCACTGATAGCTCCTTCGATCACTGCTGGCAATGCTAACCCTGTGGCTGTCATGGTGTCCCATGCCACGTGTCCTGCCCTCATCTCCAATCCAGGGTCCTGAAATACCCATCTGAATGCCTCCTGGTCTCCATCTCGATCGTAGGGGATCAAATCTCCATCGATCGGCACCCGCAGAATCCTGTAAACATCCTCAAGGGTGACAATCATCTCACCCATCGGCAAATGGAAGGTGCACGTCTCTAAGTGCCATCTCTCAGCCAGTGCAGTCAGCAAACCCATGTTTGCCCGAAACTCAGGCACATACAGTACATGTCTCAAGCCCATCGCCTCGATGGCAGCTCGGTCCCCAAGTGTTAACTCAGGTTGCAATCTCTGAGTCGACGGGAATCTCTCCCGTGACTCTAGCATCGGCAAATACTCCTGCAGTCAAGCAACTCAATCATGTCAGTTATAGTGGCATTCACTGTTTATCACAAACTACTGCTTGCTATCTAAATGCATATGGCTATTTACCCTAGTGACACTCACTATTCATCACAAAGTGTTGCTATCTATCTTAGTGGTACTCCTTGTTCATCACAAAGTACTACGTGTGTGACACTCACTGTTCATCACAAAGTGTTGCTCACATTTGCACTCCCTGTTTATCACAAAGTGCTGCTCATACTTTGAGTACTCCCTATTCATCACAAAGTACTCTATCTTGGTACTCACTATTCATCACAAAGTGCCTTGATCTATCCTAGTCTTCCCTAGAGGACCTGCTTGAGTGTATCCTCTTAGTAGCTTATCCAATCGACAGCGTATGTTGATCACAGAACTGCCGATTTGACCTAGAAGATGTAAATTCACACTTTTCAAACGCAAATGCGCTTACATGACACAAACATGCTTACATGACACAAACGCGCTTACAGACTGCACAAGCGCGCCTGTACAACACAGACATGCCTGTATGACACAAACGTGCCTATGCTGTTCATAAACGCGACTAGATGACACAGACATGCCTGAGCATTGCAAACATGCCCACATTTGATGCAGACGTAGTTCCAGACACAAACGTGCCTGGCACCGACACAGACGCACCTGGCGGACACAGATGTGCCTGGCACCGACGCAGACGCGCCTAAACGGTTTTTGACATTTTTAAACCTTACTTCTAAGTGCATTTATTGCTCTAACTAGCATGCATTAATGACAAAATTAAATGCATCAAAGTACAAGGAGGTTTGGTGGTACTCACCGGCTCTCCTGTCTCTGCTGGCCTCTGAAATTGGTGAACATGGTCGAATCTATGCACAAAGGCCATCGCTGCTGACTGCTACTGCTCTTTTCTCACTCTGCACTTTGATCTCATGAAGGTGTAGATGACAATGAGGATGTATTTTCCCCCGAGGTCTATCTTATAGCCTACCCTAGCCTTAGCCTTCGTTTCCCGAGTCAGTCTTCGTTATCCCATGACTTTGTCACTTTATCCGGTCAGTCTATTCTTGCCTTTCTTTCTTATCGAGAGATTGTCTGCAATCTTTTCAGATATTTTTCATCCAATCTCTCGAGGGGGCATATCATTCCCATCTTGGGGCAACTCTGTATCAGTTCATCTTATCTTCTCTGAAACAACGCGACAAGCCGCATTGTCTCAAAGAGGGGCAAAATGTAGACACCTAAAATTGTCCAGTCTAATTAAATAAATATTTTATTTATTTAATTACTTTAGCCTAATTCTTGTATTAATTAAATAAATCTTTATTTATTTAATTAATTCATTTATCCTCTTCTACCCTTATTTCTCATTTAAATAAATACATTTATTTATTTAAATTGTCCTTTTCTTAAATTAAATAAATATTTTATTTATTTAATTGATCCCACTTCTTCTATTAATTAAATAAATCTTTATTTATTTAATTAATTCATTAGCTTTTTCTACCCATGACACATGTCATTCATCTCTTAATTCCTACACTACCTACCTCTTTCATTATTTTATTATTTCTTCTACCTACCCTCTAATCCTAGCCGACCTCCTTTTTTACTCCTCTCAATCTTATCCCTCCATTTCATATTGTGTCTTCTATTTAAGGAGATGCTTCCTTCATTATCAAACCCTAATGACTGATCTTAAAGACTTGGCTATACTATGATCCTACTTGCAACCACATTCCGTTCTTTGTTGAGCTCTTGTGCAGATAAAATCTAAGAGCAAATATATCAAGCAAGATCAATGGAGATAGGAAGAATGGAGATCCAAACCCTATTGGACATGTGATGGTATCATCTTTGTGATTTTGTTTTATTTACATTGTCTTAGGTAATCTTCATATGTTATGGTGGATCTTTGTTGTTGTTAGGCTAGGGTTTGGTGGTTGAATTCATTTAGCCTTTCAATCTTGTTATTATTGTTATCCATTTTCACCATATACACTTTGTCATTTCGACTATTGTAACAACTTTCTTACTCCAATTTTTATCAAAAATGATACATTCACCCTTCTCCATCAGCACTCTGTATCCATTTTGGATGAACTATCCAAGACTCATGAGATTATGTTTAATGCTCGGAGAAAAATAAATATGCCCAATCCTTCATCTCACCTTACTTTGCGTAG
Source organism: Cryptomeria japonica (assembly GCF_030272615.1). Lineage (NCBI taxonomy): Eukaryota > Viridiplantae > Streptophyta > Pinopsida > Cupressales > Cupressaceae > Cryptomeria > Cryptomeria japonica. Next base: position 84,028,036 of record NC_081411.1, on the reverse strand, counting down.
ATCATAATAGACCCTTGGCCCACAAATAGAACTATTCCATTGTTCCCCATATTTTATCTCATATTTGAATTTCTTTTCTATAAAAGAAAATGAACTCTCATTACCACTCATGTGGTTACTGAAACCACTATCCAAATACAACACCTCAGGGCTACCTTCTTCACCAATGTTGCACATGATGAAGGTTGTGAAGTGATTATTTTCACCCTCATTCACATCAATCGCATTAGCATTTTGCTTTGACTGATTACCTTTCTTTTTCTAGCAATCTCTTGCATAATACCTAAATTTATAGGAGTTAAAACATTCCACATTGCACTTGTCATATCTTTGATTCAAACTGTTGTTCTTCTTGCCTTGTTTGTATTTATTTTGAGAGTTGATCACTCCCTCTTGGTTGTTTTCTCATCTAGAGTAATCTTCATTTCAATGGCTCTGCCTCTTGTTGTTTGTTAAACCCTAACCAATTAAGTTTGGCAATTTGGTTATATTTGTTTATGATCTAATGATGAGCAGTAATGATAATTCCATGTATGAAGAGAGTTTCAAAGTGATTTAGGCGCATTGATTAAAATGGATTTTGTCTAGGGAATGAGAAAATGTATTGCATCTAATGAAAAGTGCGCGATGAGTTACTAAGTTTGATGATGTGGTGATCAAGAAGCGGTCGAGGCTTTCTACATTTATGTGTAGATATTGCTATGTAATCCAACGGTCATACTTGAACTGAATTGTTTGTAATCTCTATTTGAGAATTGGGTTTTTGTTGTGCTACCAACCTAATTGATTTGTTTATAAGATTGATGAGTTGTTTAGTTTTAGAGTTGGCAAAGTTTGAGTTCAGTGTGTGGTTGCCGAACCAAATTATGTATCTATAGTTTGAGTAAAGGTAGATAGGATCATGAAAAGGATCTGAACTAGCAAGTGTAGTGCTATTAAAACAGATCAACAAACTCCTGTTGTTTTCTAACAATTACAGTATATTGAAATCCCCTAACTGGGTAAGCTCTAACAAGCTTTGTACTATTCAAATCCTCTAACAAAATGATCCATTGCCTTGGATTTCAAATTCTCTACTGAGGTTACTCTTAATCGGGTATTGCTTCTAACAAGGTATTTGTAGTCAATCCCTTAATCGGGTGATTCCTTACAGGATTAGTTCTTAACAGGACTTTTGTAAAAGCTTTAATAGGTTTGGTTCCTAATAGGGAAAACTTTAAAAGAGTTTAGATAGTTATCTTGTGAGTCTCATCTCACTGTGGTTTTTACCTTTTTGGGTTTCTGCGTCAAAAATATTTGTGTTAAGTGGTGAATATTTTTGTGGTTATGATATTATGGTTGATTTTCTTAACTACTTAATCTATTTTGATAAGTCATGATAACCAGAAGCATTCTAAAATGAATTTTTACTAATGTCTGTAAAAGCATTTGGATGTTTATGAGTTTGAAGTTGGTGACTGTTAGTTTGTTGTAACAATCAGCCAGTTTATCTTGAGGGTTTTTATCTTGATAGTGATATTGCATTGATAGTTCTAAGTGTAGTTTGAGAGATTGATTTTGAGGTTGGTGAAGTTTGTATCATTTTTTCTATCTATTGATTCACCCTCCCCCCCATTCAGTAGTTGACTAGATTCTTTTTCTTCCATCATACCATCAATTGGTATCAAAGCTCATCAGGTCATCTAAGATTTAAGCCTAACAACTTGAGGTAAGCATATTGCAGATCATGATGAAGAAGGAAGGTCTAAAGTTCAATAGAGAGAACTGTAGGATATGGAGTGACAAAATAAAAATTTATATCAAGAGTCTGGGTAACCAATATTGGGAACATGTCGACACTAAGTATGTTGCACCTACTGGGATGATGGTTGATAATAGAAGAAAGAGAAACAAGAAAATCATCAAGCATAAGAGGCCATTCTCAGTTCATTGTTTGATGCAGAATATGTAGATGTTCATGGTCTAGAGACTGCATATGAGGTACGGAAAAAACTTGAAGAGATTTATAGCAATAATGAACATGTTAAGATTGCTAAAGAAGAGAGTCTAAGAGGGAAGTATGATGGCATGCAGATGGATGAAGGTAAGAATATCTAGCAGTATAGTCAAAGGATAAAAAAGATAGTTGGTGAAATTAAGAGTGTAGGAGGTAAAGTGGAAGATGCCACATTGATCAGTAAGGTACTAAGAACCCATCTATCTGAGTTGTAGCCATTCAGGAGCTAAAGTCTATTGACCAAACTAAGGTAACTCTTGACTCCATCATTGAAAAATTTGATGCTTTTGAATTAAATTGTTATGATGGTAGTATATAGAAATCTGAGTCTACATTTAGAGCTTTTATTTCTAATCCATCTATGAGGAAAAATAGAGATGTTAGTCACAACTATGAATCTAGATCCAGCAGAGAAGCTGGTGATGAATACAGTTTAGTTGAGCTTGAAGCATTATTGGCCAAATAGTTGGCTAGAGGTAGTGGTAAATATAGAGGTAAATTACCTTTAAAATGTTTTGCATGCAACACGATTGGACACATAGCTACTAACTATCCTAATGGTGATAATGAGCACAAAAGAGAGAAATTCAAGAAGTATAAGGGTAAAGGAAAAAGAGATTGTCTTATTGTTGTTGATGGTGGTATCATTGATGAGGAATCTGACGATGACGCTAATGAAGATATTGTGCTTGTAGCCATTAAAGAGGAGATATCTTATCAGAAGGCATTAGTGTCTCGAATGGATAACTCTGATGATTGGATCATTGATAGTGGTTGTTCACATCACATGACTGGTGATCGGAGTAAATTTCTTTCTTTGAAGGAATTTGATGGTGGCATTGTAAGATTTGGCAATGAATCACCCTACATGGTTAAAGGTAAGGGAACTATTTATCTTAATGAAAAGAGCAATGCAAATGATGTCTACTAGGTTGAAGGTTTAAAGCACAATCTTTTGAGTGCGCCACTACTCAATGACAGAGGATACCCATTGGATTTTAAAAATGATATGTGCAAAATCTATGACAACAAATGTGAACTAATTACAACTGGGAAGCAAACTAAAGGTAATGTATTCCACCTTAATCCTAAAGTCAACAACTATTTAATTGCAAAGATAGATGATAGTTGGCTTTGGCATAGAAGATTTTGTCATATAAAATTTGATAATATTGTTAAAGTGAGTAAGTCCAAGACACTGAGAGGTTTGCCTCAATTGGACAAACTAGTTAATGCTCTGCATAAAGAATGTCAGTTGGGAAAGATGACATCCTCAACTTTCAAGAGAAAATCCTTTACAATAGAACATCCGTTAGATTTGATTCATACAGATCTTTGTGGGCCAATAAGAATAAAAAACATTCAATGTGACATATATTTTATGATCTTCACTGATGATTGCTCAAGGATGATGTGGGTCACATTCTTGAAGGATAAGACTGAAGCTTTTAGTAAGTTCAAGGCATTCAGGGCCTTAGCTGAGAAGGAGAGCGGCAAGAGGATAAAATGTTTGAGGACAAATCAAGATGGTGAATTTACTTCTGAGGAATTCACTAGATATTGTGAAGTAAATGGTATCAAACGACAACTTTATGCACCGAGGATACCATAGCAGAACGATATCTCAAAGAGGAACAACTAGTCAGTTGTTGAAGCTGCTAGGACGATGTTGATAAAAGGAGATGTAGCAAATTTTTTTTGGAGAGAAGTTATCAGCACAACTGTCTACACTATGAACTGGATTCTGGTAAAGAGATGTAAGGACAAGACCCCTTATGAACATTAGTATGGTAGATCACCTAATGGTAGTTGTTTCAAGATATTTGGAAGCAAATGTTTCATTAAGAGAGGTGATTATATTAGCAAAAGGCTAAAAGTGATGAAGGTATATTTCTTGGTTATTCCACCAAGAGCAAGGCCTACAAGTATTTTAACAACCGAACACAAAGAATTATTGAGAGTGCTGATGTTTGAGTGGATGAATATCCTAAAGTCGCAGAACCTGTTTGAAGAAAAAGGATGAAGATCGTTGCATTTTGTTTTTGGAAACTGTGAAATCTAGAGTAATATTATTAAGCCAATTAACTTTTTAAATGAAGATCATACATACATACATACATAAACACATACACATATATATATATAGATCAATGCATATATATGATATATGTATACATATATATAAGAATTAATTGTTGTTCAAGAATTGAATTCTTTTTAAGTGGACTGTTATGGTAAGGCCATCACTTGTTTTCATATTAATGAGCTCAGGAGGATAGTGCAATGTCACCTTCTATTAATGTAAATGCAACAAGAACGTATGTAGAAGCACCAGATGTAATTAGTTAGCCGATAGGCTTTAAGTAGGAGCTTTGCTCCCAGAAAATTCAAATTTTAACCGGATAAGAGTTAGCCTGTCTGCTTGCTTGCTAACTTTCTGCCGGTGTCGTGGAGTGACAAACGCATGCTGCTGGCATTCTTGTTATACTGTAGCTGCCAAACTATGGTATGTCCACCTGCCCACTTTGCATATGCACCTGCTGAGTATTGTTATGTCCACTGCTTATGCAAGCGTTGAGTCTTTGAACGCTAACTGGCTGAAATCAGTTATTATGAAAATGGAGTTTGCTTGTTGCTCTTCTACCATCTGTTATAACCAACAACAAAGAGAGAGGAAATTACAGAGAAGCACACAATAGATGGTGGAAATCATCTAGGACATTTGCCATGTATCACAGTTAAACTCAGGTATGTTTTGTCAAAAATATTTTCTTTCGATCTCATTTTATGATAAATTCGGGTATGTTTTGTGAAAAATATTTTCTTTCTATCCCATTCCTTGTAGCTTTCACCGCTTTGTGCTTCTTTCCAACAATTGATAGCTGACAAAATCCACGATTCTCTAGAGGATAATCTAAACAGGGATTTTAATTTTACTTTGTCACTTGCAAGGCACCCTAAATTAGCTCGCCTAGCCTTGAAGTCCATGTCGTGGTCTCCCATACCAGTGTTTATGTTGGATATCATGCCCTGAATGTCGATGCCCGCATGGTTGTTGTCCGGATCAGATTCATTCTAGAATGTGTCGAATTTGATGACAAGCTGGCTGGTCGTGTTTCCGTTCATGGATGAGTCGAAGAGGCCGAGAAAAGCACGGTTTTTATTTGAACAATATAAAATGCGAATTGGAAGGTGGCGATTCAAACTGCCATTCTCCCCATCCCACACTTCTATGGAAGTCCGTGAAAGGGGGTCTCGGGTCCCTACAAATAATTGTTAACAAACAAATAACCCGATTATGATGGCCCAAAAATCTCTTATTATTAGGGCTCATTCATTAAGGGCCATGTAAGTAAGGGGAATAGGATTTTATTTAAACGGATTTTTAAACAAATAAACCTGAAAAACAATAAGGGTTGTAAATGGGATATGAAGGTTATTTTGTTGTAAGGAGGTTATTTTTATTAATTATGGTGGTTTAACTTCATATGACATATTTTTATGTATAAAAGGGGTGTATATGTTTGATTTTTCATTCAAGTGATTTTTGACAAGAAATTCTTTTGGAGAGAATTAGTCATATAGGAGGATTTTTATCAAGCACAAAGGCATTGTGTTTTGATTGTACTCTTGAAAGTAATTGGATAAAGAGGCAGTTGAAGCCTAACCCTAGAAAGGAGAACTTGCATAAGAGCCTTTAGGTGCAAGAGAAGGCGGTGAAGAGATTCTAATGCAGGTTTAAAGCTTGGGTGATGTACAGAAGCTGTAATTACTTCACATCATTAATAAAGTGATTCCTGTTGAGAAGCAGACTCACAGATGTATCTCAAATTGAGCGAACTCCATTATCAAGCTCATGATCTCTTTTCTTCTCTTTTGTATTATAATTCTCTTCTAATATTTGACTCTTTTGAGTTTTTATAATTACCAAATTTAAGTAATTAGCTTATGTTTCACTAATTTTGGATAAAGAATAAGTGAAATCTAATTTTTTGTAATTTCGGCGGTTAATATACATAATCACGCAATTCTGTTGGATTGGGAAAAATCTATAACTAGGAGTTAAGCACAATTATTTTGTAAACTTATAATTTCAAATCAAGCAGGGGTAGAATTAGAAATGATAGAGATGAAACTCGAACTATCTACTTTGGTTAGCTTCTAATGAAACATGACAAAATTAGTTTTCTAGAATAAAACAAGGAAATTTTACCCTTAACTCATAGGAAAAAGAATAAGAAGGTGCCCTTAAGTTATGCAAAAACAATAGGAAGTTTTCGCTCTTAAGTCTAACTAAGGAGACAAATGCCTAAGGAAACGAAAGAGGAAAGAGGGAAAAACTAGCGGGAACAAAATCCCCCCTCAAACTAACTATGCATGACAACTCTATGTTATAGTGTCATTAAACCAATGAAGATCTCACAAAATGTGAAAATTCTACTTAGTGAAAGTATTCATGAAGATGTCAAGAATTTTTTCAGAAGTAGGACAATACTTCGAATCAATGGCCCCATCATAGATCAATTCTCGGATGTAGTGCATATGGATCTGAATCCGTTTGGTTCATTGCCATTGTATAGGATCTCTGCAAAACTTTAGTGTACTCTAATTGTCACCCCAAATTACTGTCTAATGACAAAAAACAATATTGAGCTTAGTGAGAAAGTTCTACAACCAAATGGCTTGAACTGTAACATTGATGACACCGCTATATTTAGCTTCTATTGATGATAAAGCAATGGTAGATTGTTTCTTTCTTGATGAACAAATATGAATGGATCCCAAACTAAGAACATATCCTAAAGTATACTTGCAATCAATGCTATCACCAAACTAATTAGAATCAATGTAGCCAAGGAGATCCAAAGTACATCCTATTGAATAAGGAATCCCATAGCTAATGGTTCCTTGAACATACTAAAGGATGCACTTGGTAGCTTTCTAGTGTAGCTGATGAGGCTCCATCATGTGTCTAATAAAAACCCCTACTGCATATGAGAGTGAGTGGCATAAATAAGACTCCCCACAAGTTGTCATTATTGAGTGCAATCGACCAATGGTGTATCTTTTCCATCTTCAATTTTTACTCCTTAAATGAACAGTGTGTCTGATGGCTTGCAGTTGATCATATGAAACCAAACTAGGAGATCTCTATCATACTTGGATTGAGCTATGGTGATTCCTTATTCATTTTGACTAATTTCAAGTCCAATGAAAATGTGTAGGAGACCCATGTCTATCATGGAAAATCTGTCATGCAAAACAATTTTAATTGTAACAATGGATGTAGCTGAACTACCTGTTACAAGTAGATCATCTACATAAAGCACTATGATCAACAAGGAGTTATATGTTCTCATCATATAAATATTTGGATCAAATTTTCAATGCATGGAACTTTGAGACATAAGATATGAGTCTGTTTTAGCATACCATGCTCGAGGTGCCCACTTGAGGCTATACCCATGTGCCTTCTTTATATAGATTTCCTTTTTGAGATCACCATGAAGAAATGCATTCTTCATATCCATGTGGTGAACCTCCCACCTTCTTGCTTCTACAATGGCAAGAGCCAACTAAATGGACTCCATTTTTGCCACTAGTGCAAAATTCTCACCATAGTCGATACAATGAACTTGTCAAAATCCTTTGGCTACCAACCTTCCTTTGTATCTACTCATGCATCCATCTATTGCTTTCTTTCTCCTATAGACCCACTTACATCTAACAAGATTGTTATTGGAAGGAAGATGAACCATGTCCCAAGTTTGGTTGGTAACGAGTGAGTTGTATTCCTCATCCATGGCTTCTTCACAAAGAGGATTCCCTATAGCTTCTACATAAGTTAGAGGGTCAGATTCTAGAACCACAAAAGGCATGCATTGGTATGATATTCTTTGTAGTTAAGAGTGCATGAGGGGTTTCATATATCTCAGCTAAGCTCCTTGTTCTTTGATTTCTCTCAGGGGATATGGAATAATCACTAGAAGCCTCATCATGATCTAGATGTGGATCTTCATTTACACGCATAGGTTCATCAGAATCGGATTCAAATATATAAAATAATATCAGAATGATTTCATGTATCATCTCTAAGGTTTGTGAGAGAAGGTAGCATGAAAGTGGTATCATGGTGTTCCTAAGATGCATGAGATATATTTTCATCAAAGTAGACAGTCCTCTCAAAAAAGACCATGTCAGTGGAAAGATCTAACAGTCTATATCCCTTGACACCATCTGGATACCCTACATATATGCATGCTTCGCTTTGAAGACCCAAAGCCTTCCTCTTTTTTGTAAGAATGTGGGCCCATGTACATGATGCAAAGAAGGAAAAATGGGTGACTTCTAGTTGTAACCCACTCCAAGCTTTACAAGGTGTTATTCCTGTAATTTATTTGTGATGAGATTTATTTAAACTTGTCGTTTGTGATGCTATGCTAAGAAATGTGGTTATGGACATTGGACACCTAACCTACTTTGCTTGTATCACTATTTGATAAATTCTATTTCTTGTATTAGATAAATTTATGAAAAAATTTCTATATAACCCAAAGTCAGAACCTACTGAAGGATGATTGCGACCACCAAGTCCCTATTGAAGGGTATTGAAAAATCTACAAGGCCTTGTTTGTAAATATCTGTAATCTTTTGTGCTGACACTCTAATTGATTGATATTTTTGGGAGCATTAAAATGGCATGGAATTTTACATAGCTATAATTATAAAATCTATAAGGCTTTATTTGTAAATCTTTGTAAATTTTTTGTGCTGACAATTTGACTGAATGTTCAAGATAACTTCAACTTGATTAAAGATGTTGAGTATGGTCCATAATGTGTGGTTATGCTACTAATATGTTCTATAAAATCTTTACTAATGTACAAAATGAGATGTGCACACAAATATTTTTACTAGGTCGAAAGATACTCGGAGTTAAGAATGAATATTTTTCTCTTACATGCATAATGTTTCAATATGGTATGATTTTCTCTATTTGTTCAAACTTGCATTTAGAAATATAACTTTTAATCTTAGATATTGTAATGTTAGCATTATTTTTTACCTTTAAATTTTGACTTACTCATGTTTGATCATGAATTTATTGCAACTCTTTTTGGGTTTCTGATTAGTAAAAGAAACATTTATAAGGTTATTGCTATTTCCCACTTTTCAAGCTTCCTATTTCTCTATAATGTGGATCAAGTTGGTTTATTGAGGGCACATTTTTTATTTGGAAGGCATTTTCATGTTTATTCTATTTTTACTATTAGTTTATGAGAATAAGATAAAAATTAGCATTATATAAAATTTGTATTTATAGCCCCATTGAAGTTGTCCACTTATCTAAAATGGACATGATTCTACCCATACATGCTTGTAATAGAAAATCCATTAGGTTTAAATATTAATGGAGCCTCTAATATAAAGAATTAGGAATAATAAATATTAATGGAGCCTATAATATTAATGGACTGATAATTGATATGATATGCAAAGCTAAGCTATGATAATGATTTATGCTAAATTGCTCAAAAACAACTCTAAAAATGCTAACCAAATGAACTCAGAGATGCAAAGATAAATACTCCTAATTTAACTATGAAATTAGCTATTAGTTCCAAAAATGGCTTAGGATACCTCTACTTATAGATTTTTTAGTGCATAAGCCTAGGTGATAGAGATGAAAAGTCCTGATTAAATCTTGCAATTTGGATGGCTATGAGCAATAGGTTGAGATGTGAGAGTTAAATTTGGAAGATGTTCCTCCTACACCTACAGGTGGAAGGAGAAGCCATCTCACCTTGACTGAGGATGAATATAGAGAGAATATAGGATAGTTGGAGAAAATTTAGGGATAAGAGGACATGTCGACTCAACTCCCTCCAAAGATGTAGGAAGGTTGAGAAAAGTGTGTATGTACATATTATTTAGAGAATAAATTGAATGTTGAAGATAATGATGCATATTAATATTAAAAAATATTAATATCTTTAGCCACATGATGGATGAGGTGGAAAAGAAGAAGTGATGTGGAAATGAGGTGAGTTGGAAAAGTGGTGCAGAAGCACCTAGACATCAAGACATTGGAGGAGATCCTGAGAGATATTTTAATCCATATGTTTGGATATGATATTCAATGTAATAAAATCAAATGTAATGCCTAAGGGCAAACAAAATTGTAAAGTTGTCATTTAGTTGTCATTTTAAGAGTCATGTGATGTGTTTTGTAAAGCCATGAAGTCATTTATTCAAAAGTGTAAAAGTTGTCAACTTGACAATAAAATGTTGTCAAGCAAAGTTGAAAAAATGCAACAAAAGTTGAAAAGGGGTTAAAAGTTGGTTATGAGAGGTAGTTGTAAGGTCAAAACTAACCAAGAGTCTATAAAAATTCATTTTATGGTCGTTCCAAATCATAAAAGAAAGAAAGGAAAGAAAGGAGAATATTTTGATACATTTTGGTGTATTCTACTATTGCTATTTTGATTGGCTTTCTAGTTTTTATTTTGGTTCCAGGTCTTGCACGACCATGTATGACCTGGAATCCTTTGTAAATGTATAATGAATTGTTAGATATGTGAAATACCTTTCTTTTCCATTTGTTTTGGAGTGATTATTTTTATAAATGAAGAAATTATGGAATTTTTGGTGAAAGTTGTTGTTTGCAGATTTGAGGTTTCCTGAGAACAGTCATGTTGCAGAATATGGTACGGATTCATATGAAATTATTATGACCTCTAAATAGATTCATTGGATGGATATGTGAATTATCTTTCATTTCCATTTGGTCTGAGTCATTTTTATTTAGATTTGTTGAAGTTATGAATATTTTGGTGAAAACTGGTTTTTAAAGGTCTTCAATGGAGTTGCAGGCAATGGTTTGACATTATCTCATGATTTAAGAATTGGAAAATTTAATGGATTACATATTCTGAATATATATTCATAAATATTTCATATGAAATTGGTTTGGTGTCATTTTTTTATGTTTTGTGAAAGATATTTGATGCCCTAGGCGGACTGGGCATGCACATGCTTTGTTTGGGAACAGCAGTATTGGGTCTCGGTACAGAGGCCATAACTTTTAATCTAACCATTGGATTCTCCTAAGGTTTGGATATGTTTTAACAAGTATAGTTATATACATTTTCACCAAAGGGATCTTTGAAATAATATCTGGGTCAAAAGTTATGAATGACAGAATACAGGTCTATTACTAGGAACTTTAAAGATTGAAGTGTGAACCATGAATATGGGTTATTGCATTAAGTTGATATTAATGAAAAGATGATTGAAAGAAGTTGTTATTTTGCCTCTAAAGAATGAGTTTAAATGGATATTGATATTTGAATATGCAAATAGGGAAGAAGACTTTCTTTCCTCTGCATCAGATTGATATCAGAGCTAGAAGAGCCTGAGTGTGTGGGTAGAGCGCTGAAAGAGGCAATCCACACTAGGACCTAGCCCAAGAAGAGTTGAAATTTTGTGTTGTTAATGTGTTTGGTTGCAGGTGCTTGTCCATCTAGCTGCAAGAGGAATTTGGTGTTGTGTGTGGGCAGACAAGGAAGGTCTGTCAAGGGCCAAAGAGATGGTCCAGGGCCATGGGATGGTCCATTGGTTGCCAAGAGACTAGGGAGAGAGGCAAAGAGGAGGACTCCTAGGTGAGGCAAAGGTGAGTTGTTTGTTGGTGAGGTGATGCAGCATGGAGAGGTGGACTTATGGTTGGTAAAAGCACTTGGATGGCAGCCATTACATACTCCACTAATAGGAGTTATTGAGGAGGTAGATACAAGGACAGTCTTGTGTCCTTTTGGAGATGGTGATTGCAGTAAAGGCATGAGAATGGTGATAAGATGAAGAGGCAAAGACAAAGATGAAGGTGATGATTTTAATCCAAAGCATAAATTTTATTTTCTTGCAGGTTATTTTCCCTATGTTTCCAAGGGACTTGGAAAGTTTTCAAGGTCGGTAGTATGGTGCAGAAGCACCTAGACATCAAGACATTGGAGGAGATCCTGAGAGATATTTTAATCCATATGTTTGGATATGATATTCAATGTAATAAAATCAAATGTAATGCCTGAGGGCAAACAAAATTGTAAAGTTGTCATTTAGTTGTCATTTTAAGAGTCATGTGATGTGTTTTGTAAAGCCATGAAGTCATTTATTCAAAAGTGTAAAAGTTGTCAACTTGACAATAAAATTTTGTCAAGCAAAGTTGCAAAAATGCAACAAAAGTTGAAAAGGGGTTAAAAGTTGGTTATGAGAGGTAGTTGTAAGGTCAAAACTGAACAAGAGTCTATAAAAATTCATTTTATGGTTGTTCCAAATCATAAAGGAAAGAAAGGAAAGAAAGGAGAATATTTTGATACATTTTGGTGTATTCTACTATTGCTATTTTGATTGGCTTTCCATTTTTTATGTTGGTTCCAGGTCTTGCGCGACCATGTATGACCTAAAAACCTTTGTAAATGTATAATTAATGGTTAGATATGTGAAATACCTTTCTTTTCCATTTGGTTTGGAGTGATTATGTTTCTAAATGAAGAAATTATGGAAGTTTTGGTGAAAGTTGTTGTTTGCAGATTTGAGGTTTCCTGAGAACAGTCATGTTGCAGAATATGGTACGGATTCATATGAAATTATTATGACATCTAAATGGATTCATTGGATGGATACATAAATTATCTTTCATTTCCATTTGGTCTGAGTCATTTTTATTTAGATTTGTGGAAGTTATGAATATTTTGGTGAAAACTGGTTTTAAAAGGTCTTCAATGGAGTTGCAGGCAATGGTTTGACATTATCTCATGATTTAAGAATTGGAAAATTTAATGGATTACATATTCTGAATATATATTCATAAATATTTCATATGAAATTGGTTTGGTGTCATTTTGTTATGTTTTGTGAAAGATATTTGATGCCCTAGGCGGACTGGGCATGCACATGCTTTGTTTGGGAACAGCAGTATTGGGTCTCGGTACAGAGGCCATAACTTTTAATCTAACCATTGGATTCTCCTAAGGTTTGGATATGTTTTAATAAGTATAGTTATCTACATTTTCACCAAAGGGATCTTTGAAATAATATCTGGGTCAAAAGTTATGAATGACAGAATACAGGTCTATGACTGGGAACTTTAAAGATTGAAGTGTGAACCATGAATATAGGTTATTGCATTAAGTTGATATTAATGAAGAGATGATTGAAAGAAGTTGTTATTTTTCCTCTAAAGAATGAGTTTAAATGGATATTGATATTTGAATATGCAGATAGGGAAGAAGACTTTCTTTCCTCTACGTCAGATTGGTATCAGAGCTAGAAGAGCCTGAGTGTGTGGGTAGAGCACTGAAGGAGGCAATCCACACAAGGACCTAGCCCAAGAAGAGTTGAAATTTTGTGTTGTTAATGTGTTTGGTTGCAGGTGCTTGTCCATATAGCTGCAAGAGGAATTTGGTGTTGTGTGTGGGCAGACAAGGAAGGTCTGTCAAGGGCCAAAGAGATGGTCCAGGGCCATGGGATGGTCCATTGGTTGCCAAGAGACTAGGGAGAGAGGCAAAGAGGAGGACTCCTAGGTGAAGCAAAGGTGAGTTGTTTGTTGGTGAGGTGATGCAGCATGGAGAGGTGGATTTATGGCTGGTAAAAGCACTTGGATGGCAGCCATTACATACTCCACTAATAGGAGTTATTGAGGAGGTAGATACAAGGACAGTCTTGTGTCCTTTTGGAGATGGTGATTGCAGTAAAGGCATGAGAATGGTGATAAGATGAAGAGGCAAAGACAAAGATGAAGGTGATGATTTTAATCCAAAGCATAAATTTTATTTTCTTTCAGGTTATTATCCCTATGTTTCCAAGGGACTTGGAAAGTTTTCAAGGTCGGTAGTATGGTGCAGAAGCACCTAGACATCAAGACATTGGAGGAGATCCTGAGAGATATTTTAATCCATATGTTTGGATTTGATATTCAATGTAATAAAATCAAATGTAATGCCTAAGGGCAAACAAAATTGTAAAGTTGTCATTTAGTTGTCATTTTAAGAGTCATGTGATGTGTTTTGTAAAGCCATGAAGTCATTTATTCAAAAGTGTAAAAGTTGTCAACTTGACAATAAAATGTTGTCAAGCAAAGTTGCAAAAATGCAACAAAAGTTGAAAAGGGGTTAAAAGTTGGTTATGAGAGGTAGTTGTAAGGTCAAAACTGACCAAGAGTCTATAAAAATTCATTTTATGGTCGTTCCAAATCATAAAGGAAAGAAAGGAAAGAAAGGAGAATATTTTGATACATTTTGGTGTATTCTACTATTGCTATTTTGATTGGCTTTCCAGTTTTTATGTTGGTTCCAAGTCTTGCACGACCATGTATGACCTGGAAACCTTTGTAAATGTATAATTAATGGTTAGATATGTGAAATACCTTTCTTTTCCATTTGGTTTGGAGTGATTATGTTTCTAAATGAAGAAATTATGGAATTTTTGGTGAAAGTTGTTGTTTGCAGATTTGAGGTTTCCTGAGAACAGTCATGTTGCAGAATATGGTACGAATTCATATGAAATTATTATGACCTCTAAATTGATTAATTGGATGGATACGTGAATTATCTTTCATTTCCATTTGGTCTGAGTCATTTTTATTTAGATTTGTGGAAGTTATGAATATTTTGGTGAAAACTGGTTTTAAAAGGTCTTCAATGGAGTTGCAGGCAATGGTTTGACATTATCTCATGATTTAAGAATTGGAAAATTTAATGGATTACATATTCTGAATATATATTCATAAATATTTCATATGAAATTGGTTTGGTGTCATTTTGTTATGTTTTGTGAAAGATATTTGATGCCCTAGGCGGACTGGGCATGCACATGCTTTGTTTGGGAATAGCAGTATTGGGTCTCGGTATAGAGGCCATAACTTCTAATCTAACCATTGGATTCTCCTAAGGTTTGGATATGTTTTAACAAGTATAGTTATCTACAGTTTCACCAAAGGGATCTTTGAAATAAAATCTAGGTCAAAAGTTATGAATGACAGAATACAGGTCTATGACTAGGAACTTTAAAGATTGAAGTGTGAACCATGAATATGGGTTATTGCATTAAGTTGATATTAATGAAGAGATGATTGAAAGAAGTTGTTATTTTGCCTCTAAAGAATGATTTTAAATGGATATTGATATTTGAATATGCAGATAGGGAAGAAGACTTTCTTTCCTCTGCATAAGATTGGTATCAGAGCTAGAAGAGCCTGAGTGTGTGGGTAGAGCGCTGAAGGAGGCAATCCACACTAGGACCTAGCCCAAGAAGAGTTGAAATTTTGTGTTGTTAATGTGTTTGGTTGCAGGTGCTTGTCCATCTAGCTGCAAGAGGAATTTGGTGTTGTGTGTGGGCAGACAAGGAAGGTCTGTCAAGGGCCAAAGAGATGTTCCAGGGCCATGGGATGGTCCATTGGTTGCCAAGAGACTAGGGAGAGAGGCAAAGAGGAGGACTCCTAGGTGAGGCAAAGGTGAGTTGTTTGTTGGTGAGGTGATGCAGCATGGAGAGGTGGACTTATGGTTGGTAAAAGCACTTGGATGGCAGCCATTACATACTCCACTAATAGGAGTTATTGAGGAGGTAGATACAAGGATAGTCTTGTGTCCTTTTGGAGATGGTGATTGCAGTAAAGGTATGAGAATGGTGATAAGATGAAGAGGCAAAGACAAAGATGAAGGTGATGATTTTAATCCAAAGCATAAATTTTATTTTCTTGCAGGTTATTATCCCTATGTTTCCAAGGGACTTGGAAAGTTTTCAAGGTCGGTAGTATGGTGCAGAAGCACCTAGACATCAAGACATTGGAGGAGATCCTGAGAGATATTTTAATCCATATGTTTGGATATGATATTCAATGTAATAAAATCAAATGTAATGCCTAAGGGCAAACAAAATTGTAAAGTTGTCATTTAGTTGTCATTTTAAGAGTCATGTGATGTGTTTTGTAAAGCCATGAAGTCATTTATTCAAAAGTGTAAAAGTTGTCAACTTGACAATAAAATGTTGTCAAGCAAAGTTGCAAAAATGCAACAAAAGTTGAAAAGGGGTTAAAAGTTGGTTATGAGAGGTAGTTGTAAGGTCAAAACTGACCAAGAGTCTATAAAAATTCATTTTATGGTCGTTCCAAATCATAAAGGAAAGAAAGGAAAGAAAGGAGAATATTTTGATACATTTTGGTGTATTCTACTATTGCTATTTTGATTGGCTTTCCAGTTTTTATGTTGGTTCCAAGTCTTGCACGACCATGTATGACCTGGAAACCTTTGTAAATGTATAATTAATGGTTAGATATGTGAAATACCTTTCTTTTCCATTTGGTTTGGAGTGATTATGTTTCTAAATGAAGAAATTATGGAAGTTTTGGTGAAAGTTGTTGTTTGCAGATTTGAGGTTTCCTGAGAACAGTCATGTTGCAGAATATGGTACGGATTCATATGAAATTATTATGACCTATAAATAGATTCATTGGATGGATACGTGAATATTCTTTCATTTCCATTTGGTCTAAGTCATTTTTATTTAGATTTGTGAAAGTTATGAATATTTTTGTGAAAACTAGTTTTAAAAGGTCTTCAATGGAGTTGCAGGCAATGGTTTGACATTATCTCATGATTTAAGAATTGGAAAATTTAATGGATTACATATTCTGAATCTATATTCATAAATATTTCATATTAAATTGGTTTGGTGTCATTTTGTTATGTTTTGTGAAAGATATTTGATGCCCTAGGCAGACTGGGCATGCACATGCTTTGTTTGGGAATAGCAGTATTGGGTCTCGGTATAGGGGCCATAACTTTTAATCTAACCATTGGATTCTCTTAAGGTTTGGATATGTTTTAAGAAGTATAGTTATCTACATTTTCACCAAAGGGATCTTTGAAATAATATCTGGGTCAAAAGTTATGAATGACAGAATACAGGTCTATGACTGGGAACTTTAAAGATTGAAGTGTGAACCATGAATATGGGTTATTGCATTAAGTTGATATTAATAAAGAGATGATTGAAAGAAGTTGTTATTTTGCCTCTAAAGAATGAGTTTAAATGGATATTGATATTTGAATATGCAGATAGGGAAGAAGACTTTCTTTCCTCTTCATCAAAAAGGAAGATTAAATAATTAAGAAATTATTTAACTAATGAGACTATACGATAGTGGATAGAAGTTTAGTTAAATATTAGATTTATTTAATTGATTAGAATAAATTAAGATAAATGAATTAATTAATAAAATATTTCAATTAATTTAATTAATAGAAGAATATGAAATGAATTAAATAAACCATTCTCTTCGAATTAACCATTGAATAGAAGAATAATTATTAAATAAATATAAAATATTTATTTAATTACTCCTAGCTAATTTTGTGTGTATACATTTTACCCCTCTTTGAAATGATGTTGAGACAACATTGTTTCAAAGATTAAATAAAGTCTTGATAATACCCCTAATGAAGATAAAAATCTTGATTGTGTGCCCCTTGGGAGATTCATCATGAAATTGTTGAAAATTTTGATTGAGCAATTGATCTTATGATAATTGATTGAAAAGATTTGAAAATGGCCCCTCAATTAAATTCATTTTTGTAAAAAAAACAAAATTTCCCCATTTTTGAAAAAATATTTACCCCTTCAAAAATAAAAAAAGGTAATAATAAAATTAACCTAGGTCAATTTTATCCTCATTTGCAATTTGTCAATGTTTGGAGAAAAAAGAATTTGGGGTGTTGAGATGGCAAGATGATGATCAAGTATAAGAGGCATTGATTTGAGTGCGTTTGTGAATACCAACTGAGTAGAGCCCACTGGTGAGTGACCTATCCCAAGCTTTGGTTTGAATTTTCCATCAAGTATGTCAATTGTTTCACATGATTTAGAATAGTTTTTGCATTTTTTTTTATTTTCACATTGTAGTTTCTCACATTTTTTAGGTATTTTAACACATTTATCATTTTGGTTAGAAGCATTTGATGATTTAGGATATTTATCTTGTATGTTCACGCCTTTGTCAAAGATGATAGCGCAAATGTTGGGTTAGTGCCTATGTGAATTATGTTCACACATTTGATCGTTATGTTAGTGTATTTGCTTAATTTAGCACCTTTTCCTTGTGTATTCACACATATGTTTAATTGGTTAGCACAAATACTTGTTTTAGCACATGTGGTGATTAGGATAGCAATTTTGTTCTGTTGTACAATGCTTTTGTTTAAAATTGAACTTTTTTTTATTTTGGCAATGTTAAAGTTCAATTAGATGAATCTGATTAGACAATTGACGTGTGAATTTGATTGATTAATAGACAATTAATGATGATTGATCAATGATTTGATAAATTTGATTAATATATTTGATTGCTTGATTGATTGCTTGATAGATGTTTTTATTGATAGGATATCTATTTGTTTTCCTAATTGATGAGTTGATTAGGAGCTCAAAGAGATTGATGTAAACTTTGATAGAGAGCTTAATTTGTTGATCATTTGATTGATAGCTTGATTTTCTTGATAGAATATATTTGATTAAATATTGATTTGATAGGATAGATGATTGATAGAAAACTTGTTTGATTAAATAGGATAAACTAGATGTTCTCTAGTGTTGGGAAAAATTCTTGGCTATGTGCCATTTAGTCCCAAAGTTGAGAGATTAGACATATTGATGCCTATGGATTATGTCACCTATTATACATTCCTAATATTACACATAATAGAGGTCTATTGACCCCATTAGCTGAGAGATGGCATAGCGAGCACAACACATTTCATCTCTCCACTAGTTAGATTAGTGTGACCCTCAAGGATGTCTATAGGATCCTTCACATTCTTGTGACTAGAGAGCTCATCGAGTATGACTACCAGGATCTAGGTGGGATAGAGGCATGTAGGAAAGTGCTTGGTGATTAGAGAATTTATGGTGGTGAGATTCGATGGGAGGAAATGATCATGCACTATGAGACTCTCCCATTGATACTTCCAAGCTTGATTGGTGGATTCATCTATCTTGATTGGAGATCTCGAGGATTTGTCATTGGATGGGAGGCATTTTGTAGAGCATGATGCAATATCATACTAGGTATGCATGGGGTGTGTGTGTGCTTTCTCATCTATATCATGATTTACATCGATTTGTTTATGATGGCAGAGCTAGTTTTTCTATTGGTTGTACACTTCTTTAGGTTTGGTGTTGGGAGCACATTGTTGTTACTCAGTCGATACATGGAAGAGTTCATGGTGGCGACCAACCATTTTTGTATTTGTATAGAGGTATTATTATTCAACCTAAGCTAGGTAATATTGACTATTGGAGATGGGTAGTGGATCCCATGGATACTATGATTTGGAGACCTTATATTCATTGTGAGTCATGGTTACATGACACTCATTTTTTTTTATTTATAATTTTGTAGAGTAGGTATCTAACCAGTCACATTCCATTTATTATTAAAAGATAGTTATTGGGTTGTATTTTGAGATAGTTTGGTATCATTCAACACATGCATTATGTTGTTACGATGTATGCATAATGATACAAGGATAAACAAGATTGGGGTCCTTCATTATATTTAGAGATAGCATACACAGAGTTTTTGGTTGTTCCCATTGTAGAATAGGATTTGCGACCACATATTTTGGATATTCGAATTACATCGGATTATGAATAGTACCTTATTTCACACACATTTCTTCGCATTACTGATCCTGCAGATCCTCCTCCCAGTTCAGGAGATGAGGAAGATGATTCATATGATCATGTTGTTAGATGGTGGAGACAGAGACAAGATCTTAGAGTTTCTCGTGAGGCTGGAGGCACTTTTGGATAGGTTGGTAGGGTTGGGAGGCCACTTCCTCTAGTCGGGAGAGATGCAGGTAGAGAAGGGATTGGAGCAGCAAGAGGATTAACCTCTCCTAGATTAGGAAGAGATGGAGGATTAGACAGCGGTCGGGAGAGGGGGATTGATTTTGGGTAGATCCACCCAAATTCTAGAGTGATAATGGCATAGGGTGGTTGGGATGAGGGGGAGGAGGATCCAGATGATCATATGCTCCTCATTCAGTGGAAGATTATGAGAGCTACATGGACACAAACTCTAGCAAGTGGAGAGGGGGGTGGTAATGATGGTATGCAGGATGTAGCCCAGTAGGATGAGCCACAACAGGAGATAATGGATGAACTTAGAGCATAAATAGACCAGCTCAAGGCATAGGCACAAGTGCTCACTGTTGAGAGGGATAGATTTGTGAGGAGATATCATGATTCACAAGCTATTCTTGTTCACATACAAGCTATCTGCCATTGCATGGACCTGATTCCCAGAGCTAGTTTCCCTATCGATGCAGCACACTAGATGACGCCAATAGAGAATGAGGAGTGAACTTGACAAGTGCAAGAGTTGTTGAAGAAAGGTTTGATCAGAAAATTTTTGAGTCCTTGTGTAGTACCAACCATGTTAGCACCTAAGAAGAATGGAGAATGGACGATGTGTATTGGTTCTAGAGAAATAAACAAGACCATAGTGAAGTATGAGTTTCCTTTGCCTAGGATGGACGACACAATGAATTCTTTGAGTGGAGCCAAATACCACACAAAGATAGACTTGAAGAGTGGATATCATCAGATCATAATCAGAGAAGGAGTTGAATGGAAGACAACATTCAAGAAAAATGAAGGATTGTATGAATAGTTGGGGATGTCTTTTGAGTTGATTAATGCACCAAGTACTTTCATGAGATTGGTGAATGAGGTATTGAATAAATTGTTGGGTAATTTTGTTATTGTGTATTTGGATGACATTCTTATTTTCAATAAGACAAAGGACGAACATATGTTGCATTTGAGACAAGTTTTGCTGATAAATCTTAAGAAGTGTAGCTTCGTGAAGGATGAATTGGTATAGTTGGGATTTGTTATATCTATGGATGGATTGAAGATGGGCCCTAAAAAAGTAAAAGCAATTGTTGAATAGCCTACACCGGAAAGCATCGGAGAGGTACGATCATTTCATGAATTGAATAATTTCTACTATAAGTTTATCAAAAAATTTAGTTTAGTTTATGGCTCTATGACTGAGACAGAAAAGAATTCAAGTGGACAACCAGAGCAAATGAGGGGAGATAGAAAAGAATTCAAGTGGACAACCAGAGAAAATAAGAGTTTTTAATTATTGAAGCAAAAGGTGACTAAGCCACCAATACTAGCTTTACCAGATTTTAGCAAAGTGTTTCAAGTGGACTATGGTGCAAGTAGAAATACAATTGGAGCAGTCTTAAGTAAAGAAGGGAGAGAAGTAGCTTATTTTAGTGAGAATTTGAATGATGCAAGAAGGAGATATTGTGTGTTATATGATCAGGAATTTTATGCCACAATTTAGACCTTGAATAAATGGAGACATTACTTATTGCCTAAGGAGTTTGTGTTGTATACTGATTATCAATCTTTGCAATATTTTAACAATCAAAGTAAGTTGAATCAGAGACACATGAGATGGGTGGAACTCTTACAAAGTTACACCTTTGTGTTGAAATATACAAGTGGAAAGTCAAACAGATTTGTTGATGCATTGAGTAGAAGGAGGTTTTTTTTGGTAGAGATGAGTGTGATAGTATTAGGATTTGAGGAGTTGAAGACCTTGTGTGCAAATGACCTAGATATCACAAAACCTTGGAAAGCATGTAGACAATCGGTTATGGTGGATAGAAGTAAGTAGTTGGATTACTTCATTCAGGATGGGATGTTATTTAGAGGAGTTTATTTGTATATAGCTAAGAGTTCTATGAGGTAACTTTTGATAAAGGAGAAGCATAGTGGAGGATTAGCTAAACACTTTGGTGTTGAAAAAATAGTGGCATTGGTGAGTGAAGGTTGACCACATGCCAAGCAATGTTTGAAATAGTGAATTGAAGCTTTGCAAGCTTTGGAAATTATCCACAAGATTCACTAAAGCCAAATTATAAATAAAGTTGAATACTAAACCAAAACCAAATTAATATGTAGCTCTGGACCTAATTGAAGACTAAACCAATTTGAACCTAATATTAAAATAAATTAAACCATAACACTAAAAAAAATAGAATGATAACCCTAAACCTAATTAATTATTAGATACAATTTAAAAGAACCCTAAGCCAATTATATATAATTGAAATTATTCATTTAAATAACTAATTAAAAATAAATCATTTAATTAGTTTTATTTTTCATTCTTAAACCAATGTCAAACTATAATGCTAAACATAATTGTACATTAAAACTAAATTGAATCCTGATCTTAATAGTAAACTAGTACCTTATGGTTAAATTTAACTAAACCATAAACTGATTGTAAATGAAAACTCAAACTAACCTTAATCTTTATAAAGACCTAATGTAAATTGAACACTAACCCTTAATAAATGAAAACAAATTTGAATGCTAACACTAAACCTAATTGAATACTAAACTATATTAAGCACTAAACATAACCTTGAACCAAATTGAAATCTAACCCTAATAATAAACCACATGGAACCATGAAAATATACATGAATCAGATACCCTAACCTAACACTAAACCAAATCAAACTAGATACTAAAAACTAATTTAACACTAAATAAAATTGAAGACTAACCCTTATTAAATTAAAGTTAGTGTTATGATCCTAACCCTAGCTATAAATCTAGATTTAATCTGAATCTGAACACTAAACCAAATTTAATAATAAATCTAATTCAACTTTATCCCTAAATCTCATTCAATACTAAGACTAAATCTAGTTGAACATTCAATTTAACCCTAACCTAAATATTAAACTCTAACCCTAACAATAAACTAAATTAAAATGTAACCCTCCACATAATTGAAGACTAAACCATAGTCAACTCTAACATTAAACAATATTGAACCTTAACACTAAACCAACAATAGATAAAATTGAATCCAAATTTTATATTTTATTGAATACTTAATTAAATTGAACCTCAACCCTAAACCAAATTAAAACTAAATCTTAAACCAAATTGAACCCTAAACTAACACTAAATCCACTTCAATCATAACCATTACTACATTATGTGAACTATTTTAATACCAACCCTAACTCGGAAATTAAACCCTAGCCCTAGGAGTAAATCAAATTGAACTATAACTCTAAACCATATTGAACCCTGTACACCTAAACCTAATTAAGAATTTTACTAAATTGAACCTTAAGTTTAACATTAAACCAAATCGAACCCTAAAACTAAAGCGAATTCACCGCTATAGCTAACATTAAATTTAATCCAACATTTACCCTAAACCTATTTGAACATTATAATTAAACTAAACTCCAAGCCTAATTTCATCAGTTGAATTTAGACATTAATTAAGATACAAAATCACTCTAAGCTAAACTATGATTAGGTTTCCATTTAAGTTAGAGCTCAAAAAGGCCTGCAATTAATATTTGATTACAACTACTATTGTAGTAGCATTAAGACTGATAAAATTAGGATTATAGTTTTAATAATGGGTACATTTCAATTTTTATTTTGTTTAATAAGAGTTCACTAAAATTTAATTGAAAATAATTTATTGAAATTATAACATAATAAATATTTTTTATTTTTTTTGTTTTAATAGTTTACTATGCTACTAGCTTATAAATATATTAAATTATATATATAAAGAAAGTTTATTGATATGAAGACTTTCATTTTTAATTTTAAAAAATCTATATTATTTAACTGAAATAATAAAAACTGAAAGATTTAATATCTCTTATATATATAAGTTTAGGTTTTGATAAACCACTTCAAACATTCAATATGAAGTATTTAAATATAACAGTTTTTGAATATCTTCTATAAAATCACACACTAATCTCTATACTAACTAAAAAAAAGTGTAAATCTTATTAATAAGGTATTTTACATTTATTATTTAGGAAGCCAATATTTAATATTTTAGTTTACATTTATTACTTAAGAAGCAAATATTTAATATTTTAGTTTTAGATGAACATTATCTAATAATGTTTTTACATCATTTACTATTTCACGCTTCCATTTTTACTGAAATATAATTTTTCCATTTGTGTGCATAAATTCATAAGATTCATTTTTATTTAAACTTTTTGCATTTGTATTGTTTTGTTTCTAGAACGGCAATGGAGAAAACGTACTTTGTGTGAAATATGAGGACCAGATATCCCTTCAATCGGGAAACACTAGCGTATGCTTTTGCAGCCTTCACCTTTTTTCTTTTAATTCAATTTGTTTGTATGAGATAGATCGATCTCACAGTGCATAGTTTGTTTGTGGATTGAAGAAAGGTTCAAGGGATAATTTTGCGTACAAAAATTCGTCGGCAGAAGAGTGCCCAGAGGGAAGTGTGCCCATCGTGGAGATCACACGTGAACGTGTTGAAAGAGCAGGATCTCTGAGACAATACTTAAATACAGGATTGCACGATAACACACAGAAAACTCATGAAGAAGCGAAGGTTTGATACTAATGAAATTGTTATATTAGTAAAGAAACGTCATGGAAAATTATTTATTTTCAGCCTGAACTACTTTTATCTATATTTTGTAGAGCGCAGTAGCATTTATAAGTCCAAGGGGAAGCCAGGAGATCCATGAGATCAAAGCTTCTTTCAATGTATGGCAACCTTCCGTGGACACCAGTAATTCAGTTTTAAGCGCCGCTATATTGCGTCTTCTCCATGAGAATCCTGATGAGTCAATAAACGAAGCAATGGAAGCTGGATGGATGGTCTGAATAATTACTTTCTTTGTTTATTTCTACTAGCTCTATACTTTCCATTAGTAGAAATGATACTAAGGTGTATGTAACGCCTGCAGGTTTACCCCAGTCGCTATGGTAGTCCACGCGTTACATTTTATGTTGCCCATAGGGTTTTCCGTAAGGTAATGATTTAAATGGATTTTTAGATAATTTAATATATAAAATAAATGTTTTTTACAATTTTTAATTTTGTTATAGTTTTGTAATTGTTTAAGTTTATTCTAAAATTGTGTCTGTGTCTTTTGGAGGGCGAGGAAAAAGACTGCGTCGACCTATCTTGTAAAGATTTTATTCAAGAAGGAAAAGAATACTATACAGGAATGCCAATTCCTGGTATTTCTGCATATGATGGTGCACAAATGGACAGCACCATAAGCATAAGAAGAGTAAGCACAAATATCTGTATATTTGTAGTTTCCTTAATAGAAAGGGTTAGAAAACTACATTATTTACAAACTAAATTACATCTTTACAAAGTGGCTGACACTAATGTTTATATATAATTTTCAGGAAACCAGGGGTAATAATGTAAACAATCTAGTGTGGGCAGTATATTTACAAGACAAGTTAGTGGGTCATTGGCCTGCAATTCTTTTCCACGACTTGACATTTTATGGGAATTTGGCCCAAATTGGAGGACAAGTAGTGATAAGATCTGGCAAGCGAGGAACTCCGTTTCCCAAGACGGAAATGGGTAGTGGAGACTTCACTAGAAAAGGTTTTAAGAAAGCAGCTTTTGTCAGGAACATACGATTGTTTACTAATAATGGTGCTCTTATAACTGATAGAAAAACGAACTACTTCCTAAGTAAAAGACATTGTTATGGTATAAAAGGATATGTGAAACAAGATGACTATTGGGGGCATCATATATATTATGGAGGTCCTGGAGGTAATGCTGGTTATTGTACGTATTGAAATACATTTGCCCCAGAGCATGAATGATATGAAGCCGAGTGTGTGAGCTGCACAGCAGCAGAGAAATAAAATATATGCACTTAAATGTACTCTCTGGTGTATTTGAATCGTGTATCTTCTTTTTCGAAGTGCCTTCTGTTAACTCCTTGCAAATATTATTAGCCTTCTTTTTCTTCAGGAAGTGTGTTTTTGTTATTTTTCATTCTTACTGGAAGCGCCAATGGTGAGTAAATTAACTTAGTTTAAAAGCCCGTGTTTCGGACTTAGTATTTATTCAATAAAACTTTCATACATAAAATATCTATAAGTGTTTTTTTTGGTTTGTACTTTGCAATAGCAGAAATGGAAGCAAAGGAAAACAAGAAAATCCATGAAATAAAAGCTGTCTTCAATATATGGGAGCCTTCTGTGGAGTCCGGTTTTGGTTTTAGTAGCAGTCAAATGTGGGTTTGTTTTAGTTCACAAAATAAAACAATGGCGATTTCCTTTCAATTTGAAAAATTAATAGAAATAAATACATAGTAATGATAGTCATGTGATCCAGGAGGATTCACTTATAACAAATTTGCAAAAAAAGAATCTGAAATGGCAGCTTCTTTACCGGGGATTAGAACCCCCAAACCTCTCCTGCGAGCTACACTCTCCACCATTACAATGCATTATCCATGCTAATCTATATTTGTCGTGGGTTGCATTTATAAAGGCGAAATCCGACCCCATCTCCCACTTTCCATGATCCACCATTGTAGCCCACAAGAAAGTTTGAGCATTTTGCGGGCAGTTTACTATTTAGTTTCTATTTTGCGGTGATCTAATATATAAGGGGGCTTGATTCACCCCTCATAAACGGAAGCTTCAACAAATTCGAGCCATAAACGATATAAAGTTTGAATTGCCAACCTATAATGGAGAACTAGATGCATAGAAGCTTGATTATTGGATAAAATAAGTTGAAGTTTATTGCAGGATTCAAAAGTTTATCGATGATGCTTCAAAGATCTAGTTAGCCACTCTTCACCTGGGAGGCACAACCTTAATCTGGCAGGAGAGCAGAACTCAGGAAGATCTTAGCCAATATGGTAAAATAATTTCTTCTTGGTTTGAGTTTACAACTGCACTTAAGAAACAATTTTATCCATTAAGTCACATGTAAAAAACAATAAAGAATTGACAATCATTAAGGCAAGAGAAAGGACAAACTATGCAAGAATATACAGATGAGTTTAGGAAAAGAGCTTTAATTTTGGGCATTCCTTTATAGACTCAAGAAACTTTGTTAAATTATATAGGTGGATTACATGAGAATTTGAGACATTAAATACTTATGTTTAATCCAACTAACTTTGATGAAGTTAGTGTACAACTATCCATTTGGAAAAAAATTTCAAGGAATAGCCATGACAATCTTTTAATGAAATCCAATAAGCCGAAAGGGAGCAAGAAAGAGAAGGAAAAAATACAACGGGTAGCTTCTATGAGGAAAGATGTGGAGAAACCTTACTGCTCACACTGCAAAAGGAAAGGGCACATGGATGCAAAGTGTTAGAAATTGCATCCTGATCATAAACCAAAGTGGTTCAAGGATCGAAAGGGTAAGAAAAAGATTCCAACTATCGTGCATGATCTCGGATCAAATTCCAATGATGTAATCAAGATCATAGTTGTGGGTATAAAAGGTATTGTTCTTGTTGCCATTTCTAGTTCCCATGCTTCTTCTTTAAAGTGTAATGAGATCCCTATTAAAAGTAAAAGGAATGAATTGTTTCATTGAAGGGATACTATAAAACAAAGAAAAAATGATACACTCATAGATAGCGTATCACAAGTGAACTTAATATCTGAACAAGTCATTAAGCAGTTTGGATTCAAACTAACACCTCATCCTAAATCATATCCATTGGGTTGGATGCATGATAATGCTTAGCTACATGTATCAAAACAAGTGAGGTGACAATGTGCTCACTTAACATCCATGTAAAAGTGGACCTTTTGGTGGTCCAAAAGCTTCTCATTTGGGCAAAATATTGATAAAATTATAAGCGACTGAGAGGGGAGGTGAATCAGTACAAGCAAAAACCACAACACAAATCTAATCACCACTTTAAATAACTTAGAGCTTAATAAACACGAGAAATATCAGCATATAAGCCAACACCCAATATAGCAAGCTCCACATAACACAAGGAATTATACGTGGAAACCCAAAAGAGAAAAATGACAGTGGGATTTAGTACCCACAAGATTCACTATCGACAGAATAGAAATCTTGTTGTTCAGACATCTGAACATCTTGAACCTATATATTCTTAGTATGATCTTTCTTTTCCTCATCAGATATCATCATGTACAATTATAACTGTTTTAGTTTAAACATTTACCTGTTATGTCTTTTCTCCTTCGTCTATCAGTTGGTTTCCCATAACAATATCATCAAGTGTAAAATCACTGATATCAACAACGTCTAGAATATCTTCTATCTCAAACCTATCTGGTTGCTCTTCCTCATCAGGAATCAAAACCAATAATTTCTTCAATATCAACTTAGTTTCCATATGAACTTATTGGGTCTCACCAAGTAACAATCTTGTCAATCTATTCTTGGATCTAAAAGATGATTAAGCCTTTGCAAGAGTTTCATCTATCTCCTCCTTTGTGGCTTCAAGTTGCTAGTTTTTAAGAATAAATTCAATAAATTCTCTATCTTGTTTCATGGTTGCCTGTCATCTAGAATCAAGCTTATCATGCAAAGAATTTGACATTTTATGGGAACTTCATCGAAATTGGAGGACAAGTAGTGATACGATCTAGCAAGCGAGGAACTCCATTTCCCAAGACGGAAATGGGTAGTGGAGACTTCGCTAGAAAAGGTTTTAAGAAAGCAGCTTTTGTCAAGAACATACAATTGTTTACTAATAATGGTGCTCTTATAACTAATAGAAAAACGGATTACTTTGTAAGCAAAAGACATTGTTATAATGTACAAGGATCTATGAAAAAAGATGAGTATTGGGGGCATCATATATATTATGGAGGTTCTATAGGTAATGCTGGTTATTGTGTGTATTGAAATACTTTTACCCAAATGCATGAATGATATGAAGCCGAGTGTGTGAGCTGCATTGCAGCAGAGAAATAAAATGAGGAGATTTATTTTATGATGTATGGGGTGCCCACATTAGTATTTATTCAATAAAACTTTCATACATAAAATATCTATAAGTGTTTTTTTGGTTTGTAATTTGCAATAGCAGAAATGGAAGCAAAGGAAAACAAAAAAATCCATGAAATAAAAGCTATCTTCAATATATGGGAGCCTTCTATGGAGTCCGGTTTTGGTTTTAGTAGCAGTCAAATGTGGGTTTGTTTTAGTTCTCAAAAAGAAACATTTAATAGAAATAATACATAATAGAAATAATAATCATAGTCATGTGATGCTGTGTAGCTATTTACTTTCAATCTGAAAAATTAATAGAAATAATACATAATAATGATAATCATGCGATCCAGGAGGATTCACTTATAACAAATTTGCAAAAAAAGAATCTAACATGGCAACTTCTTTACCGGTCAGGCTATTGCAGTTTCATTGGTGCAAATTTTTGATTGGGTATTGGAAACCCCAAACCTCTCCTGCGAGCTACACTCTCCACCATTACACAGCATGATCCACGCTAATCTATATTTGTCGTGGGTTGCATTTATCGAGGGGAAATCGGACCCCCATCTCCTACATTCCATGCTCCACCATTGTAGCCCACAAGGAAGTTTGAGCACTTAGTGGGTAGTTTACTATTTAGTTTTTGTTTTGCGGTGATTTAATATTTAAGGGGGCTTGATTCACCCCCTCATAAATCGAGACATCAACCAATTCGAGTCATAAACGATATTAAGCCTCAGTTAAAAGATTATAAGGTTTGAATTAGGGGTAAGTCAATTATTATACTGTTATCTGCTATTTAGCATGTAAAATAATATATAAAAGGGGGGGACATTGGTGATTAGATAGGGAGTTGAGGAGAATTCTTTTGGGATAACACATTCGAGAATTTCTCTTGTGTGCAGATTTTTGTAATCCCTAAGACATTGTCTTTGAGTGTAATTGGGTCGTGAGGTGATTGAAGCCTAATCCAAACAGAGGAGTACGCAGAAGTCTTTCGGTGAAAGAGGAGACTCTCGGAGATATTGTAATGCAAGTTTAAATCTTGGATGATGTAATAAGGTGATTAATGCTTGACGTCATCAATAAAGCTTGTGCTCATATTGAGTGAACTCCGTTATCAAGCTTGTGATCTCTCTTCTTCTCTTCTCTCTTATTTTCTTTAAGTTTTGATTCCTTATTTCTTTTATTTTATTATGCAAAGAATTAAGTGAATGTAGCTTTTTTAATTTCAATGGATAAAAAAACTATAACCATGTAATTTTGTTTACGATCGGGATAAATCTATTTAAATTTAGTTTTTAAGCCTTAATTATAGATCAAGTGGTATCAAAGCAGTTTGAGGAAATTGTAAGTGGTGGATGCTAAATAGGTTGAAATTAAAGCAAGGAGAAGGTGCACTTGAACAGTTTAATCCAGAGATTGGATCAAGGCAAGTTACTCAAAGATCAACCATGGAAAAATGGAAGAAGGAAAACATGTTAGTCCTAAACTCTTTGAGAATGGAGAACAATTTCGTAAAGTATTCCTAGACATGAAGATGATGGTGGAAGAGTTGTGCAAGTATAGACAGAAGAAAAAGGAAAGAAAGGACAAAAAGAAGAAGGAAGGTGAATCCCCTTCGAAATATGACAAAGGCAAAGGATTAGGAGGTGGTAGTGACTCTCTTGAACCTCCATCCCCATCTTCTTCGTCTGGACTTCTTCTTCATCCTCTTTGTCTACTTCTTCTGCTTCTTCCCCCAAGAAGAAATGATCTGTACAGTCTGAATCTAGCTCACCTTTGTTGAAACTTGATGTAAAATTTGAATTGCCAACCTATAATGGAAAACTAGGTGGAGAGAAACTTGATTATTGGATAAAACAAGTTAAGGTTTATTGCAAGATTCAGTTTCTTTTATCGATGATGCTCCAAAGATCCAGTTAGCCACTCTTGACCTAGGAGGCACAACCTTAATTGGGTGGGAGCGCAGAACTTAGGAAGATCTTAGCCGATATGGTAAAATAATTTCTTCTTGGTTTGAGTTTACAAGTGCACTTAAGAAACAATTTTATCTGTTACTTCACATGCAAAAAGAAACCCTAAAGGGATAAAGAGTTTTTAATAATTAGAATAATTATTAAATACCTACAATATTATTTAATGCCTAGGTTTAGCTTATGTGTAGAGTATAATAGACTAATAATTAAATAAATATTTATTAGCTAATACAAGATAACTCTAACAAGGGTCGTATGGCATTCTAATGGGTCATAGAATACCATATGACCCCTTAGGACACCATATGACCCCTAACGGCACCATATGACCCCTTATGACACCATATGACCCCTAACGACACCATATGGTGTCCTAAGGGGTCATATGGTGTCCGAAGGAGTCATATGGTGTTCTATGACCCCCTAGGACACCATATGACACCTTTTAACATCCTAGTACATGACATGACCACTTGTGACACCATATGACCCCTCAAAACACAATATGGTATCGTTAGGGGTCATATGGCATCCTAAGGGGTCATATGGTGTCATTAGGGATCATATGGTTTCCTAAGGGGTCATATGGTATTCTATGACCCATTAGGATACCATATGACCCCTTATGATAGCATATGGCCCCCAACAACATCATATAACCCCTAGGACACCATATATTGTCGTTAGGGTTCATATGGTGTCCTAATGGGTCATAGAATACCATATGACATCTTAGGACACCATATGATCCATAACAACACCATATGACGCCTTAGAACACCATATGACCCCTAACGATAACATATTATGTCTTGAGGGCTCATATGGTGTCACAAGTGGTCATGACATGTACTAGGATGTTAAAAGGGGTCATATGGTGTCCTAGGGGGTCATCAAATACCATATG
Organism: Cryptomeria japonica; assembly: GCF_030272615.1. Lineage (NCBI taxonomy): Eukaryota > Viridiplantae > Streptophyta > Pinopsida > Cupressales > Cupressaceae > Cryptomeria > Cryptomeria japonica. The sequence continues at coordinate 83,996,273 of NC_081411.1, read as the reverse complement.
ACCCCTCAAGACACCATATGACCCCTTAAGATACCATGTGGTGTCGTTAGGGGTCATATGGTGTCCTAAGGGGTCATATGGTGTCCTAATGGGTCATATAGTATTCTATGACCCATTAGGATGCCATATGACCCCTAACGACACCATATGGTGTTGTTAAGGGTCCTATGGCACCCTAAGGGGTCATATGGTGTCATAAGGGATCATGTGATTTTCTATTGCCTCTTAGGACACCATATGACCCGTAAGAACACCATATGGTGTCTTGAGGGGTCGTATGGTGTCTTTAAGGTTCATATGGTGTCGTTAGGGGTCATATTGTGTCCTAAGGGGTCATATGGTGTCCTTAGGGGTCATATGGTATCCTTAGGGGTCATATAATGTTCTATGACCCCTTAAGACACCATATGACCCCTTAAGACATGTCATATGGTGTTTTTAGGGGTCATATGTTGTCCTAAGGGGCCATATGGTATTCTATGACCCATTAGGACACCATATGACCCCTAACAATACCACATGACATGTCCTAAGGGGTCATATGGTGTCGTTAAGGGTTATATGGTGTACTAAGGGATCATACGGTGTCCTAAGAGGTTATATGGTGTTCTATGGCCCCTTAGGACACCATCTGACCCGTTAGGACACCATATGACCCCTAAGGACACTATGGTGTCCTAAGGGGTCATATGGTATTGTTAGGGGTCATATGGCTCCCTAAGTGGTCATATGGTGCTCTAAGACCCCTTATGATACCATATGACCCCTAACGACATGATATAGTGTCCTAAGGGGTCATCTAATGTTGTTAGGGGTCATATGGTGTCCTAAGGAGTTATATGGTGTTCTATGACCCCTTAGGACACCATATGGTGTCGTGAGGGGTCATATGCTGTCATATGGGGTCATATGGTGTCCTAAAGGGACATAGAACACCATATGACCGCTTAGGACACCATATGGTGTTTTTAGGGGTCGTATACTGTCTCGAGGGCTCATATGGTGTTCCAAGGGGTCTTAAAACACCATATGACGCCTTAGGACACCATATGTTGTCATTATGGGTCATATGGTGTCCTAAGGGGTCATAGAATACCCTATGTCCCCTTAGGACACCATATGGTGTCTTTATGGATTATATTATGTTGCATGGGGTCATATGGTATCCTAAGGGGTCATAGAACATCAGATGACCCCTTAGGAAACCATATGACCCATTAGGAAATTATATGACCCCTTAGGACACCATATGGTGTTGTTATGGATTATATTATGTTGCATGGGGTCATATGGTGTCCTAAGGGATCATAGAACATCATATGACCCCTTAGGACACCATTTGACTCATTATGAAATTATATGACCCCTTAGGACACCATATGGTGATGTTAGGAGTCATATGGTTTCCTAAGGGGTCATAGAACACCATATGACCCCTTAGGACACCATTTGGTGTCGTTAGGAGTCATATGGTGTCCTAAGGGGTTATAGAGCACCATATGACCCCATAGGACACCATATAACCTCTAACGACACCATATGACCCCTTAGGACACCATATGGTGTCATTAGGGTTCATATGATGTCGTGTGGGGTCATATGATGTTCTAAGGAATCATATGACCCCTTAGGACACCATATGACCCCTTTGGATACCATATAGTGTTGTTAGGGGTCATATGATGTTTTAAGGGGTCATAAAACACCATATGACCCCTTAGGACACCATATGGTGTCATTAGGGGTCATATGGTGTCCTAAGGGGTCATAGAAGACCATATTTCCCCTTAGGACACCATATGACCCCTTAGGATACCATGTGGTGTAATTAGGGGTCATATGGTGTCCTAAGGGGTCATAGAATACCATATGACACCATATGACTCGTAACGACACCATATAACCCCTTAGGACACCATATGACCCTTAACGACACCATATGACCCCTTAGGACATGATATGGTGTTGTTAGGGGTCATATGGTATCCTAATGGGTCATATGGTATTGTAAGGTGTCATATTGTATTGTAAGGAGTCATATGGTGTCTTAAGGGCTCATATGGTGTCATGAGCATCAAGATGACCAATACCCTCAACCCTATCTATCCTAAACAATGTTCCATCAATCTTGTACCTCATACCATAAAACTTATATCATAGAAACTATTATCTAAATCCTATATAGGGGAGGGAGAAAAAGGAGGGGAGAGGGAAGAATAAAGAGAAAAAGAGATCTACGAAGAAACGAAGAAGTGGGTAGGGAGTGGCTGAGAGACCTAGCGAGGGAAGAGTTGATAGGTGAGGGAGAGAGAATAAAATAAGAGAGATAAGTTGACAAAGAGATAAAGAGGGGTAAGGAGGTAGAAAGGAAAGAATTGGAGATGAGAGAGATATAGAGGTGAGAGATCTAGAGCCTAGGAAGAGAGAGGTGAGATACCTAAGGTGGAAAGATAGAGGTGAAGGAGATACAGGGGGATTAATAGACAAAGAGGGAGATGTAGATATGTAAAGATGGAGAGAAGGAGAAAAATAGGTATGGAAAGAGAGCTTAGGAGGGAGAGGTATTCATTAAGAGAACACATAGAGAGAGAAGAGAATCAATAGGAAGAGAAGAGAGATGGAGGGAGGGAAGGTGAGAGAGAGAGGGAGAGAGTATAGGAGAGACCTAGAGAGGGGAGAGAAAATAAAGGGGGAGTAATAGGTCTAGATTTTTTGGTAGATAAAGAGGTAACGAGAGAGATAAGAGAAGGAGAGAGTTAAAAAAGGGAGATGGGTAAGGGGTGATGGAGAGAGAGAGGTGGAGAGGAAGGGAGAGAAATAGGGAGGGGATAAATAGGGAGATGTGATATGTAGAGTGTGAGAGAGAGTTTAAATAACTAGATGGGAGAGATAGAGGAGAGATAGATAGAGGGACTTAAAGATAGGTGCCTAATGAGACATTAATGGATAAGTATAGAGTTGGAGAGGTAATGAGGGAGAAACCTAGAAATTTGAGAGAGGGAGATAGAGAGAGTAGGAGGGAGACATGACAAACTAGGCAATTGAGAGAGGGAATAGATATAAGAGAAAATAGATGACTAAGAGGGGATGGATGGAGAGGTAGACATGGAGGGATTCAGAGACCTAAGGAATGAGGAGATAGATAGGTTTGGAGAAAGAGAATAGAGGGAGAGAGTTCATAAATGGATAGGGGTAAGGGAGATGGAGAGAAATATGGAGATGGGGGAAGAGAAATAGAGGGTGGACAATTAATTAGATGAGATACCTAGAAGGGGAGAGAGAGTTGGGTAATAATATAGAGAGGGAAAGGTAGTGAGGTGAATATGGAGGGAGAAAGCAACCTAGATATGGGGAGAGAGAAGATAGAAGGGATAGGCAGTGGCCAAGAAAATGGAGAGGGAGGGGAGTGAAACAATAAGAGAATGAGAGAGAAGAAGAGATAGGGAGGGAATCCAGGATAAATATGGGGTTAAGGAAAGAATGGAAGGTAGAGAAGTTGGGTTTACCTAGAGAGAGGAGAGATAAGTGAGAGAGATAAGAGAGGGATAGAGATAGGTCTAGAGTTTGGGGACGATAAAGAGAGAGATACATAGCTGAAGAATGTTAATAGGAGCATACTGATTACTAAAATTTGACTGTCTAAAATTTAATATGATCCTCTTAAAACTAGAATTTACATTATAAGTCCCATAGAGCTGAAAAAATACATATTGAAATTTGACTTATACTTAAATGTTATATTTCATGTATATATTCTCCTTTGAGGGTGGATATAACTTGTGCCCAGATTGGAAAATCTACACACTCATGAAACCTTCATATTGGAAAATGTAGAATATTTGGTGCACACCAAATTCGGCACTCGCCAAATGCAAAAAAATGACTTTTCACATTTGGCGAGTGCCAAATTTGGTACGCGCCAAATGTGAAAATTCAAAATTTTTCATTTGGCGAGCACCATATTTTGCACTCACCAAATGGTTTGGATTTGAAACCACCAACCCTTTGGGTTGGATTGTACTTGAGCATCCAACCCAAAGGGTTGGACGACCATTTCAGGCATGAGATGTGTTTTTATCAGAAGATTAAAAAAATTCACATATTTTTGGCCATGCTCTCCATTAGGTTTGCACATGTTTCAATGAAACTAAAAAGAAAAACCATAGAAACCTCAATCTGTCTCTTAGCTATCCAAGCATGTAATTTTTTTCGCATTTTTATTTCATTAAGGCTTTCATCTATAATTTCTTTTGTTAGTGTGTCCATTTCATCTATAGAAACCTCCCTCTCTCACTATTTTAGCTAATTTCTAACTGAAGTGTTTTTTAAATTTTTTAAAAAAAATGTTGACATTTTAGGAGGGCCACAAAAGACGTTATGTTATGTTTTTTTCATAAAAACAAGACCACTGTTTGTGGCCCCCCATTTTGAAGCTCTTAATCTCCACCATTTTCAGAATAAATTAGTAGTTTAGAAATTAGACTCGAAGCTCTTTGACTCTTGTTCTTGATGCATCTTCAAATTTGGAGTGTAACTATCTTCAATTTGTCATTGAAGTTCAAACTTTGCTGATTTTAGAAAAAAAATGGCATCTTAAGACCCCCTTTTGGTACCACAACTTGGTGCACATATCCTCTGGTGGTATCATGTGATGTAATTTTTGTAATTAATGGTTTATGGGTTTAGGGTTTAGCCAACCTTGTAAATAAGGTTGATGAGTTGTATTTATAGGTGACTTATTCATGTAATTTGGGTATGGATGGTTATGGGTGGTTATGTCTGCATTTTTAGAGAAGGATTATGTGCTTATAGAGTCATATCATTTGGGTGAAGGTTGGAAAGGTTTTGTGTTATAGAGTAGACATCAGTGCTTAACCAAAACTATATCAGGCATTAGTAGATGCTACTTTCATATCTCATTTCTTTCCTGATTATAGTATGATGTTTATGTAAGTCAGTGAGACTTCCCTTTATGATGAGAAGTGTGCTCTAGGCTGTTGGCCTTTTTGCAAGTGCAAACCCCATTGTAATCATTCATAATACTACTGTAGAGTATTCATCTGATTGTGGGTAGGGTTTCCCACCATGGTTTTTCCCTTTCTAGGTTTTCCACATCAAATTATTGGTGTTATGTGTGTTGTACTTTCATGTCATATATTTCATTGTGTTGTGCTCCAGTATAAGGTTTATAATTGAGTTAATTGTTGTACTTGTTAGTAAGCTAATTCACTCCCCCTCTCAATTTATTGTCAGTATCAGAGAATTCTAACAGTCTCTCCCTCTCTTTTCCTACATTCCTCAGCCCCTCTTTCTATCTCTCTCACTTACACACACCTGTGCTCTCTCTGTCTCTCTCACTTACACACACCCGTGCTCTCTCTTTGTCTCTCTCAGTTACACACACCCATGCTCTCTCTCTCTCTCTCTTTCTCTCTCTCTCTCTCTCTCTCTCTCTCTCTCTCTCTCACACACACACACACACACACAACCCCTCCGTTCATCCCTCCCACTCTCTCACTTGGGCTCTATCAATCCCTTCTCTCTCTAGACTCTCCCTATCTTTGCATCAACCTCTCTCTCTAGTCTCTCCCTTTCTTTCCCTCAATTCCTACCTTCCTACCTCCATCTCTCTCACTATGTCTCTCTCTCTGCCTCAATCCCTCCCTTCCTCGCTCCCTCTCACTTAGTCTCTCTCTCTCTCTCCCTATAGTCTCTCCTTCTCTTTCCCTTTGGTATTTCCCTCTCTTTCCATCGCTTCCTCCCTCTCTCTCTAGCTCTTCTCTCTCTATTTCCCCTATCTCTTTTCATCCCTTCCTCGCTCTCTCTCAAGATCATCTCTTCTCTCTAGTTCCTCTCTCTCTCTCTCTCCTTCTCCCTCTCTCACTTGGGAACTATTTCTCTCTCTCAAGCCCTTCATAGAGAGAGGGAGAGACTTGAGAGAGAGAGAGAGAGTAACCAAGATAGAGAGGGAGGAAGAAAAAGAGATATACCTAAGAGAGAGAAAGAAAGAGAAATGCGGGGGTTGAGAAAAAGAGAGGGAGATACTTGAGAGAGAGGGGGGATAGAGGGAGGGAGGGAAATAGAGTGACCTAAGAGAGAGAGAGGGAGGAAGGAAGGGAAGGGTTGAGAAAGAGATAGAGAGAGGTTGATGGAAATAGAGGAAGAGACTAGAGATAGAGAGAGACCATGTGAGAGAGAGGGAGGGAGGAAGGAAAAAGTTAAGAGAGAGAGAACCCAACTCAGAGAGAGGGAGGAAGGGAGGGAGAGAGGTAGGGAGGGAGAGAGAGAGAGAGACCAAGTGAGAGAGAGGGAGAGAGAGAGAGACCTAAAGAAATAAAGGTTGTGTGTGTGTGTGTGTGTGAGAGAGAGAGAGAGAGAGAGAGAGAGAGAGAGAGAGAGAGAATATAATATAGAGTGAAGGGTAGTAAACAAAGGTAAAGAGGTAGTGTTAGATCTTAGGGTTTAAAGGAGAGAGTGAGATAGAGAGAGGTATAAATGGTATAGAGGAAGAGTGATAGAGAGAAATCTATAGGTTTAGAGTTAAGGGGAGATAAAGACAATGACATAGAGAGAATGAGAAAATTCTAATAAAAGAATCTTGATTACTAAAATTTGACTAAGTCTAAAAATTTAAATGACCATCTAAAACTAGAATCTACATTATAACTCCTAGAGATCAAAAACCACTCTCAAAATATCTTGCCAATATATACATTAAATATGACTTAAAGTATAAGAGAAAGTAACTGACTTATACTTAAATGTTATATTTCATGTATATATACATCTTGAGTTAGAATCAAATGTTATATTACATGTATATATTTGTAGAGAGTGAGTGAAAGAGAGACAATTTGCACTTTCCAAAATGGAAATGCAATTCTATTTAGCTAGTGTCAAATTTGGCACTCGCCTTATTTAGCACAAACCAAATAGATTTGGTATGACCAAACCTTAGGTTTGGCATGCCAAACCTATTGGTGCATGCCAAATATTGTGAGTACCTTATTTGGCATGCACTAAATGGTTACTTTTGGGAAAAAACAAATTGGAAACTTTTTGGTCCCCCATCTTGGTGCACTTATCCTTGTGTCCATTGTTAGAATGCACTAATACCAACAATAAATGAGAGGGGGGGGGGGGGGGGTGAATCAGTTTACTAATAGTCAAAACAATCAATTCAAATATAAACCTTATATTGAAAGACAACACAATGAAAGATAAGACATGAATGCACAACACACACAAAACCAATATTTTGATGGGAAAAACTAGAAAGGGAAAAACCACAGTGGGAAACCCTACCCACAATCAAATGAATACTCTGCAGTAGTATTATGAATAATTACAATGGGGTATGCACTTGCAGAAATGCAAACAACCTAGAGTGCACTTCTTATCACAAAGGGAAGTCTCACTGACTTACATATACATCAGACTACAATTAGGAAAGAAGTGAACTATGAAAGTAGCATCTACTAATGCCTGATACAGTTCCGGTTAAGCACTAATGTATGCTATGCAATACAAAAGCTTAACAACCTTCACTAGAATAATATTGCTTTATTCGCACATAATCCTTCTCTGATAATGCAAATGTAACCACCCATAACCATCCATACCCAGATTAGATGAATAAGTCACCTATAAATATAGATCATCAACCTTATTGCTAAACCCTAAACCCATTAACCCATAATTAAAAAAATTACATCACATGATACCACTAGACCAATATTATGATTTATATTGCATATCATGGACCTTAATCAAATATCCAAACAATTATATCAACCATAAATTCTGCTAAGACCAAAGTCCAACATGCTTCACCAACTAGTAGAAACCCTTAGTGAAATAACATAAAGTTTAATCGGATCTAAATAGGACCATCATAATAGCACATCACCCAATGCAAAGTCACGAAAAGGTTAGGATACAATAAATATGCAGCAACAACATGATAGAAACAGACTCCATAAGCAGGACCCAAAATCCATTGACCAAGTCACCAAATAGTGCATATCGGTAAAGCTAACCGAGAATGCTAGGCAAGCCGGTAAAGACAAAAGCTAACCGAGTACCATTAGATTCTGAAAACAATAACCAAATCATGAACCAACAAAATATAGGAAGCATATTACCATCAGAATAAGAATCCAAAACCGATTCTAGATATCTAATCATACCAGATCAGAATCCCAACCAAAACCAAGATGATCACCAAGACTAACCAGGATACACTATTGACATCAATCACAACACTAGCTCACCATATTGATGCATCCCTCCATCTCCAAGTCTCTTCCAGAGGGTGGGTAACCCCCTACTAATCTCTAAGATATTTGAAAGTGTCTTTAAGAAATGGTTTGGTTAAAATATCTACAATTTGTTCCTTAGTAGGCACATAAACTAGTCCGACTTCCATTGCTTCAACCTTTTCCTTCAAGAAATTATAACTTATAGAAATGTGTTTTGATTTGGAATGAAATACCAGATTATTTGACATATCAATAGAAAAAGTATTATCACAGTGAATAACAATAGGCTCATCATAACTTACCGTTATATCCTTTAACATTTGTTTCATCCATAAAATATGAGTACAGTTTGTAGCAGCTGCAACATATTCTACTTCAGCAGTAGACAATGAAGTGCATGATTGTTTCTTATCAAGTCATGAAACCAAATTCTTCCCAAGAAAGAATGCACCACTAGTAGTGCTCTTTCGGTCATCCACATCTCCTACCCAATTAGAATTTGTATATGCACATAATGTGAGGTCATCATCCTTAGGATACCATAACCCAGAGTCTCTTGTACTTGCCAAATATCTAAATATCCTCTTCACAACAATATCATGAGTTTATCTAGGATCTACCTGAAATATAGAATTAATGCAAACAAAATTCATTATATTAGGTATTGTCTTAGTTAGGTACAAAAAACCACTAATCAATGATTTGTATATACTCGGATTCACTTTAGGGGATTCATCATCCTTTGATAATTTGCAACTAGTTATCATAGGAGTACCAACATGTTTAGAATTCTCAAGTCCAAATTTCTTAAGTAACTCCTTCACATACTTAGTTTGACAAATGAAAATACCTTTATCAGTTTGAGTAATCTGCACACCTAAGAAAACTTTTATCTCACCAATCATAGACATTTCAAATTCATTCTTCATATCATTAGAAAATTTCATGCATAGACCACCTTCTCCTCCAAAAATGATATCATCCACAAAGAATTCAATAATCAGTATATCATCATATTCAATTTTTAAATATTCGTTACTATTAGCATTACCTTTGCTAAAACCAAGTTTTGAAATATACTTATCCAATCTAGCATACCATGCTCTAGGGGCCTGTTTTAGTCCATATAAAGCTTTCTTCAATCTGCAAACCATGTCATTTCTTTTGATAAATAAAATCCATCAAGTTATTCAATGTAAAATTCCTCTTCAAGATATCCATTCAAAAATGCACATTTAACATCCATCTGATATACTTTGTAGTTCTTGTGTGAAGCATAAGCAAGAAAAAGTCTTACCGCTTCAATTCTAGCAACCAGGGCATAAGTCTCTCCATAATCAATTCCTTCTTCCTATGAATAGCCTTTGTAAACCAATATAGCCTTGTTATTTACAACTTGACCTTACTCATTCAATTTATTCCTGAAAAACCATTTACTTCCAATAATGTTCTTGTCTTTAGGTCTAGGTACTAGTTCCCATGTCTTATTCTTTTCAATCCGATCTAATTCCCCTTCCATTGCTTTTATCCAATTTTCATCCTTACTTGCTTCAATAAATGATTCCAATTGAATTTGAGAAATTAAACTTACCTCTTCAGTAGCCAACCTTCTCCTAGTCACCACACCTTTCCTTTTATCTCCAATGATTTGATCTTTAGAGTGATTTTGTTTTGCATACCTGGGAGTCTTTGAATTTTCTTGATTTTCTGACTCATTTTGTTGCTATTCTATCACTGTTGGATTCTCTAATGCTACCAGTGTCACTGGTTCACTATTTTGAGTTGATTCTTGCATTACCAATTCAAGTCTGATAAATTCATCTTCCAGTACATTATCAAATGATTTGATCTGATTACTGCAATTCTCATCCACCTTAACATTTATGCTTTTTATTATGCTATTAAATCTTTTGTTATAACATCTATATGCTTTACTCTTCATAGAATAACCCAAAAATATTCATTCATCACTTCTAGGATCAAACTTTCCTAATGCATCATCTCTTCTAATCTAACATTTGCTTCCAAAAATTCTTAAATTTATTACAATAGGAGTATGAACAAGCCATAATTTATAAGTTGTCTTACCGGTATCACCTTTAATGTGTAGTCTATTGAAAGTGTATGCTCCTGTGTTGATAGCCTCTCTCTAATAGATATTAGGTAATCTATCTTTTGTCATCATTATCCTTGTTGTATCGAATATTGTTTTGTTCTTCCTTTCCACCAATTTGTTCTGTTGTAGAGTTCTAGGTGTAGAAAATTGTCTCCTAATACCATTCCTTTCATAGAAGTTGTTGAACTTACCAGAGACGATCTTACATTTTCCATCTTTGAATTGCAAATGAAATCCTTTATCCACCATTTGACCTACACTTAAAATATTATGCTTTAAGCCTTCAACATAATAAAAATTATCGCTATTAGTCTTAGCATCCAATGATATTGTTCTTTTTCCTTTGATCCTGCATGCCTTGTTTTCTCCAAATTTGACTAATCTGTCATCAAATTGTTGCAATGTAAAAAACTTTCACTTGTCACCAATCATGTGATGTGAGAAACCACTGTCCATAACCCATTCATCCTTCTCTTTCATTTTCCCAGCTCAAGCCTTTTCTTCAGTATGAGTTGTTTCAATGACAGATTTTGGAGAATCATCCTTAATAGCAATAAAGACCCAATCTTTCCTGGATGAGGCTCCATTACAAGATCCACTCACAGGTTCATCATCATCATCACCATCATCATCATCATCATCATCATCATCATCATCATCATCATCATCATCATCATCAGTAATACCAAAATCATCACCAACCTAATAACATGATTTATCCTTATTTCTTCTAAATCTAGGTCTGCTCTGATATTTAGGATTAGGCTTGTAATTCTTCATAAATCTTTCATGATTCCTAGCAGCTCTTTCAGGGCATCTAGATCCAAAATGACCAATCTTATTGCATGAAAAATATTTAAAAGGGACTTTTACTTAGTACTTCTTTCCAATCTATCTTCTTCTTACCAGAGGCAAATGCTTTAAATGTAGTCTTAGTTTTAGCAGCACTCTAATCTCCAAGTTCTTCAAGTTCAAAAGCAGTCAATTTCCCAAGTAATGTATCTTTGGTCACAGGGGTACTTGATATTGTCGAGAGTTCATTGACAATAGTAGCCTTTACCTTGTAAGCCGAAGGTAGAACTCTCAAAACTTTTGACACTATCTTATCCTCACTGACTAATCCACCATAGCATTTGATACCCATGACAATCTCATTGACTCTATCCATGAAAGAAATTATCTTCTCATTTTCTTCCTTCTTCAAAGTTTCATACCTTACTTGGAAACCTTCAAGTTTAGCAATCCATAGTCAATTAGCAATTACCAAGGGCATCTGCCAAAGTATTTGCCTCTTTATAACAAGGAAGAATTTCATATTCTCAATTTTTATTTTAGAATTTATTTCACTTGTTCAAAGTGGAAATTGATGAGCTCTTCCTTGAAAGAATACTAATTATCATCATAGAATCTCCTTTACTTTGAATATTCTAGATGCCTGCTTATTGCAAACTAGAGACCAAGTTTAAGGGTGCTAATTTTTGCTATTTTGTTTGCGGGGGCTAATCAAAACATTATAATCTCTCAAAACTACACCGCCCTCCAAGATACCCAAATTTCCTCTCAATGCCCCCCAAAAAAACTAGTTTGATGAGATTTTGGAAGGGCATTTCCAGGTGTATAGCTACCTTTTGGTTCAGTCATAATTCAATGTTACTATAAAGTGAACATTTCTATTAACAAGTATAGTCTTGTCAAGATATGCCACAACTAATTTTGAGATTGCTTCTTCTATTCTTGTAATGAGCTTCTCTCTATTAAGAAATTTTGGATATGCTAGGAAGTGTTCTCAATATGAAGATCCTTTCTCTATCCAAACTATCTAAGTACTTTTCTCTCATGATTTCTTGGTATGTGGTATGGAGTAGATTCTCCATACCAATTTAGCTCTTAGAGCTCTACTTTCTGCTTCCCAAATTTTAATTCCATCTATTCAAATTTCATTGGAAGTGCAAACTTTCTCCAATGCCAATATAGGGAAATTTTTTTATTTTTTTTTTGGGATAGATTGTCTAACCAAAGAATATATCTCACTTTAGATTGAAGTTCCTTGATTATTTTATTCTATATGGGGATTCCATTGAGAACTACATTGATTAGAAGAATTTTCCCACCTAGAATTAGCCATTTTAATTTCCTCGAGTTTATTCTATTTGAGACTGATGTTAGTAAGTTCTTCCATATTTTGGCTTGTTATTGCCTAAGAAGAGTAGAATTCCTAGGTATTTTACATGGAATATTTTCTACTAAATAACCCCAAAATGTGCCAAGTCTATTTTTTACTCGAGGAGGGGCATTGATGAAGAAGATTTTAGACTTTTTATTCTTTACTATTTGCCTTTTATAGTATGTAGTAATGATTATTTCTATTTGTTTTAGCTCCTCGATGGATGCTCTTAAAAAGAGAAGGGTGTCATATATAAATAGTGAGTATGTAATTTAACCAAGACAATGAATACAAATAACTTTCCAAGAACCTCTAAGACTCACAAGTGTTATAGCTCTAATCAGAGCTTCAACCATCAGAATGAATAAAAATAAGGATAGTGGATCAACCTGTTTTGTTTTGTGTGTCATGTAGTGGATTCATGTAGAGGAGAAGAATCCAACTTTCTCTTCTAAAACTATTGATGGAAGACAGAGAGTAGGTCTTGTAGCAATGACTTTGGCAAAATTTATATAAATTATGTTGTAGAGTCTAGTGTCATAAATTATACACCCTTCATTAATCTGTCCAATTTCACACTCTCCTAGAACCTATTTTGGTATTTCCATTTCCTCTATGCATTATAGGGCCTTAATTGTAATGAATCAATATTTAATTCAATATTATGAGTCTTATTTCACTTTATTACATCATCACAATCTTATTTAGGACCTTAATTCTAGATGTTCCCTTTATCATTATATCCTAATTTATCCTTAATCCTACCCTAATTTCAACTATCAAAGTATATGTTGCATATCTACACAAATTCGTTTGAGCCATTGAGCTAGATTTAGCATTAGAATCATGATAACTTGTATCTCTAGAAATTCAAAAAAAATTTGTCAAGACCAGGGGCATCCGACATTCTAGTGCCATGCTTGTTTCCCCAAATTTTAGAAGGGTAATTGGGTGGTCTTATTATATTCAAATTTAGCTCTGTGTGAAAATATATTGATTCTAATTTGTCCTAAAGATGATTTCAATGATGAAATCACTATATAAGACATCTTTCTCAACTCATTTTCCATCTATCTATCTATCTATCCATCCATTCTGTCAACAAGCAATCAAGCATCCTTACATACATGAAGCATTAACAAGCATTCTTAGAGATCTTCAAGGTTCCATATTCTTGATTCAATTATTGTGGAACAAAATTACATCATTATTATACAAGCATGTGTGTGTGATTATGGTTTTGTCATGTTCATGCCATTGCATACAATATATGTGATTACATCCAAAGAGAAAAGAATCATCATTAACAATTATATATCTAAGGTATATTCCCTTAAGTAATTATTTCCTTATTCATATTATTTTAATCAAGGTTGATTCCATACTAGGGTTTGACTTAGGAAAGCCCCTCTTCCCAAGAATTTTTATTCTCTTTCAATTTAGGTTGAACTTTTGAGAATAGATCCAAACATTCAAATGTTGCTGAGATCCATGCTTGTGGCCCTATTTGACTAATGTAGCTCAATATTTATCCATAATCTTTTGAATTTCAGCACATTTGTCCTAATTTCAACATTTGTGCAATTCATCTTAGAAAGAGGATAATCAACCCTAACCAGTTGAATCTAATAAGAATTGTCAGCCCTATCCTTGTTGATTTGAGGTTAGATCTATTAGGTCCACCTATCTTTCAATGTAAAGATTAATTTGGTTCATTAGTGGTCTTATCGTATTTGGTGAAACCCTAGTTCCAATTGACGCCTCTATATTTCATTACAAGTTTCCTTTTTCGTAAATTATAAAAATGTCAAATTTCTTTTTATAAGAGGATATTCTTAAGTTCCATGGATTTAAGCTATATGAAAATTTCCTTTATGATCATTTCTATGATTCATCTCCCAAATTTAATCTCCTTAAAGAAGACATATTGATGCAAAAAAATATTTTTAACACTTCTCTCAATGATCTCCCTATTTGGAATGAACCATTGGAGGATGGTGTGGATTATTCTTTGAATATGTTCCTCCTCCATTAGGGTAGCTTGGTGAAAGAGGATGATACTATGTTAAAATAATTTCATATTAGTGAGAATTCCGTTAATAATACTTCACCTTCTATTCATTTCAATAACCTCCCCCCTAGAGATGGAGCACTAATAAGACATGATTGTCCATTTCCTTAGGTTTTTCATGAAGATAATTTATAGCAACTGGATAATATCATTTTCCATCAGATTTTCAATGCTCTCTCCTAAAGATGAAGAGCCTAACACAGATCCAATCAATGTTATTCATGTTGTTGAAGAACCTAAAATTGTTTTTAAGGATGGGGTGACTTGTCAACTAGATTATGATATTGTTGGCAAGAGACACTGCATTGATTATCATCTATTGTCATTGAGGGGAACTTGACTAAGTCATCCAACCCGTAGTTTATAATGCACTCATACCAGAAGATTGATTGAGGTCTAGTGAAAAGAACATGTCATCTGGTAGAGAGTCTAGTAATTTGATTGGTGGTTCAATTGTGTTGAGTATTTGGTATGGTGAATCTTGGAGATGCATTATGATCATGTAATATGTCTCATTCCAAGTTTGTGGCCTCTAGTGTTGAGAATTGAGTAAGTTGGAAGATCTAGTAGATAGGTTTCTAGTTAGAATAGTGTTCATCAATTGTTACGTATGGAGATTAATTGTGCGAATAGTGCAGAGTGATTTTGGCAGTTGTTTGCATGTTCAAGGATGTTGTGCCAACATATGGGAAGTGTTTGAACAACTTATTTTGGTTTGCTTGGTTGTTTTGGATCGAACTGAGCTGACCTTGGGTAGCATGTTTCATTTGTGTGTTATGTGGTTTTGGGCCAACATGATGAAGACCTAAAATATTGATGTGGATATATAAGACCGATTGATATTATCATTTGGTGTATTGGTGGCTATATGTGAAGTGTGTATGAGAGATTGTGTTTAGTTTGTGTTACTATAGGTTTTTTATTTTCATTATGCTAGGGGGTATTTTTTTTCCTACACATGTTTTATTAAGCTTGCTTAGGTTATTAGGAGTGGTTAATATGAGGACATGTGGTGAAATACTTCAGATACCTGTGTAACTTCCCACCTCACATGGGTAGTTGAGTTACACATCCTCTTTTGGCTTGTTGTGCCACCTCTCATAACCATTATTTTATTTCCTGAGTGGGTTATGGGGTAGTTGGGTTTCTCACCCTCTTTTGGACTTATGTGCTAACTTTCTCAACTCCTTTCCCATCTTCATGTAAGGAGGTTATGCCACATATTTTGGCATTTACCAAGAAGGTAAAATATCTCACTTTTAATGGGGAATAAGAGTTAATGCAACCCTTGGATGTATATGCTATATAATAAGAATTACAATCTCACCATCACTAGTTTAGTTATTGCTCGGTGAGAGTGCTCTCAAAAATTCTTTTTTAGTGTCTATTTTTTCTCTCATATCAGATTTATCTTCATTAGGCTATTTTGATATTCGATCATCTTTTGTTTGGAGTTGCACATGATCTACGACTGACATTAGATCCTGGCTCAGTTCTCAGTTCTCTCTTCTCATAAAATCTAACATGGTATTGGAGTCGTCTTATCTGGTATAGGTCATTGTTTTTTTGATTTATTTGAGAGATTTGAGACTATTATATAGCTATTTTTTTCCTTAAAAAACCAAGTATGGTCTTCTCCTGCATTCTCATGTGACCTGGAGAATCAAAACAGTTTAAAGTAAAATAGCTTCTAAATTAATCTAGTTTATTATATATATGTGTTCCTTGAGATTAGGATGAATGTAGTTTTTTGGTAATATCAGAATCTTATTCAGTATTTCAGAAGTGTTCAAATGGCTTGAGAAAGTCAAAAGTGACTTTTATTTCACCAAAATTAGAGTTTGAAGGACATTGTAAAAAAATCAGTGTGAAACATTTTTACTAGAGTTATTTTCATTTTGGCTTTAGTGTTCCAACTTTCGTTCATTTTCAATAAAAATGCTTTCTAATTTTTCATCCGAACATCGAACAAATTCTAGGTTTCTAATTGTGTTCCTAGAAAATTAATAATTTTTATAGAAATTGAGGTTGAACAGGGCCTAAATCATTTTTCTAGCAAGGAAATTCAACAACATTTCTCAAAAGTTGCATAACTTTTGCCTTGGGTGTCAGATTTTTGCAAACAAATATTTGATAGAAAGATGGAAATGAGAACTTTCCATTCTTGCAGGGATAATTAAAATATTGTACTTTTCTTCAGTAGATATTTCAAGTTGAATCAGATACATTTTAGAACCTCCCACTTTTTACGGAGAATAGGAGTTAGTGCACCCCTTGGATGTATATGCTATTATTTTTCAATATAAAAATCATTATACTCTAACCTTCACTAGTTTAGTGATTGCTCGGTGAGAGTCTTCTCCAAAATTCTTTTATCTCTATTTTTTCTCTCATATTAGATTTATGTTCATTCAACTATTTTGATATTCGATCATCTATTGTTTGGAGTTGCATATAATCTACGAATGGCATAAGATCCTAGCTCAGTTCTCGCTTCTCATAGAATCTAACAGTTTCACATGCATGGTTGAATTATTTGCACTCTGGAATACAATAGAATATTAGAATAGAGAAGTATTGCATAGCAGAGTATTTTATGCTTAATCATAATAGTTTTTGGCATTTGTAGATGCTACTTATCATTTTAGACATTTTGATTATTATATGTAATCATTTTGTATGGAATTCAGCCTTCCGAGGTTGTAGCCCTTATTGTAATTTGAGCAGTGAGTTGTAGCTAGTGTGCTTGAATGCAAGTGCATTCCCCTCATGTAATATTATTATACTTCTAACAAGGTATATTAATAATGAGGGTCTCAATCCCACTATGGTTTTTCCCATAACTGGGTTTCCATGTAAAAATCATGGTGTTCTGGTGTTGTGGTTATTTTCTTTGTGTTTTTGCACTTTAATTTTTTTAAGTTTTGCTAAGTTGTTTAAGAATCAAATTAAGAATCTTAAAAATTGCAAAACACTGATTCACCCAACTTCTCAATGTTCCTTAATTCAATAATTAGTATCAGAGCTTAGTTCCTCGAAAGAAGCCTAACAACTTGAGGAGGATCTGAGAAAGTGAATTAATGGATTTCAATAGTCTAAAAAAAAAACTTCTTGTAGCATTTGAGGATCTTGAATGAGCCCAAGATGAGGTCTACCAAGTGAAAGTAAACCTTAAGGATATGGAGAACTTCATTGAATCATTGAAGAATTAGTTGGACAAGTCAAGGGAGAAGAGAAAGGATCCTGTTGATCAGCTTAAGCAGAAAGAAAGTCAAAGCATTGATGAAGAAGCCCTAAAGGAAGATATTGAAGAGTGTTATAGACTTGCTAGAGCTAATACATTCCTAAAGAATGAGATGGAAGCCATTGTGATGAGATTGACAAAAGAGATTGAAGAAAGGAAGAAGAATGAGGAGAAGTCTGCTGAATCCTTGAAAGATAAATTTGAAGATTGTTACAAACTTGAGAGTGATAATGGAAAACTGAAGCTTGACTTGCAAGATTATAGACAACATGAGGAAGATGTTGAAAGGTAGATCATTGTTATTAGATATGATCTTGATGTTGCAAATGAGTATAAGGAGAAGTTTTAGGTTAGCTTAGCCAAGCTTGATGAGATGCTTGTAAGCCAAAAGAATCCCAATGACACTCAACGTCTTGGATTTGAGAAGGGTGAAAGCTCCAAATTAGCACAACACAAGAACAACTAAAGAAGACCTCTGGCAAGACAACTGAATTTTCATAAATTGAATGGTAATTGTTTTGTTTGCATTAAATTTGGTCATATGGTTAGTCAATATGAAAATATGATGATTAATAATGGTCCATCTTTTACCAGTCAATGTTTCAAATGTAATAAATATGGTCATAAGGAAAATTTATGCAGAAGTGTGATGAATAATATTTAGAATAGGAGAAATGTCAAATGTTATGCATGTGGTGGGTTTGGACATGTTGCTAATCATTGCAGATCAAGAGGAAATCAGTTGAACTTTAGAACTATGCAAGGAAATATTATTTTCTATGCTTGCAACAAATCCCATCACATTGCTAAGTATTGAAGAAGAAGAAATGCGAATAGGAGAGGTTTTGAAGAAAAGAACAAGAATAAGAATGTGAAGGTAGATGAGATGGGTAAAGAAATTTTTTAAGAGATCAAAGAGAAGATGAAGAAGACTTGGGTTAAGAAGTGTGATGTTAATGTAGTGAATGGGTCCACAACTGATTTCAGTGCCCGAACCTCGTCTGGTAACTAAACTAAGTGATCCAGCCTAAGGCAGAGGTTTTCATGAAAAGCTTTCAAACCCCCTGTTTGAGATCAATGTTTGATTTCAGTCGGTTGTAGAGGTGTATGTCATTCTCACAAATGTTTATGATATATTTTCAGAAGAGTTCGAGCAGATTTGAAGATTTAGAGAAGAATTCCTGAGAGATACATAGTATCCATAAGTATTAGTGTTAAGTGCATTTATTGCATTGAAAAGTTAGGTATGCAAAGGATAAAAAGAGAATTAACCTTTAATTTCTCACTTTTTATTTGAAACAAGAGAGGAAAAGAGAATGGTGAAGGAGAATTTGTAGAGATTTTGAGCGATATCCAGATTTGGTGTATGATGTTGCATCTTGTTGAAAGGTATTTAACAATGAAACCCCCTTTAGTTGAAGTTTAAAATTTGAATTTGATAAGATGGCTTCGTTTGGTACTGCAGCTCCTTTGGTTGTTAAATCACCGAGCGTGTCCATCTGAGTTTCAAGAATCATCCATTCATTTGGATGTAAGATGATCCTAAGAGTGTGTTTCCATCACTACCCTATGGAGTACTGCATATTGAAGACATAATGATTTATACTCATTATCTGATTAAGGAATTGGGAGGCTTGTAAATGTTGAATTTGTACAATAATTAGTTTTCCGATTAGAATTTGATGTTCAAACTAGAATATCAAGAATTGGAAAATAAGGGTTTTGTGAAATTCCTTGGGTTTTCGATGTTCTATGAATAGGAATGGATCCAGTTCATACCGATCCGAGCACAAGATGAATTTATAAGGCTAGACAAGACCCACAAGATCATCAAGTCAGTTATTGAAGTTGTAATTCTTATATGTGCATCTGGAGAGCTATCATCTTTGAAGGATGTGCAGAATCACATTATGACTAATGCAATATGGTCAAAATTTAATTAACAGGCAATAAAAATCAATATAATTCTGGAGCATGAAATCAGGAAAGTTGAGGAAGGAAAGGAAAAGGTTGAGAATCCTCCAGTTCCTAAGAAGAATGCTACAAAGGAAAAGGTAGAGGTTAAAGTTGAAGTCAAGACTAGGGCAAAAGGTACTGCAGAGACAGTGAAAGGCAAACAAGTCATTAATGATCTAGATTTTATCTAAGGTCCCATCAATGTTACTTCTTTGTCTCCAATTCAAAAGCTTCATCTTACATCATTTGCTCAAGCAAAAGTCAGTGATGATCTTTTGAAATCTCAAACTGAGGATCGTATGTTGATAACCTCAACGACTAGTGTTTTTAAAAATTTGATGCCCTTATTCCAAAAAGATACTTCAAATACTCCATTAGGGTAATTGAAAATTTTGATCAGTTCTGTAGATGAACATTTTTCAGTCTTTTGAAAAGTCTGCTAAGGAGAAGGTTCAAAATTAATTCGATGCAAAGAGGCTCTAGAATTTGAAAAGGATGATTGCCAAGGACAAAGTCACTCGAGATGCCTATGTGGAGAGCATAGAAGATGCATTATTTGAAGGAGGAAAATTATAGAAATCATTTTTATCAGAGTCTAAATGCATTGCATATATTGAGAGGAGGTCTAAGGTACATGAGAATGAGCTTCATTGCATATATGAATCGGTTGATCCCCTATCAATATCATTGAGTAGTCATGAAAAATCTCATATCATTACTTGAGAAAATCAGAATCCTAAATCAAGATTGGGAGAGGGTAATTGATAGATTTGGAGAAATTAGAAGTCTCATTACTCCTAAGATGGACATTACGTTGAGTGCTCTCAAGGATACTCAAGATGCTCTGGCAAGCGGTGAGCCGAAAGATATAAAAATAGCTAAGGCGTGAGCTTATTTGTTTAATGGATTCATAACAATGTTGGAGAATCTGCAAAATGGCTAGGATAGCTACTTGACCACATTGAATAATTCTTATGCATACAT